>NC_091396.1:50834384-51459384 GCF_032191515.1 Phaenicophaeus curvirostris | reverse complement strand
TTTTTAAAATAAATTTTGCCACTAACATTATTAGTAAAACATATACTGATAAAATTCACTGGTAGTGGTAAAGGCCTCCTCTGCATTTTCCTTGGCCTAATTAAAGCTTTAACATTGTTTAGTAGATTTTAATTCTGTTGAGATTTGGTTTCAAACAATGGGAAAAACTGGATTTGCATTTGTCATCTGTACTGTTCCCTTCATTGCAGTTAAAATTGTTTGTGTGCTTTCTTTGACAAACTAAGTAAACGTTTCCAATGCTTCTGAAATTATATATATTCTTAATTAGTATAAATTTGGAGTATTTAAATCTGGTAGTATAAATTAAACCTTTCAGGTAAATATTTTCAGTGTATTTATAATATCCAGCTTGAACAGCATCTTGGCTTTTTAACTTCTGAATCTCTTCTTATCCCTTTTGTATTTCCTTCCGTATACGAGAGTCTGAAAAAGTAGAATTAAACTTCCTTTTTTCACTGTTTCTTTTGGAAGATACATCTTTTTTTCCTCATGCAACACTTTGTAATCTTCATTTCAGTTCTGCTTCTTTACAGTAATAGAGCCATTTTCTCGTAACTACTACATCTAACCTTCCTACTTCTATCCTTGCATTTAAGTAAGAAGGCAGTTTGTTCTTGGGGCTCTGGAAGTTGAGATTAGTAATTAAACATAGAAATTGGCAATGAAAAGTTGAAGATAAATGTATGTACTATTGTGTACAAAAATGTAAATGTTTCCTCTGAAATAGAGGAGGAAATTTAAGGGCTGTCACACCAATTGTTTGGTTTATCTCCACTGTTAAATCTTTTTGTGTTGAATGTTTTTTATGTTTGCTTTTCAACTGGATTCTGTCTGCTCGCACATGAATCTGATAATTCTTGCCTATACCTAAACAAATCATGAGGGCATAATTTGAATGCTTTTCATCTGCCTGTGGTAAATAGCAAGTGGAGTTAGGACTGTTTCTGGACAAGTCTCTTTCCAATATCTGTTTCTGTTAATCTTTCATTTGATTCAAACTTATTTTCCTGGTTTTGGCTTAGAATATGAATTGGGAGGATTTAGCTGCCAAAAAAATACCTGCTCCATTTAAACCGGTAATCAGAGATGAGTTGGATGTCAGTAATTTTGCAGAAGAGTTTACAGAAATGGATCCAACGTATTCTCCTGCAGCAACCCCTCAGACTTCGGAAAGAATATTCCAGGTATTTTAAGAATAAACATTAATCTAAAAAAAAAAAAATCATATCATTTGTTGAACAATTCCATGTGTATAGCTAGGTTTCACCCCTCCTCTGCCTTCTGAGTTATTGGGAATTAACTATGCAATATCCAGTCCAAGTCCCCAGGGCTGTTTGTTCAGCAACTACAAAATGAGAAAGGTGGAAACAGTCCTACTGCAAACATAAAATTCCACGTCTCTCCATTCCCAGCTGAATGTCCTACCTGCTGGACTAAAGTCAGTTTCTCCTCTATTGATTCTTCATACCTTAATAAGTCTTGTCTTCTTGACTCCATCAGCCTGGGTTACCAGCTTCAGCAACGTAGTTTGCCTGCATCCACATTATGCTCTGGTTGAGGTGTTCCTTTGGGAAGTGGGAGCTAACTGCAGAGTTTAAAGTAGGTCTCCCACGTCCTGTAGGAGTGCTCTGAGTACTAGAGTAGTGTACACAGATTAGTATCTTTTTGCCGTCTCCTCTGTGCTATTAAAGAATGATCCGTTCTGGGACTGCACAGTCTGGATGGGCAAAACCAGCTTCTGTGCAGTCTTGAACTTGGAACCAAAACTGCAGAGGTGAACAGCATTTCAGATTGCTTTCTCTCCTCTCCTTCTTTGTGCTTTGTTGGTTTTTTATTGGCTCTTTTTGAGCAGCTTAATGCTCAGTATACAGGAACATATCATTGTATTTTGGGAGTTGTTAGGTTTGTAGCGACTACAGTACACAATTTATACATGTCATAATACGATCCGATTCATCCTGCAGTGCTAGTCACAGCTGTTCTTGTTATGATACTCAAACTGGGCACATCGTTAATATAAAGCTTGTTTTGTTTTCCATTTAAAATGGCTTGGTGCTAATAAATCACAACATAAAAACTGTTTCATGCTGTTCTGGGAAGCTGGCTAGGTTAAAGTTGAAGCTTTTGTCTCTTTTGCAAAGCAGTTAAAGCTGAGCTGGATTTTTATCATTGTTTACCAGAATTTTTGTAATATAATTGTTTTATCTATAACTGTGGAGAATTGTGTAACTAATTCCAGGAGGATACCTGTTCACTTCAGCAAAGTTGTATCTCCCCATTAATGAGCTAGTTATGATTTCTGTGGAAATCCTAATTTCTTTGAAAAATTCTTTGAAACTTATTGTGTTCTGTATGCACTATAATAGTTCATGTACAACAATTTCAAGTCACGCCCTTTTCTGATGTCTTAATTTCATAGGGATATTCTTTCGTTGCACCTTCTATTTTGTTTAAACGCAATGCAGCTATAGTAGATCCTCTTCAGTTTTATATGGGGGATGAACGGCCTGGAAGTACAACTATTGCCAGAAGTGCTATGATGAAGGTAATAGTAATACCAAGAGCTGAATTAATTTGGTTAACTTGGAACTGCATGTAACTTTCAGAGCAGCAATCACAGGCTAGGCTACAGATTACAAAATACTCATTATGCATTTATCTGTTCTCTGTAATGGCTCCTCAGATGATCCAAGCATATAATTTGCATGTGGGCACTGCTAAGAAGTGGTTGAAGTTTAATCTGAAAAATGAGATGATTGTCTAGTTTTCCAGAAACTGAAGTATAGCAGAGATAGTAATTTGACTCCTGATAATTCCTATTTAGCCAGACATTGTAGGTATGTTTGAAGCTCCTTTAATTATATCACAGTTCCTTGTATGATGTATTTGCCCAAAAGTATGGATAGTTATGTGAAGCCTTATAAGAACACATGCTATTGTGATGTCTTCAAGCAAGCACATAGTTCTGTGGGTGGATGTATGTACAGCCATCTTTGATCTTGTTTGTCTGAATATCTTGTATCTTAAGTTATTGTAGTAGTAATGATTTATTTATTGACTGTTTGTTTAATCTAATGTAAATTTCTCTTTGGTTATTAGAATAAAGTTTGTGCATTTTATTTAATAGAAGTTAAGATTGTTTTATCAAGAAGAGAGCTCTTTTACAATTTTAAATGTAGATGAAAAATTCTCATGAAACTTTACTCTTTGTCTTTGACTGTGTATACTAAAAGTATTCTGCAGAACTAAATACAGACAGTTTCCTAACAGGACTCTCCATTTTATCACCATTATGAACTGGATCTGAAAGAGAAACCATTGGGAGAAGGAAGTTTTTCCATTTGTCGAAAGTGCTTACACAAGAAAACTAGCCAAGAGTATGCAGTAAAAATAATTAGCAAAAGGTATAAATATTCTATAAGACAATAAAAATATTTTCTTTGCTTACTGTCACCCATGGATTAGAATAATGTTCACTACATTTTTGGAAGTGGAAAAATAACTTTAAAATAATATCCTATTTGAAGAATCTACAGAAACTTACAGTAATCTTATGACCCTTAACAGATTCTGAGTGTCTTTTTAAAAAGATTGTTATTCTTGTTGGGGAGGACACGAGATGAAACCTACAGAATACTTTTCTTGTTCCTAGTTGTATTCTACCTTAATTTCCCCTAAGTTTGCTCCTAAGTAAAGTAGCATATAAGGCCGTCCTGTCTTTAGACGTAAGTGAAATGAATGTAGGCGTTCAGTAGCTCCCTCTCCTAAGCAGCCCAATTGATTGCCTAGGACATGGCTTTTAAGAAGGATCTGTAGTGTGGGTTGCCTCTGATCTGATTAAGAGTGAGTGTGTGTGCGTGCATGTAACGTGGAATTAGACTAGGGAATCGTAAGGTGAGTCTTTGTTTCCTGGATGTTTTGAAGAGGACTTGCTTTATACATAGGGACAATCTGGTACTCTTCTAGAATAGATTCCTCTGGCAGATCCTGCCCAGAGAAGAATAAAGGTGAGGGATTCTTTGAGGGATGGTTGGATTTTTAGCTTCGTTCTGCAGTGTTCTTTAGTAAGTATGTCCATAGTGTATTGTAGAGTGCTGGCAGGAAAGTGTAAATATTCTGCTGTCAGAATGATAGTTCACAATTATCTCTTCTCCAAGATATTTGGCTGTACCTCTGTTTTTCTAGACTATAAGTAACTGCACTCCAGGCTTAAGTGTTTCATCACGTGCTTCTTGGACAGGATAATTTCAAGAATAAGACACTGAATATAGGTGTCTGAGTCTATTTTCCAAGGTCTGCTACAATTAATGGAGACCTACTCAAAACTATTAGTGGAGCCTCCAGAGAGACTTGAATGACTAGGCACTAGCAGTGGGATTCTGTAACTTAAACATTGGCATCTACGTATTGCCATTTTAGCATCTGTTGGTGTCCTATCTGTCCTCTAGTCTTGTGACTAACTGCCTCTGTGTAGATTTATTTGTGGCTGGTATCTTCCAGGCTGTCCTGTGCGTAGGCTGCTGAATCCTACCCTAGGTATGTAGTTTACAGGGAACTAGCTCAACCTCTACAATTTATTAATTAGAATTTCAGTCATTATAATAAGACCTTAGACAAGTAGTATGTAGTAAATATATGCACTGGGTATTTTAATCTGGAAATCTCTGCCTAGTGTCTACCTTTAATTCTTTTCTGTGGTGCATGCAGAGCTGTGGATCAGTACTCCTAACTCATCTTAAGCTGATGTATCTTGTTTCTGGAGAACGGTGAGCAAACTGGTATTGACTTTTCCCATAGAACTAAACTTTTAGGGATTATGTCCCTAAGTTATATTACAGACAGGGTCTTTTGTTTGTTCTTGTTCATCTTGGTGGAGCAGGCTAAATGAAGGTAAGAGGTCTGTGAGACTTTTTTAGTATTGCAGGTTGTGAGGAGATTCAAAGCATGTTCATGAGCAGTAGCAGTAAGCCCACACTCTCTGAATGGCAGGACACAAGTCAACCTTGAATAAGAAACTGTTAAACTGTAAATAATATTGCTCTTAGCACCCAGCTAGTACTCTTGCTGAAAGAAATCATGTAATAGGTTTCTAATAACTCCTTTGCCTTGAAGTCAGACAGTCTTTCACTCCTACCCATCAAAGGTGTCAAAAAAGTGAATCCTACACCTAGGCAGAACTTTTCATGATACCTGAGGTGAAAGCTCAGATCAAGGATTTCTCTGTGGTGTTGCTTTGTTGATAGTGTTGGACATGCCTCCATCCAAAAATTTGAGATTTATTTATTTGTCCGAAGGCAAATGAAGCAATGGAATCCTGTAAATTGATTGAGTTACTGCTTTAGAGCTTCCCATTTGTTTTTCATTATCTTGTCTATTTAAAATCTGAGATGGTAACTACATATAGAGGGAAATACTCAGAAAAATCCATGCACAAAAGTCAGAGGTTTATGTTTGTGTTACTGAACCTTTTTAATCTGTTTCCTAGGTCTGCTTTTTCATGAGAGTTTAGGAGAGAGAGACTATCCAAGTCAGTGTTTTAATTTAAGGACCTGAAATCACTTTCAGATTAAGCAACAGCATCAGCAGAGGTGCAGGTAGAATGGCTTAGTTTACTTGTTGATTATATGAAGCTTGCAGAAAACCAGAATTTTCATGCACAAAATTCTCATCACAGTTCTGGTCCTAATTAAAAGGAAAAAAAAATTAAAAACGTGTGGTGAGAGAGATTCTATCTGTGTTATCCTTAAGACTGTTCTCTAAGTCTGTACAGGATTAGCCTTTCTTGGAGAGAGTTGTGGCAAAAATTTTCAGGCATTAATTGGCCAAAATAAATCCACATGTGTATTTAGTGGAAAATAAGATGTTCTGCTCTTTCCCCATTCACATAATTTTTGTGATGTTCACTGGGTTCACTCCTTTTGGGTATAGATTTCAGTACTTGAAAGAGGGTTGTGCTATGATTTTTGCTCTGGAGCTAGTTGCTTCTCCATTTTAGATTTTTACAATGGCTTGTGTATGCGTTTATTTGTGTAACAGTTCATATATAGATGATGTTGCTTTTTTTTAATAGTAGGGGCTCACAGTTTCTATACAGCTTTGGAAGTACTTACCTCCTATAAGAACAGGAAAGGACTAGGCCAATAATTTGAGTCTTCAAGATGAAGCTGAACTAGCAAATATTTTTAGGAGTAGAGGTGAAGTCGAATTGCCTGGGTCTAAGGGGAAAGGTTTGCTTTAGATAGGAACTGTTCTAGAACATCCTTTCAAGGTTTGCTGTAGCAAGTTGCAATTGCATCAGAAACATTGTTTTAGTTGGGTGTGTCTTTTTTATGTTCTAACTTGCAGGGTTATGTGGAGAGTTTTGCTCAGCTTACTTTGAGTATGGAATATTCAACTTTGAATATGCATTTAATTGTGTTCAAGCGGTTGTAACATTTAAAAATGTGGATGGCAAGCAGTTAAAAACTAAGTGTAACACTTTGAATGTGCAGTTTTTTAGTAAAATTGGTAAAAAATGTCTACTCAATTTTTCCAGAATGGAAGCCAACACCCAGAGAGAAATAACAGCTCTGAAACTCTGCGAAGGACACCCGAATGTAGTGAAGTTACATGAAGTTTATCATGACCAGGTATTTTGAACAAGCTGTAGTTAGCTTTTCCGAAGAACTTTCAGGAGCTAAGCATGCTGACACTGTGAAGGCAACTTTTTTTCCTAGGGCTTTTATCTCGTCATTATAGAAGATGAAGCAGAAGTTCTGTATTGGAGGGAACTTGCAGTTATTCTAACAAATCAAAAAAAGTATTTGGAAAAATTAGTGTCCTGGATTCTGTTTCTGATTGTCCTTGGTCTACTTTCTTAATCATCATGTAATATATTCATGGCCCAGTTTCCATATCTGATACTGAGGTACCTAATCACCTTCCCTTGGACCTGTCATGAATCTTAAAATATTTGTGAAATAAATTGGAAATCTTTCATATGAGGTTTACATATCTAGCATTTTTACCTTATGTATTAGTAAATTCATAGAGTTAACCAAGTAGCTTGCTAAATTACCAAATGTGAAAGTAAAGCCTCTATTTGAAAATGTGTTGATCACTTTAGAGTTTCTCTTGAGACCTTAGCTGTCTTTTTCCTTAGTGTAATGCAAGTTCTTCATCACAAAATAAGCCATAACTTGATTTAACTTAGAAGCTGACCCTTGTTTGAGTTAGGTATTTAAACCAGATGTCCTGCAGAGATCCCTTCCAACCTAGTGCTGTGTGGTTGTGGTCTGATTTTGTAATGGAACATGGGCTCTCTTGCCTCCCCTTGCATCCTAGTCTATCCAAATTAGGATATTAATAAAAGGTCCACTAGAGTCCTCACTTGGAGCACTTCCAAAATGAGCTGGAAGGATGAAAAATCTGTACTGTAATCTTCATGGGTAAGAAAGCCTTTTTTTTTTTTTTTTGTGTACAGTATGAGTACATATGGGTAGAACAGGACATCTTTTTACCTTCCTTTCAATAAAGTGACTATAGTCAGGAATATCTAAAAAAAAAAATTGTACAGATTGCACTGAGAGACGCCTATTCAGTTGCAATCAATCATGCCATGGTATTTATTGTTTCTCCTGGCAGCTCCCAGGTTTTATCTTCCAGATTACTTATGCACAGTATTCTAAAGGCCAGAATTTATCAGTTTTCTAGTTTTGACATTTCTGCAGTTTGTCGGGGGGGGGGGGGCGGGAAAGAAGTTCTAGTTTTTTACTTGCTCTAATACCAGTCTGATCGAATTCTAGATTAGGAATCCAACCATGGAGTATTGGGTTGCAGTCCCTTTTGGAGAGTCTAAAGAAGTTTTCAAGTAGAGGAAAGACTCTTTCTCCTTTCTGACTTTACTGTCAGCTCTTTGGAGGCTGAGACATAAAGAGAATTTGCAGGAGATGGTCTTGCAAGCACTGCTAGCAATATGACTAGTAGGCACGTTGTTTCTTCTAAGATGTGTTACTGCTTTCTGTCCAAATAGCTCTGCTTCTGGTCTTTGATATCTAAATACTGTGCATCTTCTATTCCTGACTCTTCTCTCTTTGAATTTCATTTTTTTGACCTCTTCTCAGATATTTTTTTCTTGGCTTGCAAGTATTACTTTTGTTCCTGTCATTCAGTGGAAGGAAATGCTAGAAGCCATCACATACCTACATCCATTGCTTCTTGAGAACCCTAACTTTAGTTTCTTGTCCTGAGAAGTCTGCTGTTTGTTTAGTGCCAAGGCATTTAAATTGTGCTTGTGTGCTAATGTAATGTCTTGTAATCAAGGAAGTTGATTGCTTATTGATTGTCTTGAAGAGAATGACCATCTAAGCGACTATTAGGTTTTTAATTTAAAAAAATACTCTGTAATAGTTTCATAAGAGTTCTGTTCTGATTCTAATGACGGAATAGCTTTGACTACAACTTTTCAGGGAGTCAAATCAGAAGAAATTCTAAATAATCTTCAATTTTACAATCAAGTTGCAGGATGCTTTTAAAGGATTTGGTGACATTAAATGGCTGGCTCCTTATGCATATTAATAGAAATGTATCCCTGCATCAGAATAGGGCTCTGATGTATCCCTGCATCAGAATAGGCCTCTGATGTATCCCTGCATCAGAAAGTCTAGCTTTTCCCAGCTTTATTTGTTAGCCTAAAGAAAGGCATTTAGTCTCCCTACAAACTTACTTATGTACATAATGGCATTGTGGTTTTGTAAATAAATATGGTTGGTCATGGGGAATGCATCAACATTCTTCAGCCTCGGTGAGACTGATGGGAAAAATATCAGCTGTGATGCAATTTGTTGCTGCTTATTGGCTTTCTGAATTGCTATGAGCTGCAGTTTTATTTCTACAAATTTTGAGAACCTATCAGAATAGCACCTAGCTCTTAAATGGATGTTGGTTTGTAATGTTAAATTTCTAACATCCCACATTTTTCTTATTGTTTCAGCTTCACACGTTTCTAGTAATGGAATTGCTGAAGGGAGGAGAATTGCTTGAACGTATACAGAAAAAGAAACATTTCAGTGAGACTGAAGCTAGTCATATTATGCGCAGACTTGTTTCAGCGGTGAGCCATATGCACGATGTAGGAGTAGTCCATAGAGATCTAAAACCTGAGGTATCGTATAGTGACTTGCTTATATATGTTTAGATGGTAATTTATTTAATATTGGGAATGTAACTTTTTTTTTATCCAGGTTTTATTAGAGATTTTTCTACTTCTATATTTTTATTAAAATGTTATCATTTTTATGTAGCAAATTCTGTAGATACTTTTCTGTTCATAGGTAGAAGTAACTGTTGGGAAACATTTTTAATTTTTGTAAGCAATTTACACTCTTAACTTGTTAAAAAACATTCTTTGTCTTCTTGGGGACAGTTTTTATTAGTGGTAAGTATGTATTTATTGTACGAAACAGTTTACAAGCAGAGCTTGAGTACTTTGCCTGTATATTTCTGCCTTTTGTTTGATCTTCATTTTGTCAGTAGGACTTCTTTTGGAGGTGGCTGTGACAAACTTTTCTGTCTTAATTAAACACAAAATGAACCACAAACTAATGCAGCCTGCTAATAAAGGTGTGTGACTTGAGTTTAGTGGTTTTTCAAAAGCTATAACTATATATTTTTCATTAATTATTTGTTTCCAGTATTTTTGTTGTGCAGCAACATCTTGCTTTCCAGACTACTCAGTTGACTGGTAATGTTAACTGCTTGGCTTTGTTCTTCTTTCTGGAGCCAATATCTGCTCCTTTTTCTTTGCCAGCAGTGGGCTTGGATATGTACTAGCTTTCTTTAGCCCAAGAATAGTGTAGATTGATGTTAGTTTACCCAGTAAGGATGGTAAGTTGTATTGGATTACAGTCATTGTATCTCAGGAAATAGCTGCTTCTTTTGTATCTGGAGTTGAAAATCATCCACCATTCCTACCAATGTTTCATCCTTTTGTACTGTACCTTCTGGTATATTACAAACTTGCTGCTTTTATGGTAATTCTGATTCAACAAGTGAAGAAGTCTGCTAGGTGTCGGTATTAAACATATTTTGGACAGATTTTCTTAAACAATGTGTTTGAAAATATCTCTGTCCTGGAGTCTCTGTACTAAATAAACAAATAAAGAGGGGCTATTGTGAAATTCAGATGTGTCAGTTGAAAATGTAACTCTTAGAAAAAGTTTCTCTGCTGATGTCATCAAGGAAAGAAAACAGCTTTTGGAACAAGTCGTTATTAAAAGGGCAAAACCCGGAAGCCCTTTCTCTCTTCTCATCATTTTAGTCTTATTACCATCTTGAATGTAAAGGCCAGATTCTGTAAAGCAGAGCTTCAATTGCATGATAGGTTTAGGCAGTCTTCAATTCTACATCACATTGAAGAACAGAAGTCTGGGAAGTCCACGTAGTGAAGGGTTAGCAAACAGTTTACAAAATGCATTACCTCCACAAAGTTGGACTTAAACAGCCTGTCTCCTTCCTGCTTGTTGTTTTGAAAGTTACTATTTTGGGTACAGGCATGAGCTTAGTATAGGATATGTAGGCTTCCCAATATAGATGTGGTCAGTGAATGCACCATTCTGGAAAAAGATATGTAGGAAATTCTTTTGCTTTTCTAACAATTCCAGTAAGATCTGTTTGATGTTCAACTTTAACAACTAATGTGCTCCCAGTGAGTCTATTTTAAAAGATATGGCTGGTTACCTGTCACTAAGGATAAGGCTTATTTTAATTGCATGGACTGGAAGACTTTAAGTAACAGCGATTAGATAACATACATTGCTATGCAGAATAGAGGAAAAGTACTGGATAGAAAATGGTGAATTCATGGAAATAAAAAATGAATGTAGCATAGGTGACCGTTTGGAGCCTCTCAGTAGAGGATTTGAGGACTGTTTCTGTGAAGTGGTCATTAATTTGTAACTGGGTTCTAGAGATATTAGAAAAAACGTAATAAGGCAGAGAGAATGTTTATATATCCTTAAAAATCTATATGGAATATAGCTGTAAGTGTGGTTTTTTTGTGAAACATGCTTTATTTACTCAATCAAAGTAGGCTGGACCCAACTTAGGACATTTGAACTGTAGATTTCTTTCTGTACATAACTTGTTTCATTTTTAATTTGAGAAAGGAGATCTTTTTAAACAGATGTTGCTGCCGGACTTTATTTACTTGTTGACTATATAATACCAACTTATTAAAAAATGGTTCTATTTTTTGCCGATCTTCATTTTATTACTATGTTTTGTGATGTTAGGCTTTCTTCAGATCTGTTTTGCACAGCATTTTAATATGGAAAACTGTTTTTTCTGATAGCTCATTAGGCTATAACAGCAGTAGAGAATACAAAAATACTTGTTTGTAGCAGCTGTCCACTTTTACCTGTAATGAATGCTCTCAGGTCCTCATTATTGATCTGCTTGCAGTCTAGCAATCATTTTTTCCCCCCTTAATGAGTTTGAAATGAATTACTTTGAGTCATTCACCTTTTCTGTTAGAAAATTACATAGGGCCATAGGATTTGTAATACTGATACTTTTTCTAGCATGGCATAGCTTAAACAGCTAAGGCAGCAGCGAAATTTTGCTCTCTTCTGTTCTCTCAGAAGCTCAGGATGGGAGTAGAAATCATTTATAATTCATTTTGCCCTTGGTCAGTTCTCCTGTGACTTAGCTTCACTCTTGTATCTTTCTTGACAAATATTTATATTCGGGAAAGAAGAACAGATTGTCTTAAATCTTTTTCCAAACTGATAACCACGTGTCTGTCTTCACGACTCGGATGCCACATTCTAGTTTATAAAGCTGGAATCCTCAGGTGCTGCTGTGTCAGAGTTTCTTTACCTTAGTGTGTAAGGAGTAAGCCATTGGTTCAAGGTTGAACTGCTATGTGACCTTCAGTGCTTGAATACTGTTGGTCCCAGGTCTCTTCCAGGAAGCATATCTATACTGACTTCTAGATCCAGGAAGCTGGTGAAAATACTGAGCTATTAGTGCACTTTCTAGTCTACCATTATTTGCTTTCAAATCGTTCTGCTTTACTCTGCTCAAGATTTCAGTGTTACCACCTGAGGACCAAAGACTATTGAGTCACAAGACAAGACATGCAACAAGAGTTACACAAGAAAGCTGTCATTTGTAAAATGCCTGCAGGAAGTGGGAACTATTTATGTTTGTTTTAAGAAAAAGGCTATTCTCTATTTAAGTTGACTTTTTTTTGCTTTTTTTTCCTTGTCAGTGTTCCCTGAATTATTTTCCCCACCTTTCTCTGCTAAATATCTGTATACATTAGTAATCTCAGAACTATCCTGTCTGTACAGAAGGCATGAAGCACATCACATTTTCTTACAACCCAGAGTACCATAATTTCTACTTTTCTGTTTTTTCCCCAGTATCTCCCTGTTTTTCTCCCTAATTTTCTACCCAGTGCTGATATTGATTTTGTCATTGCTTTTCAGAATTTATTGTTTACAGATGAAACTGATAATTCAGAAATAAAAATAATTGATTTTGGCTTTGCTCGTTTAAAACCACCTGATAATCAGCCTCTTAAGACTCCATGTTTTACTCTTCATTATGCTGCCCCAGAGCTCTTGAATCACAATGGTTATGACGAGTCCTGTGATCTCTGGAGTTTGGGTGTTATTTTGGTGAGTGATTGAGGTTTTTAATTATGACTTCGTTGTATATATGTACTTTTTGTTAAAATGCAAAGGACTTGACACAATTTCAGACTTGAATTGGGTAGATGCTAAATTCAAGTTAGGTGAAAATACTGCTGCACAAATAAGTTCCAAAACCAGTAGTTTTCCAGGGGTGGAGATCTTGTTCCTTAAGCAATAAATGAAATTCAATAGATATAAACTGGGTAGAAATACCATTGTGTTTTGTTTATAGTTTCCTGAAACATGAAGGACCCTAGAGAAAGTCTTGCATATTTAACTTCAGGGCCATAGAAAATATTAAATTAGTCCAAGTTTTGGTGTGTATCGCTGGTGAACTTTTTGCAGCTGCAAACATCAGCACTCCATAACTAGTAATAGGGTTGTCAATAAATATAGATGGTGGTTTTTAATGCTACTTTTGTTCTCATGACAGTATACAATGCTGTCAGGACAGGTACCGTTTCAGTCTCAAGACAAAAGTTTAACGTGTACAAGCGCATTGGAAATTATGAAGAAAATAAAAAAGGGAGAATTTTCCTTTGAAGGAGAAGCTTGGAAAAATGTTTCTGAAGAGGCTAAGGAGTTAATTCAAGGTATGTATTCACAAATATTTAATGCATCTTGTGGTTTTATCTCAAATGATAAAATTTAGAGAACTATACAATATCTGGCTGCTGTGATCACCATCAGAATGCCTAACGTGACAGAGTAGTACGCACAGCTTGAGCTACATACTGACCCCTAATGCAAATTATGGGTAAAGATGAACACATCAGAATGGCATTACAAATTGTTTGTACACCTAGCAAAGAGCTTTCTAATGCACTGAGATGCTGATAGAAGGTTAGCAGGGTTAGAAGATACTGAAGAGCTTCAGAAAAAGTGAATTCACTCTTGTGAAACATATTTAAAAGCAGAATTTTGTTGGTTTTTTTCTTTGGTAAGAGTGCCAGGTTATGAGATGTTTAAAGGCTGAGATTTGCAGAAAATTAATGTATTACTATCATCTTTTCCTTGGGCTGTTTTTCAGTGCATGTACCAAGACTAGTATATTTCTGAGTTCCTTCATTCATATTTGCCACACTTGATTTGCCTTAAGCTTTTGAGCATCTGATCATGTTTTCAGCATGAGTTAGACACCAGTCTTAGTTCTACTTAGATGGAGTTCTGAATTACTGTAGAAGCAGGCTTATAAGGAATTTGTCTGCTAAAAAATGTAGGCATCTTCAGATTCAGACTTTCAGTGGATCATGTGGAGAATCTGAGTCTTGAACTTCATCCTAGGCAGGTTTTAAGTTAGGAAATTATTTGGTAGTTCTGACCTCATGTGAAAAGAGAGATGAATTATCGAACAGTTGAACAGCAGTTTCTTGCATTTAATGATTCTTCTGGAGAGGATAATAGTTATAGCATCATGTACGCCTTATCTAGGTTAAGGATGGCCAGAATGTTTGGGCTGGCCAGCAGGTTGAGGGAGGTGATTCACCCCTCTACACTGCTCTTGTGAGAGCTCACCTGGAGTACTGCGTTCAGTTCTGGAGTCCTCAGCACAGGAAGGACATGGATATGTTAGAGCAAGTCCAGAGGAGGCCACACAGACGATCAGAGGGCTGGAGCACCTCTGCTGTGAGGACAGGCTGAGAGACTTGAGATTGTTCAGCTCTGGGGAGATCTTATAGCGACCTTCCAGTACCTGAAGGGGCTACAGGAAAGCTGGAGAGTGGCTATTTATAAGGGTATATAGTGGTAGGGCAAGGGAGAATGACTTTAAATTGGAAGGCAGAAGCTTTAGGTTAGACATTAGGAAGAAATTCTTCATGATGAGGGCGGTGAGGCACTGGCACAGGTTGCCCAGGGAAGCTGTGGCTGCCCCATCCCTGGAGGTGTTCAAGGCCAGGTTGGATGGGGCCTTGGGCAGCCTGGGCTGCTGGGAGGTGTCCCTGCTTATGGCAGGGGGGGTTGGAACAGGATGATCTTTGTGTTTTCTTCCGACCCAAACCATTCTGTGATTCTATAAATATTGCTATACCTAGAATAAGTATTGTCCTGACTTCCTTATCAAAGCAATGCATGAGATTTTCTTGAAACTAATTGCATATTCTATTAAAAGAAGATGTTTATCTCGCACTTTAAGGGACTATTATGTATTTCTTTTAGGACTTCTAACAGTGGATCCAAACAAAAGAATTAAGATGTCCAGCCTGAGATACAATGAATGGCTTCAGGATGGCAGCCAATTGTCATCTAACCCTCTAATGACTCCTGACAACTTAGGGTCTTCAGGAGCTGCAGTGCATACATATGTCAAAGCCACATTTCATGTAAGTTCTAAGAAAAATTATGTCGTGTGCTAATGTAATGTGCTGTTTTTTGTAATGTGTTATCTAGTTTTTTGTATGTTTTCTATTCATTAAAAATATGTATTTTTCCTTATAATTCAGTGGTTGCTTGTAGCTGCATTTTTCCCACCATATCTAACATCTGTGATTGATTACAGTGAAAACATGAATGATTAGGCAGGAATAAATTTCTTGAAGGCTTTTATACTAATGGGATTTTGGGGACTGACAGACAGCTATTCATGAAGTAGCTGTTACGAATATTCTGTTACTTAGAGCTAAGTCTATTAAAAGATCTTCAAAGGTTTTTATAAAAGAGAAGAACCTTTCTATTTAACTTAAGTAACTAACTTTTTGTCCTGATAGTTACAAAATCGAGGTAAAATTTCTGGACTGTATCTAGCTTATTTTTTCAGTATCATGGATACTTTTAAAAATTAACTTGCTTGGCTGATGTATTCACTAAAAACATTTGAACAGCAGCTCTGTTGTACAGTGTTGATTCTTGTGATTCCTTGTACAGAGAATAAACGGAAACTGAGGAGATTTGTGCTGAAATACTTGAAGATACTTATTACTAAGGAGAGGAGGAAGAAAGGAATTGTTACTTGGAGAGGTCCTGATAATGCAACATGATTTGGGCTAAAAGAAAAACTGTAATTGAACTAAGTGTAGTTACTGAAAATGTAGTCTTAAATAGTTTTAAGGCCTGATAAAAAATACTTCTAAATTAAAAAAAGAAAAAAGGAGGAAAATATGCCAATTAATAATGTGATGCATCACCTCTTAAATACCTATAAAGGCTAGTAAAGTGGTTGTGACAGCTACAGTAAGAATTACAGTAAGTAAGAGATGGCAGTTTGTCAGGACTTTCTGGGGAACATTCATAACAAGCTACGAGCCATAAAATGTCTTAAACCTCTTGAAAACCTTAGCATTACCTTTTGTTTTTAAACAGGCCTTTAACAAGTACAAAAGGGAAGGATTCTGTCTCCAGAATGTTGACAAGGCACCTCTTGCAAAGAGAAGGAAAATGAAAAAAACAAGTACAAGCACAGAGACACGTAGCAGCTCCAGTGAAAGTTCACATTCTTCTTCCTCTCATTCTCATGGTAAAACTACACCTACAAAGACACTGCAGCCAACAAACCCTACAGACAGCAATAACCCAGAAACCATCTTCCAGTTCTCTGACTGAAAAGCAGAGAATATCGTGTCTTGAAGATTTAAGTGGTTATAAACTCGGTAATACCTAAGTTGTCTTCTCCAACCCTTCTTCCCTTTGGCTTACAGCCTACAGGAATATGTCTATCGCTTTAAAAATGTATTTCAATTATTCCTTTTGGCTTTGTATTTCATTGCATTTCTTTTTAGCATTAAGGTTGGTATCACTGGATATGGTATAATACTATTATACAACCAACATTGTATTCTTTTAGGGCTAAATTACTAGTGTGCAGTCAAGCTCAAGGTGAGGAGCTTCTCGTGGTACAGCTTGGAGGAAGACTGTTCCTCAGTGTCAGAATCTTCCTCACAATTTCTTCCCCGCTGTTCAAAGGAAGGAAAGCTCTGTAACATCTACAGAAGTCTTGTATCTTCTGCTTTTACCCAGCTGTGTGAAGAATATCATAGAATTTGATTCTTCATGCGTGTAAGGAATCATTGGTACAATGCAACGAAACAGTATAGTTAGGCCTTTTAAATTTCTAGTTACGTTCTGTCCCGTTTATTTGAGTTTTAAGAGCAAAATGAAGCATTATGGAACTCATGTTGTTTTGAAATGTAACTCCATATATCTTGTTCTAAACAACTGGGAATGTAAGTCTTAGATATTTTTTATTATTATTTATTTAATTTTAAAAAATACATCTAGGGTAAAAGTTGCCTGAGAAGGTGAGGTGTCTCTGTGATACAATAATTTTTATTTCTACTTTTTGAAATTATTAACTTTTAAAATGTTTTACAGATTCTAAAATGTAATGCTATAAAAGAAAGTGAAATTTCATATTGAATGCTTTGGAAAATGGTGACATGTTAAAATACCTATTTCAAGAATTACTTATAATTTATATTTTCTTTTTATATTTACACAATAACTTTAAAATACAAAGATTTTTTTAAAGATGCAAACCCTCCAGTTTCAACATTTGTTATTATAGGGTCCATATAAAATGTACGCCAAGTTATTTGAATTTTGCATTGTGCAAATATGGCAGTTTAATAGTGACTGTAAAATACTAGAATATATGTTTTCTTTTTTGCACTTTATAGCATCAAAAGATGTTTTATAATAAAGTGCACTCAGATCTCTCTTCCTACAAGGTGCTGAGCACTGTTTTACTGGGTTGAATGACCTGAAATCCACCATATTTGGTGGTTGTGGTCATTGAGAAGGAGAATTCTCTACTTTGCAGGAGTGAATCCCTGTATATTACCCACTGTTTTCATTCCTTACTCTAAACTGCAAAGCTATTTCTATCTTGCTTTTACAGTGTATATAACAAATACTAGACTTGGGCACCTCGTGTAGTGTAGATGTTAACAACTTATGCACTGGGAATCCTAAAGGGAAATTACATTGAACACTGTGCTTCACAACTTGTTCACTGTGGTGTTCTACAGTGAAGTATTTCCTACTGTGATAGTATAGTATGTACATAACTGTTTGGAATCATAAATGTGACTTACAGAAACATCAGCATAAAGTTTTAAATCAGCATATTTTATAAATTTATTGAGCTCTTTTATTGCTCATACTCTCAATGACTAGGGGTAACTTAAGTGCTAAAGATGACTCCAGTTTTGCAAAGGCTTACACGTGTGTGTGTTCACTGAAGTCAGAGGGACTCCTTGTGTAAAGTTAATCGTATGCCTAAATTTGTGTGATGGAAGACTAATCATCTAAGGGATTTTGTTAACACCTTGCTTTATCTTAAAGTAACCTTAATCCAAACCCTATGCAAAAAGAGGTTATAGGAATTGTTTATATCAGTGGTTTTATTTATAGAATTGTATCAGATATATCAGTATTGACAAATACAATACATCCATGTTTACAGGGATTGTGTGTATCAAAACAAGGCTTTGAAGCCCAGCGTATTTGTTCTGTGTTTCTTTAATATTGATAATGGCATTCTGAAGTTTTGGAATTGCTGATGTGAAATGGTTTACTACTTTCTTGATGTGAATGTCAACAGTAATTGCAGCATTAATTTCAGGTTGATGTGAATATTGAGATTTGCACTGTTTATGTAGAAGTAGTATATTTAAAGATCAGTGTATGTGCTAATAACACAACCAATTTTAAGTGGCCGATGTTAAAATATTGAAAAATAATTGTTGATGTAATATGTTCAGGTTTGCTTTCTGAATGCTCTCTTTGGAAGTACTCTCAATAGTGAACATGGCTCATTTGTAAAAGAATACTTCCCCTCTCCCCAATAAACTTGCTGTAAATACAACAAACAATCCACCATTAATACTTGTTATGCAGACAGAAGAAGTAAATTGTCACGTTAGAGAACAGGTTGCTTGCAAAGTTTGCATTTTAAGGATTTCTTAGAATTTTATTGTCTTCAAGGGGAGGACAACACAAAAGTGGTTTTTTATTTGGTTTCATTTCAGTGTAAGAAACTTTTGGATACCAAGTGGATTTGGAATATTGTGACCCAGCTGAAATAACTTCTTAAGAATGCAGTACAGTTGTTTCCCTGCTGGGAATTTTAAACTATTGTTTGACAAACTGATGAAACGAGAAAGAAGAATGCTTGAACAAGATACTAGATGCTAGAGACAATGGCTATTTTGTCAGAGTTATTTTCACACAGGATTTGAGACTGTTTGGAGGCTAAAATTATCAGACTACATCACTTGTATCAAATGTTTTATACATGAATGTTTGTGTCCTCTTTGTGCTTTAACAGTAGGTATTAAATAAAAATGTAAAAACAAGGTAATAGTTTTTGGCAGGGGTAAGTATGTTTAGATGCCACCTTGCATTTGCTTTGAATCAGTTTGAAATGTTTACCACCTCTGACTTTCTGCTGCCTCCAGGTAGCAGAGCTCTTGAGGAGGTGTGTTTGACACTAAGCTATCTGAATTTTTAGATTAGCGTCTTTACATAAGCAGCTGATCTCTGTTTATGTTGATAAAGCTGAGTTGCAAACTAGGCAGCTCAAGAGCAGGTTCACTTCTTGTTCAAAAATACCTGCAGGAGACTAGTTACTCTTGGCAGCATGATGTCGCCTCAGTTTAATCTGTTGCCCACCCTGGCACTCTAGGTCATATAAAGACTATGGGCCAAATTTTTCAAACTCATACCACTATTTCAAATCTGAAGTGTACAAGCCAATCTTCATTAGTACTATAAATACTTTTATACTGCCTTGTTAAAGAGGTGTTAGACTGTAAATGATTTTTATACTTGGATTAAGTTTCCTTCACAGTGCTGCCATGTGTCAAGCAGCTTTAATGTCTAGTAATGTTATCTCTCTACTGTCAAAATGTAATGCGGTCACCAGTATTGTGGGCAGATGAGTTTGAAAAATCCGATTTCTTATTAGTAAAGATACTAATACGTTTATTAATCTTCAAAGTACTTGTTATTCTGTAAAGTTATTTCTTTGTAATACTTTTAGAAATACAAATAGTAATTAAGAGAAATTCTGCTAAAGGATTTAGAGAAATGCAAAGGAAGTAATATGGCTTGCTGTTCCTCTGGCTTGGTGAAATTTCTACACTTTTGTATAAGGAAAAGCAGCTGAAGTATTTATTGTTTCTTAATAGAAGGGCCATTCATTTGGCATATGTTTTGTTTACTGCTACAAAAAAAAAACTTTATTAAACAGTTTTGGGAGGGTAACATAAAACTACAATATTGCATCATAATTAATTGAGGCTTCAGATTGGCATTGCTAACGTATGAATTTTCTCAGACCTTTTCTGTGGCTACTTTTCTGAACAAGGTAATGACATGTGCACAACTGTGTTGCCTAATGTTCATCCAGGAATAGAATAATTCATGGCAGAAAATATATTCACAGAATGATGTGTGTTCATGGGTTGTGATGAAGTGTCGCACAAGTATCTTACATTTTTAATGTGTGCATGTATTATGTGCATGTATGTAGATACATGCTGTGTTGCACGTCTAGGCCTCACCTTAAAGTAATATGCCTTGTTTAAGAGAACATGTACTTAAAAATGAGCTCTCGACTCACGCAGGTTCAGAGGACCAGACAAGGAGGCTACCATAGAAGAGGAAGAAAGTTATGTGAACTCAGAGATGAGAGGCTTCTGGGAAGATCATTTCAGGAGTAAATTTCTCCCCTTGCGGTTCCCACATGCATGTAATATTCATTGACACTGAACTGCAAGCTTTCGTGCCAGTTACCCAACACAAACACATTTCCTGACTCTGCAGGTCTATGAGTGTGTGTGTGTGTCTACACACACGTATCTTCGGTCTTCATTTGGAATATTTTGTTATTTATCAAGTAATGTTACAGGTGTTCTTAGCAAGTTGGTAGTCTTCATTCTTTTCCCCCATATACGATACTCCTTCTCGGCACTGATTTTTATGTTGCAAAACGTGACATTGCCTTCCCTCAGTCAAGATAAATTGAATATTCTGGATTAAGAGAATGGGAAATAAAGTGGCTGTTTCTGTTGTAAAGACATAGAAGTGGTTTGATCTTTGTCTGCCTGTGAGAAACACTTCTCAGTTTGCACCTTTGACCTACAGGGCACTGGATTCTATAAAAAATAAGAAATGCAAAGCTGTTTGCTATCTCTTGTTTGCCATCCTGCATTTTTCTACTCATTCAGCAGATACTGGATGTTCAGAACACCTGTGTTGAAAAGAAAACATGGGATGATTCCTGTACTCTGCACTAGTAAATAAAGTGATTCTTTCAATTACATAGACAGCTGGAACAGTCTTGTTTGTTGTGCTTGGAAGCAGCAAGAGCCATGTAAGACACGTGCAACAATATAAATGTGAAGAAAACCTGTGTATTTTGACAGCCTTAATGTTCTGTGTGATGGAAAGGGAAGTCTGCAGCTGCCTAGGAATCAATGGTAAGCATATAGGAAAATGAGGTGATCCGGGCCGATCTTGCAGCTTACTGTCATGGCCAGGGCCGTTCCTCATCCTTTCTTCTTGCTGTATGCTCTATCCTTTTCTTGGTTCTGGTGTTTGTGTCACCTCTGTGCCAGCCGAGACAGGGAAATAGGTGTGTCCTATAAACTTAGTTAAGGCACTTTGGTTAACACTGGATTAACTGATTTCATAGTTAATCCAAAGTAAAAGTAGTAGTTGAGAAACCCAGTATGCTATAATGCTCTGATTTCCAAAAACTAATGCTTTATTTGGAGGTAGAAAGGAATCCATACTATTTACACATAAAGTTACTTTTTAAAATTGGCAACTAATCTGGCTGTATTCATAGAACTCCTGTAGAAATCTGCAAACTTCTTTTGAAGTGCCAACAATAAAGCAGAGAAAAACATAGCTTCAGTTGCTCAGGAACTGCTCAAAAACCTATCACAGATGAAACTGCAAACTTGCTGCATTTTTCTTGATGTAACGATAATTTTATTTCGTCACCAAATTGCGCATCAGATCTAAAAATTGTCATCTCTTTTATATTGATCGATTTTCCTTTGGGGTTTTGTTTTAATATGTAATTGTCTTAATACATTGTGACCAGAAGTTTATCTAACGGTTTAGGCTAAAGCCTTAGGAAGAATGTTTGACAGCCGGGTGAATAGGAGCCAGCAGTGTGCCCAGGTGGCCAAGAAGGCCAATGGCATCTTGGCCTGTGTCAGAAACAGTGTGGCCAGCAGGACCAGGGAATTGATTGTGCCCCTGTACTCGGCACTGGTGAGACCGCAGCTTGAATACTGTGTTCAGTTCTGGGCCCCTTGCTACAAGAAAGACATTGAGGAGCTGGAATGTGTCCAGAGAAGGTAGTGAAGTTGGTGACGGGACTGAAGAACAAGACTTAGGAGGAATGGCTGAGGAAACTGGGGTCATTTAGTCTAGCCTGTGTACTAATTCTGGATCTACTGATTTTTAAGATTTCTCTCCAGTTACTAATGTTATTGAAAATATCTAATTTAAATGTGTGATTATCATTCTTTCCAAACACGGCGGGGGGAAAATAGTTCTTGAATATTCCTTTAATATCACATTTTTCTTGGTTGTAATGAACTGATGAGGTTTCAGGGTTTTTTTTCACTATCTCCATCCTCAACTTCGTGGATAATTTATGTCATTTTTCTTACCCTTTTGTCATAGTACTAACAACACACAATAGTTTCTGTTAATGTTTTAAACTAGCCTACAGGTTTAGAAACTTTCAGAAATGATCTGTAGTTTTCCACTCCCTCTGGTGGTCTGGCAGTGCAGCTGGCAAGCTGCTTAATTGCTGATAACCGACGATAGCAAGGGAAAAGTTTGAATGCAATACGACACTGTAGGTGCTTCAAATTTAACCATCATTGTGTGTCTGAGATGCTTTTATATAGCAATGGGGAAAATACTAATGTTTAGTAATATAAATTATTTGTACTACTACTGCTACCAATGAGTAGTTAGGAACATTGGGGAAAAGAAAGAGAAACAAACAAAACCAGAAAGTGAAAATTCAAAGCTTTTCTTGCATGTAACATTTTTATTTATTTAAAGGGATTGAACTTAGCAACTGAAGGAGACATGTAACTCTCAACTGTGTTTCAGTAAATTCAGTATGACAAACACTTGATCTTCACCTACCCTTAAGTGGTCTCAGAAGTGCAGTTTGAATCAGCTATAATGTGAAGACAGTGATTCTGGGACAGACAGAGCTGATCTGGGAATAAAACCTAAACATTATTTTGACTGATAATGTAATGAAATAAATCAATTGTACTACAGAGAGAAGAGCCATCACTATTGCTTTTTTAGCTAAAGAGACTTAATTCTCATTTAGGAATAGGTTTGTATTTACTGAAATCTAATGTTCTGATTTCCTAACGTAACGGATATTTTATTTTTACCCTTTAAGAAATAGGTATAAATGGCAAACAGCTTATTTTCTGTGCTGGAAAGAACAAAATTAACTGAAAAGCAGTGAGCTAATCAAAATGTGCTTTTATCTTTCTAAAAATGCATGATAATTATTATTTAAAATCCAGAATGGCTCTATTCTGGCCACTTTTTGGATAAATGAGTCAAAAGAGTAGTAAAATGTTAAAGATTTTGTTTTTCAGTTCAAGTGATGAAGCTACAATCTGGATCACACCTAGAATTTAGCTGAACTCTATCAATTTTTTTTATTGTGCAAGGACTATGTGGAGACCTTTTTTGCCTGTGGCTGTACGAGCATCCCTGGGTGGGGCAACAGTTGGAAATACAGCAGGAAAAAGGGTTTTTACCATGAGTGTAAGACAATGGAAGAGCCATGATTAGGCCTTACCCTGTCTCTTCTGTATCTCAAAGGCAGCCAAAGCATTTATCTTAAACCCTTACAACTTTTCAGCCTTTTTGAAAGTTTACGCTGGCACAATAAATATGAGAAATAGCAAATTATGGTATTTATGCTGCCATTTTGCTTCCTCTTAGTTGCTACCTGTTAATATAGGTTAACAACTTTACTGGCAAAATAACTTTGGAAAAATACAGTTGTGGAACAGGTAGCAATTCAGATATAAATACGCAACATATATTCAGCCTATAAACGCCAGAGAAGTGCTTTTTTTAATTCTGGGAGGTGATTTTTTTTCATGACTTGTTTGTTTTTTATTGTATAAGTATATGCATTTGTGATGCGTAGGATATTTCCAGAAACATTATGACAGGTTTAAAATACAGTGTGAAACATTGGGCCAAACCAGGGCAAATTTAATATCTATTGCCAGTTGAGTGATAGTCTTTGTTGCCCTTCTGTTGGCAACGCTGGTTCCCATTTACCATGAATGAGCTTGGAAAGGAGCTCTTTTGGAGTCTGACTCCAGCACTCTTGCAGCACAATTAGTAATTAAACTCCAGATTCAGCCTATCAATAGGAATGACTGCTAGTACTGTCAATTATTAAAGACTAAGAATTAACATCAAGGGATTTCATGCAGTGGTGAAAAATAAGTTCTGCCTGATTGTACAGGCATATGTTGCTTTTTATATATTACTTGTACTGCCTGTTATCCGACAAATGCAGTATGAATTGAATCGGATTGAAAGCAACAAACTACAAAATCAGAAGTCCATTCCAGGTTTCCATACAGGATGGGGGATGATGTGATTGAGAGCAGCCCTGCAGAGAAGGACTTCTAGGTGCTGGTTGATGAGAAGCTCGACATGAGCCGGCAATGTGTGCTCACAGCCCAGAAGGCCAAACGTATCCTGGGTGGCATCAAAAGCAGCGTGGCCAGCAGGTCGAGGGAGGGGATTCTGCCCCTCTATTCCTCTCTTGTGAGACCTCATCTGGAGTACTGTGTCCAGTTCTGGAACCCTCAACACAAGAAGGATATGGAACTGTTTGAATGGGTCCAGAGGAGGGCTACAAAGATGATCAGAGGGCTGGAGCACCTCCCATACGAGGACAGGCCGAGAGAGTAGGGGTTGTTCAGCCTGGAGAAGAGAAGGCTCCAAGGAAACCTTATAGCAATTTGCCAGTACCTGAAGGGGATATGAGAAAGCTGGAGAGAGACTGTTTACAAAGGCTGGTAGTGGTAGGACAAGGGGCAGTGGGTACAAACTGGAGAGGGGTAGGTCTAGACTAAACATGAGGAGAAAATTCTTCACACTGAGGGCAGTGGGGCTCTGGCCCAGGTTGCCCAGGGAAGCTGTGGCTGCCCCATCCCTGGAGGTGTTCAAGGCCAGGTTGGGTGGGGCCTTGGGCAGCCTGGGCTGGTGGGAGGTGTCCCTGCCCATGGTTGGGGGTTGGAACGGGATGATCTTTGAAGCCCCTTCCAGCCCAAACTATTCTACAAAGGAAAAAAAAAAAAAAAGCGCTTTCCAGATTCCTAGGTTTTCCTGAATTGTTTTGTGTATTTTAACTTTTAAACAGCAGTAAGGGCTTAATGGTATTTAAAATGGTATTTAAAATAATTGTCATTGACAGATATAACTGTTTAATCTTCAAGAAACTAAACTCCTGTAAGTACAAAACCTTGAAATGGTGAAATATTTTGATAAAGCTTATTTCACTTCTTTTATACGACCGTATTCCTTGCTGTGAGGCAGGGGTGGCAGGTTTCATAATATGCATGGCATCACACTGTTGATTTTGCGGATGCTTTTCAGTCTCTTTTTGCTTCCCTTTAAACTGCATTTTGATGCTCTCAAAAATGAGAGAAGTGTCACTGTGAAATTATGTTCTCTAACAATTTTCATACAGGCTGTTCTAAATTTCATCGAGATCGCTAGCTTCAGGAGGGAGAACTCTGCAGCTACCTCCTTTCACCGACAGTGTTATGCTAACTGAAAAAAGAGACTTAGATTCCAGCAAAAGTTTTGGTCTTATGATGCTTCTGAGCTGTGCTCTTCACTGCAGAGAAATCACTTCTCACATTAACACATATTGGCCTGAAAATTTTTGCACTTCACATTTGAGAAAACGCAGCCAATAATAGGAGTCGAATAGGACTTCTCTAAAACACAAATAATACTTGAATTGCATCTCTGACCACTTGGAATAGAATACATTAGCCATCTCAGTAGGCATTACATGTTGATTTGAATTGAAATTTAAATTGGTAAAATAAAGCTTCTTTTCTGTTTTACACTTTGTGGAGATAAAATAAGGACTTTAGTGCTATGTTCTGTAGCAATTGTCATCATTCTATGATGAATGCTATAGAAGCTCTGAGGAATAAAACAGTTTTAATAATCAGAACTTTGATTAGCAGTTTCAGACAAAATCCACTTGGAAAAAACCCCAAACCACTGTTCAGTGTGCCAGATGAAAACTAGAGTAGTAGATAAACCTGCTTATTAAACACTTTTTCTGTAAATATTGAAACAACACTTGCCATTAAGCTTTGATAAACTTTGACGTGAATGGTGTGTTAAGCTTTGACTCAGCTGTTTGCTCAAGGCTGCCAAACCAGTGAGCTGACTTGAGTGAAGCTGTCATGAAAATACTGTTTAAAACTTTTTTTTTTTTTTTTTTAACTAAAGGAAAGGCAGAACAAAGGTGAGGTTTTGTTCCTTCCCTGCCACTTCAGCACTAAATAGTATTTGCCCAAGAAACTAGAAACGCAATCTGGAATAAACCCCAGTGATCTTGTAAGTTTACTTGGATTTTTTTTTTTTTTTTTGCTCATGTGAGTTCCTAGCATTCTATTTGAACATTATCTTTAAAAATGCAAGTACTCTTTGACCTGTTTTTTTCCGATTCCTTGTTATAGAATGTTTAAGATCTCAATAGCAATTAACGTATTGTTTTAAGTCAGTTTATATACTTTAACTTTTACATTTTTACCAGATTAAACCCCCATCACTTCTGCATCTCAGTTCTGTATGGAGTGCTAGTGCAGAAAACTTCTTTATCAGGTTTAATTTCTCGTGAAATTGCACTGGAAAATCCATGATTTCTCTTATTACCCTGTATTTGAGGGGACTGGAGTGGGAGAGGTGGCATAAGGCAAAGTGGTTGACCAAAGCATCTTGGTTACTTTTCCTGCATTTTAAATTCTCATTATTTTCAGAAACAAGGCGTCTTTCTCTCTTCTAACTAGACAGCTACCTCACCTTCCACTCAGACTTCCTATTTCTAGCAAAGTACATGTGTGCTTCAGTCTGTGCTCACAGTTCACTAAAGGGGCCATTTCCACAAACCACATCTTTTGGTTTGGAAAAAAATAAGTGGCAATTTACAAAATATGCAGGATCAGACTTGATTTCTGTATCACTTTTACCTTATTCATTCCAGATCCATTATTGTATACAGTTATGGGTCCTCTACAGTGGAATTTTCTCAGAGCAGTCTTAGGTATATGGAAGTTTCATTAATGCTAAAGCAGATTTCCTAATTGTTGCAATGCATTTAAAAATATGCTAGTTCCTTTTGCATAGATGTCTCGCTTCATAAATAGTAGCAGTTGAGATAATAAGCCTGATGAATTGTTATGTATTAATATATTTCTTTTGCTGGTAGCTTACACTGAAATTACGTTATCAGTGCTAACAAAATGTGTTAAAATAGTTGTGAAGAAATATGAATAATGTTCATAAACTAATTGATTGTGAGACTGCTCCTCGAATCCTGTGTTCAGTTCTGGGCCCCCCACCACAAGGATGTTGAGGCTCTGGAGCGAGTCCAGAGACGAGCAACAAAGCTGGTGAAGGGGCTGGAGAACAGGCCTTATGAGGAACGGCTGAGGGAGCTGGGGTTGTTTAGCCTGGAGGAGGCTGAGGGGAGACCTCATTGCTCTCTACAACGACCTGAAAGGAGGGTGTAGAGAGGAGGGTGCTGGCCTCTTCTCCCAAGTGACAGAAAGGGACAGGACAAGAGGGAATGGCCTCAAGCTCCGCCAGGGGAGATTTAGGCTTGACATAAGGAAAAAATTTTTCACCGAAAGGGTCATGGAGCACTGGCAGAGGCTGCCCAGGGAGGTGGTTGATTCACCTTCCCTGGAGGTGTTTAAGGCACGGGTGGACGAGGTGCTGAGGGGCATGGTTTAGTGTTTGATAGGAATGGTTGGACTCGATGATCCGGTGGGTCTCTTCCAACCTGGTTATTCTACGATTCTACGATTCAAAGGCTGATGGCCGCCGAGGCCCCGCCCCTCCCGCGCGCCGAGGCTCCACCCCTCCCCGAGGCCCCTCCCCCTTTCCAGGCCTTCCCCTTCTCGCTCCGAGGCTCCGCCCCCTTTACCCCGCCCCTTTTCGCGGGCCCCTCGCTGAGAGGCCCCGCCCCCTTTCGCCGTCCCGCCGGCCTCAGTCCCCGCCCCTTTCCCCACCCCCGGGCCCCGAGGCCCCGCCCCCTCCCGCAATCCAATCACCCCGAGCCCCCGCCCCTCGCACCGCCCCGTCGCCCTAAGTCCCCGCCCCCTCACGTCTGGTCACTGAGAGGCCCCGCCCCCGCCCCGCCCCCGCCCCCTCTTCCGGCCGGCAGGGGGCGCCGCTGCCGCTCGGCCGCCAGCGCGGCGCGGGCCGCATCCCTCCAGCCCCGCCGCTCCGGTCGCGGCCGCCGCCCCGGCGCCGCCGTTCCCTGGCGGCCCCCGTGCCCCGCGGCGGGACGCCATGGCCACCAAGAAGGCGGGCTCGCGGCTGGAGACGGAGATCGAGCGGTGCCGCTCGGAGTGCCAGTGGGAGCGGATCCCCGAGCTCGTCAAGCAGCTCTCGGCCAAGCTCATCGCTAACGGTGCGGGGCGGGGGGCGAGGGGCGGCCGGAGCGCGGCGCGGCCCGGGCGGGGGGCGGGTCGCTCGGCCTCCGCGTTCTCGCATCGCCCACTTCGAAACGCTTAGGCGGAGAGCGGTGCTTCATTCAGAGGTCCGGGGCTGGAATCCCCGGCGTGAGAAGGACATGGAGCTGTTGGAGCGGGTCCAGAGGAGGCCACGAACATGATCCGAGGGTTGGAGCACCTCTGCTGGGAGGACAGGCTGAGAGAGCTGGGCTTGTTCAGCCTGGAGAGGAGAAGGCTTCAAGGAGACCTTAGAGCGACCTGCCAGTGCCTGAAGGGGCTACAGGAAAGCTGGGAGGGACCGTTTACAAAGACTTGTAGTGATAGGACGAGGGGCAATGGGTATAAACTGGAGAGGGGCAGATTTATACTAGACATAAGGAGGAATTTCTTCACCATGAGGGTGGTGAGGCACTGGCACAGGTTGCCCAGCGAAGCTGTGGCTGCCCCATCCCTGGAGGTGTTCAAGGCCAGGTTGGATGGGGCCTTGGGCAGCCTGGGCTGCTGGGAGGTGTCCCTGCTTATGGCAGGGGGGTGGAACTGCATGATCTTTAGGTCCCTTCCAACCCAAACCTTTCTATGATTCTAGGTTCAGAGGTATGGATGTGCTTGCTAAAAATGGGAGATGCAGGAAACTTCTCTTTGGTGTGGATTCCTGGGCTAGCTTCATCCTGTGTATGAGAAAAGAGATGGGGATAGCACCCACCTTTCTGGGATCGCTCATCTGCTTGAGGTGGACCTGGAGGTATTCTTAGACAGAAATGAAGCCTACAGAGACAGAACTTGGGGTGATAAGTTAACATAAAGAGAGGATGAGGCATGAGGTGTCACTGGGAGCATGTGGTGAAGGCACTGATCTCTTTGCACATTTAGGCAGAGAAGAAAACTGCATGAATCAGGTCTATAGAAATACAAACAAAAGAGAGAAACCCTGGATCAAAATAAAGAGAAGAGTGAGGATTTAAGAATAGGTAGAAAGGTAGCAGATAGCCTTACGTGTATTGGCCTTAAAAACATCAGGGTGATGATCGTGAAACATGCTGGTATTCTGCTGACTAAAAATAAACACAACTGAAAAGGTGGAAAGTATTTGGTTTAGTTTAAGGGCATATTTCATGGAGTCATACACTGTGGAGAAGTTAAAGATCAGTTTAAGCAAAACCAAATGTTTTCTGGCTGTTTGGTTGAGACAGATGATCTTCATCTAAGGTACTGAGGTATTTCAGGCGCGAGTTTGGCTGGAGTTTCTCTGACCTGCACACTTTTGATCTAACTCAAGCATATCATCAAGAAGGTGATGCCATCTGCCTAACGTTATATTTAAGTGATTTTCATATTACAGTATCTTTTAAATTCTGTACCAGTTAAAATACAAATTATTGAGCATTACCTGCTCCCTTAAACATGGGAAAGCATTGCATGTAGATTTTTGTCTCTTTCTGACAGTTTCTGACAGCCTCTGTGGCTTTGGAAGTTCTAGCTAACAGAAAACAAAAACAATCAGTAAGCTAAGTAATTGTAAGGGACTCTCCTTTTATAGTGGAGTAAGATAGGAACAGAGTAGTTTGTTTAATGAAATACATGCTGCTACTGTTGAGAGTGTCTGAAATTTTAAGTTTGTGTTCTAGAACCTGGTGTACCCAACAGGTTGCAGGCCAAGGTTATCAGCAAGTGAGATTATGAAGGGGAGGCAGTGACTCTGTTCCATCTGTAAAGACAGGTATAAGCTGATGGGCACTCTGGTTTGTATTCCTGTTGTTAGTTAGTCTGAAGCAATTAATTTAAGAAAAAGTACTTGGAACTTTACAGCTTCCTTCTGTGGTAATGCTCAGTTTTATGAATCAGCTAGGGAATGGATAACAAAAGATCTGCGGTTTTGGCTGAATGGGGAACAATATGTCGTAGGGATTATTTCAAAGCATCAGAAAAGGAAAAGTAGAGGAAAGGATCTTCATTCTGTTCATATATTGGTGTGTAGGGAACTGAGTCTGACTCTTGAACGCTGGAGCATTTTAACCGAGGACATCAGCGTTGTTAGGAATAGGGTTTGTTTCTCCTTGAGCACAGATGGGAAAGGGTCCTTTGGGGAAGCCCTCATGTAGTCTTTGCAGTCTTGCACTATTGCAAAATAATAGACTGTTTCTTTACCAGGACTTAATTACACCTCTTGTTTGGAAATAGGGATTAGAAAAAAACTTGGCAGAAATTTTAATAGGCTGGATTTGGATTTGGGCTGCCTTGCATTGATTTAGTATTTCCTATTATCAAGTTCCCATAATTTGGAGCTTGCAACCCAAATTAGGTGAAGGAAGCAATGACAGTGCCCAGGATGAATGTGTGTGTGTGTGCATGCATAAGGCAATAATATTTACTTTGGAGAAATGCAGCACTTGAGAGGTGCGGTATTTTGAATGGACTTGATTTTGCATTGTTTATTCTGTTCTGCTGATGAATGCTGTCTGCTCCTTCAGAAAATTAGGAGTTTGTACAAAACCTGACAGTGGACCAAATATAAATGACACTTTGTGTGGGGTTTTGGATGCACAAAAATGGCGCTTACTAGAACCAATTTCTGTATCTGATGGATTGTATTTGAAAGGCTTTGTGAGCTTACTGAGCTTTAAGATAAGGAGAGAAGAGATGTTAATGGATTGGTCACTGCCTTTACTATTCTGTTAGTAATAGTCACAATTTAGATCATGCAAAATGCGTGTTCTTTGTCAAACCTGTAACTTGCATTGTTTTTGACAAAGGATAGATAGATGAAAGAAGGGTATTTAACCTGGCTCAATATTGTTAGGTGCTTATCCAGTTTGTATTACATTTCTCTCCTTCAGAACCAGGACTCAGAAGCACTAATAAGATTCATGCCATGTAACACAAATCTCTGAGCTCTTGCTTTATCAGCACTCCCATAAAAGACTCGGTCAAAACTGCTATGTGGAGTTTAGGCTGCTACGTGCAGGTGGGTTAGCCTGGGCTAGCAGCAAATGTCCATCAAGTCTCTCTCCGTCATTATTAGGGCAGGGGCAGAAAGTAGAATAAGACTTGTAGCTTGAGATAGAGAAAGGGGCATCACTTACTAATTATTTGTAAGGCAAAACAGACTCAACTTGGGGAGTATGAATTTATCTAGCTCCCAGTTAAAATAGGTTCAGATAGTAAGAAACAGAAAGACAGACATGAAAGCAACAGTTTTCTTCCCACCTTGTCCAGGTTCAACTTCACTCCTGTGCCCCAGACCCCAGTGCCTCTCCCCAAAGGGTATAGGGGGCAGAGGGGTTACAGTCAATACAAGGTGTTTTTTTCTGCTGATCCTTCCTGCTCACATTTTCCCTCTGATCTAGTGTGGGCTCCCTGCTGGCTACAGTCCTTCAGGAAAAAAATCTGCTCTGGCACAGGCTCTGTATGTGCTGCAGTTCCTTCAGGGCATATCCACCTGGTCCAACTTGGGTCCTTCCCAGGCTGCAGTGGTGGATATCTGCTCTGGCACTTGGAGCACCTCCTCCACCTCCTTCTCTGGCCTTGGTGTTCTATCTGCTGTTTCTCATTCCTTTTATTTCCTCCTCCTCTCTGTGGCATTTTCTGCCCGTTCTTAAATACAGCGCCTGCTTTGCCGAAGGGCCCTGCTGTGTCTTTCTGTGGGGCTGGGACTGGGCAGCCTCTGGCCTCTTCCCACAGGGGCCATCCCTGCAGCCCCCTGCTGCCAGCACCTTGCTGTCTGCACCTGGTACAGCAGGACAGACCCAAACCATAGCAGCTGGCATAGAAATCAGTGTGCTACTCTGGTTCACAGTGATGTGGTCCTTGGCCAGTCTGTAGGCTGTTTGGTTGCTGTTGCCAAGTGTTTGCATCCTGAGTATCACTTCTCAAATGAAACTGAGGCAAATCCCAAGTTGTTAGAAATAAAAACTTAAAGCGGTTTTCACTAATGAAGCTTTGTGAGCATTCACCAATTGTTTAAGTAACTGGAAAAGTTTCCTTCTAAGAAAATAACCTGAAGAAATTTTGATTCTGCTTGTTGAATTATGTCCAGCATTGCAAATGAGTAGCGTGGTGGTGAAGCATGGCCATGAGAGTTAGCAAAAGCTCCAAGTACAAAATTATTTGTTCACAGTGTATTGAAAGCGGTATAATAGTAAATGTTGAATATCTGAAATTAATGAGAACATAGCCAAATGCACCCAGAATTGGGAAGCATTGGTTATGGAATCCTTTTCTATTTTAAGCCAGTCCAAATGGGCTATTTTATTTCATAATGGCCTTAGTCTGTAGGAGAACCATGCGAACTTTACCTTGGAAAACTTCGTTGGCATCAAAACCACAGTTGTGTGAATGAAATGCAACATTCTGTAAGAAGGAGATTTTCTCTAAGATCACAGTTCAGTGTAACAGTCCCCCAAATAACAAATGATGATCATAACGCTTTGATGTTAATGATGACAACGAGTTTCAAATCCTCATTGTTTTCGTAATTGAAAGCTTTTATTTTTTAAGACCTCTGTAAAGTTGCTCTTCTCAAATACTGAAAAAATAAAACTTATGAAGTACCAGTGATGATTCTTTTCCATTAAGTTTACCATCACATGTTGGTTACAGACGATTCATGTTTTATAAGTGTTCAGATTTATGAGGACTGTTTTTTGAAACCTCTCTGCAACAGTTTTAATGAGACAATTGTGTCATTCCCAGCTCTGGGTCTTGGAATTCTCAAGGTGCCTGAAATTCTGTGATGTTTGATAATTTTGGTAGCTAGCAATCGTGTTTCAAAGCTGGTTACAAATCTTTCATGAATTTTTGATAAAACTGCAACGTCTTGAAGGAAGTGGCTACAATGTACTTCAGTATGAAGGTTGTGTCTGCTCAGCGCATTCTCAGGACATCAGTGCTATAATGGTTTCTTTCCTTCCTTTGGAAACACAGCGAGGAAACCTTAGTCAGTTCAGTGGCAAGCTGAACAGATAAAATAAAGGATCCAAGCATTTCCACAGATATTTCCCGCCATTCATTGTTGCTGCAATCAGAATGTGACCTTGCTCAAGTTCAGTGAAATGTATGACTGTCTGGAAAAGCACTGAGGAGGTAAATTTTTATAGTTCATGATGTGATAGATAGGTAGAATGATATAGTTCTGCAGAAACCTTAGCTGGTGTGAAATTTTGCATTACTGTGGGGAGAGAATGCACACCCTGCAGGTTTGTGGATCTATACACTACCAAAAGCATTGTGACATTGCCATGAAAATAGAACATTACTGACAGGTATCAAGTTTGCTGATGGCAATTCACCAGCCTTTTAACACACTGCTTTCTCACCAGTTACGTTTCTTACTACCATTACTATCCTATTTCTTTTTGTTGTTTTGTTTGTATCTTTTTGTTGTCTTCTTTGCCTGCCTTTGCTCTCAACACCTTGTTTCTATAGTTTTCTTATCTCTTTCCTCAAGTTTAGCCTTGCAGAGTAAGGGAGCAGAGAGGAGTTAGGAGCAGAGTAGCAAAACCAAAGGATCAGGAAGTATTTTGCATGTCTATTTTTTGTTTGTCACTTTCTTTATCTGGGTATAAGTAGGGTGTAAAGTAGAAACATCTTACTTAGTGTTTTCATTTGTTTTGCTTCTTTGTGAAATAGAAGACCTCTGATGTATGTTTAAAGCTTATCCTCGGAGTAAACCAGGGATTTTTTAAACCTCTTAGGAGTCATGCCCTACTTAGAAGGTGTTTATCAAATTTGTTTGTTTTTCATACATACAGCTTGTAATGCGATTTATGTATGCAAAGCCTTATGAAGAGATCTACATCTCTACCAGAGAAGTTTGCAAGTCATGATGTGACGTGCCTTTTTGCATTTACACAAAAGTGGAAATGAAGTTCTCTTCATTATCTTTTTTGTTTTCCTTCTGCTCAGTTCGCTATCGTATTTACAGAACAAGAGTGGTAAGGACACGTGTTTTTCTGAATAAAGACTAACTCACATGTGTTGTCTTATTTTTAACTAACAGCTTTTTTTCTTCAGATAGCCGGGGCTGTTACAACAGCGTAAGTGATGATGTAGATCTGCTGCTTGTGTTCCGACTGGCTTGTCATCTGGAATAGAAAATGCCAGCATAGTCAGTATGATTTCACAAGTAACCAAGCTGGTCTGACACCTTATTGCAAGGAGGAGGTTTTTCTTGCTACCTTTCCTCAAGCTGCTCCTTCTCTGTATAGTTTCTCCAAGTTACGTGTTTCTGGCCTTTCCCTTGTGTTGATGAACACCAGAGGTGACACTTCCTGTGCTGGGCCAACAGAAGACTCTTTGCTCCTCTTCCTGGAGTTAGTTTCTGTTGCCTTACAGAGCTGATTTGCCTGCCACAAAGGCCTGAAGAGTGTAACAGCTGGTAGAAAATGAACAGTGGCAGCAGCCAGTGAAGGGCAAAGGTGAGGGGAACATTCTTGTTTCACTGAAAGGATGCGTATAATCGGTCTGAGTGAAATGAACTAAGTAATTCTGGGTATTTGGAGCTTATAGCTGCTTACATTTATAAGGATACTTCTATATATTATGAATGTAATTATTTTAGAAGTTAGACATCTTGCCTATTTATGTTGGGTTGGTGGCACTCTGTCTTTTTGTTTAAAATCTGTAAGAAGAAAAGGTAGCTTGATTTACCAGTGTATGTATAGTGGTACATGACAGTTTTATAGTTGCTCTGTGTTCCTTTAACCTAACTTCAAGGGTTAAAGGTTAGCATTAACCTTTCTTTAGGAAAATAAGTTCATTAGCATAAACTTAGGATCATTGATACCACTTTTGTTTGAATTTGATTTGCATGGTATTAAAGAAGGGGGCATAAGGTCTTTAACCATGCCAAATGTGGGCCATTCCACCTCCCTGCAAATCTGCCTTGTAAATGATCAGATTTTAGAATTTGGTGGTTAAATTCTCTGCATTTTTCTCTGCACTGAACATAGTTTAAGTGGTGATCTCATAAGAAGCAACTGAAGACAATAATTTTGTAAAATGCAAAGCAGCAGGATGTTGAGATAAAGTGGTGGGAGTGAGGATGTCTGGTTAATAGTGCAGTGTTTGTTGGTAACAAGACCTTTAATCATTGAGAGCGTTTTGTCTCTGCCTCAGGCTCTGGAGGAAGAGTACTGAATCTGGGCATTTCTCTGGTGTCAGCAAATGTGTGTCAGGCTGCGCCATGGCAGTTATTAGTAAGCTGCTCTGATCAGAGATGTGATCTCTTACTCTTGCTTCAGGAAATGTTCCATGACATTCTGTAAGTTCCCGCCTCACTGATGATTTATGCGTGATTGGTATGATTCCATTCAAAATATTTATGCATAAACAGAAATCCTTTACTGTAATCTTGTATTACCTTCAACAGAAGGGAATGCATGAAAGGTGGTGGGTTTTATTTCTAATGTACTTGTAAAGTAATTTTATATCTCCTTTTTACCGATTTTGGTACAGCATTATGGTATGTATGTTGGGCTTTTTCCAATGAGATCTTGGTTCATTCAGTTCACAGACTAGACCGGCCTCTGGAGATAGAGCCATAAATCTTAAGGGCAGAATTAAATATTTTGTAAAATCTTTCATTCTGTCCTTGTAATTATCTTGATCATTGCCTGTGGAGTTATCACGTAAGAAATCTGTAATTTCTGTAATATTGTAGTAGGAAGAAAGCTGCTTGCCTTGAGCACTTGGTTACTAAGTTTGTCACCCACATCAGCATTCTGCAGAGATGGCATATTAACAATGATTAATCAACAACTCAAGTTCTGATACAATTTCTCTGCCGCTGATGTTTCTGATGTGTAACACATAAAGGGTGATAAAGCAAAGGAAGGACCTTGAAATGTGTGTTTGTATTGTCTGGAAAATGGGAGAGGATCAGGGTTTGACCCTAGCAGATATTTAGGAGTTGTTCCTTTGATAATGAAAGTAGATCCTGAATGTTTAGGCTGCACTGAAAGAAAGGAGGAAATCATAGAATCATAGAATAATCAGGTTGGAAGAGACCCACTGGATCATCAAGTCCAACCATTCCTATCAAACACTAAACCATGCCCCTTAGCACCTCGTCCACCCATGCCTTAAACACCTCCAGGGATGGTGACTCAACCACCTCCCTGGGAAGCCTGTTCCAGTGCCCAATGACCCTTTCTGTGAAAAATTTTTTCCTAATGTCCAGCCTAAATCTCCCCTGGCAGAGCTTGAGGCCATTCCCTCTTGTCCTGTCCCCTGTCACTTGGGAGAAGAGGCCAGCACCTTCCTCTCCACAACCTCCTTTCAGGTAGTTGTAGAGAGTAATGAGGTCTCCCCTCAGCCTCCTCTTCTCCAGGCTAAACAACCCCAGCTCTCTCAGCCGTTCCTCATAAGGCCTGTTCTCCAGCCCCTTCACCAGCTTCGTTGCTCTTCTCTGGACTTGCTCCAGAGCCTCAACATCCTTGTGGTGGGGGGCCCAGAACTGAACACAGTATTCAAGGAGAGGTCTCACCAGTGCCGAGTACACAGGAAGAATAACCTCCCTGGACCTGCTGGTCACGCCGTTTCTGACACAAGCCAAGATGCCATTGGCCTTCTTGGCCACCTGGGCACACTGTCGGCTTATGTTCAGTTGCTGTCAACCAACACCCCCAGGTCCCTCTCCTCCAGGCAGCTTTCTAGACAGACTTCTCCTAGTCTGTAGCACTGCATAGGGTTGTTGTGCCCCAAGTGCAGGACCCGGCACTTGGCCTTGTTAAACCTCATGCCATTGGTCTCAGCCCAGCGGTCCAGCCTGTTCAGATCCCTTTGCAGAGCCTCCCTATCATCCAGCAGATCGACACTTCCACCCAACTTAGTGTCGTCCGCAAACTTGCTAAGGGTGCACTCGATGCCTTCATCCAGGTTATTGATAAAGGCATTGAACAGGAAATAAAAGAGGACTTTTGTCTTACGGTGTTTGGCAAATATTGCTTTCCCACTGCTAGGTTCCCTGCTTACATTCAATCTGAAGTCATCTGTTGTTGTTCTGTTTTGGTTACTTCCTGGGCTGTATGAATTACAACTTCCCCTTTATTAGAATAAAGGAGTAGTCTTTTCAGCCATGAGCTTGCTAAGTGATGGACTCCTGATGCAGGCAGCTCCTTGGGGAACTGACACCTATTATGTAGTTAGTCAGAGTCCCCAGGTGGAGGGTGTTGCCAGGTTTCATGGAAGACTTGTCCTTCCTCTTCCCAAAAGGACACATAAACTGTGCTTCTTTCATAAAAAGTAGGTGTGAAATCCCTTTTGGCTCTAGACAAATCCTGAATGCAGCTCATTTGAGCCTAGTAACTTACTTTATCTCCATAAGCCTTTTGCAAATGCAACCAGTATATGGGAGCACCAAGTTTCCAGGCCCTACCCTATTTTTTTCAGCAGTTAGTTATGTGAACAAGTTGTTGCTTATATTTCAAGTGTACACTGTTTCAAATTCAGGTTTGCCTGGGCTCAGATTCCAGCCACACTTCTGTTTTTCTTTTTACTGTTTAATTACAGTCTCTTTACCTTAATGGTGCAAAATTGCTGTGCATTAATCGAGGCTTTGAAGCAATCACAGGATTGCTTTAGAGCCAGGTTTAAAGAGTGGCATAAGTAGGGGACCTACTGCTTTTAGAGCAGCTGATAGAATTAAAAAAAAAACCCAAAACTACCCCTCAAGATGCTAAAAAATACCTTCTGTCTTAAAACTGGTGGTTATAGACCTGAGACAGTTGTCTCTGAGAGTTACAGGTATAGGCTACTGTCTTTCAAGACTTTACTTGAGGTTTCCCAGGTGAAGCTAGCGGTGGAAAGATGAGGAGAGGCTGTTTTATGTGACTGTGAAGAACTGTAAGAGCTTGTCTTCTGGGGAACAGAGGTTCATCCATGTGCTTTGCATCTGTGTGCATTAGAGCTTTGGGTTATCAAATGGACGAAAAGTGTCCCTCTTGTGATCTGACAATTGTCATAGAATCATAGAATGGTTTGGGTTGTAAGGAACCTTAAAGTTCATCCAGTTCCACTCCCCTGCCATGGGCAGGGATATTAATCAGTGATTATCACAGAGATGTGTCCAGGGAGTGAAGGTGTGAACCAAAATCTCTTGATGGTGAGGTTTAGGAGTAAGGACATGTTCCTGATATATAAGAAATTGGGCAGAGTCAGGATCTATTCAGTCTTTTATTTCTTATTCTTTGTCAACCATTTTTCTTTATCTTTTTGGGAGAACAGAAGTTGGATTCCATTATCATCATCTGTCAAATTTGCACTGTGCTACTATGTAGCTGTATTATAGAATGGGGACAAAAGCCACTTCTCCATAACATGATTTGGTCTTACTTTTCATCTAAATAGTCTCTTTTCTTTGTTTTGTTGTTGGTGATGGCTGTCCTGGCTTTAGTGTTCACTGTTCTGATGGTCTTAACATTTCACAAAACTTGGGAGCTTGAATACTGAAAACAAGGCCATGAAAATCGTATTATTTGAAAAAATACTTGCAGTTTTCTCTTCTTCTTAATGTATTACCCCCTAAAATAAAGTTCTGTAGTTATGGTACCTAGGAAGTAAATTTGCATACATATAAATAGTCTGGGAAGCCTATAATATTTTTCTTCAAAGCGACTCTTGGTTGTCAAGCAGGAAAATTGGCTAGATACTGCATAGCTGCACAGTAAAGGAATGCCATGCCCTTTGTATACTGAAGAGGCAGAAGAGTGAATGACTATGTATAATTAAAGATATTAACAATTAGAATTAAGTTCCTTTGAGTGGCTGACTCTGTATTTTCTACTTCTGATTTTACATGTATATCATCTGCATCACTCTGCAGCCTTTCTGCCAGTAGTGCCTGTTGGTCAGCTCATGTTCTCTAGCTATTTTTCTGCTGTCCCCAGAGACTTGACTGGTCAAGACCTGGGCAACCGGTTCATCTTTCTTGGAGCAGGGGTGTTGAACAAGACAGTCTCAAGAGGTGCCTTCCAAGCCATCGTGTGATGCTGTGAATTCTCGCTAGTTGGTAGTCAGTGGTGGAACCATAAGTGACATCTCTATACCCATATATTGGTTTTCTTTTCTTTTAATGTAACCTTATATAAATCCAAGATTATTTTTAGCATTTGTTTCAATCTGAGTAACTTCTGGTCAGAGTTACTTGAATGAGTACTTGGAGAGCTCTGCTAATATTCCTCTTCAGGTACAGCCAATGCTGTCAATGACTGTTACGTGCATCGTGATCAAAGGAAATGTCTTTGTTTTAAGTGTAGCTTCCAGCTACTTTTCAGCTTGCTTCCAGTTAGAAAACACTTGTTTCATGCTGTTTCTGCCAGATGAATATGAAATCAGCTCTGGATTCAGGGCTTCCAGATCCTCCTCTGGAAAAAAGCTCCATTTGAAAATGCCCTTCTTGATAAATGTTCCATGGGAAGCTGTAAAGTTTTTCTCCTTTCCAGCTATTTTTAGGGAAACATTACTCTGAAATATTTGTCTGGGTACTGTATGGAGCAATTGACCCCTTTGGGATCCTTCTTGCTGCACACCGCTCCTGGATGAAAATCCCTCAGATTGTTTGTTTAGATTTAGGCATAACAATAACCCAACATGTTTTAGGAAGTCTGAGGAAAAATCCTCCCGAAATAATTGAACATGCAGCTCTTCAGGTACTTCAGACCTTCGGTTTTACCTTTAGAGAGAATAAAAGCTTTAGGGATTGAGTAGGAGTTTACTTTCTCACTCCCAAGCTAGTTTTCCTCTGGGAAGATTTGAAGTGCCAGAACAGAGATTACTAGACAAGTCTCGACTTGCTAGACTGCTGCATGTCGATTTATGATCCCATTGGTATACTGGAAATCTCTTACTTGTCCTCTTTACCCATTGTCTGTTTCCTCCCCTGGCTTTTAACATTTCTTTTTATTATTATTATTTTCAGTCCTGAGTTAAGGCTTGAGTTTTTATTTCTTTCTCTCTCTGGAATCCAACAGGGCAGGTGAAGCGGCCGTCTCTTCTGTTCTTACAACTTCATGCTTCATCTGGTCGATCTCACCTCATGCAATATCTTCATTTAGAACTAATGGCAACCATGACCTTTCAGCTTCAGTGCATTTGGACAGTTGTGCTTTTTAAATGTCTGAATCATGTTACCTGAAATACTGAAGATTTTGGTGGAGAGTGGATGAAGTGATGCATCAGCTTTTAGATCTGTTGTCTGCTTGATTAAAAGGCAAGGTTAAGGTTTGTTTGGTCTGTAGCTAATTTGCTCTATATTTCCTACTTCTAAATACTTGATAATCAAATTCAGATCCTCAGGGCTTGAGTTTGATGTTGAGCCTCTTTGCCTAAAACTTTGTGGTAGGAGATTTTATCCTAATTCTGGACATTTTTCTTGCAACTGTGTAATTGAGAAGAGAGTGAAATGGAATACTAAAAAGGCTTCTTTCAATATATGCTATTTGGCATTTTAAAGAAGAAAAATGTTTTTCCCTGTACTCTTTTTGCTTTAGATCTTGAGCTGTTGAGGCTCCATAATGTGTAACTGCTTTTGTTAGCACAGGATCACGGGTATTTTGGCAGTGTTCCACAGCAGTATGACATAGATATTTCATTGCACAGGGACATCTTGTACGTGGAGCCTTGATACCAGTATCAGGGGTGTTGACAGTTGGTGCCACAGAGATAATAGCAGCTATGTTTTCTGAGAGGCATGTTTGCATTGTATCTTTCAAGTATTTTCTTCCGATGTTAAAAATCAAACTGAAGTAAATAATTATCAGGCTCATTTAAATATCAAATTTGCTGTAGTAATATTAGGGACATGTGAGAAACCACAGAGATAGCAGCTGTGGCCTAGATAACCTTCAGTGTTTTGCGTTGGTTTTTACCCAAGACTGTTGAACCACCATCGGAAATGAAATACTTCAATGAAGCAGCTACTCAGCACCTCACTGAATGGTAAACAGCAGGTTCATAAGTTCTGTTGAGAACACTTAGTTATGTGCTCTGGCTGTGTCTTGGTGTACTCTGGAATTGAATGAAGTTTTAGTCACTTGTGGGAGAGGAAGTATTTGAGCTGGATGCAGTGTTGCCATTCTTTCTTTTTTCTTCTCTTCTCCCTAAACTTACTTCTAGAAAGGAATTTAGAACTACATATTCCTCTTACCTAGCCTGCTATCAGCTGCTGGGTTCTTCAACAGATGCCTGGGGGCTGTAGTAGCATTCATTGGAAAACTGATTATCTTGTATTTTAGTATGTGATTCGGTGGATGGTGATTCAAGATGGACCATGGATTTAAGCTGATAGTAATAAGTATTCTTCATCATTTTTGGCCCAGGATAAATGAAGATTAATCCTCTGTTTTAATTCTCAGTTTTTCTGCAAGGAAGTGCTTTGGATCCTGATAGCGTGGTAACAGTTTTGCTTCAAAAAGAAGATGTTAATAATCAAGTATAAAAGCAGCTGTCATTATGATATTTTTAGACACTGTTTTACAAAGGCACATCACCATGTGTGGTTTTTCCCACCCTGTATTTATGCCAGCATTTATTCTCATTTTCAAGATGGTTGAGGTTGATCCATATTGCAAAGAGGGGTGGCTATTTCTGCACAAGTTCTTCTCAAGGCATTTTGTATGAGTGTCTCTAAGCTTTCTCTAAGCTGAAAGAAAACAGCTTGCCATGTGCAGAAGCGTCTGGGTTTTTTGCTTTCAATGCTAACAGAAATGGATATTTCACCTAAAGCATCCTTCAGTTTGTCTTGCAGTTCCAAGGTGCTCAAGTTTGCCTTTGATTATAGGCAGAGGACATCCTGTTTGGCCCATGGCTTATTTCAGTGATACCGTGATGGTGAGAAACAGATGGGCTTGCCTGTGTGTCTCCAGTTAGGAAATGGTTCTGCAGTGCAGTTGTGATATAAGTCATCAAATGTCCCCTAATGCTACTAAATAATTGTTAATGAACTTTTCAGTGGATAAATGAATAAGAGAGAACCTTTCATTTGATCAATAATTTTATATTGACCCATAACTATCTCAGTTTTCTAGAAGTGGGAAACTGTTCTCATGATATTGTAACTGTTTACTAACATTTTTTTTCCTTCTGAAACATCTGTTTAAATTGGCTGAAAAGAACACTAGGGTTATCATAGAATCAGAATGGTTTGGGTCGGAAGAAACCACAAAGATCATCCCGTTCCAACCCCCCCTGCCATAAGCAGGGACACCTCCCACCAGCCCAGGATGCCCAAGGCTCATCCAGCCTGGCCTTGAACACTTCCAGGGATGAGGCAGCCACAGCTTCCCTGGGCAACCTGTGTCAGTGACTCACCACCCCTCATCATGAAGAATTTCTTCCTAATGTCTAGTCTAAATCTTCTCCTCTCCAATTTAAAGCCATCCCCCCTCATCCTATCACTCCATGCCCTTGTAAAAAGTCTCTCAACTTAAAGGTATCTAAAAACTTTGCACAGCTTAATTCTGTTTTTTTAAAGTGCCTCATCAAAAAGTATAATCCAGATCCCTCATACTGTGCTGTAAGGAAAAGAAAAGCAATTTCTTCTCAAATGTTACTTAGGTTATTTCAGGATGTCCTAAGGGCTAGCTAAAATTGATTAAAAACTCTGCTAGATCTATGGTTTCATAAATGTTTTCTTTCAGAAATGTCTGCGTAATTGGAATTTCCTTATGAGCACTATTGAGGCTTGATCTTAACTGCACAGAATAGTTGTCATGCCTCAAGCCAGTGTTTTGTTAATAAAGCACTCTGTCATAATTTGATTTAAAAAAATTGTTGCTGTTGTCTGGCCCCGACTGACTTAGCAGATGAGTGACTCAGTAAATAAGAAAATCCTGCTTTGCAGCAACGTATATGGTTTGCATTCTGTGACCTGTTGTTTTCCAGTGTTAGTAACCAGCAGCTGGGCGAGAGTGGCACTGCTGTGATAAAGCCACTCTGATAGTAACTTTTTTTTAGGGCGCTGTATCTCATGGTATATGTGTATGGCAATGGTACAGGGAAAAGGTGAGCGGTACTGAATATGGGTGACCTAAAAGAACAATTTTGTTTTGACGTTTAGTTGAATCTGCGTGTAAGTTGTGGCTCTTCCCCTCTCCCACCTTTCCTCTGAAGGAGAGTGTGTGCAATATATTGCACCGCACTGTGACTGTCCCCAGCTAGTGTGCGGATCATTAGCTTCTCTGACTTGCATCTGTGATGGGAACAAAATACCTGGGTGCTATAAACTGCTTCTATTCTCATCTTAAGGTGTCTGAATGGTTTTGGAGTATGCACCAGCAAGAACAGAAGGCTTTGCTTTTGCCTGTCTCTAGAGACGTTGTCAGAGAGAAGAAACTTGTCTTAGTTTTGAGGGGGAAGGATGAGAGAGGCAAGACAGAGGCTAAATTAAATTTCTCAGAGATGGTTTCTTGTTTCTCTCCTCTTACTTTCCCCAGTGTGAGAAATTCTACTGTGTACAAAAGAGGAATAATCTCACAAACTTTCTGCAGAGTTTTACATCTGTGTCTATGCCTGTCTTGTTCTACTGTGGCCCCACAACTACGTGAGAATTGAAGCTTCTCTTTGGTTACAGGCAAAACGATTATTTCCCCCTTTGTAATATGGATGGTTTCAGCACTTCATTTTAAGAATCCTTATGCCTCAGGGAATGCATTTTCACACCTAACAGTGCAAGATTTATTTTCTTTTCCCTTAGTGTCTAACCTGTTCTTCAAGATACTCACAAATATATTGTAACCATCCAAGCTAACTGTTTCACATGCTTCCATGACAATTTTGCAATTTATGGAAACAAAATATCCCTGGCAACTGGTGCACCCTCTACTTGCATTTTTACCTGTCTCTTCATGAAGACAGATCTACTGTATTTAACTTAATTAAAGAAGTGGTTGTTACAGGAGTGTGGGCCATACCTGCTTAAAGGAATGCCTATGAGAGGGGGGGTGTGTGTGGTGCTTTCTTCTTTGGCACATTTGAAGTGTTGAAGGATGTCAGTGGTAGACCTCACTCTACTCATTGCCAACAGCCTCAATGATATTTCAGCTCCTGAGCCAAAGTACTGGTTTTAAAGTGTCACTTGGAATCCTTGCTACGTTTGACATTTGTATTTCCTAAACCTTCTTTGGAAATGATGTTTGTTCAGCAAAGCATTAAGCTGGAAAGAAGAATGTTGCTTGTTAAATGAAATACTTTGGTTTTGATAAGTAGAGATCAGGGAGGAAGTCTCTACTTGCATATTCCTTAGAGTAAGCAGTTTGACATATTTTTACCTGGTTTTAAGTAGTCTCTTACCTTTAAAAATACAATTGGCAAAATTAATCTTCATTGTTCTTCTCTCAACTAGGATATTACTATGCTGACCTCAAGCATCATTTTCAAGGCACACTTTTTTTTTAAAATCACCTTTTAAAAGAGGCTCATAAACAAAATTGTGTACTTGTAACGCTCTTTGGAGTCTTCTGAATATTATTAGTAAAATGCCTGTGCTGCAAGCACCCCTCAGTGACCTGTTCTTTGCAAGGCAAATAATTGTGTCCTGTGAACATGTTCTGAAGCACAGTTTTGTAAGTGTGGGCTGAGCCTCTCATCTCCAAGATGCTTTCACATAGGACATGTTAGGCTTCTTATACCAAGGAGTAACCCACCTTGCACTGGTGTACAGAACCAGCTGTCTTTTCTCTGCATACAGTTTACAGTCTTTAACTTCTGAAGAGATGTAACAGTTGCAGAAAGTTCAGTTCTATACAGCTCTAAGCTGAAGCTGTCTTTCAGCAGGGTAATATTGGTTATAATATCAGACTTTACTATTTGTTTGTAATAATACTGCAGATATGCTAATGAGATGTGGAATTTGGAATAATGCTGTAACAAAAGGGATTTGGTCTGAAGTATCAGGCTTAAATTTGGTCAGTTTAATGTCTTTTTAGCTTGCAGCTTGAAACTGAAGCTATACAAGCTGTAGAATTTTAGTAATTATTCTAAGATTTCTGTTTGAATCAAAAGAAAGAACATGCAGAAAGTAAACTAACAAAATAAGTGCTAAGTATCATAAATAAAAAAAGTCTCATTTTAGCATGTTACTATTCTTGCAAAATTTACTTTATTGCAGCAAGTGACAATTGTCTGTGCCATTTGTGATTTTTAGTATATGTATCAGTGCCTGCTGAAAATCTGCTGATATTGATGGAAAATAACTCCATTTGATGGAAAAGTCTTGTGGAGTGAAGCACTATGCCCTGACAGAGGACAACTGTGATGGGCAAAGGGGGCCTATGCAAGTCTCTCATACCTAGGTGGGTTGTGTCAGAGTGCTGAGAGAGCTGATCGACGTCATTGCAAGGGCACTGTCCTCTTTTTAAAGATCCTGATGACTGGAAAAAGGCAAACACGGCCATTTGCAAGGTCAGGAAGCAGGATCCAGGGTCTGCAGGTTGAATAGCCTAACCTCAGGCCCTGGGAAGATTAGGAGACGTGTCCTGGAAACTGTTTGGAAGGATAAAAAAGTGACTGAGATCGGTCGATGTGGGTTTATCAAGGACTGACCCACCAGATAGCTTTTGATGATATGTGACTGACTCTACATCAGGTGGGGACGGTGGCTATTGCTAGCTTCAACTTCGTCTAGGCTTTGAACACGGTTCCCCATACTCTATCTTGTAGCTCAGTTGAAAGGACAAGTCGACTAGGAGGTAAGTGGAAAGCTGGCTGGGCACAGACGTTTGGTCACAGGGTGAAAAAAACCCCAAACCATAATCCAGTTTATAATGAATTAGAAGTGGAGCCTTTCAGGGGTCAATACTGTAGTCAGTGCTGTTTGGTAGTTTTCTTGATGAGAATGCACCCTCAGTGGTTTCATTGATGATACAAAACTGAAGAGGAGTGTATGACCGCTGCTTGGTGGAATCACAGCTGGCTGGAGAAAGCGCCTAATGCAAAACTCATGAAGTTCAGAAAATACAAATGCTACTGTCCTGTGCTTGAGAAGGAATAACTGTAACAGTATAGCCTGAGGATCAACTGGCTAAAAAGCAGCTTTGCCGAAAAGGATCTGAAGATCCTTGTGGATGACAAAGGGATCATGAGTTTGCGGCAAATCCTTGAGGCAATGAAGACTGTCCTCACACTGCACTGTATTAGCTAGAATGTAGTCAGCAGTTTGAGAGAAATGATTATTCTCTACTGTTTGCCATTTGTGAGACCACATCTGGAATATTTTATTTAGGTTTGGGCTCCCAAGCACAAGGAGGACATTAGTATAGCAGAATTAGCCCTGTGAATGGCCATCAAGATGATGAGGGAGCAAAAACACGTGACCTAAAATAAACAGCTCTCCCAACTGGATTTGTTAAATCATAAGACGGGAAGGCTAAGAGGGCATCCTACTGCTTCTGTCTCCCACTCCCCTTGAGTATGGAGATGGCCTCTTCTCAGAAATGCACAGAGGAATTATCAGAAGCAATGCCACAGGGGAAACATTGTGTAATTTTTTTCCTTGCTATCCTTTCAATGAGAACGGTCACGTGTTGGACAAAAGTAGTCTGGAGGGGTTTTGTAGTCTACAGAAATCCTTAAAACTCAAGGGGGAATTATTTAGAGCTGCCTGCCCTAATGTTCAGGTATGTTTCTTATTTCTTTTTCTTCACTCTTAATACATTGAAATACTTATTGTTTTTCATTTTTGCTGAACAGACTTCAATGAAAGAGTAGCAAAATTGATGTAAATTGCCTAAAAATATCCTGGGGAGCTGGCTGTCAGAGCTGGTGGCTGCTGCTGGGTGGTAAAGCAATGGAGGCTGTGGGCAAGGTTTTGTCAAAGCCTCATATTGGTCCCTCTGGGAGCTTATGCTGAGAGCATCTACTGCCCCTTTCCCTACCTTCGTCTGTAGCGTGAGATAATGTGTGGATAAAACTCATGCTGTAGTAAATTTTCTTTTTTCTCCCTTGTTTTCTAACTGGGTATTGTATGCCTTTCATACCTAGTTGAAAGATGCTGCATCAGGAAGCAATGTAGCATCAGGAAGACACTTTGTTTCCCCCTTTCTTATCTTTCAAGGACCAGACATTTCTGGCTAGCATGTATCAAAGCTATATCCAGAGTGTGCTATTGTTGGGAGGATAAACTGAGCAGAAAGGATACAGTTTAGGCAAAACAAAACACGCGTAGAGGCATAGAGGTTCTCTTCAAAGAAGAAAGTGCATGTAGAAGTTGACACTTGAGACTGTTTGATGTGTGATCTAGAGATGAGATGAGTATAGCTGAAGTAGCAGGAGAAATTTTGGTGGACAAAGGAATGGAACTGTGAATTTGACAACTATGATATGAAAGCCAGAAAATTAAGCAGACTGGTAACCAGGCTGCATCTGTGTCATGGATTGTCTTCGTCTGCATCTTTCCCTTCTGCAGTAGTGTTTAAACAGTACAGCATGAATGAATGATAGTTGAGAACAAATAAATGTCCAGATTCCCATGGATATCTTTCCCAGAACACTAAGTAAAAAACTTAATTGGAAAAATAAGCACTTCCTTGATGCTTTTGTTTTTTGTCTGGTCTCTTAAACTCTCTTTTGAAGCAATGATAGTTTAAGAATCAGCAGTTAGCCGGAAGTTCTAAGGAAAAAAATTCTAGATTTTTGTTTTTCTACTTGATGGGACTTATTATACGACAGCACTGGTCCTTATACCTTACAGTATAATGGCATTGTACATGCGTCATATGCAAGTTCAACTGACACAGTACTGAAATTTGCTGTACTTAAAAGGTGAGATGGTGCCGGTGTATTTATACTTCCTGAGGGAAAGCGTTTCCTCTACAGTAGCGCTGAGTTCGGTATGTCCTGGTCTTTCTATCCCTTCCCATAACCTCTAAGGACAGTGCTGAAGGTGATAGGGTGGTGAACTGTTTCTGATTATTAGCTTTTCATCTTTCCCCTTTTAAACATCTATTTTATTTATTGTTAGTTAAAATTTGGGTTATTCCAACACTGTTTGCAAGACATGATCTGGCCTTTTCAAGTCCCTGATAATGAGGTGAAGAGTGACAAAACTGGTGAAGGGGCTGGAAAACAAGTCTTAGGAGAAGTGGCTGATGGATCTGGGGTTGTTTAGCCTGGAGAAGAGGAGGCTGAGGGGAGACCTAACTGCTCTCTACAACTACCTAAAAGGAGGTTGCAGAGGGTTGGGTGTTGGTCTTCCAGATGAGAGGTGATAGGACAAGAGGGAATGGCCTCAAGCTGCATCACGGGAAGTTTAGATTGGACATTAGGAAAAATTTCTTCACAGATTATCAAGCATTGGCACAGGCTGCCTGGGGAGGTGTTTGAGTCACCGTCCCTGATGGTGTTTAAAAAGCAGGTTGATGAGGTGCTTGGGGACATGATTTAGTAGTAGACAAGTATAGTTGGAGTTGATGATCTCTAAGGTCTTTTCCAGACTAATGATTCTATGATTCTACTTCTACAGCTCTCCTCTTGCTAGAGGAACCACTCAACATGTTTCAGTGAAGTAAGTTTAGTGGTCCTGGATAAAGACAAGGTAGAGGATGACCGGTTTCTTGAATTTTAGCCAACGTGCTAGTTGCAGCTTTGCTGAGTGGACTGGTATAATGTTCTACCAGCATGTCCTAAGACATGGGAAGAATGATGGGAAATAGGCTTTCATTCTGGAACCCTGAGATGGCTGGAGCCTTAACAAGGAGTGATGTCTGCACTCTTACAGCTGAGATATGGATAGTGATAAAAGAGATCCTGAAGAACATGTAACTTAAAACTAGTTGCATACATTAATTTGCAGTATTCATATTTGAAACTGCAGTAGGTATTTTGTGAAACACATCCCATTTTTCAGTAAAGTGAATATCAGAAGTGTGTCTGCAAACTTCTAATTCGTTATAGCTTAGAACACAGGAAACTTGATTCTATGATAAATCAGGCAGCTACAAAAAAGAAAAAGAAAAGTAAAATGCAGTACATGTGACTTGTGCTAAACCTGAATACTTGATGCTGTGTTTGTTTTGGTTAGTTCTGTTTTGGTTCGTTTGTATTTAAAATTCAGGCAATGACTGCCTCCACTGAAATGTTAGTGAAATAAAATGGTGTCTAGTATTTAATGTGTTTGGTTTTATTTACAGATGACATGGCAGAACTTCTTCTTGGGGAGTCCAAACTAGAACAATTTTTGAAGGAAAATGCTCTCAAACAGAGTAGTAGTCCACGGGGACCCCGGCCAAAGCTGACTGAGGTCAGGAAGCATCTTACGGCAGCGCTTGATAGGGGAAACCTAAAGGTATGTAAGGCAGTCTAAGCAGGAACTAGACTGGAATACTCGGCTAATCATGGAGAAAAATGGGGAACGTGCTTCTGTGGACTTCTGCTGTCATTGCTGCTACCAAATGCCATCAGTACTATGCTATTTCATAGCTCTTTGTTTGTTTGTGGATTTCTATTTAAATAGGTTTCTCAAGTATTTTGTTAGAAGCATAGGAAAATTGTCATTGTCTTCTGGGATGCTTATGTGAAGCAATTGCAACTTGTTTTGTGGAAGCTTTTCTTGGAATATGTAACTGTATCGCTCTCTTTAATGCTTTAAATAGGAGTGTTAAAAATGAGAAGTACTTTGGACTTCTGTAATAGTCTCTTAAGTACTCAGAAAATATATCTGAAATTATTTTTACGGGTGTAGATAGTGAGGTTAATACTGGAGGGCAGTTTTCTGTCATAACCTTTTGATATTCTTAACCATTCTGGCCCTTCTTTTACCTAACTATTGTTGTAGCTACTACATGTGCTTATCTCTAAGCTTATCTTCTCTGTACTCAGTTTCCATCTTCTGAGAGATCAAAAGAGCCTTGCTTTGTAGTAATCCGTAAAGGCTTGTTTCCTGTGTTTTGTGGGAATATTAATTTCTTTTAGGTTTCTTCATTCTTCCATGAATCTTTTTTTCAAGACATTTCTTCTGCCCTGATGCTTTGAAATTGTGCAAATTAAAAATACAGGCCATGGAATATGTCATTAATTTTTGCTGCTGTGTTATTTTCAACTGTGCTTGTGGTGCTAGGAAAAAAATCATTGAGAGGTTGTAATGATAGGCTGCCTTTAAATAGCTTTGTCACCTGGCAAGGCTGGATTCTAACTGAGAGGTATTTCTGGTGCATGTGTAAATAAATATGTGAATAGATAAAATGACTGGTAATGCTTTTCAGTAGCTTGCTAGAATGATATTTTGTGAATTCACCCCCCACTACAAGCTTCTCAAATAGTATATGAAGATAGAATTTTGTTAGTTTTTTGCTCTGTTACAAGTAGTATCCTGAGGTTTTCTACAGCGAATATATACAGGAAACAGACCAAATAATTGTCAGAAAGAATTATGTGTGTTTTCTCAGGAAAAACACCCCTTTCTTATTCCTTTCTCTTCTAGCCAGAATACCTACAAGAAGCTAACCTAATTATGGCCAAGTTAAACTATGTGGAAGGTGATTACAAAGAAGCTCTGAACACGTATGCCAGAGTTGGAGTTGATGATCTACAGCTAGCTGCAGTGCCTCCATATAGGCTGCGTATGATTGCTGAAGCACATTCTACTAAAGGTAAGATTGCTTTTTCCAGTATAATAATGTAGTAGTAGTTTTTAAAGGGTTAAATCACATCTTGTCAGAAGCTAAAGAATTTTTAGCATGTGTGTTGTAAAACCAGTGGTGGAGTAGCACATTTGTAGATTAATAAGAGGATGGCTTGGCTTCTTTAAATTATTCAGAGTTTGTGCCAGGTTGACAAGAATTTTACCTCAGTTAATATTCTAACTGTGCTGTCACCCAGTCGAATTCTTTTGATGTGTATAGTTAAAAGGCCTCCCATATAGAAATGTTGCAATAACAGTGGCTGGATTCTAAATGTATTATCACTGTTACTGAAAATTACAAATTACAGAATAGTGCAAATTTGCAGTTGCTGTGGACAGAATTGGAGAACTTTGATTCACTGTGATGCCTTTTACTGAATGTTAAAATGCTCAATCTAAGCTACATTGCTTAACTAAGTTGCTAGTTAATTGAGGAAAAATAGTAACATGATAAAATTACTTAAGGCAGTGCGTTTCTTGCAGTTTTACTTCTGAATTTTTCTTACCTGAATATCTTTTTTTAAAAAAAATCGGAAAGTGAAGTTATTTTGATTTCTTTTTTTTTTCTAGTCTACTATAGGAAGACTTGTAATGCTGGCCTTGTGTCTTAAGGTGGCAGTGCCACTTCAGTTTAGAAAACTCACTGATAAGCTGTAAGCTGGGTCAGTGTGTTGAAGAAAGTGGCAGTTTGTATGCCATGGATTTATTAGAATTTACTGTGTCTAAATGTTTTCTTTAGTCTGCTGTGTTTAAGATTGGATTTGGTGTGCACATGGGCTTTTTGTTACAGCAAGAGTAATGTCAAAGTCAGAAAACACAGTGTATGAGAGACTTCAATAACATTCACTGACAACTGGTCAAGGACTGTTTCTAACATTAGTCTTGGAACAGGGTGACTGTTTTCCACCGACACAGTCCTCCAGTAAAAGTTAGATGGAATCATAGAATCACCGGGTTGGAAAAGACCCACAGGATCATCAACCATTCCTATCAAACACTAAACCATGCCCCTCAGCACCTCATCCACCCATCTTTTAAATACCTCCAGGGAAGGTGACTCAGCCACCTCCCTAGGCAGACTGTTCCAGTGCCCAATGCCCCTTCCATGAAAATTTTTTTCTGATGTGAAGCCTGAACCTCACTTGGTGGAGCTTGAGGCCATTCCCCCTTGTCCTGTCCCCTGCCACTTGGGAGAAGAGGCCAGCTCCCTCCTCTCCACAACCTCCTTTCAAGTAGTTGTAGAGAGCAATGAGGTCTCCTCTCAGCCTCCTCTTCTCCAGGCTAAACAACCCCAGCTCTCTCAGCTGTTCCTTGTAAGACTTGTTCTCCAGCTCCTTCACCGGCTTCGTTGCTCTTCTCTGGACTCGCTCCAGAGCCTCAACATCCTTCTTGTGGTGAGGGGTCCAGAACTGAACACAGGATTCGAGGAGCAGTCTCACCAGTGCCAAGTACAGAGGGAGAATAACCTCCCTGGACCTGCTGGTCACGCCGTTTCTGATACAAGCCAAGATGCCATTGTCCTTCTTGGCCACCTGGGCACACTGCTGGCTCATGTTCAGTCGCTGTCAACCAACACCCCCAGATCCTTCTCCTCCGGGCAGCTTTCCAGCCAGACTTCTCCTAGTCTGCAGCACTGCATAGGGTTGTTGTGCCCCAAGTGCAGGACCCGGCATTTGGCCTTGTTAAACCTCATGCCACTGGACTCTGCCCAGCGGTCCAGCCTGTTCAGATCCCTTTGCAGAGCCTCCCTACCCTCCAGCAGATCGACATTTCCTCCCAAGCCTTAATCGTTCTCTACAGAGTTGTCAAGGAAATAAGAGAACTAACTGGTAGCAGAGACAAAAGGATGCTTTCTAAATCAGGACAATATTTAGATTAAAGTGGGAAGGGAGTACAGGGGGAGTTCTTATACATGATGTAGATCTGCCCAGTTGTCTCATACAGTATCTGTGTGGGCTTTTTGGCAATGTCTGGTATGGGTAGACTTCCACTCAGTTTTGTGTTTTTTTGTCGTGTTTTTTGTTTTTTAAATCTATGAGGATGTCTGTTGAATTGGTCGTGTTCTTTCCATGAAAATACAGTCTTGGACTTGATCAACTTTAAGTATCTAAATTTGCTTATATCTCCAAGAAATCCCAGGAATTTAATTGAATCTTTTCCCAGAGCTTAACTTTTCTGGCACAGTTTTATTTGACCTCAGAAGGATATATTACTGTTGAAGCATAGAGGCATCAATTTTGGAGAAAGGATTAGTATTATTAATTTTACTTAATGTAAAGATAATTCATTAGAAAATAGTTGAAGTTGTGTCTTTTCTACCCTGGAATGTTATTTAGGTTCAAGTTATTAAAAAGAGAGAGAGAAGAAAATTTGCTGTCTTCTTCCTAGATATGGTGTATGTGGAGTTATTGCTTCTGATTTCAAGTTTCATGCTTAAGCATTGAGATCTATCATATCAAGTCTGATCTAATCTTGATGAGACATTTATTAGTTTGGTCACTTCTGGTGGGTAACTTGCTACCAGGTTATCTGAGCAAACTATTGGGGTTTTGTTGCTTTTTTGTTCATGTTCAGAATAATCTTTTTTTTTCACTACTGTGTTTCCAGTTTGAATGGAAGATTAATAAAATTTAATATCCCTTCTTCCCGTTGTATCAGGTTGCAGGAACGTTGTCTTCTGTGTGTTCTAGAATGACATAGAAGTCACAGGGCGTTCTTAAGTTTAGTATTCAAAGTGTAGGTAAGTTTAGAGTAATTGACAGATAAGTAGAATGTGTTTCTACTCAGTAGCATACAGTTAACTCTCCTCTTCCCCTTTCCCTCTGAAATTTCTTCTTTCTCCTAGTAAGAGTGAGCTATAAAACTTTTCAGTCTGAATTCAGAGCCTCTTCAGAGGTGATTGAGGCTGGTAGGTATTATCCAACTAAATACAAGTTATTCTTACAGGGATTTTGTTCTTTGCTAGGATTTGTATTTCTGCTTGCAAGTTCAAGGATAACCTGATTATATAGTGATAAAACTCTTTGGAGTATTTAGATTTTATTTCTTTGGCAGTCATGAGCAGAGCACCATGTTATTAAGCAACAAGGGACTGTCTGTGCTGCCTGTTCGCAAGCATCAGCCTGTCCATACTGTTCTGCATGGCAGTTGGCAGAAAGGCAATTAAAGATACCTGTTTTACTTGCTCTGTTTCCATCCGATTTGAGGCATAATCCAGTTCCAGTGATTTGTAGTCTTGTATCCTGTTGTGCAGTGGTCTGATACGGATGTACTTACCTCTAACAAAGACTTAGGGCATATAACTAATGGTAGCATTACTTGCCTTAAAAAATATTTCCTTATGTAGGGTAGGACCAACTTCAAGTGCTTACCTTCTCACTCTGAGATTTCATTCTGTAACCTCAGAATATAGCAGATTGAGTTGGTATGCTTGAGTTGACATGTTTCTCCTTCTGCAGTAGTTTCAGTGTACTTAAGTGAGCGTGTTACACTGTAACCCTAGACATTTAACAGTTCACAGCAAGCCCTTAGAAATGACAACTTCCCATGTGTCCTGTCTTACTCTGGCTTGTGGAACATACTTAGTATGTCTTTCTGTTCTTCACAGCAAAGGAAGATTCAGCACGTGTGTATGGATTCAGTCAGTTGTAAAATGGGTTCAAGGTCGGGTTCAAGTTCAGGTTCAAGTGAACTTTTCCTGGAACTTTCTCTACTGCTGGTTAGAAAGAAGAGGAAAAGGAACAGCAATAGTGACAACTGTGAGGAGAAGAAATGGAACTGAAACCTGTCAGGGAAAGCGAGATCCCCAAACACTTTTCAGCCATGGAGAATGGGTGTGTGTATTTATTTATGAGTGTATATGTATGTGTATGTGCACATATATAAACATACATATGAATGTATTTATCTTGTTAGCAAGTCAGGTGTGACAAAAATCAAAAGCGGAAAATTCTTACTGCCTCTTTAGACGCTCCAGAGTGAGTGTGTCTGAATGCATTATCCATCAAGTTGGTTGTTTGTAAACCTCACTTTAAAATGTTAATTAAATTACAATAGCGTTTATTACAGTAGTCCAGAATGCAAAATTTAATGTCTTTGCACCCCTGCAATGTTCAACTGGAATAATTCTGTCAATAAACCAAAGAACTAAAGCCATCTACTGCCTGCAGTGTGCTCACTAAGGGGATCCTCAGTTTTTTTACATCAATGAGTTAAATGCATATGTATCTTTAAAAAATGCTTTTAAGTGTCTGCTGCTTATTTATTTAGCTGAGGACAGCATATTTAGAAGAATGTAAGCAAGACGCATAATATGGAATGATAATAAGCCAAGAAAAGGATTCAAAGACTCTCAAATCCAGCAAGAAAAATTAAATGATTGCTATTCTTTTCTTGGAAATGTCTAGTTAGTGAAATGCTGCTTCCAAATCTTTCAAAGAAATCATCTTGATAGATTTCTCTAATATTGTAAAATTTCAGCAGTATCCTGAGAAAACAACCTCTGAGATTTTTTCTGTTTTCTTTATGTGCGGCTCTTTGCCAGCCTGTGATGTGGAGGGAACTGCAGGGCCTCAGAGCCCGAGCACTGCTGAACAGGGATCCTGTCTGTCACTCCTCTTAGGAGAAATATTCATGATTTTTAGTGTGGTGATAAAAGAACTGCTGTGTTCAGACCAAAAAGCTCACAGGCAGTTGTTTTAAGTGGTGAGGAAAAAAAAAAAAAAAAAGCTTTGGAAAGAAATGCAACAGGGCAAGTTATTTGTTGTTGGATTGTTTTTTTTTCGTGGCTTCCGGCAGCAAAAGTTGCTGCTGTTAGTGGTGTCTTACATTTTACCTTGAGTAGAAGAAGATGGAATAGTGGTCTGATGAAAAGTTACCATCTGCTAAAAAAGGAGAGAATGGACTAGTCGTGTATGCGCACGAGGCAAAGCCTCAGAAACTTGATTAACATAGATCAGGAGCCAGCACTGCTCCTGTAGCCCTTATGCAAAAGTTGTGAAGAGGTAACTACCGTACAATACACTGAATGGGGTGTAATTCTGTTTTTTTCCTGCCTTTCTTCATTTCCTCAAATGCCCAGTCTAAAAATGGAGGACTGTCTTCTTTTATGTGATTAATTTCATGGGCAGGCATACTTTTTTGGCCTTACACTGATTTATTTTGTGTGTGTGTGACTGTGCCCACGCAGTCCAGTTCTGAATTAGATCTGGTGTTTTCTTGACTTTAGGAAAAGAGCAGATTTTGCAGTGCTTCTGAGTAATGACTCTGTATGTAGAGGGTGTCGTGTGGAGTATTAATGAAATTAGTTGGAGTATTAATGAAATCATAGTTTTGGTATTAAATACATCTTTTTACTACATTCAAAGACTTACTGATAGAAATTGAATGAGGTAACTTTTAAAGTCATATGAAACAGAAATGAAAAGATGGAGCCCTTCAAAACTGAGACATTTAGTATTTGCAAAAACATGAGACTATTTAGTTAGATCTGTTAGTTAGTTTTTGCCATCTGCTTGTGATTACATTTGACATGAAAATGGAAGAAAAGCATCCAATACAACAGTTTTCAGTAGTGAAATGTCTGTGGCTGGACATGCCAACTTATTTCAAGGGGATGTGATGAGGAAAAGAAAAATGGACATAAAAGAAGGACATTGTTGAGGATATGGGCGGGTTAACATGACTCCATTGCAAAAGGTTAGCCCGAAAGCAGGTGTATGTATGTTGCTGGAGCCAGCTCCCTGAAGTCCTTGCCTTTGTTTTTCTTTTCTAGTAGCATTTAAGAAATTAGGTCACAGGGGTGGCTCATACATTTAATAAAAAGTTTAAGAAGCAGTACAGAAAGAAAGACTTTTTTTTTCTTCTGCCACAGATTGGACATCAGTACTGGTTATTAGAGCTGTCTCAGGCAGCAATAAATGAGGCTGGGCAGCGGGAGGAGAAGGGAAGGACAGTCTTGATATTGTGGTGGCAAATCTTGGTCTGAAGTAAAATGCAGAAGGGTCTTGCATGTTTTTGTCTCTATAGATCTATCTGATATTTAAATATCTGCTTAGAAATGTCTGCCTTCTGGGAAGTAAAGCAAGTTACCTTGTTATAAGAGGTTAATTTTGTCTCTTTAATATCCATTTGTTTACTTTCTTCACTAGATCATTTTAGTTGACAATGTTCAATTCTGACACTGAAGAAAGTCTTAACTTATGAAGGATTGAAATAAGACCAGCTTCTTAATTCATAAAGAAGTAATTGAAGTCTGTATATGTCTGGCTTTTTTAATTAATTCTTCGTTTTAGGCTTGTGTAGCTAGCTCCAGTTTTTCTGATTTCCTTCTCTTACAAGACCAACAAGAAAAATGTCTGTATACGCTGTTAGCATACAGAAGCATATTTTTAAGATCCATTTTAATAATGGCTGAAGCTAATATTCTCCTAAGGATATGGCCATTGGGAACAGGACAATTAAGTTGCTGCAAGTTTTCAGCAGTATATGAGTAAGGTTATACACTGGGATGCACACATAGTCAAATAGTGTGCATAGCAATATCTCCTATATTCCTAAGCAATTATTTAGTTGCTTATGAAAGCAGAGATGATTTCTCTTGATGATTTTTGTTGAACATCCTGAGGTTCAACAAAGCCAGGTGCAAGGTCTTACACCTGGGTCGGGGCAATCCCCTGTTTCAGTACAGGATGGGGGATGACGTGACTGAGAGCAGCCCTGCAAAGAAGGACTTGGTGCTGGTCGATGAGAAGCTCAATGTGAGCCGGCAGTGTGCGTTCGCAGCCCAGAAGGCCAACAGTATCCTGGGCTGCGTCAAAAGAAGCGTGGCTAGTCGGAAGGGATTCTGCCCCTCTGTTACTTTCTTGTGAGACCTCATCTGGAGTACCGTGTCCACTTCTGGAATCCTCAACGTAAGAAGGATATGGAGCTGTTAGAAAGGGTCCAGAGGAGGCTACAAAGATGATCAGAGGACTGGAGCACCTCCCATACAAGGACAGTGGATCTAGTGGGATGTCCCTCCCCATGGCAGGGGGGTTGGAACTAGATGATCTTTAAGGTCCCTTCTAACCCTAACTATTCTATGATTCTGTAAGATGCATGTACAGTAGGATACTGAGGTTTTATTTTGGGGAGGTGCAGCTTGTCAGTAACTCTGAAATAAGTATATATTTAACTGGGAAATAAGCTAATTGAAATCTTGGGTGACATGCTTCTGGTACTGCTGCATAAGTCAAAAGGCATACTTGAAAAATGAATTTATAATACTAGGCATTACAAACTAGTGAATCTTTCTACAAATGCATACAGATGAATATAGCAATTTGCAGATCTGACATATCTTAAAGTCTGCAACTTTGTGAGCTTGATTTCATTAAAGAAATTGTGTTCATATGTGCTACAGCGTATAGATGACTAGAGTACTTCAAGTATCTGTCAAGATATCTGTATCTGTCGCAGTAAGAAATTCTTGTTCAGTGTGTGAGGGATAGCCCGTGCAAGTTAGATTGTGGCTTTACAGGATTGTACTCTTATTGCTGCAGGCTGTTTCATGTCTTGTAGTGCCCGTTCAAGTAACTGTGTTTATATTTAGATAATGTACGCTGAGTAAGGAAGGTGAGACTCTTTACTCCTGCTGACCCGTATTCAAATATAATGTGTTTGTCAAGTTAAATGATTGGCCATTAATTACTTCTATTTACAGAAATGTGGAAATAATTGTTGGGTCCAGTGGAATTGTCAGGTGCTTGTAAATTGCTACTCAGACTTCACAAAAGATGATCCTATCCTGTTGTAAGGAGATCTTGTGCACTTCTCGCTTCTGTCAGCAGACACCAACCAGCTCTCCATGGAAGAATGCTAAAGAAAGCTGTTTTAGTAATCATGCTGCGTACCTCTGGCCTCATTAGGCAATGGGTCAAAAACTCAGCTTCTTTAAGTTCCCTCCTCCTACATTGCTGTGCTGATGTTGCAGCATGTCAGCAAGCCATTTGCAGACCTCAGCTTGGAAGCCTGTGCCATAGGTGCTTTCAGCTTTGTCCATTAAGGCTTGTCTTTCCCCTGTCTATTTGTATGAATTCTGCCCTGCTGGAGCCCAGGGGTTCATTCTGCTTTTCTCAGTGCTGCTTTTAGTGCCAGCATTTGAAATCCAAACACTGAATGCACTGAATTAACTTAATTTGCTTCTTATTAAAACAGGCTTCTTCAGGATTTGTGTCTTTTGGTGGTGTGTTTTTCTTGTCCTTAGTTTCTTCAGAATCTTTTACAATATCTTCAGAATCTCGCCTTTGGCAGGGTAAAGAGAAGCAGAAAAAAAATGCTGGGCAAAACCCAAAATTAGCGATTCTGGCCTTTTTTCTCATGTCACGGGAAGAACCAGTATCACATTCAAGCCTAGTCTTTTTTCCCCCAGAGGTGTTTGTAGGAGCAATGCCTGACAATATGCAGCAGAATAGTATAGATTCTGAGGTTGAACGATATCCTTTCTTCTGAGTGAACAGCTTTCCTGATGACCACTCTGTATACTGGTCTGCAGCTCTTCTGTTTTGGGGAGGGTTCATCAGAGATTCACTCATTCCAAGATCTACAACAATTATCGGTCCTTTTTCCAGATTTATCTCTAGTTTAAGCTTTTTTTTAAGCCTCTCCAGGAGTTGCTTGTCTGTCAAAGGGCTATACTGTAAAGCAAGAATTGGCAGGTACACGATTCGTAAGAAACAAGCACATCTGTGAAAATACTAATCTCTTCTGTTTAAAAATATGATAAAAGTCTGTTCTGTGTTTTCACAACAGTTATCTTGGGTAATATTACAAGATATCCACAAATATTGTTATGTTTTTATTGATTGCTCAGATTAATAAGTAAGTGGTCACTTCAGAAGTGTTGCTGTTTGGTTTTTGGGTTTTGGGTTTTTTTTTCTTTTTAACTTTGAGACACTTCAAGACACTTAGAAAAGCTGGTGCAACTGTGATGTTATTAATGCCGTACTAATGAAATGACATTGCAGTATGAGCAGACATGATGAAATGCTGTCTTCAGCTCTGGAAAGTTGTGCTTATGTTGCTCTGAGTTTCACCTAGAATGAATTTAATTCCCTGTGAGTGTTTAAAAAAATGGTTAGCCAGAGTACCTTCCCTTAAATTCAAGTATTCTGAGAGAAGGGAGTGTTGACCTTGCTGATGCATTTCCTGGAAAGCAGATTGGATATTAATCAGGGATCCTGACAGTTAATGGAGAGTTTTACTCTGTGTCTTGGCATGGGGGGAGGATGGGACTGTGAGCAATATGAGGTACTTGAAAAATCAGAGAAATTAATTGTCTCCTTAGGTTGTCTAAAGATGTAGGCAGTTCCTACTAAGACAGTGTAGCTGCACTAACTGTGAAAGCAAGATGTAATTTCTTATAAATAAATTTCCCTACTCTCTATTCTTACTTTTCCTCCTTGCCATTGTAATAATTACTTTACAAATACCAGTAGGGAATTGAAGAAAAACTATGCTTTGCTGTCTAAAAAATTAAATCCTCTGCAGGCAAGTCACAATCTTTGAGGACTTCTAGAAATAAGTCCTTCCCTTCACTGAGATTAGCAGGGTTTGTTCTAAGTTCAGAAATAAACTGTGGGAGTGCCTTGATAGCAGTAACTCAGATTGTTTCAGTTCCTATTTTAAAGTGACCAGTAAATGTTTGCCATAGTCTATGGAATTGTTTTTCTAAATATATAAGCTATATATGAAGTTTCTTTAGAAGGGTTTCTTTGTGTTTACAACATTGGGAACACTTAGCAGTGTTGCTTTGCTTATCATATAGGGAGCATTAGGTGCTGTATACTAAAACACTTGGATTTTATGGATCTATTTAAGGAAAATAGGAAGCAAACTGAAAACATGAAGAATTCTCTCTTCCTCATTTGCAAAAGCATGTTTATTTACAAGAGTATAAAATAGTCTTTCACTGTTTTTCTTCTGTCCTTTTGCTTGTCTACTGAAAACAGTAGACAGACCAGGAGATCCATTACTATTTGTGGTCTTTAAAATTTAGCAGCACTTACACAAACTGGCAGCACTTACTGACTGGCATCTTGGAAAACTGTCAGATATACAATGCAGTAAATGTAACAGGCTTTTTTTCAGCCTTGTGTTTTCAGGTTGTTTTAATGGTCTCAGTAGCAATCCGGGTAGAAGGAATACTTGGTAAAGATCTGAACTGTGCTGTGGATTACCTTTTGACCTTAGAGTAATTTTTTGTTTACTTTGTATAAAGAAATGGGAGTGTTAGTTAATCGGTTTTCCTACAGAACTTGTTGAATGGAAATGAAAAAATAGTTAGTCGTTGTCCTTAGTAGAAAAATGATTGGTTATCTAAGAATAAGGAACCTATTGTGTGGGGACTTTTAAAAAATTGTTAGATAGTTACTTGTTCCAACTGGAGTCCTCTCTTTCCGGTGGTGCTCAGTGTGTGGGGGTGTGTGTGTTGGTAGGGCTGGTCTGCTTTTGTAGGAAAAAAATTGTAACAGGTGAAATACTTTACTTGGCATTATCTTGGACATTGATTTGAGGCCACAGACACAAGAATGCCACTTGGAATAATTTTACAAAATATGGATAATTTATAAAGACTTAAAGAAAACCTTTGCAACTTATTATGTAATTTTTATAGCAGGCATGCTCTTTTCTTGTTCCAAATACTGGTTGTTGCCATTTTGCTCTTTTGACAAGCAATTTTAGAGTTACTTTGTGAAACATGTAAGCTTAAGTAGTGTGGACTTGTATTCATTTCACTGCTTCTTGCTTTCTTTTCCCTCAGGAGTCATCTTGCTTGATATCAGGACTAGGTATTTATGAGATAAGTGTCTTCCCAAAATAAAACTGACCCAGTTTGTTGGAAGCTTTTACTTGGAGGTGATTTTGACTGAAAGGGCTTAAACTTAGAAGCCATGAATATCAAAGTCAGCGTATGATATCAGTTGATATAATATTCTTGAATGTAGAATTGAATAACCTATAAAAATAACCAATAAAAATTAAATAAATCAATAGCTATGACCTCTACAACAAATGCAATAATATTTTGTAGCAGTAACATGTACCTCTTTTCTGAATATATCCAGTAAGTTTATAAACAGTTAAAGAAATTCCTGCAGTTTTGAGAGACAAGAGCAGAGATTCCTGCCCAGCAGCTGTGGAAACAAGCACAGAGAGAGCTGACCTGCCTGAATATACGCAGAAGTCTTCCACAGATAATTTAGAGCGATATGCATTTCTTTGAAATTCCGTATGTTACTACTTGCTCTTTTTTTTCAAGGGCCTAATGTGATAATCCCCATTTTAATTAGCTTTTTATCATCTTTCAGTATTCTTATGAAGAAGTGAGTGGCATATTATGGGGTTGTTACTGCTGTGTTGCTGTTTATATCTAGTTAAAATTAAAAAATACTTTTATGTAATTTAATACATTATTTCTTAAATTTTGTCTGTAATTAAGAGGGACTGGAAGGATTCTAATTTTAACCTGTTACAGAAATAATGACTTAATCAGGGTTTTTTTTTCTAGTTGATGATTTCATTTCTAACACAGCATTGCATTGTAATTATTCCTTGTGTCATCAAAACAAAGTATCCAAACCATCCAGTTAAGTGCTCATTTCAGGTTAGTTCTCCAAATTAACTTCCTACTCCAAAGGATTGCATGCTTAAAATATCTATGTTCTTCTGGGTTGCAATAAACATACTGTAAAAGATATGTTGAATACTAGTTGTGTAGTAAAGTTACCCTAAGAAATAGTATTATCTACTTCATCAGAGGACACTTAGAATTTTGTACTTTCCTTTTGCATTACTTTAAGTTTCTGACAGAGCACCAAGGTGCTTTCATACCTTAAAGAAAATTCTCAGCTAAAATGAAAGAATGTTCTTATTGGGAGGTTTTCAGATTAAAAAGATTATAATTCTGGCAATGAAGTATAAAAATAGAAATTATAAATCCAAGTAAAATCTACAAATAACCGGTGGAATAATATGTTTCATGTAGTTGAGGATTACTGTAGGGCACTGGCTGTTCATGTCGTGGAAGAGAAGGGCTGGAGAGGGGTGATGCACTTGCCAACTCTGATGTTTGCAGTCATTTGACATTTTTATTTCAGCTAATTTATTGTATTTCAAAGTCAAATCTAGGTCTGAGTTTGAAGGTGCTTGCATAGGACACTGCAAACTTTCTATCCAGCATCAGCCTTCGTATCAGAGGGTCTGTTCAAACTTACTGCAGTAGCAGGATAACTGACCTTTTTCTAGATCTCTAATGTACAGTTAGTAAAAAGGCCTCTCAGATACTTGCTGTTTGATTGGAAAAAATTAAAATATTTAAAATGTTTAAAATATTATATTAATGTGGGAGCAGTTGAATGTACTTTAGGAACAGCATTTACTGCTGACAAGCAAGCTGGAAGACTGACCTGAAATAAATATCTTAAGAAGATGTGGAAAGTGCTACACATCAAATCCAAATAATTACTCAAGTAAATGTAAGTTTATTTAAGTAACTGATGTTACTTAAGAACATGATCTTCATAAGAACATGATCTGGTGATCTGTTGCAGATCATAAGCAAAGAGGATGTTTTACTGATACGTAAGGGAAGGCACTGAAGTTCTGCTGACTTGTTTTGTTTTTTTTAAACTGTCCCATATAAAAACAAGGAAGTCTTTAATCTCTGCTTGGTGTTATTGAGGCCGCAAGTGGAGCTGTGTATCCAGTTTTGGCACAGTGACTCAAGACAGAGGTAACCAGTTGGTGTGTGTCCACAGGAGATGAAAATTATTAGCTGTCAAGGTCTCTCTATATAAACATCAAAAAGTGTTTTGTAAAGAAAGGAATAATCCCTCTGAAGAAGACTGGGAGTAATTAATCTAGTAAGGGAGATCTAGACACTAGGAAAAAATACTAATTGTGAGAATAGTTGAGCTTTGTAATAATTTGCCTAGGAAGACCAAGGCATCCCTACCATCAGAGACTTTAAAAGCAGGTTAATCAAGTGTCTGGGGTTGGATGTTCCCTCAGTCAGACGATGGATTAGTGATCTAGAGGTCCTTTCCATCTGTTTTCTCTAAGTATTTAAAAAATAACTGTAATAGAAGAGGCTTGTGAAGGAGATAGCATTGATTAATAAGAGTTTTTTGGGTTTTATTTTAAACAAACAGGCTTTGCCTTTTTTTCCTTTAAAGCACCAGATAATGTATTTGTTGGATAAGTCCAATAAAGTCCTGAGAGGAAAATAACTCTGTGCCTTGATGATAGCAAACTACTTCTTACTAAATTTGACTTAAAAAATTACCCTTCCTAGCTCCTTACTTTTTTGACTATGTGTTTGTTTTATAGGTCTTTCTGCCTTGCACAGTTACTAAGATTAGTATTACCTTGAGTTCCTCTCTTCACCCTGTCTTGTTTTCTGTGATGACTCTGGAAAAGTGCAGATATATACAGTAATTTAAAACTGGTATAGGAAGACACTAGGCATTTTTGTGGTAGACTGTCATACTGTCTTTTAAATGTAAATGGCTTTAAAAAAATTCACTGCTCCTTGTTTTATAGTTATTATGGAGGAGTTGCTTTTTATATATTTACTAGTGTCTATATCAAAGGACCATATAAGTTTTGGTAATTTTTTTTTCTTCTCCTGACCAAAGAGGCTTAGTCTGGACTATTGGTTAGGTGTTGTCTTATATGACATTTTAATGCCTCGTTTGAATTTATTTTTTTCTATTGTCCCTCAGGTCTCTGTCTTGAGAAGCTGCCAATTTCTTCTTCGGCTAGTAACCTCCATGTGGACCGTGAACAAGAAATTGTTACATGCTATGAGAAGGCTGGGGATATTGCTCTACTGTACCTTCAGGAGATAGAAAGGGTAAGCTGAAATGATTTGCTTAATTGAAGAATTGTGTGCATTGTCATTCACTGATGTGATGTTTTGATAGCTCAATAAATATATTGGTAGCTTAATACGTATATTGGCTTAATATTTTGGTAGCTCAACCAGAAGTTGTCTAATATTTGTTTAGTTAGGACTTCAATGCATTGGGCAATCAATTAGTGTTCCTTCATGGATATTTGTTATCTGTGCTCTTAGAAAATAGTGCCAGTTGTCTGTAAAAGGACGTAGCTCCTCTAAACTACCACATATATTCAACATGCTCGTCTGTGGTCTCTTGTTATGCTGTGGTAGTTCATTTATGGAGAAGGGATTATGGTGTCTTTCAAACGTACACATGTAGCAATACGTACATTTTATGTATGTACTTACTAGCTCTTTGGATAGTTCCTGAAAAGAGTTTATTTCAAAATGACACCATAAAGATTGAAAATTGATGTTGTTGATGTTTATTTGGAGCCAATAACTGCTCTTAAGTCCTTTTTACAAAACTACTTGAATGTAAAATTCTGAAATAGCACTGTACCTGTCAGCAAGACACCAGATGTGTTGGGGGTGTCCAGAAAAGTAACTGGAAATGTGTTTGCTTCAGCTAATAGGCACAATCCTGGGACAGTGAAAAAATCCTCAGATATGATAGCCAGATAAACATATGAATTTTAAAATATAGATGAATTTCAGATAAATTGTAATAGTTCTATAAACTGAATCAGGACAATGTTCTCAACTTGAGGGAACATTGAGAAATTGAAAAATTAGGCCATTTGTCATTTGTCATTCCTCACTTTATGTATGAAACTACAGTTACCATTAAAAGTACTTGGATTTTTTTCCCTAAAGACAATTGTGTGCATCTGAATCTGGACTTCAGAGTTGCTGTATTTTTCATACTATGTATGAGTAGAAAGAGAGCTACTAGACATGCAGGAGACCTATTTTTTATTGATGAAAGTTGATACATATCTGACCTTCTTAATCTTAGACAAAATATAACGTACAAACAGCTCTGCAGAAGTTACTGTTTTCTTTTATCCCCCTGTTTTATAAGTTATGGATTATGAATTATGGAAAGTTAAAGTTAGGCTCTTTATTTGTAAACAGCATAATGTTTCATGTTTTAAAAGCTTCAGGCTTTATCTGAACGTACAGGTATACATAGGCTCTTTTATTTCATCCTTTTGTTTTCATTAAGAGAATTGTCCTTGTCTTCTGTTTCTTATCACTTAGCACAAACTCTTCAAGTGTTATAAATACTTTTTCTTTACTGAAAAGAAAATTTGTGGTACCATTTGTTTCTAGGAGTTATACACTACTGCATTTTATTTAGATTTTGAGATATATTTGGACAAAATACAATACATGTGGGGCTCCGTTCTTTGTCTTGCAAATAATATTGGATTGCAGCAAGCTAGCAGAATTAATCTGACCCTCTTTTTCAGACCTCTTGCTTGCAAACCTCGGGTCTGTCATTTGTCACTTGCCATTGAAGGGGTTGTGAGGTGCAGTTATAGTTCCACAAGCAAAAGGAAGGAGGAAGAGAAAACTGATATAGTGGGGAGAAGAAAAGTAGTTCACCTTTTTTTTTTTTTAAATATGCATACATTTTTATTTTCTGATTTTTTTTTTACTTTGGGTGTTTGTTTTTTATTGTCTTTTAGTGTCTGGTAGGCTGTGTATTGTGCAGATACAGGCAAATGTGAACTGATAGCTCTCCACATTAAGAAAGTATTTTTAATGTTGATGTAATACAAATTAAGTTATTTCTATATTGTTTTCTTTAAATCACTCTGGAGATCACTTTTCATCCTCTTACCTCTTTCTGCAGCAATCTTTCCTAACCTAACAGGGTTTCAGATTAGACCTTTTTGTGTATGAGTCCACAAAGCTTGATTGATTATTCTTCTAAATACATTTTTTCCCTTTTTCTTTTTTTTCTCTCAGATAATTAATGCCAATATACAAAACAGAAGCCCTAAGCCAGGGCCTGCTGCACAAGAACAAGAACTTGGTTTTTTCCTGGAAACAGGACTTCAAAGAGCACATGTTTTATATTTCAAGAATGGGTAAGTTTTGATTCTCCTTTTTTTGTGTTTCCTTTTTTGTTTAGGTTTTGTGTTTGTGGTCTTACTGGGCATCCTTGGTTTTAGTAATTATGGATTGTGTAGTGAAGAGGCCTCTTATTAATAACGTAGTGACATTTCGATTGATATAATGAGGCTGCCCATATGCTATTTATTTACATATTGTAAAATCCTTTAATGAAAGTATAATAAACAGAAAGCATTTTTATATTTTTTCCTTACTAAATGTGAGAACTTAAAATACCTTAAACTTCAGCTATTTGAAATTTGTTTTACTGTATTACTAGACACTGTTAGAAAGTGATTGACAACATAATGAAACTCTTGATTTTTATAATTTTGATTTTGTAATTTTTTTCCAAATCTCTTCAGTTATCACTTATTTTAACATTATGCTGCAGGATAAATGTACATGAAGATCAACAGTATGTATACAAGTATACAATTCCCATTGTACCTGCTGTATAGATCCTTTTAGATTCTGCATGGAAGATCCTTTATAATTTATTTTAAGTAACTCTTCCCTTAAGAGCTTAAAAATAAATTCAGATATTATAGAAAATGAAAAAAGGGTTACAACACTCCATTTTAAGAGCTTCAAAACTTGGCACAAATGGTTTTTAAGTACATTCCTGACATTTGTTGTTGAAATCACATGGTTTAAAAATTTGTTTGCAGGATTTCTTATTTCATTAGGAAAATGTGATTTGATTGAAATATTGGAACTCTTGTTAGGGCTACTGGTTTGTACCAAAAATGTTTCTTATTTTTTCAAATACATAAACAGGAGATGAAGGGAAATCATGCAGTGTCTGTAAAGAGTTTTGAGATTTTAATGTGCTAATTGTAGGGTGACAAAAGGCTATCCGAGTTTTCAAACTGTTCAGGGTTTTCAGCATGGAAGTGATCACTAAGCTCTTAAAATGTCATTCTTAAAGTAATGAAGTAGTGCTGCAATGAAACATGATCTGAGAGTTATGTTTTAGTTTTGTTTTCATCACTTAATTGCAGGAGGAATGTTGGGAAAATTAGTTTTTTTCGTTTACCAGAGCTAAAAATAAAATTTCTAGTTTTACACCTGAAGACAAGATAAATAAAATATTGAAAGAATCCCAGTGGCAATTGCAGTTAAGAATAAGCTGAAAGGTTGAAGAATTTTGAAGAATTTTGAAGCCCAGGAATGGAAATGGTCCATTCAATCTGACATATTGTGTGTGAAAGCAATCAGTAATAAACATAATAGGTTAAGCCTCATTGCTCTCTACAACTACCTGAAAGGAGGTTGTAGAGAGGAGGGTGCTGGCCTCTTCTCCCAAGTGACAGGGGACAGGACAAGAGGGAATGGCCTCAAGCTCTGCCAGGGGAGGTTTAGGCTGGACGTTAGGAAAAAATTCTTTACAGAAAGGGTCATTGGGCACTGGAACAGGCTGCCCAGGGAGGTGGTTGATTCACCTTCCCTGGAGGTGTTTAAGGCACGGGTGGACGAGGTGCTGAGGGACATGGTTTAGTGTTTGATAGGAATGGTTGGACTCGATGATCCGGTGGGTCTCTTCCAACCTGGTTATTCTGTGATTCTGTGATTCTGTGAAGATTAACTAAGAAAAAACAGTCACACACAAAAATCATGCAGTAAGATATTAAGGAACATCCAGCCCATAGAAGCATTTTTCCAAGACTGTATCAGTTGATCTGTTGTGAACTTTGGAAGGGTGATTGTATTCTGTGTGCACTTCAGTCTTTCACAGTGAAGCTGTTGGTGTTCTTGTTGACGTCTACATAGTCACGTAATCTTTACTGCAGTTTTCAGTGCGATGGTCACTTACACTTTACAAGCTAATTACACATTATATGTTTAATTTTAAATTTCTTCTTCTGATTTCACTGGCCAGTGCTACTTTTTTTTTGGTGGTATGAAAAGAAGAGAGGTGTTTGGGAAAATAGCTCTGTGCCAATCATTATTTTACATGTTCCTGCTGTTAGATCGTTCAAGATTTCCTAATATGGTCAGTTTTCCAGACTGCTAGTTATGTTGCTGCTTTTATGGGCCCTGTCTTTTCCGTTTTTTTTTTTATTATTTTATTTTAGCCTTTAACTTGGGTTTACCAGAACTGAACAGAACTTTAAATATATATTTTACTAATGGGGACAAATTTAAGCATGCTTTTTAATACATTTATATTAAGGATGCCTTGCTTGGGTTTTATCTGTCATTTCTCCTGATGTTAAGAATGTTTATAGAAATTCAGTTCAAGATCTTTCAATTAAAATTAGCAACATACGTCAAGTTTGAATTTAAACTAAAATTATAAACATTATAAGAACATTTTCAAGGAGAGGAAATTTAGAGATCTTTAATATAGGCAGTTCAGGAATAGAAACATCGAACCATTTATTTTAAATAAGCTTTTTTTTAGCAGTTGAAGCTGTACATGTTAAAAGGGCTTTAATACTGGTTTTTCTGGCAGACTGAATGTGCTATTCATATTGCAATGCAGTGGAGCCTCTTATTTGTGTGTGTTCATGAGTGAGGCTGATGCTTAGAAGAGTTGAACCTGAATTACAAGCTCCTTTCACCAAAATATAACCTGACATTGGTTTGAGTCAAATGTTATGTTGTTACCCACATAGTGTCTGTAGTAATTTATGTGTTAGCGCATGCTTAAAGATCTGAGGAGATGTTTATGGATTTTTGGTGGTTATTTTAGGTTTCAGTTCCACTCCTATAAGTATTAACAAACATCTACCAAAATATTTGGGAGATAGGAATTTTTCAGAAGTCTTTTTGCTATGGAGTAGGTTTTGTTCTGTTGCGTTTCTCAGAGTCAGGTGGCTTTTTGTTACACTTATTCCACTAGAAGTGGAAGCATCATTTATGTGTATGTGTGTCAGTTACAAACTGGAAAAGAATTTAAGATAACTGTTATTCTAGCTGGAAGAGCATAATTTTAGTAGTAATGTAGGGAGTATTGCTGCCTGCCCAGAAAGCCAGTTGATCCACTTTAAATTTCCCCTTTGTTCACTTACTGTACAGAGAGCTTCTTTTAAACTGAGAAATCAAGTTTTTGTAGAGGATTAAGTGACTATTTTTCAGGTATGCATTATCTTGTATGAAAAACTACTAAGTGTTTGAAACCTAACTTAGCCTAACTGCTAAGTGCTGGCATTTTGAAAATACATGGAAAAGCAATTATCTTAAAAAGAAAAGAAGAGGCACTCTTCTGAATGGAGGAGTGTTTGCAGAGGAACGTTTCAGCTTGGAATTGATTAACAAAGAAGCTGGGAAAACTTGGAGTAGGGTATATGTGCTTTTTGAAAAACATTCTGAAATATGAAACTTTAAATGTCTTTCAGGCTGATTGCACAACTTCCATTTAGAGCGGTAGTTTCTCTGTAATTTCACACTGAAGGAGTCCAAAGTCCTAATGTTGTTCCAAGACAAGTTATGAGCATGGGAACTTTGACATTAGTACTTTAGCATAGCTATTTCCAAGAATAATTCCCCCCTGAGTGAGAAAGGACAGCAGTATATGTACCCAGTAATTCTTCTATCCTAGTATTTGTGTTAGGAGATAACGAAGACAAACTGAAATTAGAAATGGTTTTTATTTTTGAGGGAGTGGTGTTCAGAAATATACAGCCAAGTGTATGCTCTTAAAGGAAAAGAGCTTTTTGGTTGAAGTCTAAAATCAAGTGGCCATCATGTGAAAACCAGACTTGGCAAGCCCAGCTACAATTTGGATGAATCTCCATCATGGTTCACATGCTGAATCAAAGCCTGAGGAACCTGGACCAGGTCTGTACTCCTTGTGGTGCCATTGCCTGTGCTGGTACCCCTGCAGAGAAGCAGAACCTTACCAGCCTCCTTCACAAAACCAACCAGCTTTTCTGCATATAGTTGTTTTTTATTGACTTACAAAATGTTTGACAAGCACAACAACAAAATAAACCTCCTTAGAGTTACTTATATAAAAGACTTGTCTATGCAGAATTTGTTTCATATGCTTATTTTTTTATTCCACCGTAGCTTGAATAAAGATAGCATGGGAATATAGCTGTCGTGTTAGGAAGTTAGGGAGAGTGAATAGAAGCCAGTCCATAAGTGCTTCCGTTGCACAGATGCACGAATATAGCAGTTACAGACAGAGATTTTACGGTTATGAAATCTGTAAGAGAAGGATTTATGTGAATTCTTGACATAAAAGCACATCAAGACAGCTGTCCACTGTGTTAGAATACTGCACTAGATACCCATCACTCTCTGAATCTGCTGAGATCTGAATCTGCTGTGTGGATAAAATTATGCTTTCTGCCCCCTGAAACCTGAGGGAAGATAGGCACAAACATTGATCACACCCATCTGAAGCATCATCAGTTGTGCAGAAGACTTAGCATTGTCCATTTGGACCTTTAATAAAGTCATTGCAGAATGCCACAGAATTTCAGTCCTTTTAATTTTTACTTTTTAAACTCATCTCTGTAGGGCTATATAAAGCCATCGCTCTAGTATAGTAAATGACATGCCCGAGTATGAGGATGTTGTTCTGTTACTGGTAAAGAGTTAATCTCTTGGTTTTTGCTAATATAGTAATATGATTCAATGTAAAATATTTTCTGGTCCTAATAGTGTGTAAATTACTCTTAATTGGATGAAAGTTATGACCTAAAATGTATAGATTTAAAACATTATTATGTTTTTTTGTAAACCTGCCTGTCATACTAAAGTTACTGAAATGCCACTGTTTATATTGGCACATGGAGCAAGAGTTTTGCCTGCCTTTACTCCTTCCTTTCTAAAGTCAAAGCCTTTGTTTTCTATGCTACTTGAATTCTTGGGAGAAAACTCCAAACTTTAAAACTTACAATGTACTGTGGAGTTTACAAACATTGCAGTTCTTTTTCTATATATAAATATAGATAGAAAGAGGGAGGGAGGAGACATGCATTTGCGAATTCGGCTCAATTCTAAAAGTAGTTTCTGTTTCAGCACATCGATCAAGAAATCTTTATCTCATTGTTCTTAAGTTTCTCTCCTTTTAAAACATGACTGTTTTTCAAATGAGATACAGTAAACCTCAGGAATGAGATAATAGTTAGCCTAGTATAAGTATCAGAGCCTGTTCACTGGCATGGCTCAGGATATATTTTCCTGACTTAAATGGGAGAAGTATTAATAGTATAGCACCAAACTGCAGAGCAGTTGCATGTTTATTCTATATAAAAGGCAATGTTAGACTAAATATTTGGGTTTTTTCAATAGCTAAGTGTAAGGGAAATGCCTGACAAATAAAACCTTTCTTACACTAATGCAGAAGATATTATCAAAATATGCTGTAAATAGAAAGTAAATTAATCTTATCAACTTTCTGAGGTTAAATTTAAAACATTTCTTTTGTAGATTGTTTTGAGTATATTTTGATTAGATCTCGCTGCCTTTGTTATAAGGAATAGCTTTTGGGTTTTTATCCTAAAATATTTCAAATGTAGACTGTTTCTCATTAAGCAAATTCATTCTCTTCATTCTCTTCTACATTTTTACATGTTTGTTTAAAAATACAAAGATAAGAAATAATTGTCCGAGGTGTGAGGTTTATCTGGACCACTAATGCCAAAGCACTGTGTTGTCTGATGCCAAATGCACTTTCTAAAACCAACAGAATTCTTGGTGGAGATGGTCACAAATATGTTTGTGCCAGACGTTTTTTGCTGCTTATATTCAGGTCTCTGGAATTGGCATTGGAGGTTTGTCCTTACTGCCCCATTATTTTCTTCCTGCACTTTCCTTATGTCATCGCTACAGCTATTGCTCACTCCTAAACAGAGAGAGCCAGCACCTTTGCATAGGTGCAGTTATATTTTCATTATTATAAACAGAAATGCTGCCTGAAGTTTCCAAAGGAGCTTAAAAATTTGATCTTACATTAGAATAGTTAGTTAGGTTCTAGCATTAATTGTTGGGGTTTAGGGTGCACATATGTAGACACAGGATGCAAATTAACCCCAAGGGCATCAATCCATATAGACTTTAAGTAGCAGATTGTACCTTTAAGTCCTAGTTCTATGTCTGACAGGTATAGTGCTACCTGAAGCTCAAAGTAGGGCTTTTTTTTGTTTTGTTTTGAAGATTTAAAGCAGCAAAAATTTTAAATAGACTTTAAAAACTAGGAAGATGGAATTCAGTGGGCTTGGCTTGAGCATGTTGTGGTGGGAGGCAGTCATACAAACACACATGTATGTAACAAGCAGTGCCCTTCTGTGCGCTTTGTCTTGCCTGAAACTACTGAAAATGTGTCAACTTTTGAGTGCATGTTAATGTACCTTAAAATTTCTTGTCTCAAGAATGAAAGGGATCTCAAAGTCATTTACAGACACTGTGGGATGTTTTTCTCGAAGTTAACTTGCGCTTTTGCTCTGGCATTCAATCAGCACTAGTGGAACTGCTGACATGAAGGCACGCTAGTGAAAAGCAGGTAAAAGTTGTGTGGTTCCTAGGCTAGGTGGGAAAAGAATGGGCCAGAATAGCTGCCACCCTCTTCTTTCCAACATTACAAACTGTTAACAAATACAGGAAATGTACTTAGCTAAAAGCAGTGCAGTGTGGAGATCTACCATATTGTTCATGGTATATTTTTGCTTCATTACTTGTCTCTTAAAGCATTTAACTCAATTTTTGGGTTACTTAGGTCATAGTTTTGAAGTGATTTTTTTTTAGTATACTTCATGTTGAAGATGCTCAACAAGTCTGTGTTGTGTTTGTGTTCACTTGTGCAGTAGGTCAGTGTTAAATGCTTTATGAAGCAAAAACTAATTTTATATTTTAAGGATTTTTTTTGCTTGTACAATCTTACTGCTCTTTCCATGATACAGTAGAACTTCAGTCACAAGTTTCAATCCCCTGCAGATGCTTATAAAAATGGAGTAGGTGCCTAATAACAACCTGGCATGAGGTTTGTAACGACTATAAAAGTTGCATACTTTTTCACAGAGTGTGTTTTTCTTCCTGTAGTGCATCAAAAGGCATAAACTTCATAGGGAAAAAAATGCTAATTCCTAAAATTTCATAAAGATTTAAATTATTGTGATTTGAAGTTCTGCTACATAATATATATTTCATCTGTACTGAGAAATTAGTGTTTCAAGCTGACAAATTCTTGCTGTTTGTTATTTTTAAATCTTGACTTTGCAATGCAGTCCTTGAGAGAAAACTCCATTCATGAGAAATATGCACGTAGAGCAGAGGACTTAAAGCCGGGATTCCAGTGGTCTCATTTTGGCTTTGAAAAATATTTAGCATGTGGTATTACTGAACGTATGCATTTCAGCTTTCCAAAGGTGCTGAAGGTATCCAGCTTCCATTGAGTTCAGAGATTTTCTTAAAATCTGGCCTACTGACTTTCTGTACTTACCTCCTTAGTACATGAAGTGGGTGTAATATTCATTAACTATTAAGAGGCCTGCCTGTGTGAAATATGTAATGTAGTTGTTTCCATGTTAGATGTACACACAGGACTGATTTTCTTTAATATGTACTGACTGGTCATTCTGTGGTCAAGCTCTGCTGTACTGTGTGGACTTCCTACAAACAATCAGTATTTCTTTTGTGACTGGTGGTTATTTAATTTTAACCAACTTGTGGCTGGCTTTGACATAAATTTCAATGTGTCCATACAGGTTGTGTTAATTGGAAACATTAATTATTCTTAAATGAGCTTTTATATGAAAATATTTTAGAAGGTGAATTTGTGGTATTGAAAGATATCTGTCTGCTGGAGACTAAAGTTTCTGAAATACACTGATAATCCTTCATTATATAAAACAGAACAGACTATCATGTAATCTGAAAAGTAAGATAAATGAATAGGTCTCTAGGTAAAGTGATAAGAGTTCTATGGTTCTATAGTAAGATCAGGGCAGCCTGATGTAGTGGGGAGATGTCCCTGCCTGTGGCAGGGGGGTTGGAACTAGATGATCTTTAAGGTCCCTTCCAACCCAAACCATTCTATGATTCTGTGATCTCTTGCATTAAACACTCTGGTTTCAGGAATTCTGCAATTAAATGTAAAGAAAGTATCTTTGTAAAAATGCTGGCATTTTTGAATTTGTACGAAGTTGCAATTCAGAAGATCAGTATTTTAAATACATCTGTAAATAAAGACATCAGAGTGAGGGAGGCAATTTCAACATCAGCTTTATAGTGCAGTGCAGTAGTGCTTTTACTTATGAAAAGCCTTATGCTGTACGTAATACATCTTTTGTGAGCCCATGTTAGGTAAATGTTATGCAACTTGCACACAAAATTGTATCTTAAGATAATACAACTATATGACATAACAGCAACGATCTAACACAAAACATGCTATTGCTCAAAGATTTTTGTTTTGCAACTAAACTTCAAGTAATGAAATGTCTGTCCTATGTCATATGTTGAGTTTGTAGAATTCAGTTGTTCAGCTCAGCAAAAAGCCAAGCCCAGTCCTTCACCAGTTCAAACGCAAACTTTTTTAATATAAAAGAAAATATTCTCAACTGCTTTTAAGTGCAGTAAAAGAACAATTCGCTGAGATCACTAGTACAGTGGTGAAGATAAAACTGTGAGGCCATTCAAAATGATCTGGTGTTTGAGAAGAGAGAACTGCTAAAATTGTTAGTATGAATGATACATCCTCTCTGAGGGTCTTGAATCTTTTTGCAAAGGCTGCTTAGGCAGCAGAAGTGGAAGACGTATTGACGAAGAAATCTAAGATGCAGAAGTCACACAAAAAGCCAGCCTGAGTTGAGAACAGAACACTGATCCCCAGTCCTCTTCTCGCCACACAGTGGGCCTTGCCATGTTTGTGCTTTTTCCTCTCTGAAAATAAGTGTAAAATGTTACATTACTTTCACTGAGGATTACAAGATTTACTCCTATTTTATTTCCCTATTTTAAGGTATCGGGAGGGAGCTAAAATGAAATATTTGTTTTTTTCCCCAAAGTTTATACTTTGAAGCCTAATGTAATTGAAAATTAAAACCACTGTAATACCAAGACCAACTTCAATTTTAATTTTTCCCTTTTTTGGGTGGTCACATCTTGTAATTTTCCTTGCTTTCTCATGAGAAATCTACAGATCATGAAAATGTTTCTTCTTTTCAGTAAACTGGCAGGGAATGTTGTTATAGTAATCAGTGGAGGGGTTTCCAGATGAATAAATATATATATATTTATAAATATATATATATCTTAGAAAGGTGTTGATGAGGAAAATAAAAATAGCATGGTTTTAAACAACTTTATCGAGTAATATATTTAGGCATTACTAAATCCAAGTTGGAATGTTGTCAAATTCTATGTTTATATACAGGAACTTGACGAGAGGAGTTGGCAGATTTAGAGAGTTGTTAAGAGCTGTTGAAACAAGAACGACGCAAAATCTGCGAATGGTAAGTTATATTAAACCAGGTTCCTATCACAGCATCAAACTTTAGTTGGCAATTAAAGCATTAATGTAATGGATGAGTTAAGGGCGTATAATCGGATTCATAGCAAATTGATTTGGACCTGTTATCCACCCCTTTTTAAGGTTATATTTCCTGGTTTAAGTGAATAATTAAAATAAAAATCATAAAAAATGATGCCTGGATTCTGCCCTATTTCTCTTTCCTATGTGTGGTTATATTTAAAACCTTGATTGGTCTCTGACTTATACTTTCAGCCTTAATCATGGTTGCCATATTTAGGACTGTCTGTAGTTTCACAAGGGTGTTTTACATATATGAAATATAATAGGAGTGAGGACAGCGTGCAGAGTCTTTGTGTGTTCTATTCAGTTGGAAGTTACCACATTATCATTTCTTTATTTTCTGATAAAGCCTCTTAAAGGAAAACAAAAAAAGCAAGTTAATGAAGATTTGTTATTTATATTGACAGAAAATAAACCTTTACCAAGAGAGTGATGTATCTCTCTTGCATCTTTTTTATAATAAAGGGACAAGGCTTATATCTTTTGCTCTACTGTAATGAATTTCAAACTGTTGTAGTTTCCTAATATTAGGCCTTTAAAACTTCCAAAGTGGTAATATGGAAGGCAATGGTTTTCTTAATTCATTTAATAACTGATAGTTATGGATTATAGCATTACTTAAAAGCTTTAAATGAATATTATTTATTTAAATCATATTTATGTATGTAAGTTTACACTTAAATAGATGGTGCCAATAACAGTGGGTCGAAGTAGACTATCATGCTGATTCACTCTTGCTGAGCCTCACCAACATCAGCAAAGACCAGTGTCTTCATGTACAAATTGTCATAATCCAAAGTCATTTGGGGTTTGGACTATGTGTCTGTGGTGAGCTGGTCTTGGCTGGCTGCCACATCCCCACCTAGATGCTCTCTAATGCCTGGTCCTTAGTTGGATGGGGAGACAATAAGATAGAAAAGCTTGTGGGTAAAGGTAAAGAGAGAGTTTGCTTACCAGTTACTGTAATGGGCAAAACACACTAGACATGGGGGAAATTAATTTGTCAGCTAAAAGGGAGCAGTGAGAAACAAACCCCAAAACTTTCAACTTCAGTCTTTTTTTCCTAACTTTTCTACTGCCTCTCCCTACCCTCCTGCTCCCCAAGTGGCATATGGGGGATGGAGAGTTGTAGTGAGTCTATAACAGCTCTTGCTCTGCCACTTCTTACTTCTCACACTTTTCCCCTGCTCCAGTATAGTGTCCTTCCCATGGGCTGCAATTCCTTCAGGGAATATCAACCTGCTCCACTCTGGTCCTCAGCAGGCTGAAATGTGGACTTCTGCTCCACTGCCATCGTATCCACGAACCACAGGGAAATACCTGCTCCACTATGGTCTCTCACATGGAAACATCTTCTCCAGGCCTGGAGAGGCAGTAGAGGTTATTGAGCACAAAGTAGCTGAAAACATACCTGAATGTGCTCCTCTCACATGAGTAACAGTTGGTGGTGTTGATACTTCAGAAGTATCTGGATTTAACTGACAAGATTAAAAAATTGTTTGTTACCACTGTTTTTTTTAGTTTGTGTTTAGAGAATTGAACTGGGTACTTGTACCTTACAAACAGGAGTATGCCTGGGTGGTTTGAATGTCTTAAAATAACAGAAAATGTATTCTGCGTGACTAGTCTTCATTTGAAATAATCTATGTGTTTTTGAAGAGTTTGTATTCAGCATTTCTAATGAAAACATTTATCTTTCACTTTTACAGACGATAGCAAGACAGCTGGCTGAAATTTTGTTACGAGGCATGTGTGAGCAGAGTTATTGGAATCCACTGGAAGATCCTCCTCACCAATCACCCCTAGATGATCCACTGCGAAAAGGTTCAAATACTAAGAATTACGCACTCAGTAGAAGACCGCGGGTATACACTGGAGAAAAGTATGGCTGAATTCATACCTCTCTTGTTGCTGTAATTGCAATTGTTACCCTATGTGCTAGGTCATTTAGTTTATATTGTTAAAAATGTAGAAGTAATTGGGCAACATGAATGGGAGTGTTTCCTGTGTTGTGTGTGTTTACGTAGTCCCTCAAGAGAATTAGGGAAGCAACATACTTCTCCAGGCAGAAGTTTACATGAGACCTTTTGTTCTTAATTCTCAGAATACTTTTTTTTGTGCTATATAGGAGTATATGGTAGAGTTAATATCTGATATTACACCTGGGATATAAAAGAGAACATGAACTGGGTAACAAATCTGAAATGGCATATTTTAAAAGTTGAGTGCTGTTTCTGGTGCTTGATTCTGCTTTATCATAGAGAGGAGAGAGTTAGCAATATGGAGATTCAAATGCATCCCTGAAACATTATAAAAAAAAACCCAAAACGTATTTAGTAATTTAGCAGTTTCAAAAGCATTTTATTTCCCCAAACAGCTACCTTTTAATCTTTTTAGGTTAGTTTTGGCATTTCTGTATGATTCTATCTTTTTGTTGAGTTTATTCTTTCAGTGATTCAAATAAGTGGCATGCTATGAATCATTCTTGTGTGGCGTATCTCATGGTTAATTCTAGAAGTAGCTTTGCAATGTGTCTCTTCCTTCTTGAAAATGCATGATTTTTTTCCAAGACCAATCACCATTACTGTTTGTATTAAATGTGGGTAATCACTTCCTTGAATTTGAACTTATTCTCATAAGTTAATAGCTTGTTTGTTTGTACCTGATAAATGAAAAAGAGGTTTTAAGATAAAATTTTCCTTAGAAACACTCTGATAGTTCCAAAAATATATTTTAACAAAATTTTGCACTTTATTACAGTCCTTGAGTGTAGCTTACTGCCTGAAGTAATGGGCTTGTGTCAGAGCATGCTGGTGAAATCCTAACCATTTGGCACTGCCTTTCTTAATTAATTTTTTTATTTCCTTGATACTAAGTTTGAGCTGATGAAACTTTGTTGTATGCTTGTTTTACATAATCTGCAACCTTTGTGCTCCTCAACAACTATTGCTTGCTTATTTTGATGTGTGCTTGAAAGTACAGGAAGCCAGAGAACTGAGAAATAGATTGTACCATGGGAGGGAATGATCTTGCCAGAGTAGGATAGTGCTAAGCAATGCAGATGGGGAAGATGGAGTCTCCATTTAAAGAAGAAATTCCATTTAAATGTGAGGAAAAAAAATCACAGAAGTAGAGGAGGTTGTGGAATCTATAGAATATCACTGGAGATACTCAAAATCCAATAGGACATGGTCCTGAGCAACCTGTCAGCTGACCCTGCTTTCAGTGGAGGAGGGATGTACTAGATGATCCCCAGAGACCCCTTCCAACCTCAGCTATTCCTTGATTCTGTGAAACGAGTGTGATTTGGAAATATCTTTTGAGGAGTCTGTTCCATATGAAATTTTTGACCCTTTTTCTCCAAGGAATAACAACAACAACAACAACAACAACAACATATTAATTATATTACAATCACAATATATTATTATTATTATTACTACTACTACTACTACTACTACTGCTATTACTACTACTACAACTACTACTTTGTCCACCTGTAGGATTAAACCCCAGGCATTGTGAATTTTTTAATTTCATTGTTGTCTAACTATGTCTAAGATGTAAAGACATTAAAAAGCAGTGTTTTGAGGTTAGAAGAAGGTGCAGGCACAGAGCTGAAAATTCATTTAGCCAAAACTACGAGTTACAACTGTAATAGTCTCTGCAAGTACGTAATTAATGAACTGTACATATAGGAAACCTTTTTGGAAAGAAGGAAATACTTGATTTGTGGATACACTGTGATCACTGCACTTAAAAAAGTACACTTTTGTTGCCCAAACATGAGGAACTCCCTTCTATGCAGAGTCACACATTTTCTTGTTCAAACTGCTTGGTTTCACACAGCAAATCCTAAAGAACAGTCTGTTGCTCTCTTAGAGTGTCTTGTTAGTTAATATGAAAGCTTTTTGCCTTCATGTCACCTTATTTTGTGCAAAAGAGTCTGCTTCTATGGTAGATTGCTTGTAGAGATGCTCCTACATAAAATTCCGAAGAGGTTTTTGTTTTAGTGTTCACAGTGTCTTTATATTGTAACCTGAAATGCTGTCATACTTGAGGCATTTGAGTTGTTCAGCTACATTTATTGCAGATTTTCATTAATGAATACTTCATACAGCAGGAAGCCCATATAATTACGGTGTCATTATTACTAGCAAGTAGAATGGCCTTTGTCTTCAAAGATTTCTCCTTCCTTACAGGTTTCTCTGGCTCCGTCTTTCAAACTTATGTTCTTCATTCTCAACTCATCCTTTTGTAGAAACATGCCTCTTGGCAAAGTGTTGTTCGATGCCATTTTCTTGTTCTCAGGACATCCAAGTGAGAAACTCAATAATTTCAACAAAGCATATAGTCAAGTCATTTTATGTCATAGCATCAGAGTGATTAGTGCCTGATCAGATAAATTATGTGGAGTATCTCATCTCCAGCAGTGATTGAAAGCAAGTACCTAAGACATTGAACAGCAAGACAGACATAAAGGGAGCCTTCTCCTAGGTATTCATTCGATCACCACCTCTCAGTCTGAGATTTATTTTTTTTCTAAATATGCTGCTTAATGTATTACATAAGTACCTTGTATTCTTTTGAGGTTGGTGAATGTTTGGCTAATACCATTTATGATTTTATAGATCTCTGTGTTACTGCCTCTTCAGTTTTCTTTGTCCTCAGTTGAAGAAGTGTTAAATTTCTTGGTTTGCCTTTGATTGCTAGCCATTGCATGCTTCCAGTTGCCTCTTTTGCTCTGCCCTTACCTTGGGATTACTTTACTCATATATGCCTGCATCTGTCAGGAAATGCTGGAAACATCTGAGTTCAGTCAACTAAACTGAGCTTTTTAGATGCACAGGTTTAAGAAATTCCTCATTAATTTATGGATAAAGAGGATCTTCACTTTTAAGAGAAACATCACTTATTTACCAAAACACATTTGAAATTGTAGGAGAAAATAACATTCACTTTCCTTTTGAGAAGTGACTTTTTACTAGTTCTCTTTGGGGCAACTTCTCTTTTATCTCGAAGAAAGTAATTACCCATCAACTATTTCCAATCGTTATTCTTTCTGGGAGCCATTGCCAGTCAGTCATGTTAAATCTGATTCCAGGTTGCTAAGTTCTGTAAAGACTGGATAGGTAAATGGGGAGCTTTCTGCCTCCTCATTAGTCCTCTGTTCTGGGTGGTTCTCATTCATGAGTAACTGTGTTTCGAAATTTCTTTGCTATGTAAAAATAAAAATGTCTTCTAAGATTTAGAATACTCTTCAAAATCTGACATGCAGTTTACATTGATTAAAAAATAAAAATCCAACAACAAAACAACTGCCCTGGAACCTTAATTGCTGTATGTTAGCACAATGCATTCACAATCTTGCTTTTCAGTTCAGATTTATTTTAGATTCTATTTCTTTTCAGGCATTTAATTTCTGCTTTAATTTATAGTGTGTTTAAAAAAAACCTAGATGTTTTAATCTAAGACAAGTTTATCTTCCCATCTGTAATTTATTGTAGCTTAGATATACTTGTAACTATAGGAATTGCTTATTAACAAGAAGTTATTTTCTATGATTAAACAGTTAAGAGTGGAACTATTGGCCTGCGTTAACAGGAAGTCATACTTGTGCTAATTCAGAAACAGTTTAGAGAAAGAAATCTAGAGAGTTAAAACACAGTTGCTGTTTGCGTGTGTGTGTGAGAGAGAGAATGAATGAAAATTCCTATCGGTGCAGATTACTTTTGTCTGTCCACCCACTTAGAAAAGTATTCAGAAAGCATCCAGCATTTAGAGAAAGCAGTAAAGTTTGCAAACTAGTCGTATGCAAACCTTCAGTATTAAGTCATAAGGAAGTGTTCTTTGTTAAAAACAAGTGTTTTAACTGCTTGGGAGTAACAGTGGTTATGACGAGCAGGCAGAGATTGCCATGGCGCTATTTAAAAATGTTTGCAGCTACTGAGTGCATCAAGAAAAAGATTCTCAAGCATATGTGATGAAAGACTAATACAAGTGTTTTAAATACAAAAATTACCTAAAATACAAATGTTATCTTGTTCTTGTGAGAGAGCTTCTTGTGTTGCCAGCCTTTGAATAAGTGATGTAGACTCAGCTCAGACAGATTAGGTGCCAGAGGCCAGTTATGGCCAGTTATGAGTGCAGTTTTTACAGTTGTCAAATTATGTGCAATTTCTGAATATTTGAATGTTCTGAACTTTGACAGCTGTGGTGATTTTGTTCTCTTATTGTCTTTGGCCAACTTTTCTGAAATGCAAATTTAAAGCATTGCAAAGAAATGCATTTTAACTAATCGTTTTTTTCTATGCACATTACTCTTTGTTCTCTTTTCTAGAAGCACTCTTACTATATTTGTGTACAGTACTCCTAAATGTAATGTGTTCTGCTGAAATAATTAAATTCTTGTTTTGAACAGCATCTTTTGTCCTCAAGAAAATACAGAAGAAGCCTTACTGTTGCTGCTTATTAGTGAATCTATGGTAGGTAAAATAGAGTGAATGTGCGTGTGATCTCTGTGTGTGTGTTTTCCTTGATCTCTTTAAAAGAAAATAGAACTTTTTTTTTGTCATGCCTTACTTTGCAACTTGTGTTTCATTTTCTGTTAGGAAAGCAGGCAGTTACTTCTGAAAGTCAAGCTGCTTTTCCTCTGAACCAGCAAGATAAGGCCTGCAAGCATTATGGAGTTTTTCTCCTTTAGAGTGGTTGAACCTAACCTCCTCCTAACCATAGGCAAGTGAACACAAAGCCAGGTCTTTCATTTGGCATCACTTATCAGCAGGAGCCCCTGTTACACCAGCTGGTTGCCTTTCAGACTCAAAATGTGTTATTTTTGTTGTAAAAAACAAATCAAAGACTACTAGAGAAGCATAATAAATAAACATAGCCAAAAAGTATTTTCCATTGTGCTTGAAACCTCAGATGTCACTCAGATTTGTAAATGATTTTTAATGATACTGGCATTTGGCATTTGCTACTGGATTATTTTTTTAATGTCCTCATTTCCTCAGTAGGTGATTCCTTTCAATGTCCTACTTGTGCCTTTTGTCAGCCTTTCATATTTTTGACTAGTACGATTTAATAGTCATTTATCAACCTCCACATACTGACATTCGCATACCAGGTCACTTATGTGTTCTCAAACGGCAGAAATGGAAAGCTGAAGCTGGAATTTTTGCTGTTTTTCTAACTGGAGGGAACGGAATCTCTAGAATCTCAGGCATCATAAACCAGTCTGTTTTGCTGCTTATCAATTATACTTTTAAGTTCTATAGGTGATTCAAATGCTTTCGTTCTCTGGCATAACTTCTATTTTGGTACAGTTAAATAGGATCAGGACATTTAAGTGAAGCTTGTCTTGTTTGAACTATATTAAAGTAGCAAACACTTAATTGTAGTGCAAACTACTTACCTCACTCCTAATAATGTCTTGCAATGTTTCTGACACAATCTGTCACCAGAAAACTAAACTAAGCAAATGTTTCCATATATTATGTGTTGGTTTTGCTGTAGTATGTACTTGCCAGAAAAAGGGCTGCCTATGACTCTGTAGGAGGCCTGAGCAGCTCATGGCAATATATAGAATTCTGGTGTAAGCTGTGGTCATGGTATGATGTTGAAGCAGACCCCGCTCAGAAGGATCTGACTGCTGGTTATTGTATTTACACGTGTATTTGCTTGCATATCAGCGTTAAGAAGCCAAAAAACAAACTGAAGTGCTGCCCTGTTAAGTCTCCTTACAGGTTACTTGCAGCTTTTCCTTTTTTGAATTGGATCTGCCTAATTATATCAAATGCTTATCACTGTAGAGCATATACCTTTGGCAAGCTTTCAATATTTTTTTCTTTACAAGTAATTATTGTGGCTTATCTGAGGCAAAAGAGTTTGTTTTGGGGGAGTATAACGTCTTTGACATGACTGACTTACTTCGGTGAAGCCATTTTTTCAAACTAGTTTTCGAGGGCGGAAATGGGAAGATTGAGCATTAAAATATTCATCACTACAAACTTATCTTCTGAGAATTGAGACATCTTACTTCAGCTTCAGTGCATGCTAACTTTCTGCCAGTAGTAGTTATGAAGTAATATGTAATTTATGATTTTTGAAACCAGTGCTTGGGAAAGAAATAAGAACAATTGCAGAAGATTGGGTAATCATTGGTGTTTTGAGATGACATTGTGTTATTAAGGTAGTATGATCCATTGCGTGCATTCTCTGCACTAGTAAAATCACAGATAAGGTGTCAAGACTTTTGTCCTTCAAGAATTTATTCAAGTAAATATTGCAAAGCAGAATAAGAATCTGACATATAAGTTGCATTTTGTTGAAGTAAAAGTAATCAAATCACTGTGTATATACACACCCTAAATCATGCTGCTAGTTTCAGGGAAGTGGTGCACTTTAGCATCATAACCACTTCTAATTTGGATAAGATATAGTGCAACATATATCCAGATAATAGAATCTTGTTAGTGGATTATAGATGCTACTTTTGTGCCACCTTTAGTTCCCTTAATTTCTGAATTCAGAAAGGATGCTTTGAGTAACATTTAAATTGTAATGTTTAAGAAAGAAATGCTCTGGGAAAGATAATTCTGTGCTTGTCAAGTGCTATAATTCTCTTATAAGTACATTTCAGAGTATAAAATGTCTCCTTTAACCACATGACTGCTTCTACAGTGTATTGTAATACGTTATACAGCTACAACTCTGCCATCACTGTTACTGTAAGATGTCCTTATATTCTAGCTGTTACACTTGTGATGTACAGACCAGCCTTTCCTCATCATGACAGAAATTAGTAGAAAGATGGGATCTGAAGTACTGAAAGCTTCACATCACAGTGCAAGTAGATATTGATGCGTGTCATCTGAGCCGTAGTAACAGAATCATAGAATGACTGAGGTTGGAAGGAACCTCTGGATGTCATTTTGTCAAACCTCCCTCCCTACTCAAGCAGGGCTGCCTGGAGTAGACTGCATCTGTGTCCAGGTGCCTTTTGAATATCTCCAAGGAGAGAGACTCCACAACCTCCCTGGGCAACCTGTGCCTGTGCTCAGTCCTGTGTTTCAGTCTGTGCCCATTGCCTCTGTTCCTGTCACTGAGCACCACTGAAAAGACCCTGGCTCCCTCTTCCTTGTACCCTCCCTTCAGGTAGTTGTACACATTAATAATGAGCCTTCCCTTCTCCAGGCTGAAGAGTGCCAGCTCTTTCAGCCATTCCTCATAGAAGAGAAACTCCAGTCCCTGATTCATCCTAGTGGTTGATTGTTGGACTGTCTCAGTAGCTCTGTATCTCTCTTGTAATGGGTAGCCCAGAATTAGAACCAGTACTCCAAATGTAGCCTCGCCAGTGCTGAATAGAGGAGAAGGATTACCTCTCTTGATCTGCTGGCAACACTTGCTCATGCAGCCTACGAAACCATTAGCCTTCTTTGCGGCAAGGGCACATTGCTGGCTCCTGCTCTACATGGTGTCCACCAAGACTTCCAGGTCCTTTTCTGCCAAGCTGCTTTCCAGATGCATGCCCCCCAGTTATGCTTGTGCCTGGGTTTGTTCCTCCCCAGGTGCAGAACTTTGCACTTCCAAGTCTTTGTTGAAACCTTTGATGAGGTTCCTGTCAACTTATTCCTCCAGCTTGTTGAGGTCCATCTGGGTGGCAGCACAGCCCTTTGGCATATCAGTTCCTCCTCCTAGTTCCGTATCATAGCAGACTTGCTTAGGGTACGCTGCCCCATCATCCAGACCATTAATGAAGGATTTAGACTGGAACAGGCCCAGTACCAGTCATTGGGGTACACCACTAGTTGCTGGCCTCCAACTAGACTTTGTTCCACTGATCTCTACCTCCTGGACTCAGACTTACATGTTATTCTTTGCTGATGGTGAAATGCCTGGGCATATCCTTTCTTCCACTGAGGCTTAACAAAGTTATACTGCTTGCCTTTCCCTCAGGCTTAAAATGTGTCTAGAGTAAATGTGGCCAGCTTACACATTACAGCTTAACTAATTGTCACTTTATTCTGTCTGAGACCATGGCAGTTCTGAAACACTGAGCGCTTGTTTGTATGTGCATTCTGTTATATTATGCATAAAATGATTGTTCAAATGTATGAGATGTATTTAGTACTTGAAAGGCATTGTCTCCTATAACACTGCTTTGGCATTGTCAACCATTTTTTCACAAGAAATGCTAGTGCATAGCTTGTTCTGTACTTACAAGGAATTGAGTTACACAGTGATAAAATATGAAGTTAAAAAGGAATAAGTTCTTGAAGCTGACTAAATATTTATGCAGTGTAGAAAAGAAAAGCTGAAGACTCCTTGATCAAAAGAAAGCAAAATATCTGTTTTGAGGTGTGTGTGTGTGTGGGAAGAGTGTTTTCAAACCAAGCGTGGATTATTCACTTGATAAATCTTGAAATATCTCTGCATTTTACGCTCCATGTATCTCTTGGAAAATCTGTTTCAGTATTTAATTATTCTGATTTTAAAGATGTAATTAGTACATTCACAGCTTAAAATGTTATTCTGTTAAAGCAGTGAAACAATTTATTAGTTCTTAATATTGTGTCATTCCTCCCCTCTGATAAAGGGGAAAATAAGGTGCCCATTAAAATTTAGTATATTTAAATAAATGGGGAGGGGGCATGCCCTGTGTAATTAAAAAACAAAAAGAAAAGGGCAGGAGGAAGAGAGAGAAGGATCTTTAACTTCTGACTTCAAACTAAGAGCTATACTAGCCTTAGTACCAATAGGTATGCTAAACATCTGGAAACCTAGAAATAGATAGCTTGTCAAGATAAGCAATTTTAGGAGGCTTGATGGTATAGTGGGAGAAGTACTGGGTATTTGAAGGTAGATAGTCTGGAAGACCTGAATTTTATCCTTTGCTCTTCAACAAGATTTCTCTGTGAAACATGGTCTATTAATTTAATCCAGGTCTAGCTCAGCTTTCTTCCTTTGGGAAAGGAAAATTTTAATTAAGGAGTAAGGTTTGCAATGTGCCTTTCACAAAATAGGATTGGAAATACAAAGACTTACTGCAAACATGGCCTGATTCCAAATCTGTGCTCAGAAAAAGGGACGGGTTTTGCTCCTCACTGGTAACTCCTAAAGGTGATTGTGTGGTTATTGTGGGCAAGTTGCCACTTGCAACCGAGAGGATAGAGTCATAACATTATGAAGAGAAAACAAATTGATTTCCTTATTTTTCAAAGGATGGAATAGAAGATTTGAAGATCCTTCTTAGTATATTTTCTTTGCATATAAAAAAAAAATTTAAAAGATAAACATACATTATATTAAAACAACCCTCATTTGGTTTCTGAGAACTCTTCAACAATTTTAAATACATTACCTAATTTATGTAATTAGAATGAAGTAATGACAAATAGATCCATGCAGAAACATAAATCTTTCCACTAATGTATAAAACTGGTTATTCTTGCTGTCTGTCAGCTAGTAGCAGATACTGTATTTCTGTATCTCTCATATCAACTGCTGACTGTCAGTCTGAATAGAATGGTAGTTACTTGAGCAAGTATATAAGTTGGATTACAATGGATGACTTTGTTTTTTTCATATTATGTTTCAGGCTAACCGTGATGCTGTACTGAGCAGAATACCAGAACACAAAAATGATCGTATCATCAGTTTGCAAAGCGCTTCTGTAGTCTATGATTTACTTACTATAGCACTGGGAAGAAGAGGTCAATATGAAATGCTTTCAGAGGTTTGTTGATAATAGTGAATATTCTACTATGTCTTCATTGCTTATTTCTAGTAATCATGTTAATTGTGGTAGTACTTAAGAGCTAAACAAATACAGGACATTGTTGTTCTGACCACTGTATAAATATAGCAGGTAGTCTCCACCCACAGAAGTTTACTGTCTAAATTCATACAAGTGGTATATAAGTGGTAATATAAATATGTAGAAAAAAAGATTTGTGATATTTTATTTCAATAAAAAACAAGTTAATAAAATGGAAATGTATTACTTTTTTGGGTCTGCAGGAAGTGCATTCTCTGTCTCAAATGTCTTGTGTTTAACTATGCAACTTGCATGTATTTCTTCAGGAAATTTTCAAGTATCATTAAGTTTTATACCTGAGGAAAAATTATAGCTTTCTAGGCAGAACAGATCTTTGTGCTGCTCAAAACAATGCTCACCCTGCACCAGGATACTGTTGCTGACGATGATTAACTATTGGTATCCAGAAGGAATACTTCAGCCTGTGTGGTAGGAAGACATACCCAGGGATTGATTTGCTGAGAAATGATTCCTCTCTACTGTAATACAGGACTTCTAATAAGATAAAAATTAAAAGAATGCCCGATTTCTTCTCTGGTATATCTCTTTAGTGACCCTTCAACCTGCATCTCCTGTGATGTTAAGCTCTGAATTTGGGTATTCTTCTTGAAAGTACTTCATAGCTGCAAGTTGGGCGCACAAGTCAGTTTTAATAAGTACAATAGAAAGTCTTTCACAAAACTAAGGAATATGAAAGCTCGTACAGGAACGTCACCCTGTAACATAATCTAATCAGGAACTTTTCCCTTTGTTTGCCATTACCTACATTATCACCTTCATGAGGTTTTAGTCAGTTACACCAAAGCTGCAAGACATGAGTCTCCGTATATTTTAGTCTAGAACTTTTTAAAGGATAGATATTGACAAGTACGCCTAAAACCAGAAAAAAGTTAACTCTGATTTCTTTTCTTTTTATCATTAAACAGCTGACAACCTTTGCTTTTGATATACTAGTCTAGCAACTTGGCAGGGGTACTGTAGCCCTGATTTCCAATTCTTATTCTTTCATTTTGTCTTTCTTGTCATGGTGGTTTCTTTTTATTGTTGTTGGGTTCCTGAGATTGCTTCACTGGCTCCTCTAGGAGACTTTGGGTAGTAGTTGCATCACAGTAAAACCAGCTTCTTGTTTGCAATTCTTGCCTTGATTAATAGAGATTTTTTTTTTGCTTCACCAAGAAAGCTAAGAGGTATCTCTGTTCTTAGCTGTGTATCTTGAAGTCTAAGGACATTACCATGAACAGTAGGAGGAAAGTCTTATAGTCCCCTCACATGGAGAAGAGCATTAGAGCTTGCTTCTCTCACTGCTTTTGTGGCTGGTTCAGCCCATGTAGCTGACAGTTGAGTACCACTGCCTCTTCCTTTTCCTGCTGTGTTTTGAACACGGTTGGATCTTCTAACTAATGGAAGATGTTCTCACTCGGATCTTGGATTCCAGTGCCTTTTAGAAGTTGCTTGTGCTGGTGCTGGTCAAGGTTACAGACAAAAGGAGAACTGTGAGTATCCTAAAGTTAAGAGCCTCCATGTATGACCAGCTTCCTAGTTGAGGGGTTTTAGCCACTGTCTTGGGCTTTGCCACCTTTGCACTATCTTTCTGACTGTGGAAATAATATTCACCTACCAGTTCCAATGTCTTGTTATCATGTTCTGTTTTAGCTCTAGCTAGTTATTTAAAGTAGTTAGCTGAGCTAAAAGAACACTAAGTGACCAAAGATCTCTCTCATCTTTGTTAAATTATTCTAATTCTGAATCATGTTCTTAGTTGAAAAGGTCACATCTCTTTATAGAGTTTGTACACTACAAACTTTCAGTTTCTTGCAGCTTTTTTCACCTAGATCAAAGAACTTTATACTGTCATAATTTTCTCCTACACAGAGGTAATCTGTCATCAAGTTGTTTTTTAAGCTTCATAGGATATGACATATTGAGCTTATTCATGTCCAACCAGGAGAGATATTTTCCAGACCAGGAATTTTCCTAGATACTTATCTTTCAAATCTGTAACATCAAGCATATTCTTTTCAGTGCTAAGCATCATAATTTAGTAATGCGTTCAACTTTACCTTTCCATAAAGTGAATTCTCATTATAATGCAAGGTTGTGATCTTTTTGCTTGAACTGGTGCAGAGAAAATCCAATGGGAAAATAAATCCTGTATTGGTTTTCTTGAGAGACAATTAAGCTACTACACATACAATCTGATGATGAGCTTTTAACAACAGTATGAGAAAGAATTTGTTTTCAGAACCTTCATTACTCTATAATAATTCAATAAAAATTGAATTTGGTAATAGTCTTGATACTGGACTTTAAGTAGTAGGAAAAATTCTAGCATATATTACTTATATGTAGCAAATAACGCACTTCTTGTATTTGTTTTGTTTCATCCTCAGTACTGGTGTTTGCTTTACGTTCAGTTAAAGTGTGGGGATGCATTACATGCCTGGCTGTGCTTTCTGCAATGTTAAGGCTGAGTTCAAATGTCAAAAATAGTCCATAGTGATAGAGTTTAGCATATACATTGTGCCTATCAGATCAGAAAAGCTGCTTCATGTAATTGGATGCTACAGACTAGAAAGTTAATTGCTAAATCAGTTTAATCCAGGAAAGTGTTGCACCTTTCAACTCTCTGTATCTGGCTTTATTAGTAAACACAAGCATAGCAAAGTGAAATAATTCTTAGTGACAACGGCACATATTAAACCTTCAAAATTAGCATATAATGCTAATTTAGTATATTTAATCTCAGTATAGCAATAACAAATTTCCTTTTGGTATTCACTTATTAAGTGGAAAATCTCAGCAGAATATTGAATGTGAAGTTAAAATTCTTAGAAATAATACTGTCAGGTGAATCTTTTCCCCCTTCCCCTTTCAAGTGCTACTGCTAAGTACTTGTTGTGCCACTGCTTGTTAAGCATTTAGGAAGAGCGTGTGTATGATTTTCCTTTTCACTTAAGACTTGTCATCTGCCTCGTGCAGCTAAAACTTCAAAAGCTGATATTTATCATTTCTTCTTTCAGAATAATAGGACAGTAGCACCAGAAGTATTTAAACAAACATGATAAATGGGAAATCAATTTTATATTAAATTCATTTTTTTTCCATATAGAATATAGCAGCTATTTTCACTTAATTTATCTGAGTGGTTTAAAGTTTTAATTGCATGTATTTTAGATATGACCATGTAAGACAATTTTTATAGTAATATATCTTCTTCATAATTGAAAAATGTGCCCTTAAGTAACAATTTTCCCCCAAAAATTAGTGTTTAGAAAGAGCCATGAAGTTTGCATTTGAAGAGTTCCATCTCTGGTATCAATTTGCGTTGTCCTTGATGGCAGCAGGAAAAGTAAGTCTCATTTTTTTCATGTAATTCTTCTGTTTGACTTTTCATAACAATTGGAACTTCCATAGTTTTAATCTGTAGTGTTTTTGAAAATAATTTTAATCCTTAAATCAGTTACATACACTGCACTCCTGAATATATACCTAGTGCTGTACGAAGAATGTTATTTCAATGGTTTCTAACTTAGGAAGGCTGAAAGGTGATAAGAAGAGGGAAATTAAGTAACAAAAGGAGCAGTGCCACTCTGTTAGACAATCTTATAGCAGAGCTGTTCCTAGGTGCCATTGTAATTCCTAAAGAGCACTACAACACGTTAGTTCTAAAGACTCTGTCCTGTTCCTGCTCTTCCATTTGCCTGGCTCAAATGTTGTTAGCTTACAGGCCTAGCAGCGCTTTTAAATGCATCTCAAAATCGTTTTCTGAATCATGTGCCATTGGAATTGCATTCTGGGCAAATGTTTCACTGAGGATGCTTCATGATAGGGGATAAATAACAACAGTAGTGCCTAAAGTCTTTGTGTTTCACTTGCATGGGGAGTTGTCACAATTTGTCAACAAGATGTTTAGTAATGTCTCCTTCACATGGGAAAAATAAATTAGGGAAATAAGAATCTTCTGTCTGTGAAACATATTTAGTAATTCCAATGGAAAATGTTTTTAACAGTCTGCTCGAGCTGTTAAAGTCTTGAAGGAATGTATACGTTTGAAGCCAGATGACGCAACTATTCCACTCCTTGCTGCAAAGCTCTGTATGGGGTCTCTCCACTGGGTAAGTTTTGCCACTGTCTTTTCAGCAAAAGCTGTGCTAAAATGCAACAAAACCTTCATTTAGGCATGTAGCAAATAATTTTGCAGTTTTCTACAAGCACTTGGAAATTTTGTACTGTGAGGGTGATGAGGCACTAGCACAGGCTGCTCAGGGAAGCTGTGGCTGCCCCATCCCTGGAGGTGTTCAAGGCCAGGTTGGATGGGCCTTTGAGCAATGCGATCCAGTGGGAGGTGTCTCTACCTGTGGCAAGGGAGTTGGAACTGGATGGTCTTCATAGGTCTACCTCAACCCAAACCATGCTATGATTCTCTGTATTGGAAATGAAACATTGGCATACAGAGATTAAAAATGCAATTTAAACTTATGTTTCCTCTGCACAAGAAGAAAATGATGTTTTGGAAGACAGTGTCACAAATCTCTTGTACCCAGGAGACTCTTCTGGTGATTTTGTGAACAGGTTTGCAAGCAGCTGGAGTACCTTTTTAAAAAATATTACTTGGATTGTATTTTAGATAACCTTGAAATTGGTGTATCTGTACAAAACCATTAAGGTAATGGAAGATCATCATGTGGTTTTTCAAGATACACCTGTAATTTTTAGAAGAATGAGTATATTTTAGAAAGGAGAAAAAGGAGGGAAAGAGCACAATCAGAAATAGATTCATGTAGCAGAAACATGACTTGTTGAGGCTGACAAAAGTACGGTCTTAGTTAACATAGGTCCTAGTTCTGAAAATTGTTCCCTGTGGATTGACTCCATATGGAGTAGCTTACTGTACTTAGCATTTACATTTACTGGAATGGATTCAATTGTTATTTTTTTCTTTCTGGATTGTTAAATAATGTGCTAGCATGGATGTGCAGTTAAATCTTGATCTTTTGCATGTTTCGTTATTGATGAGTTTGCATATGTTCAGCCACAATGTTTGTGATGCAGAGTTCTGCATGGCTATATTGTTTGGGTTTTTTTGCAGGGTTGAAGCCATAGTTCTTGTAATTGATTTTCCTAAAGAAATGGTTCATGGGGCAAGTAGTCTATTTATGAAATGCAAAAATTATGGATGGCACATTGTTACCAGAAATTACTTTAAAAAAAAAAAAAAGTAAAACTCACGGTAAGTTTAGAATTATAGAAATGTGTTATCACAGAATCACAGAATCACAGAATAACCAGGTTGGAAGAGACCCACCGGATCATCGAGTCCAACCGTTCCTATCGAACACTAATTATGTTATGTGCCATAGTTTCTCTTAACCTAATGAATGGGTGCTTCAGCTGAAAATCTGTGTTCTTTACTCAATATGTAGCAGGAAAACTAAGTCTAATGAGAAAGGAAATAGTCCCTAAAAGCAATCATGGTGGAGATTTCAGCAGACTCAGTGTGCATAATAAGCATGCTGTGAGTTACTGTCATTATAATATAAGATTTCACTAGTTTTAGACTTATGTGGATTTTTTCTAATGTTTTCAGTTGGAAGAAGCTGAAAGATTTGCCAAAACAGTTGTTGATCTTGGGGACAAAACATCAGAGTTCAAAGCAAAAGGCTACTTGGCACTGGGATTGACTTACAGTCTGCAGGCTACTGATGGTAAGATAAGAATAAACATTGACACTTGGAAATTCCCATGTTGCCTATAAAGGATACCTAGCAGAATGCTAGGCTTAAAATTAAAGCTTCTGTGTGCAACCATTTTTTAAATCAATGTATTAAAACTTCTTCAACGAGCATGTTGAATGAAATCTCTTGATCTTGCATATTCCTGATTAAATATATCCTTTTCAGCATCTTTGCGAGGGATGCAAGAAGTCTTGCAGAGAAGGGCTCTTCTTGCATTTCAGAGGTGAGTGGGTGTTAATCTTTCCATTTCATTCTGCTATATGTAATGAAAAGCTTTTATTATGTATTAAAAAGAGAGACTTGTAAAAGATTGTATAATGAGGATTCCGCCTCTGGGAATCTCCCTTCAGGAATACAGAACATATTTCTTTAGCGTTACTTCATCATTTTCAGTCAGAAATATCTGAAGTGATTTCTAAGGATTTCCTTTTATTTCATTTTAAAGACATTTGCATTACTGTAGTATAAAATATTTGCTCAGAGGAGTATTCTGTTCTGATCTAGAAGGGAAAACCATCTGAAGTAAGATTTTAAGTCATGGTTCAATGTCATAGTGTTTCTAGAAAATCTGATTGCTAATCAGACTGTATAGCAGGCTTTAGCAATTATCTCTGTAGAGCAATAATTGAGGCCCTGCTGCTGTGGAAGAGGGATGAAGTGCAGTAAGTTGGTAAGCTAGGGGAAAAGAAAAAATTCTGTCTGGAGATTTAACATTGTGGGCAGTGACAATGCAAATCCTCCATCTTCCAAGTGCCTTACACAGAAGTAGCACTGTTGGGGATGACATTAGTTCATTCTGAAGGATTTGACTCTGCAAATAAAATGACAATAAACAGGTGAATGAGAACATCTCTGCCCTAATTATAGAAGAAAGAAATCTTGATGGCAAAGCTGGAAGAAGTGCTGCAGCATCTAAATATGTCCCTTTTTTTTATATGTTTATAGACCCTAATTTGATGAGATAGGCCTAAATGCTTCAGGGAAACTCACTTGTGCGTTAATGTGAATGTGAAGTCTCATGTATGTGTTGGTAGTTTTATATTTGAGAGGATAGGGTAGAAAAATTTGTTTGCAAGTATCTTTAGAGTGAGCCTGGTATGTATTGGTCCTTCCTTTTTCCGTCTTAAGTGTTCCTCTGTATATAATTAGATGCATGAATATATAAATATATATTTGTGTGCATGTCTAACGTGTATCAACAGGGGGAAAATTCACTGGGGTTTTGGTTTGTTTCTTTTTTTTTAAGGGCTCACAGTTTGTCTCCAATGGATCATTTGGCAGCATTTTACTTGGCATTGCAGCTTGCCATATCCAGACAGGTTAGTTGTGTTTTGAAAGTGCAGCCTCACACTGTCATGCGAAGGTTAAAGCTTGTATCTTTTGATAAGAACCTGGTTTCCATGTTTATGTACACAGACACACCCCCCACCTGCATTCCCCCAAAATATTCTCTCTGAACACCTTCAGTCCCGAATGCTTCTCCAGAGTTCTGCCATGGTATTTCCAGCTCTGGGATCAAAAATATGTCGAAGTAATTCAATTTATTTATTTCAGCAATTATTTTGCTGGATGGAGAAAAAGAAAAACCCACCTCAGTTTTTACCCTGTTTTTACCTTTTATGTGCAATCTCTTCTCAGACTGCTTACCTGGAGAGGGGGACTCTTGAATCTAGTCTTTAATAATCTTGACAGTGCTTAAATCTTTAGTCTAATCTGCTAAGGTCTGTGCCTTTTCTGCATGCTTGCAGGAGGTTTGGCTACTGTGAACAAAATTACAAAAATGTGTCTAAGAAAACTGGAAAATATTTTAAAGCTATAAAAGAGATCAGAACTCAGTCCAATTTGTACAGCTGTTATGTTTAAGGGATTTAGAATTATACCATATATCACGTGAATTTGGATAATAAGGAGCTGCTTTGTATGTGTCATGGTAAGCCTTTTCCTGTGTCATGTTTACTTTAGGAAGTAGTTATGAGCACAGTAGTTTACATACTCTGGGTGACTACTTTTCATTGCTAATGAGTAGCAGAGACATTGGACTATGTCATATTAGGGTGGAAAGGATTGTTGTTTTAATAGCTCAAAATATTTTCAGTAGCAAGCTATGACTCTAGTTCTGAATTCCAAACTTCTCATATTGCTTAATCAAATTCCTGGGTTTTAACAGTGTACTTACTTTAAGCAAAAGCACATGCAGCTGAGGAGATCATGAAATTCCACTTGAAGAAAAGTTTCTGTTGTAGTTTAGCTGTACATTTTAGCTAATGTATTACAATTAAAGTATTTTCAAAATCCTGTACAAATACAACCGATGATTGAAAAATAAAGGTAGGTGAGTATTTTAAAGGGCTGAAGGGAACTGTTTTATTAAAATGTTTGTATTATTTTTCAGGGTTGAAATATTATTTAATTTTTACTGTTCACTATAGAGCATCAGGTTTGTTTTAAACTTCTGAGTGATGCCTTATAGGAGTCTATAGAATTCTGCATAAGATCCAGGTGGATATTTTGTAAATTTTATGGATGTGCAATCAAGCAATAGGCAATGCTTCTAATAGTGGTACTTTCTTTTTCTGCTTTTTTGGTTTTGTTTTATTTTTCCAACCAGATACCAGAAGCTTTGGGTTATGTTCGTCAGGCTCTGCAGCTACAAGGAGATGATGCCAACTCTCTTCACCTCCTTGCACTCTTGCTATCAGCACAGAAGCACTATCATGATGCTTTGAATATCATTGATATGGCCTTGAGTGAATATCCAGAAAACTTTATGTGAGTGAATGTCATGTTTGCTTTCTATGCCTTCTCTCATATTTATTTTTCTTAGATTTTCATCTAATTTATTTTAAGAGGGGATGAATTTGAAGATGGGTCAAGTTTGTTTTTCCCATCAGTCTTCCCCTTCTGCCTATTTAATGCAAGTCTTTTTTTTTATTAAAGTCTTGTTGAATGGCTATTGAGGATTTGGTTTTGGAAAGGAGACTAGAGCTGGATAGTTGATTTTTATTATTATTATTATTATTTTCTACAGACTCTTTTTTTTTACATAGTTCCTCCCTGTTGCATGATTTAGAGTATTTTTCTGTCTTCTGTTTTTCTGTGATAGTCTAAGAAGAGTAATCAGGACTTACTATTAGCTAGGACAGACTTATCCTATCCTACAAATACTTCTATGCATTTTGCATGGAATCTGTTCTGTAAAAGTCATCCTAACAGAGAATCTCCGCTTTTGCCTGTATAATAACCAGTCACCTGAAGTAGGCTGATGGATAACTAAGCAAATGAATAAGGATGAAGCATGTTTGGTAGATGTTCTTCTGTTGTTTCAGAAAGAAATAATTCTTTGTATTTATTCTTCATGTTATGTGTATCTTAAAATTCGTTTTGTAATCTTGCAAGGTTTTTTAAAATTAATTTTCTCATGATTTCTAACAAAATGCTTTACAGTGAAATATCTTGGGGATAGCTTCCATTAACTTCCAGTGTTCTATTCTGGTGCTTTAGCAACAGAAACTAAGGTTGTAATTTGTAGTGTTACAAATATTCTAAATGCTCATTTAGACATTTTTTGTAGTATCTCAATCTTAAGTTATAAATGAGTGGCCTGCATAATGAATTGTTACTATACCAACATACCAGAAAATATGGGTATTTTTTTAGAAATTATAAGGATAGTGAGGCACTGGCACAGGTTGCCCAGGGAAGCTGTGGCTGCCCCATCCCAGGTTGGATGGGCCTTAGGCAGCCTGGTCTGGTGAGAGGTGTCCCTGTCCATGGAAGGGGGGTTGGAACTGGATGATCTTTATGGTCCCTTCTAACCCAAACCATTCTATGATTTCATGTCTCCTTTTGGCTGGCTATAAAACGTACTGCTGCCTTTTTCATCAGAAATCTGACCAGGACCTCTGTTGATATCGCTCTCCTCAGAATTTCTGTGACTTGAAGCCCGTTTTGTGCAAATGCTTTTGTGGCCTTTTGCTGTTTCTCACTTTATAGTTTATCTATACACATGCAACTTATCTTGGTTCTTATTAGGGGCTTCCACACATGCTTCATGATTTCAGAACTATCTAGCAGTTCCTCTCCCAAACCTGTCAGTGCTTTCCTCAGGTCTGATGGTCCTGTCAGTAAGTTGTGATTGGAGAAGCAGTTGAAATATCAGCTACCTAATTTTATACCCTATTATTGTTAAAAACAAATATGTTCAAAGCACCATGATCTGTCATCATCTGTCCTTGTTTCACCTTCTGCCACTCAGTGGCAATGTAAATGACAAAGAGGCAGCTGCCATATCTCTCAGCATAGTAATAGTCTAGAAGTCTGGAACTGCAGTTCTCCCTGTTGTAATAAGAGAACAAAAGATCATTCAGTAAAATGTTTAAAATTAACTCTTTTGAGGATTCTATAGCAATTAATGCATTTTTCAAATGTGCTTCATGGCCTTTCTGTACATGTTTTTAACTACATCTTGTCGTTAAACATGTTGCCCAAGTTAAAAAGTACCGAACTTTCTATTAATGTATATCTGTATATTAATCACATGGGTCATAATAATGGTTCTAAATTGCTAGTCCTGTTGCATAGTATAAAGACTGTGGTGATAGTGTCCTGTGTTACAACCAGTTGGTACAGATCAGGGAATTTGAGAGGAATACCTTGGCAGTAGGAATAGCCATCAGATGCTGCAACAATTGCTGAAGGATCCAAGGTGAAACAGAACTATATGTATCTCTAGACAGTCTTTTAGTCTTCAGTGTTCTCAAGTTACTTCTTGTTCCCAGAGAAGTCAAGGATATGATTGAGATTCTTTGTTTGCAATTGATATTGACAGCCAGACAAACATATCTGGTCAATAATATAAATTTGGATTGATTCCTTCATGTAACTGGGTTATTTTTGCAAGGGTTTATCAGCAAAACCTCAAGCTTACAATCTGTTCTTGCACTATATCTGGTGCTCTTTAAGTGGTTGACGTGTGTGTGGATATATATATATACACACAATACAAAACACAAGTGCTTAGTGTATTGTTGATTCTTTCTTATTCTGCACCTTCTGTGAACAATACAGTTTTGCAGTATTTCTTAGCAGAAGAGATCTTCTTGGGTTCCTCTAAGGCTTGCTAATTTTTAGATATACTGAAACATTTGATTATTTGCCTATGGTACTTAATTGGCTTTTGTAAATGCTTCATATATCATCATGTTTTATGTTTTATCTTTCAGTTATGTCATGGAACAGGTGATCTTGAGTGCTATCATGAAGCACATGCAAGAGAACCGGGTGATCAGACCCAGTCAACATGGGTTCACAAAAGGCAGGTCTTGCCAAACTAACCTGATCGCCTTCTATGACAAAGTGACTCGGCTGCTGGATGAGGGAAAGGCTGTGGATGTGGTCTTCCTGGACTTCAGTAAATCCTTTGACACCGTTTCTCACAGCATTCTGCTTGAGAAACTGTCAGCCTCTGGCCTGGACAGGCGCACACTCTCCTGAGTGGAAAACTGGTTGGATGGCCGGGCCCAGGGAGTGGTGGGAAATGGTGTGAAATCCAGCTGGAGGCCAGTGACAAGTGAGGCTCCCAAGGGCTCAGTGCTGGGTCTATCCCTGTTCAATGTCTTTATCAATGACCTGGATGAAGGCATCGAGTGCACCCTTAGCAAGTTTGCAGATGACACTAAGCTGGGTGGAAGTGTTGATCTGCTGGAGGGTAGGGAGTCTCTTCAAAGGGATCTGGACAGGCTGGACCGCTGGGCAGAATCCAATGGCATGAGGTTTAACAAGGCCAAATGCCGGGTCCTGCACTTGGGGCACAACAACCCTGTGCAGTGCTACAGACTAGGAGAAGTCTGTCTAGAGTGCTGCGTGGAGGAGAGGGACCTGGGGGTGTTGGTTGACAGCCGACTGAATATGAGCCAGCAGTGTGCCCAGGTGGCCAAGAAGGCCAATGGCATCTTGGCTTGTATCAGAAGCGGCGTGACCAGCAGGTCCAGGGAAGTTATTCTCCCTCTTTACTCGGTACAGGTGAGACCGCTCCTCGAATCCTGTGTTCAGTTCTGGGCCCCTCACCACAAGAAGGATGTTGAGGCTCTGGAGCGAGTCCAGAGAAGAGCAATGAAGCTGGTGAAGGGGCTGGAGAACAGGCCTTATGAGGAGCGTCTGAGAGAGCTGGGGTTGTTTAGCCTGGAGAAGAGGAGGCTGAGAGGAGACCTCATTGCTCTCTACAACTACTTGAAAGGAGGTTGTGGAGAGGAGGGTGCTGGCCTCTTCTCCCAAGTGACAGAAAGGGACAGGACAAGAGGGAATGGCCTCAAGCTCTGCCAGGGGAGATTTAGGCTGGACATTAGGAAAAAAAATTTCACAGGAAGGGTCCTTGGGCACTGGAGCAGGCTTCCCAGGGAGGTGGTTGATTCACCTTCCCTGGAGGTGTTTAAGGCACGGGTGGACGAGGTGCTTAGGGGCATGGTTTAGTGTTTGATAGGAATGGTTGGACTCGATGATCCGGTGGGTCTCTTCCAACCTGGTTATTCCATGATTCTATGATTCTATGATTCTATGATTCTAGGTCAGTAAGTAGAAAGAAATTCCTCAGAGCCAAAAATTCTGTCCCATCATTATCTAAAGGAGTAGAAGGAACGAGCAAACATACTGTGCTGTTAGCACCACGGTGTAGCTTTTTCTTTGAATAGAGAGTTGATAGTTCTTCCTTTGTTTATTACATTGGCAGCATCAATTTGCAATCTGCTTTGAGCCTTTGGTGGGTATAAGATTTTCACTAGTAGTTTTTCTACGAAAGCTGAAAGCAAAACAGATATGTAGTAATGTGTTCCAGAAAGAAGCAAAATGCAAGATATTTGGCAAATATCTATAGCTCTATCAGTTAAAACTTTTGTAAGTTTAAAATATTAGGTTGTAACCTCTCTGCTTATAAACATTAGCTGTGTTTTTCAGAGCAATACAATCAATCTACTTTTAAATGCTAGCTACCCTCTGAAGCCACCTGAAATCTGAAAGTGCTTTGGTCCAAGGACAGAAAGATCTCTAAACAAAAGCTTACTGAACAGGTTAAGATTGCTGAAAAGGTTATAAATACCCTGCTTTGAAATGAGTGGGAGTAAGGTGCCAGCACCAGAAAGTCTGAATAATTAATATCAATCAGGTCCTTTTCCCCACCTTTCATTAGACACCTTGACCCTGTAGTAGAGCTGTGAAGTTCAGTTCTTCTTGACAGGATTTGAACCCACAGATGCTGCAGCTCAGAGTCCAGACTGTCAACCTATGAGGGGCACTGGGTGAAATAACCCATTTCTCCTCTTGAAACAGAAGCAGAGATGTGCTGCTCTGAATGCAAAGAGAGTAGGCAGGAAGGAACCACAATCTAACCTAAATTACTAGAGTATTTAATTGTGAGGGAGGCATGAGGTCTTAGCTGCTTGGATTTTCCTTCAGTTTTATTTATTTTAATTCAATGATTGCCTACTCTGAATGTATAAACAGTCCCAGCAGTGTGCATTACAGTCTGAAGGTCTATTCAAGGTTATGCAAGGTAGTGCTGTTTGTGTTGCATCGATTCATATTGGGCTTGTAGGTCTTGTGCAGTATATGTAGTACAGCTATATGTGTGATTTACCTGAGGAGTCTGTCTTACTTTCTGTGACTCTTTCCTGTCTTTTTATCTGCTTGTTATGGGGAATATACATCTTAGTGGTCTTTTGAATGTTATGAGATTTTGAAACACTTCCATCTGTTTCTACATCATGGTTAGTCAAAAGTAGATTCCCAGCCAAGGGAGACAAAGGTAGGTTTCTGAATGGAATACTAGTGGTAGTGTTTTCTTTATCTTAGCTGTTTGGGGTTACCTCATTATGTGAAGTGTTGGAGCACTTAAAGATGAGTATAGTGCCTGAAGTTAGTGTAATTAGCAAAATAAGTATTAAATATTAATTGCCAATTTTATGCTGCAAATTAGACTTCAATGGATAGCAGCTGATAAGCTTTGAAAGTAGAAGTAGGGAACAGCAGATGGGTTCTTTGAGGAGTTTGCACTCTGAGTACACTCAGAAAAAAAAGACACATGGTAACAGGTTTGAATACAACTGAAGAATAAGTTCACAGTTTAACATTTACATTTGTTGAAGTGCGGTGGAAATTTTTTTTTTACCTAAGAATATTTCACAGAAGCATCAGGCCAACATGTCACTCCTCTGAAAACAATTAAATCCTTTCTTTCCTGACCCTAAAGGGCTCTTTTGAGCTACAGTAGTTTTCTGAGGTTCATAGGGCTTTTTAAGGGCCCTCTCAATTAATTGAATTCATTGATTTACAAACTTGTTTCCTTAAGGAGTTGTCTGGGTGGGCATAACAGCGGAGCTGGTTGGTGCGTGCAGTGTGCGATGATACAAACAGCAATGTTTTCTGGGACAAGAGTTTATTTATCAATTAAAGGGATTAGATTGCACTACTCTGTTTTCCCAAGGTCAGTTGTATTTGCACTACAGTATGAGGTGCTGGTTAAACTCACACTTTTTTTTTTTCCTTGATAAATAGAGCGCTGGTAATTATTTGAGGAAAGGGCAGTAATATATGATTGGACAAGAAGTAGGCTTGCCAAAATCATATCATTTGTTTGGTGTATACATTCTTGTCAACATTTGACATCTTTTTTTCAAATTCATTCCATTTTGATCCTCTCTGTCTTGGGAGTTAAATGAATTAGCTCACAGGAATGATTTTTCTGTAAGTCATGAAAGACAGTAACCATTGCTTCTGTGTTTTTCTTTTCATGCTGGGCATGTTGCCCTCTCCTCCCCCTCCCCCAGTGGTTCTTAAGTGCTTTTACAGAATGGTCCATTAAAAAAGATGTTGATAGGTAGATAGTACTTTATATAAGAAATTGGTAATTGGCCTCAGGGTCTTATCCCTGAACTATATTTGTTAGGCTTTAGATTCTTCTTTGAAACTTGATTGAAAGTATCCCAGTTTGGGTCATGAGCTGGCTGCTGCAGGGTGTTTAGGGCAGGAAAACAAGAAGTTCGCAAGTGTAACTAATTTGTTCTGGCTTTAGTCAGAAACAATCTTCATTCTAGTTTACAGATTTACATTATCTTAAGGACATTGAGTTCATAAGATGGAATACAGTATACATAAACTCCACCAAAAGTCGCAGGTTTGACTGCTGCTTCTCCTTGCAAAGAAGCAATGCTACTGCTTTGTGAACAAATGTATGGGGAATAATATTTCAAAGGCTGCAGCAAAGGTCATTGAAAGCACACCAAGGATATCTATTAATAGTTTCCTCAAAATTGTGTTATTTTGCAGCTTGAGGGCTGGTTTTGTTGTGTCTTCTGCTTATTTGAGAGTCAGGCTTCAAATAGCATTCTGAACTTTAGGTGGTGCACCTAAAATCACTGAATGTGTAATAAATCCTTTACAAAACTATATGTAGTTCATGTTCTATCTAGTTTCATGTTGTCCTTCTCCCTCTATGTTAAATTTTTGCGATTGTGTCATTCTGTGTTTTGATGATTGTGCAGATGCTTGAGTTCCCTAATGTGGAGCTGTAGGCATTCTACAGCAAGTGTTAAAGCGATAGCTTTAAAGCCAGGCATGCAATAGAGTTTGAAGCCAGGAGGGTCAAGATGAATTTTTAACCCCCTGACCTTCTATATATCAGAAGTTGCTAAATTCACTTTAGTTTTTCTATTAAAATAGGTTTAGCTAAAGCACACCTTTCAGAGGACATCTGATCTTGATAAGAACACATCAAAAACTAGAGAAACCATTGCAGCATGTGGTAGGTTGTTTTAGCTGCACTCTCCATTAAGACTGTGGTTTTATTCTTACTGTGAATTGATCGCTTATTTGTTTCCAGCCATTGGTTTTTATATCATTCTTTACTAAGCATTCAGTAATACTGGTGACTTCATGCTCTGATGGTAGCTTCTGTAATCACGTCACTTCCAAATGTCCTTTCTGATAAGAAAGTCACAGTACTTGCTTGACACTAGGGCCCATTCTCTAGCCTTTCAGTTATCTGCTGCACTGTTGAACTATAGCCAATTTTCATCACACGTAAACAAAAACTGCAGAAAGTACTTCAATATAATCTATCACTGCTTTGTACAGAGAATTTCCTGCATCATGTGTATTGGAAAGGATTGTCCTAATTATTTTGAGTGTAATTGCTTGTTTGGGGGCTTATATTCAATTACCTGTTTGCTGGCATTCTGATTTGCTTCTTGGTCAAATATTTCTATGATGCATTTCCACATTAAAGTGCAAAGCCAGTATTTGTTCCTATAGTAATATGCTGGGTTTTTTAAACAGCAATCCAGCTTGAGAGCCATTAAGCTGTGCTGCTGAACAAATTGTTTGGAAAGTTTCCTACTGTGCTCTTATAAGGATCTTTTCATTAGGAGAGTGTACTACACATAAATTAGAGTCCTGTTGGCATCAAGTGGAATTCCCAAGTGAAAGGTCTTAAAGCAGTCAGCCCTACCTCCTTCTTTTTAAAAGAAGCTACAAACTTGCAGGCAGTAAAGTGTTGTCAAATTTTGAACTGGGAATGAAGTAAATGTTGGGAATTAAGTAAATGCTGGGAACTTGAGGATTTTCTTTTAATTTTAACCTTTTTCTTCTACACTAATTTTATGAGTGGCTACAAGACTGTCAGAAGGGCACCTGCTGACAGTATGGACTAAGAGAAACTGAATTTGTTAAGGTTTGACTTCCTCCTACTTATTTCTTTTGTTTCCTGAAATAATAATTGGATTTTTTTTCCTGTGTATGTAATTGTTGAGTGCAAGGCATGACTTGCTAACGCTTTATTTAGGAGATGTGAATATATTCAGGTCTTTCATATCATCAATGTTCAATGGTATTTGTTAAAACTTTATTTTCTGCATTCTGGATACTGCTTTCCCACTTTAATTATCCTCTGGCATCCATCAGTTACCCTGATGTAATTTACACAAGTAGTTGACTCTATGATAGTTACAGAAATGAGATGCAACTGTATGAAGTATGTGTGTGAATGTAATGTAGTTACTTTTTCCTTTAAATTCAGATAATTTGAAAAGAAGTGTATGTTGTCTATTAAAAAAAATGTTCATTTTCCAACTTCAATCTCTTTCTCTAATGTTTCATTCCGCATCAGACTTCTTGAGATTATTATTTTTTTTAAATACAGGATCATAGTCAAACTGTTAGTCTAAGATTTCACAAGTCATAAGTTTATGCTTGGTGAGATATCTTTGTGGTTCTTTTTTCTTTATTTAGTGCCTAGGTTTAAAACTGGAACAACTTCTTTTGGATTTTCCTAGCATTCCAGGACTTGAAGTTGTGGGATATATCAAATGGGGGAACTTAAATGTGAAAACAAAATTAAATGTTATATAATTCTGCACAGAACAGGTATTTATCATCATTCTTTTACGCTCTCATAAGTAACAGGCTTTCTGTCAGAGTTGATTATATATAAAGCTTACTCTTATATTTAAGATATTGTAGAAATTAATGTGGTCTTTGGGGATAGCAAGCTATTGTTTGACACTTGCTATATGGCTTGTTTGTTGATTGTATTTATGGAACTCCCAGTATGTTAATTAGTTTCCTACCATCTTTTAATAATTGATTATCATCTAAAAATACTGTTAGCTCAAGTTAGAAATGCAAACTGTTAAATTACTTTGAAAGGTTCTCTTAAAACGTGGTAAATTTACTCAAAGTAGCTCAAACACAAAACAAAGGTAGTTGCGTTTTTAATCCTGCATTGTAAACAAGTGGATTTGATGCATCTGTTTTGGCTTCTTCAAGTGGGATGGCTGTTCAGTGTTGTGAAGACTATGCTTAGCGTGACCTGACTGCATACAAAAGATTTCTTAAATGGTTCTTGGCAAAGTTTTTGGTGTGTTATGTTGAGGGACTAACACTCTTCAAAGTGCATACCTTAAGTGTTATGCACAGCTCTTCCTTATGTTCTTCAAGCCCTGTACAATGTAAATAATTTATATAATAAGAGAATAATAATGAAGTTTGTTCCAGATCCTAACTGAAATAGAGCATTCTATTCAGCTTTGATCAGGATATGGCGATATGGACCCTTCAGAAGTCTAGTGGAATTTAGGTTTGCTATAAGGAGGTTTCTTAGTCTGAGGGACTTTAGGGAGATTCCTGAATACCATTGCATTGAGTGGTAATCTTCAGGCAGATCTGCTGGAAGAATGGTAGATAGCATGTCATATTGCCAGATTTGAAGAAAGAACCGGGGAATGAAAGGCAGGTCTCTTCCATGCATTAGTGTGTGAAATACAGATATCCAGCTACAGGGCACAGCAAATTGCAAAAATTGTTTACTTGTTCTCAAAAGCAAAGGAGTTGGTTTTAAAATGACTCCCAAAGTGAGCAATACCTGTTCACTGAAAGAATTAAGACTTTTCAATACTGATAGTGTTAGTTGTTACATAGCAGATCTCTGTCTTCACTACTTCGAATTTTTGTTTAATTCTACAGAATAGAAATGTCGTTAACAACTTAAGCCAGTTTTGGACAAATTAACTTCACTTCCTGACATAAGAGTGTTTCTGTGGAAGGGAATTGATGGTTGTAGCATCTGGGTGTTTTATTTCAAAAAGTGAAACAGGCTGGCTGGGAAAGAGGCATAATTAAGACAGCAATTTTATTTTGAAGATTCACAAGTTCTAAACTATGCTACAGATGACAGTGGTTGGCTGGTAGGGAAAGCTTTAGATCATGATTTAATAGATTAGTTTTTACTGGTTAGGAAACAGAGCACTAGCAAGAACCTTGGAAGTCACAAGGCTCCAGTCTTACAGTTGTGCTATCTGTAATATAAACTTTTCATGAACTTATCAGCTGTTTTCTAAGAATAGTTAGGTTATTTGTTCCATTTCTCTTGCAGTCCTCTAAAACACACTGTGAGGAAACAGTCTTTTTATGATTTCACTTATAATCTTGAGAACCAATTTCCACCTCTAACATTTTAATAGACTTCATGACCTCTATATATACTTGCATTTCTGGAAACATTATCCTCTAGATAAATCATTCTTTTCCCTTCATGGTGCTTGTTTCATCGATATAGATAGAATTTGTACACCCACTTGGCTTTTTTTTTTTTTTTTGCTATACTGACTAATTAAAGTATTTTTCATACCCTGCAGTCTCCAGTCAGCTGATTGCCCTTGCAGCCTTTCTCTGCAGCTGCTCTAATTGGAAATTCCTTGTGTGTTTGTGTTAGCTGTTTTAACTATTGTAATGAGAGTTACATGTAGCATTCCAGATGTCTCATCAGGGTGTTGTGCAGTGGCACTGTCTCTTTCTCTTTCTGCTCCAACAACTACATTCCAGAATTGTGTCTGTCCTCTTCACAGCTGTCTCACCTGAATGAACCTGGCTGCTGGGCAGCTGTGGGTTGGAATAACTGTTACATAGGTTGTTTGGTGCAGTTTATTTATTAAACTTGAACTACAGCTCATTTTTTCCATTAAAAAGGTTATCTAATATTCCTTTCATTTTTAATGTTATTTTCATGTAGATTTTCACATATTATAAAGACTATATATTTGTCTGTGCCTTCCCTCTTGAAAAATCATTAGTATTGCAGTTGCTGTTCCTCAGTCATTACAGAAATAATGTTTTCTTTGAAGTATTTACTTTAGAAAGGACAGTCGTATGTGTTTCCAGAATTCTGAGAAATGGATTTTTCTTGACTGCATTCATTTTTCTGTGATCCTGTTCTCCGTTTGTCACTGTTTTCATACCTGAGACAATATAGATAAGGATTTTAGTGGAGATTGGGGGTTAATTCATGAACATCCTTAATCTTCATCCCATTGTCCCTGTTTAGTATACACATTTTCTTTTCTTTTCCTACTTAGGTGCAAAAAAAGCCTTTAAAGACTAACTTTTTCATTTAGCTTTATTTTGTACTGTGTTCCTAAGATGCAGCTCTCTGTGCTGATTTTTCTTTCTCTTCTCTCTCTGTCCTCTGCTATTCTTGATATGATCTCTGCATGTTTCTGATGTCTTACTTGCACAATGTTATCAATGATTGGCTTGTCAAACACTGAGTTTTACCCCTTCAACGTGAGATGTGGATCCTTAAACATTTTGGCATCTTTGTGTTAAATGCTAGACTTCTGCCATATCTCAGATACCTTTGCTAACCTTCACTACCAAATTATTGGGGTGTATGCAGCTGAAATTCAAAGACCAGTTATAAACCCATTTGGGATTTTTCATTCTTTATTTAAATAAAAATGCAGTAATATGTGGATTATGTTGTGAGCAGCTGTCTTACAATGTCCTCAGTAGTTAGTAAGTATGGTATAGAAATAATGGAGTCATTTGCTGCTTCAGTAGCTATTTCGTAAACTTATCAGCTATTAGCTACAAATAACTAAGCTTTTCCACTGAAGTTTGATTTGTTCTTCATTTTGTGTCTAGGTAATTAATGTCCTAAAATGATACTGTTCACCTTATTTTTATCTGACATTGAAGATCTGCATCAAACACTGATGCTATGACAAGTGGACCGTTAGTCTAATGTCTTTAACAGAACCTGTTTTACCTACTTCCCTTTCCCAAAGGATTTGACCTAAGCAGATTTCTGGTTTTGTTGACTGTTCTATTTCTTCCAGCTTGACACATCACTGACATATTCTTCTACTCTTCATCTCCATTTTGAATATTGTGTGTTCCTCAGTACTTGAATTCTTAGACATGAGTGCTGTCTCACCACACTGTGGCTGCTCTGTCATGTTTTGTTCTGCACAGCATGCCAATAACTTAAACCTGTGACTCGGACAAACAGACACAACCAGATAATTCATGGTGCTCATTAAAGATACAGCCTGATTTTCATCATCCTGTCTTTTTATCCATTCTTTGCCAGTTTTAACCGTGTATTAAGAACAGGTGTGAAAATGTCCCTGTAAAGTTTAAAATTCTGTGTATCAGTAATGCAGGCTGTATTCCAGAAGAGTTGTTTCCACAGATGCTTGAAGCTGATCTTTCAGAAAATTATTTTTAGAATAACCTACCCCACCATTTCTAAAACCTTCCTGATAATACTTGTCCCTGAGCTGCTTGTTTATCTTGTTATCAACTCATACGCCTAGCCACATTTCAGGACAACTTGGAAAAATTAAGTTATAATACTCTAGGAGATCCGTTTGTCACACGGTTTTCCTCCTGCCTGTTGTCTCCTTTCTTTTTCTTCCCTTCCTTCCCCCAGTTGTTAAGTAAATGTTTAGTTGGCAGGTTTTCATTTTATTATTAACATCCCATCTCTTTTTCTTAAGTGTCTTATTTTGTGACTTATAGTTAAACTATTTCTTGGACCCAGGAAAACTACTGTATGTGGCTTTATAAATGCAACCTTTTCTATTCAGAAGATTATCTTTGGTTTAGTGTGGATGATCCCACAGTAGTGTACTTCCCCCTCCCTGCCCCCTTTAGATACAATGCCTGGCCTTTCTTTATTAGAATTATAAGTATTTTTTCATCATACTTAGTTTATTGTTTGTATTTTGGGAAATGTGCAAACACCCAGTCCCCTTGATTGCTTTAATGCATAAGAAGCAGGGATGAAGGTACATGTGTACCAAATGCATCCAAAAGCATGAATCTTTGAAGTGTTGCTTTAATTCTTCGAAGTATATTTATCTTCCCATATCTTGCCCTTGAATTCCACACTAGTAGTCCAGGTTCTTACTTTTTTTGTTGCACAGACTTCTGCTGCTTTGTATCTCTTACACAATTTTTCTTTTGGCTCATGCATGCTAAATCTTAGTGATTTACCGACCCTGTGCCTTCTCTTTGCTACAAAATTACTGAAAGTCTTAAATACTTGAAGGCTGTTAATGTAAATTCTTTAAACTGTACATAATAAGGTATGCAATATGATTATCTTCTTTCTAGAATGACCTGTAAATTCAGTGCTTCTTGATTTGTCACATTCCATAACTTTAAATTTTAAAGTGCTTTACGATCACAAATTTTAGAAATTGAATTTCTATAGGCTCTTCAGGCTGTAAAAAGTACTCTGTTCTTTTTACATGCAGAGAAAGAGGAAAAGGATTGTATGAGGTAGATTCCCGTGGTTTTGGGTTTGGGTTTTGATGCCTCAGTCTTATTGCTTCCTGGGGGGTGTGGTGTGTGCATTAGATGTAGTAGTGTGAGGAGAGGATGATGGTGTTTGTTGTTTTTCCCTCTCTTTTGAGTAAAAGGATTCACAGACCTAGCCATTTTTTTCTTCTAGTGACTTAGTCACAGATAAACAAATGGCTGGAGAGAACCATTCTGCCAAATTAAATTTGATTTTAAATTATCTATTCAGTTCCCTGTATACTCAAATCCAATTTACTGATAGGAAGAAAGGTAAAGTAGTCTAACTGATTCCTCTGTTCTGCGTTCCTACAAGACAGCAGGTGAGATTCCGTATAACCTTATTTACCTTGTTTATCCACAGGTGCTTATTCTCTTAAACTAATTCAGCAACCTGCCTTTTGTGTCCTCCTGAGTCCCACCAAAATACACATTATATAATTAAGGTAGTGTGGTTCATTTTTAGATTTACATGCTGGGTAGTTTCTGCCAAGGAGGTTCAGCACAACACTAAAGCTTTAGCTGCTGTAACTTGCTGAGGCACTTGGTGTCATTTCTTATTCTTGAGAAAATCCTCTGGCAATTTGCAGTTACTATTAGCAGCCTTGAAGTTTTTATTTGGGATAAGAAAGTTCTGAGCTTTCACACATGCCTACCCTCTACACCCTTCTCAGTCTTCCCACGCAAACCATATGACCAATCATATGCATTATTGCAATTAGGATAATTAAGGTGGCACTGGAGTAAAATGCTAAAGTACAACTCGGTTTAAAAACAGAAGATGGCCTATATGTTTTTATATGCATACTCTGCATACTCTGATCCTGCTTTGTGCAGATGACACTAAGCTGGGAGGAAATGTTGATCTGCCGGAGGGTAGGGAAGGGTCTAAAGGGATCTGAACAGGCAGGACCACTGGGCTGAGTCCAATGGCATGAGGTTTAACAAGGCCAAATGCCGGGACCTGCCAATGGCATCTTGGCTTGTATCAGAAATGGCGTGACCAGCAGGTCCATGGAATGTCCAGCAACGAAGCTGGTGAAGGGGCTGGAGAGTGAGTCTTATGAGGAGCGTCTGAGAGAGCTGGGGTTGTTTAGCCTGGAGGAGGCTGAGGGGAGACCTCATTGCTCTCTACAACTACCTAAAAGGAGGTTGTAGAGAGGAGGGTGCTGGCCTCTTCTCCCAAGTGACAGAAAGGGACAGGACAAGAGGGAATGGCCTCAAGCTGCGCCAGGGGAGGTTCAGACGAGGTATCAGGAAAAAATTTTTCACAGAAAGAGTCATTGGGCACTGGCAGAGGCTGCCCAGGGAGAGGTGGTTGAGTCCCCATCCCTGGAGGTGTTTAAAAGACAGGTAGACGAGGTGCTCAGGGACACGGTTTAGTGGCAGGTAAGAGTGGCTGGACTCGATGATCCAAGAGGCCTTTTCCAGCCTGGTGATTCTATGATTCTATTCTGTGATTCTATGATTTCCTATAATAGAAGTTGATATTACTGGGAAGTAACTTGCGTTAGTACTGAGTTGTTTTCATTTGTGAGTTGTATGTATAGTTATATATATATCATCTGAGCCTGTTAATAGAAAATACTTTCCTTTCTTATAAAAGCGGTAAAATTTTCATTAGAAAACCTATGTCTTTTAAACATACGAAGTGCTGTTGCTCTTTGTAGTGGTCTTGCCAATTCCACTAAGCTATATTGTCTTGCTTAACTTTAAATGAAAAAAATACTTTATGAATAAAAATCCTGTCAACTATTGTTTCTGTCCAGTTGAAAAGGCCATATTTTAAAATCACTGTTAGTTTGATGATGTTAGATACTTGACTTGTAATTACTTAATGAAACATTTTTTTAAATGAACACTTTCTTTTAATTAATTTTTCTCCAGTTTGGTGTGATGTTACCTGTCTTTAAAGATATTTTGCTTGAACTGGAAATTCTTTTCTTTTTTTAATTTCCTTTCGCTTTCCACTAGATTACTGTTTACAAAAGTCAAATTGGAGTCCTTGTGCAGAGGCCCAGATGAAGCACTCCTTACCTGTAAACACATGCTCCAGATTTGGAAATCCTGCTACAATCTCACTAACCCAAGGTAGGATACTGTAGAATTCTAGTCTGCCTTGTACCTTGCTCAGTAGCCTTTCAGGGCAATACTGTGTCAGCAGTCCTGCTTTTATGCGATCTGGTGTTTTGTGTGAACAAACTAGTCCCCTGGGAATCTGGAGACTTAAGTGCAAAGATTCCAGTTGATGGACATGCAGAAACTACCCAGAGTTCTGTGAAGTAAGGTCTACCAAAGCTAATAAACCCCTCAGTGATGAGGGCGGATTACGGAGATTGGGTAACTGGCATTCTTCGTGATGGGGCTCAATGTACTGATATTGATTCCTCCTCTCTAGTCTGGCTTACAGAATCTTTTATACTGGCTAATGGAGAGATTGCTGTAGTGTAAATTTTGTTCAAGGATTTTCACTAAATAAAATGAAGAAAGACTAGATGCTAATTAAGACTATAGAAACATCAAAGGTCACATGGAAAAATATGATGAGCTTGCAAAGTCAGCACAGCTTTTTTTTTAAAGGGAGATCTTACTTATGAACCCATTTAGGTTCTTCAAAGGCATTAGCAAGTATTACGATAAATTGATATAGTCCTATTTGGGTTTCCAAAATGAGGATGTGGAGGAAAAGCTTGGGAAGGGACCCAAGTCTGTCACAGCACATTGAGACTCTGATACCGCTCTATGGAGCAAGAAGCAAGACACGGATTATAGAAAGCAAGTACGTCAGCAACCAGGGAGGTTTGAGCTGAATTATTGTCAACTTGAAGTCACTGAACTAGCAGCAGGGACGTTCTAACTTAGTGGTTGGTGATTTATTTTAGTTGGCTGGTTTTATGTGGGGGGAAGGGGATTTGAGAGTTTATTGTCAGAATGCTGTGCTGTGTGGAATAATTAGAATTTCTATGTAAGCTTAATTTCAGTGAGGCTTTGCACGTACTCCAACACAATTTTTCACCTTTCATTTCTGCTTTTACATCCTCTACACTGACCAGGGCTCTAATCATGGCTTGTCATTACATTCTTTGTTGTTCTTGTGGTAAGAGCTATAGTGTCATGTTAAATACATGTTAAGTAATGCTTCCTTCAGACATCAGCAGTGACTGTGAAAACTTACTCTTGACTGTGTCAGCTTCAGACAGCAATGTTTCCTAACTGTCATGTCACCATTCTCCTTCAAGAACATCTAAGTGGAAAAATTAGCGAGGGCTACTTTGCATCTGATAGCTTTTACTCTTTTTTTATCTTGACATTTAAAGCTTTTCTTGAAATTCTCATCTATGGTAGCAGATTAAAATCAAATAAATAGTGGACAGGAACTGTGGATAAGTGTAGTGATGGAAGGGGACAAGTTTCACAAATCACAACATTTATAGTCAAATCAAACAGTGAATATGGATACCAAGCTCTAACCTTTCTTTGGATGGTACGTGTGAAATTCAAGGGCTGAATACCTTCATGTTGTATCGCAATGATCCAGATCTGCCTGACTGGGATAACAATTATCACTCAGACCTGGAGTCTGATTGGATTCTGTTCACCTAACTGTACTCAAGATGTAGTGAAGAATGACGATGCAAGATTGTTGTGAAAACTTAGATTTTCCGACCTCTGTAATTTTAACACATACTTAGCTTTGTTGAAAAGCATTATTTGAAAATTATATCTCCCGCTGGAAATGGAGCTTTTTTCAAATGGCACTTTAAGGGCTTTTAATCATTTGAAACCTTTTTACAATGTCAGTTTTCAAAGATTTAAAAATCCCTTATGCTTACTTGAAATATCTTTTTCTGTTCTGTCTTAGACTGAAAACTAATATTGATATAACAGTTTCCCAATGACTTAAGAACTCACTTTTTGGATAAGCTGTATTTTATGTTAAATTTTTCTTCTTGAAATTATTCAGATTTTGTGTAGTAAACTTGGGTTCAGTGTCCTCAATAATCTTTTAATAATGAAAATAAAGTATGTATAACTAGATAAACTACTCAAAGTAAGGGTAAAAATGCAACACTGCCTTACCTTTGTTCAGCTGATTTAGAACAATTTTCTTTTGTCTTTAAATAGCATGCGATCATTTCCCTTATTAGATGGTTAATATACATTTAAAACTTATTTTATGGTGCAAGGCTTGGGAGATTTAAATGTTTATCTTCAGCTTGCTGCTTGAAGTTCATTAGAAAACAGTTCCAATTCTTTTCTAGTTCTTAGTTTGCATGAGGAAAACAGTACAAACCACAATGCCAGGGCCGTTCTTAAAAGATACTTGCATTAAGCCTGGCTCTCCTTGTCAGCAGCATTTGGCATGTCATTGCCTGTGGATTGAGGAAGTAATTAATCCAGAAATGTGCACCAACTGATATGACAACTGTAGCTGATAGTGTGTGTCCCAGAAAGTTCCCTCCTGCTTCCTGTGGATTTCTGTAACAGCATCATTTTGTAAGGAAATCAGTCATGCAATAATTTTAGGGTAATGGAAACTTTTATTTATACTGTTTTAGTAACAGCTATACAAAGAGAGGAAGTTGTTTCACTGCTTTTTGAAGTGTACCACTATAAGGAGTTTCTGGAAGGCTTCTTGCCCTTCTCTCAGTTCAAATTCAGAAGGAGGGGATTTAAAAATTAAGGCAAATGGAAAGGTGGTACTGATTTCTAGTCTTGCTGTTTAGTTTAAAGTCTCTCAGGCTTTACTTTAAGCTGGGAATTTTATGGAGTTTTTTTCTTTTTAGAGGTAATCAGACAGAAGGTTGCACTTCGCTAAGTTGAGCTAACAGCCCAATTACTTTAAATCTTAATTATTTATAAGTTTGTGAGGTGCTTTTTTTATACATGAGATTTTAAAAGAAGCATTAATTGATACTGAATAGTACCAGATTTATAATCCTAAAAATGAAATTGTATTAACCATACAATATTAAGGCAGTGCCCATATGTGCTTCTTCACACTTTCCTGTCAATGATGTGTCTCAATACTCAGCTCATTTTAAGACGGAGCAGTTAGTTTTTCAGTCCCTATTCTTCCACTGAATCTTTGTAGTAATACTAGGAGCAATTAGTTTTCCAGCAAGTGTATCAAGAAGACAGCTGAGGGACAAATACTGGGTTACAAAGTAGAAATTAAGTGCATTTGTCCACAGGAGCCATCAGTGAAAACCACTGGTACTGCTTAGGCTCTTGAGGTGTTGGAAAATTCAAAACATTCATACTGCATCATCAGCATCGAATTCAAAGTTAGGCAGTTAATATGTATGTGTGCATATATACTTAAAAAACCCACCAAACCACAAACTCCCTCAAAACTCTAGAGATAAGTGGTGTCTTTTTATGTGAAATGTAGTTATGGTATCTTTATAATCTAAAATTAGATGTCCTCAGTTTATCATTTCTCTGCAGTCTGGGAAAAGTGTGAATTTTCAAAATTAGATGTGCCACCTTAGTTTCCTGTGATAGCCACACCTCATATTATATGAAAGTTTAAGGTACAGTAAATCCTTTCTGTAAAGCTGTTAGGTATAAATCAAATAAAAAAACCTACATTCCCTTCATGGTTATATTAATTGTGAAATCAGAATTGCTGAGGTAAATATGGATTTAGTTTTGCTGAGCTTAATTTTGTTTTAATGCAACCAACTTAATGCACTGTGAGTGGTTAGTGGTGCTTGCAACTAAATTTGTTCATGGCAAAAACTTTTTTATAGCAAGAACCTTTGTGGGAGGAGGGCAGCATGCAACTTGTATCTCAGTATATAATTTTCTCTTTTAACAGCTTACAATTTCTATACTTCATTACAGTGATTCCGGACGTGGGAGCAGTCTCTTAGACAGAGCTATTGCTGATAGACGACAGCTTAATACAATTACGTTACCAGATTTCAGTGATCCTGAAACGGGTAAGAACTGCATTTGAACAATAAAACAGTTAAAATGGTCAGGCCATAGCTAGATTTTGGATTAGATTTTTTTGCTTTTTTTTGCAAAATGAAATTATGTTTTCATTATTGTCATGGAAGTGGAAATAGTTGTGCAATATACTTTTTTTTTCATTTTTATCTATGAAGTGCTTGCTAGCCACGTTCTTTGAACATTAAAGTACCTGTAGTATGTATCTTGCTGAGCTTAGTAGTATTTTCTTGTGCAAGGGCTAAAAATCAGTTTGCTGAAGCAGTCTGTTTGCCAAGTCTATGCTTTTCTGTCCAGTTGGTATTTGCAAATAATTTCTTTTTAAAAGGTAAATCAGAAAAATATCAGTAAATTTTTAATTTCAAAAAACCTGAAAACATAATGGGTAATTAAATTCATTAAAATCTCTAATATATTTTAAAATATAATTAAATTGGTGGATTGGCTTACTGTAGACATAGGTTTGACATTATAAGCAAAATGTATTTATTGCAAATCATGTATGATGTGATCTTTTGATATGAGTGTAAACAATTGTGGTGTATAGGTGCTCTGTGTAAGAGCTAAGATTGTTACATGTCAGTAAATATTTACAATATGTAGATTGCCTATTTTATTACATTGGGTTTTTACAATGCAAACCGATACACCTAAAAAGTCATATAACCAAAACGCAGGTAAGCCATGCATCCTGTGAAATTGCAGAAGGGGTTACCATGATAATGCTAGTGCCAAAAACCCTTACAGTATGTTACTTGAATTTTAAATATTGAGAGTTTTCTACTTCCTGGGTTTTATCTCAAAACTGTAGCAAGCTTTTCCTGGCACCTGTCAGATGTGAGCTTCTCCTTAATCAGACTTTGACACAAGCAGCTTATGGGAAAGTTGCCAGCCTCTGAATTAGAATACACTGACCCAAAAATTACATTACACATTTCAATGTATCTTATCTCTTTGTTCAATATTAGAATTTTGCAGTAGAGAGAAGTCCAGATTAGATATTTAACTATTGAAAGTTAAAGTTGCATCTATTGTTCAGTCAATTTTGAAATCATGTAAAAATAGGAAGTGTTCTGTGCTTACTACAGTGGCAAGGAGTTTTGATTACAAAGCTCAGGTCGCCTGATTTCAAAGAATTGCAGTATGATATGGTCTGAAGTATGGCGTTATTTGACCTGCTGCTCCTAATGTGGAATTTTCTGCCTCGTTGTAGTTGTATGAATAAAACGAATAAGATAAATTTATATCGTACTATAGTGATTATATCATTCTATAGTGATTATTAAAGATTTTAAAGGTCTTATATGCATGTATATAGACATAGATATGGGTAATTTATGTATTCATAATCTATTTTATGCTTGTTGAGGGGATTGTTTGGGAGGTCTTTTGTGGTTAGTTGTGGGGTTTTGTTTGTGTTTTTTCCCACAGAGACACAAAGCTCTTGATCTATACATTTGAGGTATCCTATTTTATATCTGCCACATTGAAAGCATAACAAATTGGTGCTTTTTAAAGACTGCATATTCCACAATGCTTTTAAAGTGAATATGAACCCTCATCCAAAACAGTGAGCTTTTCAAGAATCTTGCCCCAGATGCAAATAAAAAAAAACTCCCCTTCCTAACTTTGCTTGTCACCTGTGATGATCCTCTTTTCCTGTCTAGTCTGAGTTCAGCCAGTCTACATGCCAAGAAATGAGAGCTGTAATTTGAATCTGAAGTGTTACATACTTGCAAATTGAATTTTAAAATACTTAAAAAATATATATCTAGCTGAAATGGATGTAAAACATTCTTTTTATTAGATGTATCAAGACGTTGAAATTTTTAAAAAAGTATCAAAACCCAGCTTTTACCAATCCCATACGGAGAAATGATTAAATGTTTCAAGTTTAAATTTGTGTAAGCTTTCAAGTATATAAAGAGTGTATCGTGGATTTCTTACAAGGCTAGACTGTTAATTTTGATGCTCTGATCAATAACTGTAGCAAATCTACTTATGTTTGCCTTCTATTTCAGCTAGTTTGCCATGACTGGCATGCACTCATATTTGTATGTGTTGATAAAAGAAATAAATATAGAGGTAAAAAAGTTCTGATGGGTCAATCACTGAAGTCAAATCTCAGAGGGAGGCAGGCACATTTCCTATCCAAAGATAGATATGCATATGCAAATCACTTGAAACTCAGTTGGCTATTTTGGTTAAGGTAAGTAATACTCAGTCTTTTTAAAAACAGATTATTCAGTTTGCTGTATATTGGTTGCAGTCCATACAGTTTATCATAGGAGGAAGAAATAGTAGCTGAGTTTTAGTACTTTGTTTTCATTTCCCCTTAAATATATTTTACAAATTTATACATTACAACATAGGAAAAAAATATTTAATTTGTTTTTTTTTTTTAATCTAGTTTACTATAGAGGAAGAATACACATGAGTACACTGTTGGTTTGGGGGTTGTTGTTTTTTTTTATGTTGCTTTCATAAGAAGTCCTATTTATTTTATATAAAAGCCATTTCTGTCATATTGAATGGTGAAATAAATACTTCACGGTTTTTGGCATCCATGAGTCCATTAAACCCTGTTCTTGAATCTTCTTTTCTTTCCCACCCCTCCACACCCTTATCATTCTCTTTGTTTCGCTTTTTAGCCTCTGATACTTCCTCATCTTCTCTCTCAAGAACAGAATCTCCTCTCCAACTGTTTGTATCTTCTCATCTTCCTCATCCTCATCCTAAACCAGATACCTTTGTCTGGCCCCATGCTGCCTCTCCATACTGTGACCAAGTTCCTGAGCCCTGTTCACCTTCTCACTGTAAACTGGTTTTCTATTCCTGATGGGCGTATTAGTTTGTGCTGTACTTTTCTGATAATCTTCGTAACTGATAAACTGTGTGTTTAACCAATTTAAGTTTCAATAGTGTCAGTGAAATCTGGCCTTCCAGATGCAGCTCATTAACTACTGAATAGATCTTAAGAGTTTCATGAGAACTGACTGTTTTATTGATCCTGAAAGAGGTAAAGTTACAGATGTATTTAATACTTTGTTCTCATGACTCTTATGGAAAATGCTAGGTGCTTGGTAAAAGAGGTTATTAGCCAAGACTGCTTCATAGCATTTACTGCTGTAAGTTATTTCCATCGCTGGCATTTTTGCCTAACAAGATACACCTCTGCACAGAATTTCCTTCTTATCTATATGGTTTTTAATGATGTAATTTCAGAATTCCTTAGCCAATTGTATGCAAAACCTTAAAAGAAAATTCATATGAAGGAAAGAATTGCCAAAATATCTGTATATTTTCATAATGGGCATATTGGAATGATTCGGAGGTATTAGAGCAGTGAAAATCAGCATTATGCTGCTTCAAGTCAAGAGCTGTTCTGTTCATTGAAATGATGCCAGCTTAGATGTGCTGTAAGTTCAGTCCTCGTGTTGTTTAAATACAAACTGTACAGTAGCGCTGCCAAAGTAGTTCAGGTGGCAGAGTAAAAATCAACATAGTTTTCCAGCTATTACTTTTTTGCAGTTTTTCATTTCTGTTAAATTGTCCTTCACTTATAGCTTTATGCATGGTGCTGTTATTGTCACCACATTTACTGTAATTCAGTCTTAGGAAATTTATTTTTGATATCTGTCCTTTAACAGATACCATGTCAAAGGTATTAATTTTCTAACAAAATGTAGAAAATAAATCTTTCAGTATTAGAAAAATTCACTTGTTAAAATAGCTAGCATGAGACCAGAGTTCTGAAAATGCTAGTTCAAATGTAAGTCTGTAGCTGGATATTAAGGAAAGTGCTTCCTATAGGCTTCGGGAAATCTGTGTCCTACAGAAGCTTAACTATTGAAGTCTGACTTTCTTCTTGAAGCATTTGAACAGCTGAATGACAGCTTTACAGGTTTGGCTGTCACTGAGCTGAACTTGCTCAGACCTACTCTATAAATGTACGTCCCAGTCAGCATTAAATTCCATCATCTTTGCAGAGGTACAAGCTAATAAGAACTCACTCAAGAATAAAGGCAAATTGGAAGAACGCAGAAGCCCAAGCACAGATTCTATTATGTAAAGCCCAAGTTTTCCATTTCCAAGCTACTGTGTCCTCAGGGCTTCCACCGTATGCATGAGAAGTAGCTGAACCATGAAAAAAACCCCAGATATTGGAGTCCTTTGTATAGTGTGAATAATTAATGGAAGTTAAAGCTTGCTATCTTTTAGTAAGTAGAGGTTTGCCTAGATGCTTACAGCATGTTAGTAGAGTTACCAGGGCTGAAAATCTTGTGTTTAACAGCTTGCTCAGTTCAATTTTTTTCTAGTGCAAGAAGCAAAAGGCACTTTGTATTATTGACTTGACTTCCAGTTTCTGTTGAACAGGAACATGATTTTAGTGGTGCAGCAAAGGCTCTCTGAAAATATTTATTGTAAACTGTAATCTTATTTCGTTTTTTAATCTTTTGAAATCCTGTAAACCTGTTTACTGTTTGAAGATTATCAGAAGTCCTCTGGCTTTCTTGGAGTTCTTGACTTATATATATATATTTTTTTTTTCACCTTCATTCTTTTGGTTTTAATTTATGCTTTGATGTGTTCAAAGGCAATCCAGCAGATGCTTACTTTCATGGTTTTTACTCCCTTTTTTCAGTTTGTAAGTAGTCTTCACTGTGCAGTTCTATTAATTTCTTGAGGACTTAAATCACCTTTTCCTTCACCACAAAGCATATGTGTTTTGTCCATCAGTACTGGAAGTTTGATCGTGTGTAAAGCAAGGCTGATGCTCTTTGCCCATTCAGTCACCCCAAGGGCTGTAATCTTATGAGATCTGAATATACTCAACTAACACTTGCATTTAATAATTAAAGAGGCAGTATTCAGTTCTAGAGGACTGCAAATAAAGATATGTTAGGAAGGTGTTGTATAACATAATGGCCAGCTGCCACTAGTTTATATTGGAAAAGATTTTATGCCACTGCTGTTCCTTTGGTGTATGTTGGTCCAGAATGCAACATTGCAACTGCTGTCATAAGTTATAGTAACTACTGCTATATCTTGCTATACAAATTTTGCTTGTGGAATGAATTTCTTAAGAGTACACTTCAAAATAATCAAATTATGAAAACAAACTAAATAATAAGAGTATGAAGTATATAGATAAATAAAAATATCTACTACTTTAATCAGGATGTGAAATAACATTTTTTTCCTCTAACCAGTTGCATTATAAAGCTGTGTGTTTAGACTTGACTAGTAAATTATGGATTTTTTTCATTGATTACTTTATTTCAGTGATGTATTAGTCCTGCAGAAGGTACTGCCTCTTTTTATCACGCTTCTTTTAGCACAAGAGTTCTCTGTGTCACACCACTGATGTTCTTACTGCCAGCTTTGTCTGCATGTCAAGTTGAAAATCATGGTTTTTTTCCTGTTTTTCTCCTGCATGAGCATTGCTGTTAAAGCATTTTTTAAATTTGTGTAAATGTTGAAACATTGAAAACATGATGAATATAGAAATGTTTAGTAATATTCTCTTTTGTGGTATAAAAAGAAATCCTATTAGAATGTTTTTTTGTCAGTTGATATGAACATGTTTCATAAAGGATGAAAAGTTCATTCTTTTACTCATTTTCAGAAGGAAAATGTATATTGCCAAGTTTTTTGGTTTTTTTTCCTTCAAGCCTGCATGACAGCTAAATGCTGATACAGTCTATGTCTTAGTTCATGTCCATTAGGCTACATTGAAGAATTTGTTGGGAAATTACCAAGTAAAGAACTGAAGAAGTCATAGCACACTTATTTACATAGGCTGAGTTACAAATTATATTTAAAAGATAGGTTTCATGTAGACTCATGTAATATTTATCTTAAGAAAAGCCTGAAGAGAATAGATTGAACACGCTGTTGTTCACGGAAATTGAATTCTAGGTGTGATTAAGAAAAGAAAGGTTTCTGTGGGAAATCTACCTGCTGGTAGTTTTTCTGTTTGAGATTGAATTGAAACTTTGACATAACCATAATTGTTGCAGATACTATGGTGAGTAGAAGCTCTGTAAATTCTTGATAAATGTCACTATGGTAAACTTCATTGGGAGGTTACACATTTTGGTTTAGAAACATTTTATTATGTTTAAGGACTTCTGTCACATTTTGCAGCGTGCAGTGTGGTTGTGATTCCAGATGTTAATCAATACATAATTTAAGTAGTCAATTTTAGATCATGCAAAGACAGTCTGTGTTTCGCCCTTGGCCTTTTAGGTATAAACAAGCTTCAGAACAAAACTAAACAAATGAGAGTCAGTAGCCAGCATCCATTCTGGTGATTTATTACTTTTGCAGACATCATGCGTTTATATTTCAAAACAAACACTGTTTGCTGTTTGTGGTATTTGGAGGGAATTTTTTCTGGATACTTAAATGTCACGCTGTGACAGCAGGTCTATAATTTGTCTGGGAAAAGCAAGGATATTTGCTTGCACGAAAGAAAGTAAAATTTGAACCCAGAAATTACTGCTACTCTATCTGAGCATTTGAAGGAAGCTATAACTGAGAGAATTGTAACACTAGAAGTGGGGATATGTTTGTGTTTGGCTGAGGATACTGAACATAGACCAAAGAAAGAAAAATACAGATAAGGCTTGGAAGAGAGAGCAGAATTTACGATTAAACCAACAGTAACTGGCTACATAGGACCTGTGATGCCTTCAGCAGAATTTAAGATCCAGTCTTTACCCCCAGTTTCTCACAAACCGCTAACATCTTCACCAATTGTAGTTGAAGATATTATACATTTTACAATTTTAACGTGACTACAAAGATCTGAAACTGGGGACCTCTGGATTAGAACAAGGAACAAGTAGTTCAGATAAGTTAGTTCTAATAAGAAAAGAGCTAAAAAACTTTGGAAGAAGATTGGAAAAAGCTTTTTAGTGCACAGAATCTTTAAAGTATCTTTAAATTATTTTAGTTGTTTGCAAAATGAAAGCTTACTAATTGTGTTTTAACAGAACAGCTAATTGTGGCAATACTAAAGAAGCATTTAGAGGTTTATAGGTTAGAACTATCAACCTCAAAGATGCCACATCAGGCAGTGTCAAAAAACTACTGTTATTTTGAAGAAGAAAGAAAAAGGTATGAGCAGAGGTGTGAAAGTGTGATAAGGGATACAGTGGCTGTGCTGGTTAGATATGCAAGACTGTACTAGAGGTTGTGCATCCTCGTTTTGGAAACTGTATAGCCCTGTGCTTGGTATCTCTCTCAACAGCCACTGCAAGGAGGGCTTTTATTTAAATAAGCAAAACCAAAGACCAATTATTAATGCTCTTGTGCTGTTTTGCAACATCCTTGTGTTCTCTACATTTTAAATAAGACTGAAGCAGTTCAAAGGCTGGGATTTCCAATCAGCTCTGTAGAAGATTGCACCAAAGTTTCTTTGTGTGCTATTTAACATTCATCTTCAGACTTAAACCTCAAGATTTGGGATGTTGTTTAGAGACACCTTAAATTTAGTCTATTATGTTGAATAACCTGCAGTCTGAGTTCCTAAAAAGATAATTGGTCCATATTGAAATTTAGATTATTAATATTAATGATTAATTTAGAATATGTTTATATATCAGCTGTATTAATTTAGTGAAAGATAGGAGTTAACTGTTTTCTAGAAATTTGATTGAAAGGAGGACACTTGAAGATTATTACTTTGCATATGTGTGTGTTTTCCTCAGAGTACTAATTGCTGCAATATATTAAGGGATAACTTCTTCCTAAGCAGGAACTATAAGCAATATGAATAATAATACTTGAAATATAATTCTGTTATAGAAAGATGTTGTTTGAAAAAAAAAGGCTTTTTCTTTTTTCTGCCACTAAGAATATAGTCCAAGGTAGGGGTTAATTACAATAGGAAGCACTTTGTATCCACTCTGTTTTAACATTAATGTAGGTGGCATTGCAGCTCATAAGAATTTTATCATGGTATAGTTCTTTTTTTTTTGATAGAAATGAATGTACAAAAAGTTTAAATAATATATTACCATATGTACTTCATGGTTTAGTACAAGAAGCTTAAAATCTAACAGCACACTTTCTATATGAAATTACTTGTGGCCTGGGTAGCAACCAGAGTCTTTGCTTTAAACAACAGAAAATATGGGCACTTTTTAATACTAAACTGAAAACTTGCTTTTCAGAAGGAAGGGATTAGATGATGTGGCTGTGGATATAGTCTTCTTGGACTTCAGTAAATCCTTTGACACAGTTTCTCACAGCATTCTGCTTGAGAAACTGTCAGCCTCTGGCCTGGACAGGCGCACACTCTCCTGGGTGGAAAACTGGTTGGATGGCCGGGCCCAGAGAGTGGTGGGAAATGGTGTGAAATCCAGCTGGAGGCCAGTGACAAGTGGGGTTCCCCAGGGCTCAGGGCTGGGTCCAGCCCTGTTCATTGTCTTTATCAATGACCTGGATGAAGGCATTGAGTGCACCCTTAGCAAGTTTGCAGATGACACTAAGCTGGGTGGAAGTGTTGATCTGCTGGAGGGTCGGGAGGCTCTGCAAAGGGATCTGAACAGGCTGGACCGCTGGGCAGAGTCCAATGGCATGAGGTTTAACAAGGCCAAATGCCGGGTCCTGCACTTGAGGCACAACAACCCTGTGCAGCTACAGAATAGGAGAGTTCTGGCCAGAAAGCTGCGTGGAGGAGAGGGACCTGGGGGTTTTGGTTGACAGTGACCGAACATGAGCCAGTGGTGGCCCAGGTGGCCAAGAAGGCCAATGGCATCTTGGCTTGTATCAGAAACGGCGTGACCAGCAGGTCCAGGGAGGTTATTCTCCCTCTGTACTCAGCACTGGTGAGACCGCTCCTTGAATCCTGTGTTCAGTTCTGGGCCCCTCACCACAAGAAGGATGTTGAAGCTCTGGAGCGAGTCCAGAGAAGAGCAACGAAGCTGGTGAAGCGGCTGGAGAACAAGCCTTACAAGGAGCGTCTGAGGGAATTGGGGTTTAGCCTGGAGAAGAGGAGGCTGAGGGAAGGCCTGTAAAGAGGTTGTAGAGAGGAGGGAGCTGGCCTCTTCTCCCAAGTGGCAGGGGACAGGACAAGAGGGAATGGCCTGAAGCTGCGCCAGGGGAGGTTCAGACTAGATATCAGAAAGAAATTTTTCACAGAAAGCGACATTGGTCACTGGCAGAGGCTGCCCAGGGAGGTGGTTGAGTCACCTTCCCTGGAGGCGTTTAAAAGACGGGTAGATGAGATGCTCAGGGACATGGTTTAGTGGCAGATAGAAATGGTTGGACTCGATGTTCCAAGAGGTCTTTTCCAACTTGGTGATTCTATGATTCTTTGATGTCCTTTGTGTCAGTGAATCACCTTTTCTTTACAAATTCTTCTGGGGACACGAGGCAGCACTTTTACTGTTGGTCACTGGAAGGCTAACAGGTAACAGTGACCTGCATTTACAGAAATGAATGTCAGACAAGAAAAGGATTACTGGTGATAAGTGGTTATGATACCCTTGCTGGTATTTTTCTTGGAATATGTGTCACATGCTTCTTGCTTAGACTTTACTTTTTATTTCTTCAGAAGTCAAAGCTTAGAGGTAAGATGCAAACTTTTGTGAATGTTAACTCTGCAGGCTAGAGTTTGAGTTTTGTCGTCAGCCAACAAAAGAAAGCAAACTCCATGACCAGATATTGTTTTATATCTTCAGGGCATTTCCGTTTTCTTAATGCTATGTGAATTTGACCCATGACAAACTTTTTTTTCCCACTACTCTGTGAACTAGAAAGTTCTGCTTTTCTGAGTTGCTGGTTTCCCTTGTCAAACTTAAGACTGTATGTTTTATGTGGTAATACTTTCTCATTAAGATTCTTAGAAAACCTATGACACTAAGAGCGAAGGCTTCATTTATTTCTTAAATGCTAGTGATGAGGATGAGCTTGTGGAGTACAGTTCAAACCTGTACAGGATTCAGGGCTTTAATTTGGGGTACCTGCCATTGTTGACCATTACAGATATGCTGATGGGCTTAGATGACTTCTCACCTGATCCAATATGGAATATTTCACTTGCATAATTTATTAGTCAGGCCTAGTGGGTCTGAGATTTTTTTGTTTGTAATTATAAAACAATTAGAGATACGTTGAAGCTTAGATGTCAGGGAGGAGTGTAGCTTAAAATACTAGTAGTCTAGATTAAAAAAAAAAAAATCATGATTATATATGCTGTCAGTGATTGGCTGTCCAAAGTACAGCTGCCATTCTGTATTCTCTAGTCAGAGAAGTTTTCTAATTTCTAGTACTTTGAAAAGGGTAGTATTTGCCAGTGAGATTCTAATCTAAAGAATTATCCTTTACATAGTATACTTTGGGAGTGTTCTTTATGCAAGGGACTTCTTTGCCACGAGAAGGCATTTTGACTCAGCCTTCTTGATTTAGCTAAAGTTTACATTCAGTGCAGTTTTACTGTGTTTTTGTGGTGGGGTGTGTCATCTTGTGTATTTTAGTTGTCTCTTTTCTTCCTGTACCGTTATTAGTCTTAAAATAGTCCTTTAATTGCACTCCATGGAAAGACATAGCAATTACTAACATCAAAGTACATGTAGCAACCTGAAGATTACAGTGTATGATACCATCGCAAGCCTTTTTTTGGATCGTACATTGCCAGAAAAGGAGTGTCAAGTTTAATAGAGAATATTCATAGTAGCAAACGAAAAATATGTCAGGTATAGTTACCCATACTCACCGTGGTTTTTATATAGGCTTTCAGACCAGTATAAAAGCTTTCATAATAATGAAAATTAACCTGATAGTTAAAAAAACCCCCAACTTCTCTAAAATAGTACATTAAAATTAAATCTTGAGGAGTTTGGGGTAAAACCTCTTATGAAAAAGGTTATTATAATTAAATGTTTTATGCAATGCCTATGACCTTCATTCTTTCTGTGATGGTTAATTTTTTTTATTACTTCTACAGGTTCAGTCCATGCCACATCAATAGCAGCTTCCAGAGTGGAGCAAGCACTGTCTGAGGTTGCTTCATCTCTGCAAAGCAGTGCCCCTAAGCAAGGTCCCCTGCATCCTTGGATGACTCTGGCTCAAATATGGCTTCATGCAGGTGCTGTGAAAGTAAAATTCTTTCTTGTTCTTTCCCCTACCCTTTCTTGCTAGCTTTAAGGACTTGAAAAAATCTGTTGGTTTCATTCAGAATCTGTTGTCATTTATCACGTTAAACTTGTTGCAGGTGTGTGTGGCACTAAAGCAAGTCAATAAATAAAAAGTACGTTAGAGTTGCTCATATTTAAGATCATTTGTGTAAAATAAGGCAGTAGTTTTATAATGTAGCTGTTACCAATGGAGTCATATCTCTGGAGAACACAGGCAACACCTTCTCTTATCCTAATTCCATTGGTTGGAAAAAGATGTTTGTAAGAGGGTTGAACAGAGTTCCTGCAGCTAGAAAAGCTTTATCATTGAAAATAAATAACTTCACATATGTGGGAAAAAGGGTAGTAGTACTATGGAGCGACCTGTCCCTTGCAGCTGTGGTCATGAGCTCTTGTTCAGTTCTTTTCCTTCTAGATTCATTAATGTAAAAGAACCAGGCTTGTTTTCCTAAATGTGGAGTTATCTTGAGTGAATTTGGTATCTTTATGCTGCTTCAAGCCTTAAGCTAAATGCAATATCACAAGTTATAAAATTTTAAGCAGACAATGATGATCCTGTGTTTTCTTACATAGTTAAAAATGTATACTGTGCAATTGTTTTCATTGATGTTCACATCAGAAAGATGTAATTTAGAAATCAATCAGCAGTTGTTTTGCTTTGGGCTGCTCTCGGACTTGAGGCATTTTTCAGTGACATAGGTTTTTTTTCCATCATGTTTACATTCAACAGAACAGTGATGTAACTCTTAGAGTTTTAATTTATCTATTTTGTTTTAACAGTTTTATTTTGTGAAAGTCATTATGAGGCAATGGCTCCCAGTTATTCATTAGTGTTTTAGAGGAAAAAACCAGAAGATTGGATAGAGAGTGAGCACTGATAGTGATTAATAATAGTGATCTCATTTAGGGGTGGAAGGGCTCCTTGAAAACAATACAGATTAGAACAAGGCAAGGTCCTCCAGAGCATAATGTTGTCACCTGCCCTGCATTGTGGCATCATTGATTTTTAAATATTCATGAACCAGCACAGATGGCCATCTACAGTAACTCTTAGCATCCATAATGTTGATAATTTTTCAACAGCTTATTGACAGCTGTGATGGCTTATTCCACTGCTTATTTTCTGGTTTTTAATTTTTGTTGCTTATGTCCTGCTGCTGCTTGTCCAGTCCATGCAAGTGACTGCTACTGGTTTACCCTTAAAGGAGTGGGCTGGATGCTTGTTGCTGATTCCTTTTTAATTCACTTCTTAGTCAGGTTTGCATACATGGTAAAGATATTTTTTTTCTTGCATTTAGTATCTCTTTATTCCTCTCTTCTCCCACTACTTCACCAAGAGACTGAGGTAGTCCAGCAATGTATATAACTAAATAGCAGTATTGAAGAACGCTATAAGAAGTATTGAAGGCAAATACTTGTGTTGTTAGTTGTTAATCCCAGACCTCAGTTAAAAATAACAAGCTATAAAAAGTCTTCTGGTGTTTAAAACAGCCATTTAGGGGTTTAAACTCCTACTACATTTAGAAAAGCAACTTTCCTAAAAGAGTAATTCATTAAGAGAAATTATTACATTAATTATTTTAAACTTGCAAAATTTTTTGGGGAAAAAAGCCTTTGCTTAGAGTGAAGCTATTTGCAAATACAGCACATGTGACAACATCTAGTCATGGTAGGATGAAGCGAGAATCATTCATAGGTCCGCACATTCCTTCCACAGCTGAAGTCTACATAGGAATTGGGAAGCCTGCTGAAGCCACAGCATGTACCCAGGAAGCAGCTAATCTCTTTCCAATGTCGCACTACGTTCTCTACATGAGAGGTCAGGTGGCTGAACTTCGTGGGAATGTCGATGAAGCCAAACGCTGGTATGAAGAGGCCTTATCTATCAGTCCTACCCATGTGAAAAGCATGCAGCGGCTGGTAAGTCTTGGGTCCACATTCGTAAGTAATTTTGTCTCTACTTATAATACTGTAATGTGAAAAAAATGGGTAACTGATAGCTTATGCATTTTGGATCTGTATTCTTTTTAGCAAAACAACTTCGGAAGCAGTCTTCTCTGGCTTTTTATTCTTGCTTCTGTATGTGTTGGACCACAAAAAGGGTCTGTAGACAATAAGACTATTTCAGTGTCAACAGAGACTACAGAAAAAGAAGTCAGTTGCACCTGCCATTGAGAAATAAATGTGCCTCATGGTAAGAGAAGAGTTGGATACAGTAGTCTAGAGGAAAGGCCAGTTATTCTGCTACTTCCAGATTAAAAGTTGAATTCTACATGTTGATTGATTACCTTCATGCTGTGTGATTTCTTGGATTTTTGAAAGGTGCTGAATTAGTTTCACCGTCTAAGAAATAGCTTTGAGTACAAAGGTGTCTTCCCCAGCATAAGTGCATAAATTTGTTTACAGACTTCATATATTCTGTGCTTACTATGTTAGGAAAATTACTTTCATTTTAAAATCCAATTTTATTCCAGACGGAGCAGAGTACAACCAACTGCTTCTTATCCCCACCTCTCTATTCAGAAGTAGAAGCTGTTTCTTCCTAGATGAATTATTCAGAGAAATTTTGCGTGCATCCCCAAGGGGAACATAGGAGACAAAAGATCAGGTAGAAAGACAGCACAGAGAAAGTTTTTTGTTTCACATTTTCAGCATTTCAAGATATTGGAGCCTACTAACAAATGCCAAAAGGTTCCTTTTGCTGAAAAAGCAGGCAGTCAACCTAGAGCAGTGCTACTCAGTGAGAATGAAAGCTTATGTTTTTCTGGGTATCTTTTTGCCCCTCATCTGAATCCGCCTTTGAATAAATAGTCTGTAAACACATAATGCTTTTCAGAATGAGAAATTAGCTACCTTAAGAGTGGTGTGAGGTGAAAAATACTGGGCTTCCAGTCCAGGTTCCCTTTTTATGAGCTTTAGGGGTTGAGTGCAAGCTGGAGAATAACTTCACTTCATTGGATTGGACAGTCCTTTTTAAGTATTTTTGTTTATAAAAGCTTTCCCTATTACTCTACCTCTTTTCAGTACTAAGCTGTTGTTTGGAATATTTGCTGAGAGAGCTCTGCTGCTTAAATACAAATATTAAATATGTATGCTCTAGAAATACTTGTCTATATGATTCTGCATGGGGGAAAAGTACAAGACCTGTATCTTTCTCGATCTTATTACTATTGCAAAAAGTATTTTGAGGAGGAAGTTTGCATTGTTTGCTCTTGTATCTGTGTATACATTATCTGTATTTCTCAACAATTTGTGTATATTTACCTATTTATGCCATATCAAATGCTACTGTTCCAACAGTCACCTCAGAGCTTAGATTTATTTAATAAGCTTTGTTGAATTTCTTTTTTGGCAAATACCAAATATAGATTGTAATAACTTTACGTATAAAATGCAACAAAAAGAAAATAAGATTTAAGGATGGCATAAGTTCTGGCATGTATCATACGTATCCAGCTGCCTTTCCAAGTAAAATGACTTGAAAGAGTTGAATCTGAAATAGGTTTTGAAGGCTTTTGTCCTTTTAATTAAAATTTCAGAACGAGTCACATCTGACACGCAGTAAAATTTCCTGATACTTGTGGTTTAGAAATATGGGCTTTTGATTTGAGATATTTGCAGTTGTACAGAGAACTACAAAATCTAAATAAAATGTTTGTTTATATTTGTATGAACAAGAATGGCTTATTAGGAATAGACAAGATTTCTCATTTCCATCCTTTTAATGATGACACATCGCTCCGGTAAGAAGGATGAAATATTAAACTTAAAATGAAGCTTTACTCTTTTTCAGTACAGCTTTTTGCCTTTACTTACTTATTCCTCAATACGATCTACTGTTTCTGCTCATAAACAACCTTATTAATCTAAATTAATGAAGAAATGTGTGAAGAGAGACTAGAAAGTTTAGTCTTATGGCTTGAGAACTGATGTGCTTTCTCCTGTGAGTGACGGCACATCCTGTCTCAAGTGCATTTGTCTTGAGTGCAGACTCCATATTCTGTTAATGTGACCATGAAGACATGCTATTTGTGGAAATCTAAGCTGTTATCTTGAATGCAGTTACATTTTATTGGCTGATATGATCGGTTAAAAGGCTATTAGTCAAAAATTACAGTTTTCTAAAAAGCCATATTATTCTTAATTATGCTGCTGTCTCTGAGATTTTCAGTGATTTACTCCTGTTTCAAAGGTTTACTAAAATGACAAACAGGAAGACTTCATGATGGTGTGAAAGTTGGAGCAGCTAAGAATGATGGAATGTACCTGTTCACCAACAAAATTATAATAAATGGGAGTGGTCAGAGGGAGAGGTGAACTCTTGCTGTATTTGCCTTAGTAATTAAATGCCTAAGACAACCTGACACCAAATAGTGGGCGCTTGATCCACCAATAAATGACAGTTTATTTAGCTGTTTTCTGCTTAGTTAAACTTCCTGGAAAACGGAGCTGGTTTGGTTATACTGTTACATTACTCAAGATGTGAGAAATTCTAACAGAGACCTGGCTGCAGGGGGCAGTGTGTTTGTGTTCATGCTCACTGCAATTTCAGTCCCTTCTAAAATGTTGGAGTTTTTAATTAAATCAGCTGAACGACAAAACTAGTTCATTCAAAGAGAAATGCTGTTAAAATTCTCTTTAGTTGCTTGTGAAATTTAATTATTCCTCGTACAGTTAATATTTAAATACATACATTCACACACTGTATTCTATTAAGCAGTTCTCATTTTAAGATCTGCCTTGTACTCAGGTGCTATTTTTTACCATTTGTCGCTAACTGAAGGTTTCTCCAAGCCAGGGATTATGCCAGCTTGCTCTTTGTCTCACTCTGACTGCTTGCAAGATGTCAAGAGTGAAGCAGGAACATGTCAGGAGCAATTAAGTGTACTTAACTGAGTCAAAAGCAATGCTTTTGAACAAATGCAGTGTCCTTTCTTGTGTTTAAGGGTTGTATAGTGGGCTGGAGGAAAGCAACACAAAGTTGTGTTCTAAAGGTTTGAAATTTTTCAGTTTGTGTTCAGTATTTCAAATTGCTTTTTAATATTTTTAATATTTTCTTAAATTACTTAATTGAAAAATGGTGATTCTCACTTCAATTGAATGTCATATATAGTTGGTTGTCACCTGCCTGGTTCTGGCCAGAATGGGTTTATTTGAACAACTTTTCTCTGTTCTCCCTACCCTTTATCATCACCTCCAGATTTCTGTGTTACTGCTGCCTTCTGGATTTTGTCATTATTTTCCTCCCTTGTGAAAAAAGAATAAACAATTTTTTTATCTTCTGCAGTCAGAGTGCTGTTGTGCAAAGTAGCCCTTACTGCTAATGTTTGAAAAGTCCTGAAACAGGGTATCATTCAGAAATGCCTGAAATGGCAATGAATATTTCAACCCATTGTCCAGGAAACAAATCTGTGTATTCCCTCTCAGGCTGAAAATTTCTTAGCTAAATGTAGCTTTGACATGAAATAGGTTTTCCAGCATCTGCATATCATTATAATCCTAGAAGACTCTTGTATTTTTTGAATATTAAGTATTCATCACAGCACTTGCCACTTAATCCTATTAGTAGCTTAGCTTCTAAGAGTGGAAAAGTAAAACAGAAAGGGAGAAATTACTTATTCAAAATTACTTATGTAGAAATTAGTTTTCAAAAAGCATTATCCTTAAGAATTACATTTGCCACTCCACACTCTTAAAGCTTCATATAATTATGCAGAACTAAGTCCCGATCTCTTAAGGCTTAGATTAACTATGTGCCCTTTACCTCTCAGTTATAAATATATTGTTATTTATTTCTAACTACATTGGCTTCATACATTTTTTTTCATCCCAAAGACACTTTACCAGAAAGAAGCCAGGCAGCATATATGGGTAGTGTATGCTTATGAGCCTGCAAGGATGTTGAGCTCACTGAAAGAAAGGAAGAGCAGAGATGGCTTTAGAAACATGAGTTAAGACACTGATTGAAGGGGTCAGGGGAGTTAAAGAGAAAGACTAAAAACAGTCACCCAAACTAACTTCTTTCCTACAGTGAGGTAGTATTCTCTAGTATTTGTTCTTTCTTTCATAACAAGAACCTCATCTGGGGAATATTCAATTGCTCATTTAATTTTCATTGTCAGGCTACTATAGAGTAAAAATCGTTGGTTTAGGCCACATAGGTTTGTCCTAAAATCCTAATGCTGGTTCTTGTGGGTGGTTTAAGTTGTGACTGATTACCATAGAGCCAAATGCTAATGCCAAATCTCAGTGCTCATTTGACTCACTCTCTGAATGCATCCTTTACACACATGATGTTTGAAGAAGAATGGAGAAATAAGGCTAATTGGTTTTGTTAGATTTCTTAGTAAAATATTGCAGATTTGCCTTTCAGAAATGTCAAGGTTACTTCATAAAAAGTAGAGAAAGCAAAACGTACATTCGGCCAAAAACTAACTGTTCCTTATGGAAGGCATTTACTGTGATTTAACCACTGTCGCATCTAAATATTTCAAGTATAAATATTTCACTCTGAGAAAACAGTAGCGATTCTACTTGCACTTTAACCTGTAACATGCTCTCTGAGTTCAAGTGACTCAAGGACCATTTCAATACACTTTAAATTCTTCCTCACGGGCTATATTCTTTCCCACCTTGAAAATACAATTTCCCATTTTAGCCTTACAACAGAAACTACTGGTGCTTAGTGCAATAAAAAGTACATAATGCAAACTTGTTGGGTCATCAGCTTCTGAGATAAAACAAAGTGTGAATCAAAGTGTGTAATCAAGAAAGAATGAGGTGTTCCTGTGTGTGTTTCAAAGTTATTTCCTTTTATTTTTAGTGTTATTGAGCTCAAGTACAATAGTTAACCATTTCACACTGATTCATATCTTGGATTACCACTGGAAGATGATCAGTAGAATTTCTTAATTCCTGGATGCTTTATCAGATTTCTACATTACTCTTAAAAAAATCTATTTTTGTTCAGTATTTGACAACAGTAATTGCTACACATTAAGAGTTTAAACTAGAGTTTAGTCACTGTTCTGGAGACTGAAAGTAACTAGGGGAATTTTCTTGATGCTGCTGAAGGTCCTGCCTCATAAGACTTTGTTTTCACATTATCAAATTGCTTAATAGCAACTATAGCAGGAACATATCTTTCAGCAAGAAAATACCTCCATTCTTGGATGCTTTAAGAGCTCTCTAAGAAATCTCCAACAGGTTTCAACTTGTCTGTGCTGCTCCTCAGCTGACAGCTGCTACAAAAGTAATATTGCAGCTGGTCTTATATTAGTTGTTTGGCTTAGATAATCTGTGAATATCCAAAGATGTGAAAGTAACCCCTTTTTGTGCCACATCCACTGTTGTTGCATTGAGTGGAACTGGAGAATGGTGGAAAAGCTAAGCCATTGGGGTATAGTATTGATTGAGAATCTGGTAGCAACAGTTAAGGAAGCTTTCTGTAACTTTTTAAGTGTATTTTAGATATTTTTTAAAATTAACTTTCCTGGGATTTCTATGTGAAAGAGTTTCTCTCTCAGTTGAAAAGTGTTTTGATTTTGTGACGTTTTGTTGGGTTTTGCTCATTTGTTTTTGTTTTACATGGGGATTTTTGCCTGTTATGCTCAGCTTTAACTTTATCTTTCTGTCTGTTTTTGTGTTATCTGTGTGATAGATTTTTTCCACAGTTTATCAATTCAGGCTCAACTTGCCAGAAACCATTTTATCACTTCTATTTGTTCCCATTAAAAAAAATGGAAAATTAATCAGTGGTAGATGTTGGCAGAAGGAAGGGATGCTTTTGCTAGAGTTACTTCTCTTTATTTGGCAGGTCACGAATCATTCCACTGTTTTTATTGTATTGTGTGGAACTGATAAGATTCCATTCATCAAATAATTCATCACAATTTGCTGTTGCAGTAGGTCAGCCTAGAGCGTGCAGTATTGCTCCAAAGTTATTTGTCTTTGCTTGGAAGATTTTAAGAATCTTTGTTGACAATTTTCAAAATGCAAATAGTATTTGTATCAATCTTTGATTCATGTTTTATACTATAAAGTCTTTGGACTGGATTTTATTATCAAAACTGAGCTATTTTCAATTTGTTTCACATACAGCAAGTATGGATTAAATGTGATCTGGTAGGTGGCAATCAAATATTGTATCGAGTTCAAGTAATAAAATCCAAAGATTGCAATGGCCTGGTCTGGATCAGGGGTTTATTTTTGCTAGACATCATAAGAAAGCATCTGAGGAAGGATTCCCTGCCCTGTACTTTCTGTCTCAAGTAATTGACAGGGAAAGAGCTGGGGAACATATGGCTTGATAACAGTAACAGTATCTTAGATACACGTATGAGATACACCCACTTGCCCAGAGAGGTTGTGGAATCTCACACCCTTGGAGATATTAAAAATCTGACAAGACACAGCCCTTGTCAACCCACTGTAGGTGACTGTACTTTGAGTTTGGATGTAGACTATCTCCAGAGGTTCCTTCGTACTTCAGTCATCCTGTGATTCTAGGAACACAAGCAAGACAAGCTTTGTAGATAGAGGGAATGATTTCTTTTAGACAACGTGAGAGGAACACGTGTTTGTGGACAAAATCTTGTTACAATCTTCCTATTCTGCAAGACTTTCATTACTTTTCCCAGTAGTAAAGATATAGAAAGCACAGATTTATTTTCTTTCTTCCCTCATATCTGTTGTTTATTACCCACAGCAACCATGAAAGGATGGTGCCAAGGATTAATAACTTTCTCAACTGTATTCACTCGTCTTACATACGTGCATGTATAATAGGCACATCTATGTATGTATGCATATATTCTCTGTTACAAGATCGCTTAACATTTTGGATACAACTTATTGTCTTTGCTCTGTAAAAGTGTGGTGATGCCAGACCTTGTTGTTATCAACTGGTCATCATCTTGCAAGCATTGCAGTACCTGCGTGTTTCTCTAAATGGCCCAATCTGTGATAGCTAGATATAGTGACGCATTTTTTTATTATTGCAGTCTGATATTTTTATATGCTTGATTTGGCTGTTTTTTTAATAGTTAATGGTTTTTGTTGTTTGGGTTTTTTTAAGTATGCAGGTACAGTGCAACTGCAGCTGCAAGAACGGCCAGTTGATTCCAAAATATCTCCAGTCATGCTCCCCATGCATCCTGATTCTGCAGTATGGTTGGGGAACGTCCACACAAAAGTGTTAGTGGCTAAACAATTCAAGTGAAAAGCCTCAGTTGGGATTGTCACAAATTAAGTTTTTGGGCTCCTGTCTCACTCTTGATGGTTTTCTCATGGGAAGTTCAAGTACACCTTCATGATCTGCATTGAGGATTCTGACAAAGATGCGTCTAATGCTATTTGCAGAAGACAAAATATTTATGACTCTTTACAGCTGTTTACATGGAAAATATATCTCCTTGTTTCATAGTACTAAGTAGAGATGATAAACAGACCAGCACCCTAGGAAAAGTATCTGATCAAAATGAAAAATTTACATTTTTGGGCTTTTTGGGTAGGTTTTAGAAAGGGTAATTCCTATTAAAAGTCTTTCCAAAGTCCCTCCATCTCCTTATGCATTTTACCCTCTAAAGGACCGACTGTGTTAAAGTCATTGTCACTTATCATGGAATCATAGAATCATTAGGTTGGAAAAGACCTTATTTATCATCAACTCCAACCGTACCTGTCTACTACTGAATCATGTCCTCAAGCACCTCATCAACCTGCCTTTTAAATACCTCCATGGATGATGAATCAACCACTTCCCCGGGCAGCCTGTGTCAGGGCTTGATTACCCTTTATGTGAAAAAAATTTTTCCTAATGTCCAATCTAAACTTCCCGTGATGCAGCTTGAGGCCATTCCCTCTTGTCCTGTCACCTCTCACTTGAGAGAAGAGACCAACACCCTCTTCTCTACAACCTCCTTTCAGGTAGAGCAATAAGGTCTCCCCTCAGCCTCCTCTTCTCAAGGCTAAACAAGCCCTCTTCCCTCATCCGCACCTTGTAAGACTTGTTCTCCAGCCTCTTCACCAGTTTTGTTGCCTTTCTCTGGACACGCTTCAGGACCTCAATGTCTTTCTTGTGAGGAAGTTTTGTTGATATCGAAAACAATCTTTGCCGTTTCCACTGTGCCTTTTGCTGGGTAACTGGCTACCTAAAAGAGGATGGAGGGAAAATAATCATACGTATTTTTCACTAGTGTACAAATACTAACAAGTAAGACTAATGTAACAGAATGAAAATGTCAGTAGTTTTAGTCCCAGTAATTCAGGATATGGCCAGGAGGCCATATGTCAGTGAAGTCCTAATAGTTGCCCTTGATATTTAAGTTCTCCTTGTTTTAAAACAAAAAAATGAATAAAATGGAAAGGAGAGAATGCCTGGGAAAAAAAAGAAAATGTGTGCTATTCCCTGCTGTCCTCTGTACTCTCTTTAACCCCTTTTCATGGATACTTGCTGGTGCTTTTTGCATGGATCTCAAAATACAATTTTTATTTTTCTCCATGTAATTGCCTTTCAATATGAGAATTGCTTTGCGAAATGCTTTTTAAATTAGGTCATTCTGCTGAAGATTTCACTCGGCTAATTATGATTATTTTGCTTCCCTGGGCATTTTGTGCTCACTGAATTTATTAAAGTATTACTTTATAGCTGGAGCTGAGAATATAGACAGCAATCAAAGCTCGCTGGCACCTGGTGTGCGTGGCTGTGTTTCCTGTATTCTGTAAGGGCTTTTGCTTGTAGGCAACATCTGACATCTAATAGTTTATAATTGAACTTCATATAATTAATAAAGAAATATTTTTAAAAATTTATTTTATCCTCAACTTTAAATGAAGGCAAGAGATTTTGTTTTCCTGAGAAAAGTTCTGTTGTAGAATTCTGTAGGTGAGAACTCATTAACTACAGGAAAATATTTGAAACATGAAGTCATCTGCACATGTTGTCTTTTTGGGTTTTTTTCCCTTGTGCTGCATAATTTTGCCCACAGTGAAGTCTAGCTAAATGCTACCATCAACAGCGACGTGAATGATGAGACAAACTGTTCTGTGTGTTTTATTTGTGGTTGTTGGTAAATGTGTGTTAGAAACTTGCAGCACCGTAGCCAAGTGTCCGAGACCTGGCTATTCAGCAGTGTTTCTTATAGTAACTTATTATTATAAAATTCACAGGAGTTATTGGTGCATATATTTTGCTGTAGATCTCTTTTGGTTCTCAGGTCCATTTCTGGTGTGCTGAGGAAATCGCCTTTTGCTTTTGTTTTATATCTATCACAGGAAGCTTGACCTGCTTTGCTGTAAACCTTTTTCTGAGACAACTGACTGCTATTGAGAGGGCCAGAAGTTGCATAATCAATTAAGATTCCTTTTTCTGAGTAGGAACTATAAACAACTTGTTCTTAAAAACTGTGCTTTATCTTATCGTCATCAAGTAGAAAGTGACCTACCTTAATCCAAAACTAGAGATCTGGAAGCAAGTGTCCCTCAGGAAATTATTTTAGTGCTTGCTTTTGCCAGGGTTATGTCAAACAGCTGCATTTCCCAGATAAGTTGTCTACTCTGGTATAGAGTTTTTTCTCAAATCCCCAGTCTGGAACAGTCTTTTTATGTCTTTCTATCTCTCTAACTCATCTAATTTTAAATTTTATTTGAAGACCTCCTTTCCATTTATTGCAGCCTTACTTCCCTGCTGGCCAGTATTGTGCTTAGCAGTTCTTCCCCTTCTCATGAATCTACAGTTTAAAGATGAGTTGAACCTCATACTTTGGAAGGGTTCAGACAACTTACCGTGTATGAAGAGCATAATATAATTCTTCCAAAATTAGTTTGCTTTAAACAGACTGTGTTTTCTGGTAGCTGACTGTTTTTAGATGTTGTTAAAGAATTGGCTTTTAAGATAAAGTGCCAGGGGTTTTTTTTATGTCAGGATGGTTTTTTAATCTGAATTATCAAATTAACAGAGAAAGCAATTATTTCAGTGAGCTTTTAACTCATGGGAAAATCTGGAGTGTGTTTTGTCCAACTCTGAAAACTATGTTCCTTTCTAAAGTTGGGATATTTTTTTCCATTATTCTACATTAGAGTATATTTTTTTCAACGAGTGTCAACAAAATGGTATGAAGAAAGTTAAGTGCAGCTATTTTTCTTCAGAAAGCTGCCATCTCTTGATTTCTCAGCAGGGGAGAGGAGACATTGTTTGGCCACCTTGCATACTGCATCTCACTAAAAAGGGCCAGTATTTTCTCTGAATAAAACTCACTGCTGTCTTCTGTCACGAGAGTTAGGGAATAGGAGATAAGAATGGCCTTTTAAGTAGCAGCATAGTGGCCAAAGCTGTGGACTGCAGGAGGACTTTACTAAAAGGCTTTAGATTAACTGATTCAGTACTACAACTTCATTGCAATCAAATTTCATTGGCAATCTTGATACGTATGTGCTAAGACAATAAATTAAACTAAGATATGTCCTGAGGCTAAACCCTGAAATCTACTCACTATCATCCATCCCTGCTGGATGGATGGACTACTGCAGATTAGTTCTTAACTCACATCTATATTCTTGTGCTGCTCTATGCCATCTCTAGTTTGATTTGTTTTCCTATATCCAGCTATACTGAAACTTTACTGAGGGCCAGACAAGTGAGTTCTACAATTTTATTTTGCTTTCCCCCCTGGTCTGGATGTCTTTTTAATCTGATTTTCTACTGATCATAAAGGATCTATTCATGCTGTTGCTAGGATGTGATGCAATATTAACATTAACACAAGCCAATTTCTTGGTAAACTGATATTGGTGCTGTACACTTGGCATTGTGAAACAATATTCTGAGTTTCAATTTGTGTTGACTTAATGGGGCAAGGATTGAAAATTCTGGTCAACGCTGAAGACATAGTAAGCTGACCATGTTTAACCTGGGTATACCTATATCAGAGACTGTTATACAGTTTATTTGCTTGAGCCAGTTATCTGCATCTACAACCAGATTATTTCTACTACTCTACTGTCTGAAGTAAGCTTGCCCACCATGTGTTTAATCCAAGTTCATGCTACATGAAATTGTGAATGCAGATTTAGAGGTGCTAACGCTTTTAATGCCACTGCCATCATGTTAAGCTATTTTGCTAAACTGATATGAGTGGAAAAATACATCATGGAGTGAGAATTAGTAATGCTAAAGTTGAAAACAGAGCTGGTTTGGGTTTCCATCACTTTTTCAATCAGCAACGCAGTATGATCTGCACCTTTTAAATTCTGACATTAATATGCATGGGCTTTACAGACAGCGAAAAGATAAGACTTTTTTAGTTTCAGCAGTTAATCACATATACAAATCTTGTCTGTGCATTTTGTTTAAACACTGACTTTGCAAACAGTCCTTGGCATTTGAAACAAATGCAATTAGTTACAGATCTTTTTTACCTCTGCACTATTTGTTTTTACATTGTTGAACCGAGAGCTGATTTAAATCTTGAATTCAGTATTCGATATTTTGTTGTATAGCTTCATTTTTAGTTTCAGCTCTTCATATTTTTAAAAGTGAATATTTAAGCATTCAAGCAACTTCAGCAGAACTGAATGGCTGCGGGTAGCATCTAAGAGTTGATATGGCAGATAGTAAGGCAATGACTGAAATGTCTTTTATTCTTTTTCTAAATAAAAAGTCTAGATATTTAGAAAAGGTTATGGTATTTGTTTTCATAACAACTTCAAGTGGTCAGTGTGTTAAGTTTCAAATATGCTTTCCCCTGAAGCTTGTGGTATTTGTTCCCAGTCAAGAAATGGGGAAACTGAGGTGTGGATGCCATGACTCATCTAGCTTTAAATACAATACAAGCCTCCCAGTTTCTCATTTTGAGCATCACATTCATGGAACTCGCATTTAATGCCTGTCAGGGATCTACAGTGTTATGGTGTGTCTTGTTACGGCAGCATCATCAATATTCCCGCTGCCTGCTGAAGGGAGCCTGTGAGGTGTCTTGTGGGTTTTGACTTGCAAATGGTTGGCACACTTTAGGAGGGTTTTCCCTTACGATATTTAAATTTAGTACTATCACTGGTGGACCTCCTATTAAAATGTAGATGATTAAAACAGCTCTATCATTTATCAGTGCAAATTATCTTCTTGGATGTTATTGCCTTTGCATGCAGTTTCAGTGAATGGTTATGTGGCAGCTCCTTGATTGCCATTTTCTGCTCAGCCATGTAAAATGAGGTCCTTGTCTCAAATTCACTGCAGAACTTCCGATACTTTCAAATAATATATCAGTTCATTTACCTGCATCTGTCTGTCTTCTAAATATCTTCCTTTCTTGAAGATTTTGTCAGTGTTGTCTTGGATTTGCTCAGTAATATTTCCCAAGAAAAAGCTGAGATGGTTGGTAAAGGAGATGGCTGTTTGGGGAGCAAATAATTTCAGAAGTATCTGTGGCATCAGTATTTTGTTTCTATGATGGATTTTGAGAGCTTGGTTAAACTTAGCACTACTTTATAGTAATGCAGATAATAAAAATAGAATACTTGCATAGGACTTTGTTTCTTATGTTGTTATTCAGGAGAAGGTTCAAAATTCAAGAAAAGCTAACTTCAAACCAGCACTACATATGAAGTCTACGCATGTAGAGATCTGAAGGAAAAAGAACTGGTGCTTTCATTGTCAGATGTTCTGTTCAGGTCGTTGCTTTGATGAATCCTCCTGTCCTACAAGTCAGACTCCTACCCAGGTTTGAACAAAAAGGAACTAAGTCTTGTTTTATGTCCGTGGAGGAAGCTGGAGGGTATTATAGTCCCTAACGTGAACTGGTGAGTACATATGTACTCTTGAATGTTTACTCATGGTTAGCATGAATCAGATTTGGAGAAGTAATGTCATGAATTTCCTTTTGCTGTTATGTTGTTTGCATGCTCATGTAATTGCCTTTATATGCGATAAATATAGTTTTGAGTAGGACTTCTCAGGCCAGATTTTTTCCTGAAAAAGGAAAGGTGATATAGTCTGGGAAAGGAGGTCAGTTTGGTGGCAAACCATAACTCTGTGATTAGTGGGAGGTAAACAAGAGAGGACAGTTTTATACCTTGAATTTTGTCAGAATGCTTGTAAATATTCATTATTGTCCAGATGCTGAAGTTTAATTTAGTTTTGTACAGAGATGCACGTACCAGAATCTTGCAGAACTAAAAAAGCTCTGCACATGGCAATGTATGACAGCTTCTTTCTGCTAATCTCTCACCTGAAACATGTAGTTTATACATGTGGTTTTTTTCACATAAATCTAAGAAACCCTGCATTGTAATAGATGCTGTGGTAGTGCTTCAATGAAGCTGGCTTTCAAGAAATAGCCCTCACGTTGTATTTCAAGTTGCTTTTAGAAACAGCATTTCTTTCTTAAGAACTGATACAGAACTGAATGGAAAAGAAGTATTAGCAGAACAAAGAGATGTTAAAAATGGAGTTTTTAACTCATACTCAAGAGCTGCATGTCTTTACATAAAGCACTTGACCTGGAAGAAATCTTCAGTTTTTTAGTACTGCTCAGATAAACCAAGCAAAGCAATTCATTTAGCAAAGCACTTACTTGGCAGAAATATGAAAACACGAACATTGTTCACACTGTTAGAAGCTAAGCACTGTGAGGAAAGGCACTATCCAAAATACTTGAGCACTATAGTATGGTTTAATAGGCCCATGAGGATGCAGACATTTGAATCTTTCTTTTTTTTTTTCCTCTAAGTACTTTGAAAAATCCCAGAGTTTTCAGATGCTTCCTTCTTATCTCAGGAACTAAAATTTATAAGTGAAGTTATGAATATTTCTTTTATGAATGTATCTGAAAATTCATTGATTAGTCTTTTTTAATCAATGATGCTGGTGAAATGATTTGTTGCAGCTAAGTGTGTTCAATTTCCCTCAGCACTACTGATGCACTGTTTGTGTCACACACATTGAACTTGCTGTTTAATATCCTTAGTAAATCAGGCATACTAAATCATTATTGATTGTATGTGTGTGTGTGTCAGCTTTACATTCATAACTTTTTAATTCTTTAGCTAGTTTTATCTGGACAGAAGAGGGAAAGATGTAAAAAAAATACAATTGAGGCTTATGCCAATATTACATAAATAGAGGCAGGAGGAAAGACTACAGAGGCTGTTTCATGATTTCAAGATTTTATTAGATATAGGCAAGTACCTATGAGACTGAATGTTTGTAAATTCTCTGCTGCAGGGATATATGACACAGTCATTGTAGAGCATAGCTGTTCAAAGTTAACTTTTAAGGATTTTTCCAGAACATAACGTAATGTTTTCTGCTGCGTTAGGTTAGTCAGCTATATGACTTGATAGTATAATGTAGTTAGACAAAATAGCAGAAGGTGAGTGTTATAAAGACCTTGTCAGTAAAGGGCTATGGAAATAATAAAAAATGTTAAAAAAATCATGCAGATTTGAAATTTCTTCAGTTCAATAACAGTGTGAAAATGCTTTCAGAACTCTGAATCAACATGGACAAAGGCTGTGTTAGGTACTTTGATAAAACACTTGCCTTCTATCAGAGGTGGTCTGACCTACTGGAAGAGAGAACTGCTTTTGCCGTGGTTTCTGAATTAAAATTTCTCTGCTGATAAGTGGTTTTGCTACCTTAAAATAAGTAATTTAAAATAAATATTTAGTTTTTAAAGTATACTCTCTCATTTAAAACCAAAACCCTTTATAACAGTAATAAATTAAGACAGATGTCAAGTGGTTACAAATGTTCAAAAGACAAGCAAGCAAACCTCTATCAGCTGCAGAACCATTTCAATTTCCATTTTTTTCATGGTCCTTGTTACAGTTTGTCCTGGCAGCTGACAATAGTTTCTTTGGGATTCTGTCTGGTTTTTAATTTATGACCATTTCAAAAAGCGATAGCCACAATGGCATCAGAACAGATGGTATTATGAGGGTCACAGGCCCAAAGACTTACCAGAGGGCTATGAAATGCTATGACACAAATGCAGTCTGTGATGATGCTTTGTCATGTTAATTGAATGCCTAGCCAGAAGTTGGTAGGTTGCAGTTGCCAGAAATAACTGTTCTTGATGTAAAGTCTAAAACAGTATGAAAAGCTGTCAGGTCTATTAAAGTAATTGACACGTCAAACTTAATTTCCTTTAAAATTGTGATACGATAGTGTGATAAACTGGTGATCTCTGTTGGTAATAAGTGATGTAACTTTAGATTGGGCATCCAAAGCCATCTCACTTGCTACAGAATCAAACCCTAAGCTTCCTAAAATTGGGGTAAGTTTTATTAGTGGGTGCAGTCTCTCTGCCATGTGCATTACATTTGATTTAATGTAACTTTTATATCTGAATTTTTTTTCCAAAGTTAAAATCCATGGAGGTTTAACACAATAGCTGATAGGAAATATTTGTATCTCACCCCACACTCAGCAGCTGCCTTAAGTTCCAGAATTCCCACCTTCCCCACCAAACCCACACTGTTGCTATAGTTCTTATCCTTGAAAATGGAAGCTGCCACTCTGCATTTCAGTTCTTCACTCAGTGAGCATTAACTTCCCAGTTTACTTATTCTGATCCAATCCTAGCTTTGTGTGGGAGCGCCTTTTCTGCCATTCTTCTGTTCTTCCTGCCAACTGTGCTCCAGTGAACTAGAAAAGAGACTCAAATGGACAAGATTCTGACACTCTGGGAAGCAGGATTCAAATCTATTTCAGCTGCCTGTCAGCTGACAATAGTAAACCAAAGGAAGGCGCTGAAAGAGAAACAGCATTTGGAATTACATTTTCTCTGCAGATTCCAATCTTGTGCACTAATTTATTATGCAATTTGGAAAATGGATTTCAAGAGCCATAAACCACCCTTAGCATATGATTTAACATGCTGTGTCAATCAGTGCAGTGATGGATAAACATTTATAAAAAGTCCATAAATGCATCAAACTTGTGTTTTACCTCAGTCTTTAACAGGAATGTGATATTTCTCATGGATGGGAAAGGTAAAATTAGTAGTGGAAATGCAAGTATGGAAATGGTGGTATGTGCTTGCTGGTGGAGAGTGAGGAATTAGCCAGTATTCTGGGTGAACTAGTAGATTAAATAAGAAATCAGTAATACTGGTGAAACCTAAGTTAACAAAAGATTGCAAGATAGTTAATATGCTTCCGCTATGTGGGAAGAGCACTTGCTCCAGTCTGATTAAAAGTGAGATTTAGAGACCCTTCAGAAAAGGAAATTCGATGACTTTCACAAATACAACATTTAAGAGCAAGACCGAGTATGGAAATGACTGGGGTGGACAAAGAGCTGGAGTACTGTTTGATTCCCATTGTTCTACAAGAGCTACATCTTCATTGTTCATAAGTTGGTCAAGCCCAACAGAAGACATTATGTTGTCCCAGTTATCAACCTCATCATCTTGTCAACAGTGTATTCTTACCAATAATTTTGTAAGCCTACAGATTTCTCCTTTCCTTATGGAAGATGGTAGTGTTTGTGCCCAGCTGGTGGCTTCACATCCCCAAATATACTGCCATGCCCAGTAAACCCAAAAGAGGCTGATCAACAGGGCAAGTGTACACTCAGTGTGACCTAAAGCATAGGTTTCACTTGGAGCATCCTTGCAGGCTGGCCCTGTGATTCTTTTGTAATCCCAAGTAAAGTGTCTGGATGATAAAACTAGCCTGTAGCTTTGCATCAGTGTTGCCCACATACGCAGCGAGCACTGAGGTGACTGAGCTGTAGCACTAGAAAGTCTCTGGAGCGTTTCCTGGGAGGAGTAGGAAACTATAGTGATGTTGATGATGATGACGATAATAATGCTCCTTGTAAACATGAGAGGAATATGCATAATCAAAATAAGGCCTAGTGAGATTGACAGTGGAACAAATGAAAACAAACTGGCTTGTGAAAAATTTGGGAAGATGATTTGCAGATTTCTAGCACTTACATTCTAAACACTGTGGAACAAGAAATCCTGTGCTAAGGTTGTCTGCAACAACAAGGGAACAAAATGATGCCTTAAGAGGGGTCTTCTGATCTGATAAGAATGAAATGAAAATGGCTTATTTTTGTCAAGTTTTAAGTAAAAACTTAACGCTGATCCACAAAAGGATACTTGTAAGAGAACCCAATAGGCTTATATGGAGTTGAATTACGAAAGGTGATACTGCAGTTTTATTTATCTGCTTCCAGGTCAGTATTAGTAAAAGCTGATTTGTTGAGGTATACTAATCTTATTTTTAACTTTTTTAAAAATTAATGGATTTTTTTCCCGCAAAATACTGAAATACTGCTGTTTGAATCCCTCTCTTTGTCTTTTTTCCTTGGTTTTCAATATATTCAACTTCTTTGGGTTTTGTGAAAGGTAAATTGGTATATAAAGAAGTGGCTTATTTTTATGAAAGTTCTCAAAGGCCTTTCTTAGCCAGTGATTAGGGTTTGGCTCTTCTGATCACTACCTGATGGCACACAGATGGGAGGGTGTATGCCTTCTCTTCACACTGAAAAAGCCTTCCCTTGAAGATGGATCTGCTGGCAGTTGTCCTGTCAGACTGACAAGCTAGCAGTCTACCTACGACTTCTGACTTTCATTTAAGAATCTGGGCTGGGGATGAAGGGGAGAAAGGGGGTGCATTCCCTCTCGTGCCAGGAGGGTTTTGCAAACTGCAATGAACGTGGCTCTTCCCATGGGAGTGCATTGAGCCTGTGGAGCAGATGGCAGCTCACATCTTAGAGGGGAGGAAATGCTCTGTTTCCTGGGGATGCTATTAAAAATGTAATTGTTAATGCTATATTAAAAATAACTTCTTTTTCTTAAGAGGCTACTACACTGGCATTGCAGTATGTGCTGCTGTGGTGCCATAGCACTTTTGAAACAGTGACATTAGCCATAGTTCTAACACGTTATGTATATAATTCTATGTGCAAAAGTTTCTTTGGCTAAGGGCAAAAAGAATCAAAATGTGAATAATGTGCTTTAATCTTTGACTTTCTGTTTTATTTTATTAAAGAAAGGACTGGTCATCTTTTTCCTTACATTGCAGTTCTGACTCTGAATATTTAATACAGAATTGGTCAAAATATTTGAGAGAAATACACATGCATAGATGCAAAAAAGGTCCTTTAGAAGATTATCATTCACTTCTGATTCCTTTTATCATAGTCTCAAAAGTTTGAAAAAGTAAGTCCTAGTTTCTGTAATATTGAGTGTGTACAAGTATGGATGACAAGTGCTAGATTTCGGTATAGTTACAGTCTAGCTAAAGATCTCCAAGGTGCTCAATTTGGACTCTGTCAGCTTCCTTAATTATAAATTTTAACCAGAGAATCCAGTACTGGATCTGCAACTCTGATTTTTCTTTGATACAAAACTATTCCCCTGACTTCACATTGATTTCTTCATTAGAACATTTGATCAATTTTCTAATTACTATTTGCGGAAATCACGTACCACCAGTATTGTCATTGTGGTTTTATAGAAAAGCTGTCATTAATGAAAAACGGCTTCTTAAAAAGTCATTGCTTGCTATTTCTTATTGTTTAGATTTGAATTCTATCAGTGCTTGACTCATGGACAGAACATTAATTTCTTTGCATTATAATTTTGCATGGAGCACAAGCTTTCAAAATCAGGAACCTTTAGGTGTACCAAATTGAAATCTATGCTCTTGGCAATGGAGTAAGGACACTGAATTCCCAGTCCCTCATTTCTTGTGAAAGATCCAGCTTTTGTTCAAATGCTTGAATAATAACTCACTGGGCTGACTTTGAGGCTCCTCATTTCAAGAATCTTGATCCGAGGTTTTCTGTTTCTCTAGCTTGTTCTGCACTTGTATAGTTTTTGAAGGATTTGGGATCTTTTTTCCTCAATTAGATATTGAAAGTGACGTTATGTTCGTCCTAAGTCTTGAATAACAGAGAAACAATTTTCTCTACTTCCCACCCTTTGACTCAGAACTGGGGAAATACTGACATCAGTAACAAACATTATTTAGAACTCTCTGTAGGTAGCACAATGATGCAGTAGGAAACCTAGCTGTGCTTTTGAAACCAACAGTGTTGAAATACTGCCACACATTAGGTGGATAATATGGTAGGGTTTCAGCAGTGAATACACTGTAATCAGATCATGCATTTATATCTATAAAGTGTCTGCATAGGGGAAAAGGTGCCACTATATAAATGATGATATACAAGAATATTCTGAATTAAGGAATTACTATGGGCATAATTCCTAAACAGCACTGTCTGTGGCTGTGACCTCCAGGACCAGCTTTCATCAGAGGTATATGTGCTTGAAGGATACTATACATCTGGGAAGTCCTCTTTTCTCATTTTTGGTAAAAAAAGCCAGATGTGGCTTAAGTACTAGGAGAGAGAGCAGGGAAGGTACAGTGATGCTGAGCTTCTGGATGGAGGGAGGTGATTGAGTGAAGAATCACCCACATTTCAGTGTCACCTCATGGTGTCACAACTGGGAGGAAACGTAAAACATTTGCACCAGATGACAAGGACTCCGAATTTGGGACTGGCCATACTCTGAGAACTATGATCGTACTTGATTGTTCTGTGGTGATGCAGTACTTGCCAGAGCTGTAGCCATCTGACTTCTGAAGAGAGAATCATTGTGTTTTTACTGTACTTGTAAATACAACATATGAAGTAAGACCCTCAGTACAATTTTCAGATGAAAATAAAAAGTTAATCTCCAAAGTCACTGTCGGTTTCACTCTATCAGTAAGGTGTTTTGTTTCCAGTGTGCTTGCTGTAGTTAAATTAGTTCTCACAATGTAACGTGGCAGTCACGCTGTATTTTATAAGCTGATATGACCTTCATGTAAATTGTAAATCAGAATTGTAGCAAACTATTACAAGATTTTGTTGTCTTAACAAGAAAAGAAGTCCCCCAAGAGCTTCCATCTTGGTGGAAGGCTATGACCAGTAATTAACAAAAACAAACCAACCTTTAAAGTTTGAACCACTCTGCAATATTGGCTGTGAACAGTAGTGAACTAAAAGGCAAGCACATCCCTGTTGGAAGGGGTCAGCCTTTTTCAAGGGGGTTATAAATACACAGATGCACTAACAACCACGCATGTTCGTTATTTCATACTGGCAATGTGAAGTTCCCTGAGTAACCAAGCCAAAGTTGTTGTTTTAAAAATCTGTTGCCAAGCAGTAGGATTTCTCTTAGCAACCAGTGTTTTGCAGCAGGGGAAGCAATTGGATACCTTAGGGGGTATGTTAGCACTGGGGGAAGGGTAACGAAATAGCAACCTGGGGTTGGGAGCTTGCTTCAGCGGTGACAGAGCACAGTCGGTTACTGGGGAACAAGGAAGGCAAGCAGGGGGACAAGGCAGGAAGGAACATGCAGGGCAGTCAATGTTTTGGGATAGGCTGTGAACAAAAATGTTGGCTGCAGGTGCAGGTTCATATTTGTTCATCAGTTGCTTTGGTTTGGTTTAGTGAGCTGTAGTGATGTTAGCTAGTTGTCCGCATTTGAAAAAAAATCCATGCTGAGCTGCTAGGAAATTTTAATTTGAGTAGATTTGAAGAAACACACTTTTTATTATTCAAAAGAATTGCATTATTAGAGCAAATGAGATGAGTAGTTCTGCATTTTGGAAACACATTACATGTATGTTGCCGTTTCTTTTCCAATCAAAAAAAAAAAAAGTATTCACGGAAAATTATCTTTACTTGTAAGTGTTGGTGGTCAAGCCAGTTGTCTTTAAAGCTTATAATATGGACGCCCTTCAAAATCACTGCATTAAAATGCATCTGTCTGTCACTGCAGACAGCACTATGTTTATTCATTGTTTTTCTGATAAGGACTTTTTTCAAATTGATGCACCATGTCACAGTTTTTTCACACTTGCGGGTAACATTTACTTAAAATGACTAAACATGTAATTGTTCTTGGTATATGCCTTTGAAAGGAGGAGTTAATAAATGATTTCTTGTGCAAAGTCATGCTTCCATTAGTTGGACATGTTTCAGCACAAATTCATCAGCTAAAAGGAAAACAGGAGAGCATAGTGTATAAATAACAATACATAAGTGTAAAATGTTGATTATAGAATACATTTTAAATAGTTTTTTACAGAGAATGGGAAATACCTGCTGCAGAATTTTACTAATTTTTCCACGTATCATGACAAATTATTATCGTTTTGCCTCACTAACACTTCTGTTTCATTATTATAGCATAGCACTGTCAGGTCTCTGGTAAACCTTCAAGTTTGTTTGAAAATAGCAGCCACCTTAACACATGCAAAATAGGCTGAAAAAGCAGCATGTAACAAGGGGCAGTTCTGTGATGCTAAAATTACAGTGCATATGGATTTGCAATGCATACATTGCATATTAAGTTTTGTAACTGTTTATGGTCATAATCCTTGATCTTCAGGATTATTTTAGATAAGATGGGATGTTTCTATCTTGTATTACTGCATGATTGAAAGTTGTTTCTTTCTGAGGCAGGCTGGGACTTGTTTAAAAAAAATAAAATAGTGAACTGGGAAAATCACTGGGGAGTTGGATATAGTGAATTCTTTGGGCCTTTTATGGTAACTTTTAAAACATCTTTGGTTTCCACGTCTGTGTAGCTCTATATCTGATTATACATTTGCAGCTGCTAGCTTATTAGGCTTCAGGGGGTCATCAGTAAATCAGGCAAGTAGTACTTTCACTGTTCTTCTGTCTCCTTGCTCTCATTGTTAAAACCAAAATCAGTCCATTTTATATTTTCATATGTTTATAATTTATTATATATTTTGGTTTTGCAAGGGAAACTTTTAGCTCTGAAGGGTATTTTTAGGTAAGTAATGTCTGCATCATAGACACTTAGAAGCTCTTTGGCAACCAAGTCATGTAATAGACCTACTAGGAAAAAAAATAATATTTTATCTGCTAGAACTCAAATATTCATAGCTGAGTCTTTTGTTTCTTAAACACGGTGAGCATCTTTTTGCGTGTTAGGTTGGCCACATTTCTTCTTGTCATACTGGCAATTTCTCCCAGTTAGCATTTTCCTTCTCTGCAGTTACAAGTGTGGCTGAGTTCAGCATCCTCTCTGAAGAAGGCAAAATTGCAAATGGACTTATGGTCAAAGTTTCCATTACACTGTTTTTCCACTTTGAAGTAAATCTCATTGCTTTTGAGAACATCTCCCACCTGTAGCCTATATTTTTCTTAGTGAAGATAAAATTGTTCCTCTTGATATCAAAGAAGTAAAGGTTAAAATCTCAAGTGGAGCTTCTGTTGAGACTGAGAACTGTTTATTTTCCAGGAGAGAGTAGTCAGACAGTTAAACCTTAAGAAAAACTCAGTCTCTCTTGAGCAGAAGTGTTTAGTCCCCTTGAAGAAACCACAGGGATCTTTGTAGTGTTACCTTTTTGGGGGTGGAGGTAGGGGAAGTAGGTATTGCAAATTGTATGTTTAGCACTTTATGATAAAGCTGTGGTTTGGTGAGACATATGATGGGTGATAATTATGTCTTTAGTTTTTAAAAAGTTAGTTCCATGGAAAAAATTTGAATGTTATCTTCACATTTGCCTAAAAGCAAATAAAAATGTGTGACCTTACTATATGCCTCAAAATGACTAGTTTTAATCATATTTTCAAAATCAGAAATTAATTTTTCAAGTAGTTTTCCATTTCTGTCATGTGTTTATTTTTCCACTGACTGTTGGGTTGATCATTATGCAGGTTATGGTGTGGAGTTTGCTTTGTGTGTGTGTTTGTTTTTTGTGGATTTTTGTTGGTTTTGGTTTGGTTTGTTTTTTCTTTTTTAAAAAAAGGCCTCATGGATTCAAATATTTCACAATCCATTAGTTTTATGGTATTGGTTTTCTCATTTCAGAAAAAAGCTGGATACCTACTGTAATTTTGCTGTATAATCTTTATATTCATTAGTTAGACCTTTCTCTGCACATGTTTTTTTCAGTGAAACACAAGGAATTAAGAGAAAGTTGTTCTTACAGCAAAAGCATCAAGTAGTCATATTATATAGGCATGAAAATATTATCACTCTCTTCTCAGGAGTTCTTCAACCAGGAGTTGAAGAAGCTTCCTGGGCCCTTTAGACAAGTCTTCTCACAGACATCAGAGCATGCAAAGTCTTCGTGTAGGACTCTGTTTTAGTGCTGGTTTGCACCCTGCTACTGTGAGTAGAATGCCAGGAATGTTTTCACCTTTTTTTGGTAAACTTACTCACAGCCAATTTCTACGCATGTATTCTTGTGCCAACATTATTCTCTAACTAAAATAGTTTTTCTCTATTCTGTTCTCTCTATAGTATTTATATAGCAAGTAACTTCTCCTGTCAGCTTTTGATTTGCTAGGTTAAACAAACTAAGTCTGTTGCTCTTCTCTTCTAGACTGAGATTATGTTGATTATCTCAATGGTAGTTTTATGTGCCTGTTCCAGTTTGAATGACCTTTGAAGAGGAGGGACTACGAGGGTAACAGAGGAGGCCCCTGTCTAGCTGTGTATGGCACGGGTGCTAAAATCTCTGTTTTTTTTCTCTACTGGAAACCTTTCCACACTGGCACCTTTTCACAGTGTCATCCTATGGTTCCCTGACATATGCAAATCCTTCTTCCAGTCTGCTTGGTTGACAGGCTTCCACCATGCCACAGAACTTCTGTGTTACTGTTGTGTTATTTTCTACTTGGTTTTATTAACTTTTGGTATATTTCAGTTATTCCTGTTATTCCTTCTATATCGTAGCCTCTTAACTTTTTCTTGTCTAATTATATCATCACTTACAATTGTTGTGATGCATCATTAGTTAAAACACTGAACATGATTAGTCCCAAGACAGTCTCCAAAATACTGAATATATAATCCCCATTCCTTAGTGCACGCAAGATAAGTATAAATGAAGGTTATTCAGCCAAATGTTTTGGATGGCACTTTAAGATATTTCTGTCTATTCAGATTCAATAGGGTTTTTTTCTGGACTGTGTTTGTGTAGGTACCTAGGAGATATTGAGTAATAAATAACAAATGAATTCTGTTTTGGCAACAGGGTCTTCAGTCAAGGGTTGGGCCCTGTTTGGCAGAGCATCATAAACAATCCTTGGACAGATGCTTTGGCAAAATAAGCAAAGAGTAGCAGTTTTATATGTGGGGCAATGTGAAATGAAGTGTAAGGGTGATGAAGGGAGGAAACACATGTAAAATCATTGACTGACTAGAGGAAGACTTTGTGACTCTGGACCAGATGAAGAAAGAATTGGTAAGATCTTGAAAATAACCTGTGGCTGAGAAGAAAATTGGAGCCACGTTTCCCCCCTTTTTATAAATTCCTAAAGAGTTTTTTTCTGTCATGATGTGAAGTTTGGGTAGGACCTTGTTTCTGGTGACTACAGTACCTCCCTGTCACAGGCAGCATACAGTAATGTTCTTTTAGAAACCAGGCCCTGTAGGCTCTTAAAATTGGAAAGTCCGTGTTACTCCTGGCTCTGAGCCCTGATGGTGGCCTGGGCACTGTTGACCTTTCCTAGAGCAGAGAGCATCTGAACTCCACAAATCTGTGAGTACTGTTGATTATTCAAAATGACTGGTATAAATACCAACGAGTCAGAGACCTGAAGCTTTTGCTTCTTGTGATGATGGCACAAAAAGGTCTCTATTTCTCCAGAGACTCCCTTCACTTCCAGCTTGTGCTGTTTCTGATTAGAGTTTTCTCTTGGAGTTTTTCGCATTACAAAATCAACCTCTTCAGTGTAGACCTGGATAAAAGAAAAATAAGATTTGCTTAGAGTGTTTGCAACATAAAGGCATCCTGAACAGACAGAAGCTGGAAGCCTTAGCATGCTTAGGGGAGATCAGTGGTTTGTCAGAAAAACAGAAGTAAAAACTACCATAACCAAAATAACCCCAAAATAACCCCAGAGTTCTCAGCAAACCAAACATGGGGAAAAGTGATAAACAAAGCTTGTATTGGGCTGCGAAATTTAGAAGCCCACACACATTAGAGGCTTTTATAACTGTGCTAGAAGCAAATGTCATAAATTTATTGGTCTTTCATGTGAAAGAATCAGTGAAAGAGACAACATAGCAGGAAAAATATGGCATTCTCATAGCAGGATGCCAACAGTTGGCTTAGACCCGTCTTTAAAGTACTGCAGCATTTTAAAATGTACAAAGAACAAGTAGATGGCTTAGATTTTGTAATTCCTTAGGAACTTGCTGTTTTCATCATTCTTTTTAGAATATATTTAGTAGTATTTAATGCTATTTAATCAAATTATTTTATAGCAGTTTTTCTAACTTATTCAACTTCCAAAATCTCTATAATACTTATTTTTTTTAAGTTGATATGCCTTTGTATTGAGGATATAGGGAAAAGGCATTCTGTTTAGGTTTTAAACTAACATGCCAAGTCTGAAGTTGTGGGCCGTATGTCACTTAGGTACCCTGCTGTGTTTCTGTGGCACTGATGTATTGTTCAAGCCCATCTCCATCCATAAAGCAAGAGACCTAACTTTATTCTGCAGATAAATGTTGTCTGTGCATCTGCTGCTACATAGGTAAAGGCCAGAACCCATAAGCGGTGAAGAGCAGGATAATTTGCTTTTGATACCTGGGAAATCTCAGGGGAGTTGTGTTTGGGTTTTTTATTATTATTATTGTTTGTTTGTTTTAGAGGTTTGTTTTTAATTTGTTTGTTTGTTTTCCTGAAGGGAACTAGTACAGTGAGCCAGCATATGCCGACAGCTGGTAAACTGGGGTTCAGTTTTGTTGGATGGGTGATGGTGCAAGGTCACTGAAGGATGCTGTGTGGTAGGCTTAGCTGCTCCTTCTCCCTGTGGTCTATTGTGTAATGCTTAATAGAGCAAAGTCAGGGAAGGACCACAAACTATTTGAAATGTTCTGTGCCTCAGAATTTCAGTGAAGTCATCTGGGAAAGTGATCTACAAACTGGACGCTCACAGTATATGACATCTGACTATCATTCTGACGGAGTTAATGAATCAGAGGGTATTATGTCTTCTTTCTCTAGATTGCTTGTTTGAGCTCAGCCCACAGCTATAGAGACCAAATGTCACCATCCTTTTGATGCTCTGCATGAAATGAGTCTAATTTTATCTCCACTGGTTCTTTGGAAGCAAAGCTCGTTGTCCCAGTGCAGATACCCGAGGCAGGAGTCTTCAGCCTGAGACACCAGTCAAAGCCTGATTTCAATAGTTTATTTTCTCAGAAAAATATGACAGCAGGGAAGCAGCTAGTATTTCCTCTCGTTCTATCACCTGGAAAATCTCAGCTACACTTCTATCCACACAGAATAGGGCAGATGTGATATAATGTGTTTCTGTTCCCATCAACAGGCTGCAAAATTTGTTGTTTCCTTTGGTCCTGGAAAGAACAGCTTGTATGCTTCGCAAGCGGGGAAAATAGTCTGGCATGTTTAGGGAAAAATAAGTATTATGAGTATTCAAAGAACTCACATGTTTAATTAGTATAAAATATACAAAAGTGCATGGGATAAAGGAAGATTTTTGAAAGTTGGATCATCTTGTCTTGGAAGTTAAGAATGCTTTAATTTTACTCAGGTTGGGTGCATGCAGCCAAACCATCTTTATATATTGCACCTCCTTGCTTCATTTTTTGTGGTTTCACATCTGATACCTACCAGTCACTGACAATCACTTTTCTGCAGGGAGAAAAACACCAGCTCTGAGAGTTATCTGATTTTTTAATTGGAAGTACTGTTCTCTCACTCTGGAAATGCTGACTCACTTGGCAGCTCAAAATTCCAAAACCAGAAAAGCCCTCTAGCACCTTCACATGAGAACATCTGCTAGGCTGATAGAAATTAGCTTTCATTGTGTTTATTTATTTACTTGCCAATATGATACAGTGCTCTTTATATTGTTCTTCAGAGCATGGCCTGTACGATGGAGTTAGCAGTCTGCTGTGCTGAAAGCCAGCCTGGTGGGCAGAATTCCAGACACGTATGTTGGATAATTCAGGAGTTGCATAGAATTTCATACTTTCTAATCATCGGCGCTTATATTGACAGTGATTTGAAGGACAGATGCACAGAAAGAAATAAAAGAAATCATGGCCCAGGGAGTGGGGGCTGGGAGGAGAAAAGTCACAAGGAAACTATAAGCATGTAATCAGGAAGCTTCTCTGCAAAACAAAGATTAGTGGTCCATATGCATTTCGCAATAGAGAATCACTAGGTAAAAATGCATAACATTGTTAGGATTAGAATAATCCCAGAATAAAGCTGTCTTACGGGGTCATTTCATGCCTTTTCTGGCACAGTAACATGGCTGAATGTGATGGATGGATATTTCCACTGCCTTATTCAGCCTGTATCCTGGTGTGTTTGGACATCCTCTTGGATCATGTTATGTTGAATTGGATCCCATTCCACAGAGGAAGACAAAGAATCGGTGTCCAGGGAGCTCCTCAGGAAGTTATCTTCTTGCTGGCACTTTATAAACTACTGATGCAATATTAGTCTCCGTACAGTTCCCGTTCCACAGTTTGAATCAAATACCGTGGCTGTTGCCCATTGGGCTGAACTCTGCTCTGTTACTGCCATCCCTGAGAGCCCACGGAGCTGTGTTTATGATCTTGGATATTATAAGGCATGAGCTGAGTGTTGAGATGCGCAGGCAGGATACAAGCACTTCAGAGCACACGCCTTAGGCCTTCAGGCACGGGAGCTTGCCACAAAAGCTCAAGTATTTACTGTTTTTTGGTGATTGGGTGGAGTTTTTGTTGTTCAACTCAGTTTTTGTATATGAGTATCTGTTTTCTGTTCAAAGCCGCTTGACTCCTTTCGTGTAGTAGTAGCTTGGTCCAGTCCTGCTTCAGGTCATGGGTGATTTTTTGTGTGTTTAAAGAAAATAAAGTTGTCCTTAGCACTTTGATCCCAAGTGCTATGTACGCTTATTTCACTGTTGCTACACACCATTTGAACTTCAGGAAAGTCCTACTGACCAATAGCAACCATTTTTATTTTGTTTTCATGCAGGCTCTGATACTTCATCAGCTTGGGCGCTATAGCTTGGCAGAGAAGATTCTCAGAGATGCGGTCCAGGTGAACTCCACAGCCCATGAGGTCTGGAATGGCCTTGGAGAGGTTCTGCAGGCTCAAGGCAATGATGATGCTGCGACTGAATGCTTCCTGACGGCACTGGAGCTTGAAGCTAGCAGTCCTGTGGTCCCTTTTACCATTATTCCCAGAGTCCTTTGAGAAGGCGTCTTGATCAACTGATTTTGGTCTGACTCCTGGGGGAGGAAGCCCAGTGTATCAGGCTGCCTGGTAACTGGTTAGGTTGGAAAGCCTTTAGAGCTACAGGTAATAAACTCCAGTCTTTGCAGGAAAGTGGCCAAAACAGTGACTTGATGCAATATATCAGTGTTAGACTGAGAGGACTAAGTGGCTGGCCAGTACGGAATCACTCATATCGCCTACAGTTTTGCCCTGGTAGTTTTCAAACATTGTTACATTGTTTATGGATGATGTGCCATATTTTGTTAGTGATACTTGAGTGTTACATAAAATATAATGGAATCAACTACCAAATGTAGAATAATATATTCAAGTTAAAATTCAGTGGCAGAGCAGACTATTTTTAACAAGACTGTTAATAAAACTGTTCTCTTCCTGCCTCTCAACCTCTTTTGGCCCAAAGTCAAAATGTGAATTTTCTCTTTCCATCTCTATTTTAGTCCAGGCCAGAAAATCAGTTCAGTTCTTGTTTTTAGTTGCTAATAACTGTGATGTGTGGCTGTTATCTCTATTTAGAGTGAAGGCTGAGTACAAAAATATTTGTATTTTACCAAGGTATGCCTGTTACAAAAAAATATATTAGTTATTTAAGTTTAACTTTTTTATGTGAATTCAGAGTTTATTTATCAATGGAAATATGTAAAAAGAAGCCTCAAATGGAATATTTACCGACATTCCTTATACATGACCCACACTTGGCTAAATGGGAAGATTATGTTAATAATAAAATGATTTTTAAATGGATCATTTCCTGTGTCCTGGTTAAGAACCCAGGGGGAAGTAGGGAGTTTGAACACATTTGCATGAAGTGGGGCCTGTGACTAGCTGGCCTCAAAGATGAACAACACCAAAATTAAATGCCCTGAGGCCAGTCTAGAGAAAAGAAGCTGTCATGCTCTTTGCCAATGGTATTGTTATCTTAGATTTCAGTTATCCTTAAATCTTTGCTTCTCCATTTTCATACTTTCCACTTCAGCCTCGATGAAGCTGGATTACTCTGCCTCTACATAATACATGGACATTTACATATATCTTGGTAGTGCGTGGGAAGAACATGTTAAATATTTATACACTATTCTTTAGTGTTCTTTACCTGTCTTCGTAGTTCTTTTTCAATGTCTCCTGCACTTACATCCTTTGAAGGAAGAGTTGGTTGGTAACATATTAGTGCCATATCAGTTGGATTTACAGCCAAGTGTCTAGTAGGCAAATACTTGCCTGAATTTCTCTGAGATGCATGGAAAAGTCTCATTTGTTGCAATGAATATTAAGTGTGCATGAGCTGGGGTAATCTAGTGTCTGCTCATTTACAGTGTTGGGCTCATATGGAGCCTGGGAAGAATTCCAAGTTCCCCATTAGACTGGGTACTTCTTGGTATTTGCCTGATTTGTCGCAGGAAGGAGTTTTAAAATGCTTTGCACAAGATAGCAGATGATTCATAAAAATAACAGCAAATGTTTTTCCTCTGTCACTCCGCAGTAAACTTACCTCAAATGCATGGACACTTACTGTGACACAGGCTCTGCGTGCTCCAGTGAGGATCTCCAAATGGCAGAAGGCTTAAACTAGTGGGAGCTCTTCATTCTTGCCTCTCCCCCCCCGTACCCCGCCCTGCCCCAGCATTTCATGTGCCTTTTAGGCTGAGGCTGCTTTCAAATGCTATCTGCTTAGTGCCTAGACCATCTGTTCTCTGTAAAATGGACCAAAAGGCTGTAATAGGTAGTGTTCTCAAATCTTTTTAAAAGCCAGTAGAAATTGTGTCATCTTGCTCACTGTGAAAACATCAAAGGTTTCCTCCCCCCTTTAAAATGCCTGTTTTGCATATTTTCTTCCTACTGTCCTTGGTTTTTTTTTTCCTCTTTTCTGTTTGCCAACTGTTCTCTTTTCTAGTCCCAGCTCATAATAAGTGCTGTCTTTTAGCACCCACTATGTAATACCTGATGTATCAAAAAATACTGCAAACCTTTTATTTGTTTAATTCAGTTCCTCCTGAGCTTTTCTGCAATCCCAGTTCTCTTACTTACATTTGTAATTTTCACAGGCATGCTCCTTCTTTGCCTGTTAACATTTATGTTGACATTAATGGTTGGACTTGATGATCCAGTGGGTCTCTTCCAACCTGGTTATTCTATAATTCTATTATTCTCATTATTTATTCACCTTTTATTATGATAATCAAAGCTTTTCTAGTTTGCACCTAGGTCTGAGACTGGTGGTCTTGCTCAAAAGAGCTTTGGAGGAAAGGAGATAGAATAGTAGAATTCAGCATTTATCTTTGATTCTTCTTATTTAATTTAAAGTCCTGCCTTCTTTTGATAAACTCCCGAAGTTGAAAGGTTAACAGTCTTATTATGTCGTATCTTTTATTAGTGGAGACATTGTCACTGCTGTCATGTATGTCAGGTGAACTTGAATATCTGTTTCATTTTTCTGGCACTGGACTCTGTTACGCTGTAAATCCACAAGCTTCTACCTCTTGGGAATAGCCTCAGCTACCTATTTCTAAGAATGGATTATCACTGTAAGACTGTACATTCAGGAATTTCCAGGCAGCAGTGGAAATTCTAGCAGCATATGAATTAAATAGCAACACTTGTTTAAACATAGTTTTCAACACTAAAAAGTTATGAGGTTTTACAGCTGTCATTAATTTTTTTTTTCTTAAATCAAGTGAGAAGGCCAAGAATATTTTTATATCTATTTTAGTTGATATAAAGAAAGATCTATATTTTGCAATCTGCTCTCAGACTACTCTGGTAGCTCAGTCACAGGAGTGAAGTAAGCAATGTGAGTGTGAGCAGGAGCCCCGAGGCTGCATTCCCTTTGGTGCCTGTGGAGTCCGTGTCACCCGTATGGGACTTGTTCCTTGACTTTGCAGCTGACCAACTCTCTGTGTGGATACACGGATCTATGCGCTCTTGCTCCCCCAGCCCGTGTCAGAAATAATAGCTGTTCAGATAGATGTTGAGATAAATCATAGGCTGATCCACCTGAAAACTAAGCCAACCCCTTGCTGTCTTGCCCCAGGGGTTTACCGAGCTTTGGGTAGAAGCCTAGTAAAGGTTTCAGGTGGATCTTTCATCTGATTTACTGCAGAAGTAGTAACACTAACATGCAGAAGAGAAGACAGGACTTGCCCTCCACACAGCAGCCTGTACTTGCTCCAGCTTAAAATGGTTATTAAATTGCATTGTCAAGCACTCCAAACTATCACTGTAGTGACAAGTTGCACAAGGTTGAGATCTCCAGCCTTTCAACGGGGATCAAATGCACTTCTCTGATCCCTAAGACTGGAGTAGCAGGTTTCAGAGGAGGCTTCCTTTACTCTGCCGCATGCTTGTACTACTCAAAAGGATTAATATTTTGTGCATTAGGCACATGCTAGAGCGTAGCAGCAATCACTGTCACACAGGAGGAAAGGTCTGACTCCAGTGCTTGCAATAAGAAAACTCACTATTCAAGTAATTAGTTAAAATTCATCTCTAATTTAAGTGCAGATCACCATCTTTTACTCTAGGAATTTTATTTTATTTTTTTCTTTCATCTTGATTGAGAACCACAAGGACAACAGAACCAATCTAAGCAGAACTAATCCAACTGTATCTTTGTAAACTTTTGTCATTAACTACATGCATTTTAAATATCAAAGGCTGGTTTTAATAATGTAATTGTCCTTGAAAATCTGTTTTTTCCTAGGTAGACCATTCTACTCTGGAATAATAACGTAAGCCTGAGTATATCAGAGTTCCCGATTTACCTCACTAATTCTTTGTTTGTTCAGTTGTCAGTTAAAATGACATATTTCTTAACCGTCAATCTGGCAATCATCCTCTCTCTCCTCTAGCATCACATTAAAGCCTTGTACGCTGAAATATGCTTTCAGCAAGTACGCTTCTCCAGAATTTCATCTACTTAACCTCATCATCTCCAAATTGCCTCCTCTGCTCCCACCAGTGGGCTATGCTGAAGTGTGGTGTGCTTCCACATGCAGCTATATCATCACAAAAAACTAGCTGGTAAGAATCCTACTTGTGGACAATTGTTGTCACTGATTACGTGAAACTTGATGGGAGTCAGAGCCAGCAAGTGGGCAGAAGATACGAGACAGTGAAGTTACACCTAAAGAGAATGAGAAAGAAATGCTACCCCAAACTCTTCTGGGAGGAAGGGTAGAAGGGGGTGTTGGTCAGACTTTGTTCTTCTGTGTTTCAGGGATTCATGGCCCTGATATGCTGGTTTGCCACCACCTTGGCCACTTGGCCTTTTTAGTTCCCAGTTTAAAGCACCTTTGCAGCCCAAATGCCTTGTCTCCCTGATTATTATTTTAAAGAGAGAAAACTGTACCTCTAAACAGACGTAACCACTTCTGTCTGGCTCCTGTTATGCACCGAGTCGTGGGGCAGACAAGCACTAGAGATGCTGTACTGGCATTTTTGCCCAAATATTTTCAGAGTACAACATCTGACAGGTGATCTTTTGGATTCAGTCGATAAGGCACAGCAGGAGCACATGGCAAAGCTCCTGAAGGTAGGAGGGACAGTGCTTTTACCTTTCTTAATATGCCTTCACTTAGAAAACTTATTTGGAGGAACTGAGTGTAAAAAGCTATTTTGGATATTAAAGGGTTGATGAAATGTGTCACTGTTGTGCTGAATCCTTTTCCTTTGTGTCTTTAGATGAGGAGGGCATCACTGTAGGAGAGATTACCCTTGTCTGGTTCACCCAAGTATAAATCTCACAGCCTGCTGCATCTGTCTGCATTGGAGTGGCGTGTCTAGCTCTTGGCTCCCTCTCTGCCTCTAAAATTGCCTTCCCAAGAAAGTGACACTGTCCTGTATAAAATTACGGAGGGCACCTGGTCTGTCTGGCTCGAAAAAAATAATCAGTAAACATAAGACATAGTAAGGTAATGGTAATATTTGTTGGTTATTACTGTGGTGACGTGGCTTTAAAAAAGTGTGGAGTCAGTGCTCTTCCATTTGTTTCTATGGCTGAGCCCCACTCCTCTGCAAGGATGGTGAAACTGGGTCTTGGTCTAGTTGGTGCAGCTGAGGAACAGACATCTGATGAGCATGTGTGCCCTCAGGCTTGTCACCAAGGTGAAAAATGGACTTTTTTCAGTGGATTTTTTTTCTACATACGTGCCCACATGTGCTCAGAGTTGCAGAAAGCTGAGTTTTACACTATGGCAGAAATTTTGAGAGGACTTGAAGTTCCTCTGTGAGTTCACTTCAGCTCCTATAAAGCTGTCTCCTCTACAAACGGGCTTTGTTTTTCAAATAGAAGGTTGGCGGTGCCAGAAAAGGAAATTCTGACCCCAATTTTCACTTCCAACGCATGTCAGATGTAGATCAAATAATGAGCCTGAGACATTATTATTAGTGCACGTTTTCCCAGGATTGTTTTCCAAACAGAACTGACTACTTATGTAGGACTGGAGGGGGCAACAGAGGCCATAAAACTTAATAAGTCTCTTCCCTTTTGACTGCCTTTTATAAACAACTCCTTATCTAGAGTAAAACTGCAATCTTCTGGCTAAACTGTTATTTTTTTAATGGTCCCTTCCAGAAGGGTGGGTTTTTTACTTACTTTCTTCTTTTTCCTCCTTCAAGCAAGCGTTTAGGGTAACAAACTCCTGGGTGCTGAAACAGAAACCCTGCAACCTGCAGGGCAAGTCCTGTGACTGAAGAACCCAGCACCTATTTTCACTCATGCAGGACCTCTTAGGCCAAACTCACTTCTTCCCACACATGTACTCAAGGAATAGGTCCCACTTGCCTGATGATCATGTTGCCCTGCTTCTGTGGTACTTGCCCACGCTGGTGGCCAGCCTGCAGGATGTTTCTAGAGCTGGTGTTCCTGTGCAGTGCCTCTGCCTCTCCAGACAGGAGCTGCTCAGGGTGGTAGCACCACATGAAGCAGTAAATCGCAACACACCTATTTGTGGACCATTCCTTCATGATGTGTGCTGAGTCAGCCATTGTTGGCATCTGAGAGATTAAAAATAAATTAAAAAGAAAAAGGAGAGTAGGCACAAGCCTCCTCTGGCTATGAAAAGCCCCACAAAGGGCCCACCAGCAGATGAAAACAATCCTTTCTGCAGTTTCCATCTTCTGCTGTCAGAGAATCTCTGGCATGTTCTTCGTCATCTGTTTTGGGTTGGGGCTTCACCTGAAGGACTGGGTACTGCAATGCTCAGTTTCAGCAACACATAAGGGTTAACTAAAATATGTCTTGGATGCCAGTTTATGGTGCAACTTCATCTTATGCCTGACCCAAAGCAACAACAGCTGCTGTTGAAAAGAAAACCTTGTTCCTGCACTTGCTTTCCTCCTGTTGTGTTACGTCTGGTGAGTGTGAGGCTATGGAGTGAGTAAGACCAGCTCACTGTGCTCATGGCCTTTACTTTTGGGTTTGTTTTTTTTTACCACAGAGGAGGCAGTGGGAGTGGGAAGGCAAAGCGAGCCCCTTTCAGAAACAGCCAGCAATGAGGTAGCTTGTATTATGCCTATCAAGAACCTGCATTGTTGTTTCCCTCACTGTTTTCATCAAAACAAAGGCTGAATTGGGGTGGTAGGGCACAGGTTAGTTGGTCTGGCAGTTCCCAGCTGGGTCTCACCCACATGTTGTCCCATCCTGGCTGCAGAGCACCGTGCTTGCCCTAAGAAACACAACAGGAAAGAGAACGATGGGTTTCTATTCCCGGCTGAGATGCCTTTGCTGTGGATTATTGCCTGAGGTATTATGCTATTGATGTCTTGTTACATTATAGTTTGAAAAATAGAGAGTAGGTGATAACAGAGATGCTCAGGAAAGTTAAAATACATTCATTACAACTGTGATGCTGATAGTCTGTAAGATAAAAATATGCTACATGCTTATGTGGATGTTCTTCTTCAAAAATAACGTGGACTTTGCTCACTGTCGCTTACAAATACACCACAAGAATTCGTAAGTTGGCATCTAACAGTAGCCTAGACCCAGAGCTCCTGGCCTTGTTAGAAGTGCTGGAGGAAAGGAGGCACAGATCATACAGGTCACAACTCACAAGACTCAAAACAACTCTCATGGCCCCAGTGCCTATCATCAGCCTCACCCTGTGATTCTTATCTTGGACCTTGATTCCCCTTCTGCAGAGAATTTGAATAGGAAATGATGCTATTGCACAACTATTTCCTTTCTTGGCTCCAAAATGGACTTAATTTGTGATTCTTGGCCATTATCACCACCAAACATTCAGGGCTGTGTATCATGGGTTGCATTTTTTTAACTCATTCTCTCACTGTAGGCCCAAATTAGGCCAATAGCAACCCAGGGCTCTGGCACATGATGGACTGACCGTCCCGGCAGTCTCGCCACGCTCGTGAGGCGGCTCTGTCAGCATCCAGCCTTCACAGACATTTCTAATACGACTTTCACTGTTGTGATGTATTACAGTATTTGGGATGCAGTCTTAGCTGTGTTTAGAGATGAAGGCCATCTGTGGATCTTACTCTTGTTTGAAGAGAAGGGACTTGTGCCAAGCCTTGCCTACACCAGAGATGTTCTCCAGGTGATAATCACAGCGCACAACAAGCCCACACTCCTGTAACACCCAAAGATCTAACAGCAACGAGATGGCCTTGTGATCTGGCAAGCAAGGGCTCCGTCTGGGAAATGAGGTACCGAATGTACTTACATACCCTGCAGCTAAATGTCTAAAAGGCCCTAACCAAAAATGAGAAAATAATACATTTTTAGGAGTGTTCAGTGCCAACTCAAGTCCATTTGCACTAATTCAGTGTGTACAGTCATAAGACAGCTAGCAAGTGCTCCAGAGGGCTGGCACATGCTTCAGGAAAGCTGGACTTCCCACCATCTCGAAGGAAGTGTGTGTTAGCTTTCTTCTGAGCAGTTCAAAAGCAGACACAAATTCTGCTTCCTTTTTATTATACTCCCCACTATGCATATACCAGTGCTCTTCTCATGTTCTTCAAGCCTCCTTTCTGTGCAAAGGGCAACATGGATTGCTGACGAGCGCTGCCTCCGTCCTGCTCTCCATCCACAGTTTGCCGTTTCACTGGGAGATGCCGAACAATCTGCTCCAGCAGCTTTTGTGTCCTGATTCCTAGAAGAAAGCATCCTCCAGAGAGCAGCTCGCTCAGCCTGAGCCACTCAGGCACAGCAGCAGCTGCAGCCTACATGCAGTGGGGGTGGTATAAATAGCTTGTGAGAAGAGAGGCAGGAAAAATTACGTGGTGTGGTGCTATGACCAGAGCTGCAGCATTCAGATTCAGTTTGGTTCTGCAATAAGCTTTGTTTCAGCCAACACCAGAGTTATGTTGGGTTCTAAAACTGCCTGTTTTCCTCATTCGGTAAAATTCAGGTTTTCTGAATCTTTTGCAGAAATTTTACTGCGGTATCAGTGACTGTGAGTTTTAGAGCTTTACCTTAGTCACCGACTTACAAAAAAGAAAAAAGTATATTTTTTCTGCAAGACCAGGACTCTGCTCTCACCAACCTCACTAGGTTGCTGGTGAGGGCCTCGCCCTGTATGCCATGCAGCCATTTTGAACACTGTCTTCCTTCTTGCAGGGCAGTTAGCTTCAAAAGTGGAGGGTTTTCTCCTTAATTCTCCTCCTTACTCTGCTGCTGACTGCCTTCCTCTGTGCTGTGGGTCCAAACGCTCACATTCCAGATTAGACAAGACCTGAACTATTCTATAAGCTGAGTAGAGGCTGTAACTTCTGGACTGTTGTAGCCTGGCTAGGGGTTCCAGCAGGGCTGGCAAAGGTTGCTGCAGCCATATCCATGTCCTGTTACTGCTGTGCTGGTGTTTTGTGTTAGGTGTGGTCTGGGCACGCTTGCAGTGCAAGCCCAAAGGGACTATGACGAAGCACTGCTGAAGCTTTAGGGGTAGGAAGCAGGCATCTAAGGGGCCAGCCTGAGCACCTGGCAGCTGTGTGGAATTTAATTAGTTGACATAAACTTCTCTCCTAAGGAGGAGATGTTCAGGAGTTTTTAGTGCTTCAAGCCTGCTGGCCCCTGCAAGAGTAGGGTGCTCTCCTGAATAGTCACCAGCGTTTCCAGTGTGTTCAGCTGGCACCACTGATCACCTGTGTCAACTCCAGATTACCATCCAGGGGAGACGAATATTTATTAACTAAACCCTAAATCTTGGACAGGGAGTAGAAACAGCACTGAGATTCTCAGTCTGCCTGCAGAACATCCACAGGCGGACAGTCTTGAGAGGTTTCACAGGTTAATGCTGAGTATGACCCATGGTAAACCTCATCCATCACCCCAGTGTGGAAATGGCAGCAAATACTTGGTTTTGGCCTTGCTTGTGCCCCCAGAGGGGAGTACCTGCTAAGGGGAGCACTCGGCACTGCTGCTTCCCTGCTCCCGAGCCAGAGACAGGCAAGCTGCTGGAGCATTGCAACCCACTGGTAGCCACAGCTGGTGACAGCTTCTGACTGTTACTGCTCTATACACAGCACCGTGTCAGATAGACACACAACATTCATAATGAAAACTCATAGTGAGGCCATCCCTTAGCAGTGAAGCTCTTCCAGTCCTCTTACTGGTGCAACAGCTGGAGATTGGACACCTTCTCACTGCCAGAGCTGCAAAGTGATGCGTAGCAAAGCTGTTCCACGTAGTGAACCCGCAGCGAGGCTCTGCACCAGAAACACTGATTAAGGTGAGCTGTGTTGTGGAAGATAGGTTTAGCTGTGACTCTATACATATGCTTATATGTTAAAAAACACTTCTATCTCCTTCTTGGTTAGCATGGTTTGGCTGCTGGATGATCTCTGCCTTGGAAAAGGAAGCCTGATAATCTTGAGATTTACCTTCAGCGTCCTAAAGAAACCAGTGTGACACAGACCTTCAGCCTTCTAGACCTGAGGAATAAGATACCCGTGAATTAATGTAACCTCAAGTAGGAATAAACAGCTCAGCTTTTGCCCAGGTCTTAGCTGAAAGCCCCAGCAACACCGGCACACAGGGTGAAAGCCATGTTGTGATGGTTCCAGTATATGTCTTCTGATATTTTCTGATGTCCTCAAGTCCGGAGCATCCTGAAAGACCACCACCACAATGACTCCAGTTACTGTCTGCCAGCAAGACTGAGAAAGTCTTCACTCATGAGATGCCTCCAGCATCTAGATTTATGTCTTAACTACATGCATCAAGTTCCTTAGCACCATTTGCTCCAAAACCACAGCTCTCCAGCAGTTAGTAAAGGCAACATTACAAGCTAGAAACCCTGAGTAAAAAAAAAAAACCAACCAAATAAATCACAAATATGGTACTTCAACTATATTAACTGCTTCTTGCAAATGCACAAGCTCCTGATTCACCACTATTAACAGAGCATTCAGGTCCTTACATGCTAGGTGTTTAGTGTTTTCTCAGCTCTAACTAGAAGGTTTATAGGATAAGTTGGAAGGCATTAACAGCCACCTCTGATCACCTTTGTATGTCCTTGGACAACTACTTGAGGGAGCTAATGCACAGTAACCAGGCTAATGTTCCTGTGCACTCACGGCAGTGTGCTGGCCATTGGAAGAGGTGTACTGGAAATCACTGAGCAAGGAACTTGCAAGAAGTGCAACAAGCTACCTTCTAGAAAAGCTTAAATTACATTAGCTTCATAGAATATAAGCGTGCCACACTCGGTGAACCATAAATTCACCATCTAGCTTGCTAGTGAAAGGCTCTCAGAGCAGAGATCAGAGTAATCAGTTCTTCTAATAACTGAAGTGAGATTGAAGAGGCCTGCAAGAGAGCTGGCCCACTTGCACAATGTGCTGAGGTGCCTTAGTGATAGCTGCTCAGCATTTCAAGCAGTTACTGCTGAGCAACGAACGGATCCTTTCTGCGATGGCTGATATTAAAGGAGTCTCTGAATATGCATGTTGCCCTCTCTGCTGACAGCTGAGTCTCTGATGTAGTGAAATACAGCACATCTGCTGAAGGAGCAAGCCTTCCTGAATAAATTAGCATGCACTCAGGATATGAGCTTGGACCCCTTGACCGGCTGGGGCCAGCTAAGAGACCAGCAAGGGGATGCAGGGGCATCTACGCCTCCCTTCCCAATCCTGCAGGAAGCTAGTGAAAATCAAAACCATATCGAATGCAGGAAGTGCACAAGGGATCCCCATGGATTTTGCTCACGTTCAGGTCCTTTGTGGCAATCTAGGAGTTGTTCATGGCAATTTTCAGGTGACCACAGGAAGTAAAAGACCCCCTCAGGCAGGCAGAAGGAAGAGCTATGTAGTCGTTTCTGGAAAATAGAATTCGTCCTGCACATCATGGAAAGCCCACAGGTATTAGCAGGCACGCTGCTGGGAGCACAAACCAGCCTCTCTGCATGCTGTCACTTACTGATGCCATACCCCTCTGCATCACTGGAGGATGGGAATAAGAGAGAAACAAGCTCCTCCATACCTAAGTTGTGCACCAAGTTGCTGAGCAACTCCTCTCTGGCCCCACAGGTGATCAGCAGAAGCCTTGATGCACAGTTTTCATGCATTTCAAGAGGGTGCAGGGAGGGTCAGCAGAGACACATCTGCCTATTTTTCATCCTGTCCTCCCATGAAATCAGAAATCTAATGCTGAAAGACCTCAGGATATTGCATTCCTTTTGTCCATTGTGGGGCAGCACTGCCTTTTCCTTGTTGAAACGAGGCAGCTGGGTCCTTGAGCAACAGGCAGCACAGACTTCCAAACAAATAGGCCATTCCTGGGGGTCTGCATCATCCTTTGCAGAATTTATTGTCCAGGCTATGGTTTGGGTCACAGCAATGGACAAGTGACTGCCTTCACTGGCTCGATGGGAATGCTTACTACAAGGGAGAGGAGGAAACTCACTGAATTTTAATCACATTTTGGCTGTCAGTGCCAAGGCATGGATAATACTTGTTTACATGATTAGAAACAAGATGTGTTACATATACATAGTCTCATCAGCAATTAGTGCCTGAGCATAGCAGACAATAACCTCCTGGCTGAATACAGCACAAATCCCTTGGCTATGACCTTCTGGCATGACTTTGCCTCCAGGATTGTGATGTTCCCAGAGCCCACACAAGGGAATGGCACCTTGGCTGGATTCCTGGTTTGACCAGGAAAAAGAAAAATGTACTGAGTAGCTAACAAGCCCTTGACAGTAAATGCAGCTAGAAGAAAGCGGGAACCTATATGCATCTGGCATAGCTGCATATGGTGAGGGACAGTTTTAGCTCCCCATCAGGAGAAACTCAGTGTGCAGTAGATGAGCCATAGAGATTCAGAGGAAAATGAAATTGCGTTCTTTGTGTCTGCGCAATAAAGCGTGAAGGAGGGACCCAAAATATCCATAGACTGGGTTTAAAGCGCTGTTCCCCTTCCAGGGATGGCTGGACCTCAAACAGAGGTGGGAGCCCAGTGAAAGCAGTAGGATGGCTCTTTGCAGAGCTCACACTGCATCTCATCAGTGGGTCAGGCCAGAGAACGGAGTGGCACTTAACAGGGTTGAGAAGGGAGCTGGTCTTGGGCCATGTTTTCACCTGGTCTGCCTGCAACATGGGCAAACCCTCAATGACAAGACTTCTGTCACCAAATCCCCATCAGATCTATGGGGATCTTTGCAAATGATAGAGTGCAACCTCCCTCTTATAGACTTGGAAATGTAAAGCGCCTTTACAACTGCATCCCAGTTCATTAACCTCTGAGCAGTTATACAACCTATGACCCAAACCACAGAACCATGCAGGCACTGGGTTTATGTCCTGCCCTCTCCCTCACTCTTTGTGTCTCTATCATTAGAGAGGCAAATGCTTCAGCTTTTACTTAAAAAAATGTTAATGCAACTGCCTAAAACCAACCTCCCTCAAAAACGCTGCCTATTTAGGTATCTTTTGCAGCTCAGCATCTGTCACAAGAAATGCAGCACATTTGGTTCTTTATAATGCAATAACTTGCAACACATTCCGCTTCCTAAATCTTCCAAAAGGAGTTGCATGAATCTCTGCAAAAATTGCAGATAAGCTGAAGACAGGAAAAGCCAATCTCTGAATTTAATTTTTGCTTTTCTTTCTTTTTTCTTGGATGTGGTCCATGTGTTGAGCAGTTGCACTTCCCATTAGGTCAGGACCTAGACAATAGTCTTCCAAGACCCATAAAACTATTCCACATCCAGCAGTACAGAGCTGCTGGCACTCACTGAGAGGTCTGCCCTGGAAGTGGCCTAGGTTTTCTCTCTCCTGTCTGCCTTTTTTATACCGGTATTTCTTTTCCAGAAATCTTCCCAAGCTGTCTGCTTTTATCTGCTCTTGCTACTTACTCAGCCTCCCCATTTTTCTCAGGCTGCACATCCCTCAGTGTCCTGCTCCCACTCAATGCTGAGATTAATGCTGTGTAATATTCCAGAGCTAACACGTTCTGTTACTTGGAGCTCATCTCATGCTTTCTTAAAATCAAATTTAAATAAAAAAAAGCACACCACTGAAAGCCTGTATATCTAAGTGGCTACATAGATCCAGAAGCAAGTAGTAGTTGGAGGTGGTAGTGAAGGGGAGGCCATGTCAGATTAAATGGGGAGTCTTTTAGATGTGAAAAAGTCTCTCCATTTAGTTAGGTGTAGGCATGCAACTTTTATGAGCCAACACTCCCGAGCATGCCATGAAAACTCTGCTTAATTTGGAGTACCTGAGTGCTTTGGATTGCCCTCTGCAGGTTTCCAGAACAGACCAATAACAAGGCAGGGACTGCACCACCCCAAAGTCTGTGAGATGTTAGGAGGTGGAGTGAAGGAGCCACCCTGCTTCATGGACAAGCTGTAGTCAATGAATGATGAGTTCAGAGCAAATCTGGCTGCAGGACGGTGGTGCTGTGATTCACCCCCTCGGGCTGGGAGCCAGTTAGGAAACAGCCAGGAAATCAAATTCTCACACTTCTCAGGACACAGGCAGGAGGTATGAGGGAAATTGGGCAAATCTTGCTAGTGAATAACTGCAGATTCATCTGCAGAGTCTCTTGGCCCACCTGCCTCCAGCAAGCACCAGGACACATCGAAAAGAAGGCACCCTACTTGTGTCTGTTCCCAAAGGGACTGGATCTGCCTTTTCTGTACCCCACAAACAGACTGGAGGATTTGCCTCCCTCTGCCCAGCGTAGTGGCCAGCTTCAGAGAACAGCAGCTGAATTCGCTGTGCATGGACAGAGGAGGTACTTTCTACCCACACTTGCACTTTCTTTCAAAACAGCTGTTGCTCCTTTGCCTTTCAATGGAATAAATGCCATGAAACACTACAATGGAAGTTAAAAATGTACTTACATACTACGTCACAGAAGAGTGGGCTAATAAGGCAATGATGACTAACTTCAGTGTTTCAAACCAGGGGATCCGAGTTCCCTGGAAGAGCAAATGAGGTGATGTTGTTACTGACAGCTCCTGCAGCAGCCCAGTTGGTTACATGGCAGACAAGTCTCCTGACCTACAGAAGAAAATGCCAAATTCCATGGCACAGAGTGATGATTTTTCTCCTAGGAAGGGCAGTCTCTGTGGGCTGGAGCGATGAAATCTTCCCTGCTTCATACATTTTGTGAGCAATGCTTGGCTGGACAAAGCCTCTCTTCTGTGCCTTTGTGGAGAAAGAACAAACCACCTTATTCCTGCATCTATTGAACTCAGCTGTCAGCCATTTTCAGTTTGTTACAATGAACTGAGAGCTTCTAAATTCTGGCTGGCATAGGAGTCCAACAGCAACGAGGTCAAAAAGGAGAAAAGCATTCTGCACTTTGAAGGGAGCTGGGATATTTGCCAAGATCAAGCACAATTTTTTCTCTAGCCAGTCAAGGAGCACAGAAGCTTTTCCAGACGCTGTTGACCGATTCAGAACAATTTGGCCAAAAGCAAATTCTGGAGTAATCCACTCTGGGCTGAATTTGGATTTTATTTTTAGTCAAATGATGCATCTTTCATTGCAAGGAGGAAAATACCATGCAATCTTTGCTCAGGCATGCACAATAATACTGCTGTGAGCCATACTGCTGTAGGAGCAATCCCTACCACTGACTTTCCTTCATGCTGGAGCACAGACATGGCGCCTATCATCAATTTGTATGGTGTCCAAGCCATTCCAAGGTACAGAAACATCGATGTCCTGGTGTTAGGCTCACACCTCAACACCCTTTGCCCAAGCTTGACTCCTGCAGAAAGTAATCTGGGGTCAGTGGGAGGGAGCAGCGAGCAGCAGGTCTTCCCCTCTTCTGTCATGGTCCAGGTGCCCAGCCTGACCTTCTCTCTGGTTTCAGGCTTCACTGCAGAAATACTTACTCCTCATTACAGCGAGCAGTTTTACAGCAAGGTCTCACCACCTGTTACACACTGAAGCCATTTCAGCTGCGTAGCTGTGATTAACTTCTCCATAGTGGTAAAAATAAAGAATGGCTTTGTAGAAACAGTAGGAGGAAACCAGAAACAGTTTTCAACTTTCTGTGTGAAGTCTTCTGGGATGTGTCACAGCAATGTCTACAAACCCATGTCTCCTTAGTGGTCAGGGATTTGTGCCACCACATTTACCTCAAGGATTTACTCCAACACTTCCTGGCACAAATCCCGTTCCATTTCCACCTGTATCCATAAATGCCACTCTTCTTCCTCCCCACTGCCCTCAGTTCAAGGGTCACCAGCCCCTGAACTCATGCCTGTCAAGACAGTGTTAGGAAAATCATTTGAATGCAGAGAGCAGTGCCTGGCTGCCCAAGGCTGCCCTGGAAGACTGGCGTGTTAGACCAGGCCAGCATCACTTGGCAATATAATGAGGTCTCCTCAGAAATGTAGTTTCAAAACAGACTACCTGGGCTCACAGATGAGCTGCCCTCTGGTTACAAACTAATCCTGCTTAGGGGAAATCTGGGCACAACAGCAATGCACAGGGACATTTCTACTTAAAACCATGGTAAAACCTGGTCTGAGATATTTGTCTTTTACACCTTTTCTAGATACTAGCTTGGTCACTGCTTTCTGTTTATAGAGGGTCCTATCATATGCAGACAACATAGACAATGACAAACTTTTCGTTAGCCCCTTGCAGAGGCATCCAGCTGACATGCAGAGTAGGCATTGCCTGCGGCTGGCGATGCTCAGTGGCAGCTCTGTGTGCCCGTTGCTGTCAGGGATACCGTGTCTGGCTTGACAGATCAGACCACATAAAATGAATGAATGACAAGGTGTCAGAAAAAGAATTACAAGCATCCCCTGGACCTTTTGCCCAGAACCTGTGTTATACCTAATCCTTCAGCGTGCAAAGGGCATAGAGATTATCATTATTTTATTTGTCCTTAAAAGTAAGAATTTGGAGCCTCCTTTTTCATTCTCTAATAATACATTAACTGTAGGTATAGGCGTTTGCAGACAATTATAGTCTTTCTACTTTTCTATTGCATTGCAATGGAATAATATAAAGGTTTAGATAGGAGGAGAGTTTGATTTCTCCATGTAAAAGCTGTCACAGTGAAAATAGAAATGAATCTGGCAAATGGTGCAGCTGAACCAACCCACACGGCCTCAGCTGCAGCAGGGCGACTTGCTGCAGCATGACGGCACTTGAGTACCAGTGCCTGCGCGCAGGCAAAGCTGCTGGGAGCAGCCATAATGAGCCTAGGGGATGTGCTGCCGCGTTCGCAGCAAGGAGCTGCAGCGTCTCCCAGAGCTGCCCCATTTTCCACAGCTGCCCGCTGTCCGCTCTGTGTTGGAGAGGATGGAGCACCAGGGCCGTCAGCCTGCCACATGTGGATCTCAGCAGGACCAGAGGCACAAGGCCACCTTTCACAAAGTAAGAATGAACATCTGCAGCTGGTGCTATTGAAGCACGTGGCTAGCCTTGGATAAACACATCCTGCAAACACAGGAAGCAAGAATCCAGCTTTGTTCGCCCCTCCTATCAGTTTAAAGAGCCACTGTTTTTTCAGCATGTATAAAAATTAACATTTATTTAAATTATTAAAAAAGAAATAAGTTATGCCATCATATGAAACTCATTCCTTATTATTACCTATGTAATTCTGAAAGGCACTGGTTTAATCAAGGACTGCAGACAGCTTTGGGAGCCCTGGATGAAGGGTAACATTTACAGGGAATTTTGTCTGGCGGCCAAAAGCGCTTAGTGAGGGCATTGACATATCCAAGGCAATGAAGACACATTTCCAAAATGGGGATCTCTCAGCTGTGCAGATCTCCATTAAATCAGCCACAAACATCTCCCGGATGGAAGCTTTCCATCCCCCTTCTACAGGGCAGTGACCACATCAACAGTATTTTTGTTGTTATTGGGGCATCTAAGCCCTTTCTCCTCATTCAGGGTCTCTCCTTAGCCACATGCGGCATCCAAGCTGTGGAGGCTCTCTCTGTGCCAGCACAGTGGCAATCTCAGCTGGAAATTCCCCTTGTGCAACTCCAGTGACACGTGAGGAGTCACATCCTCCCTGCTGCCTGGTGAGCAAGTACTGCCTTCCACTGTATCTTATCAACATTGTGTTTCCTTCCTCCGGTGCTGAAGGGAGGAAGCGCTGCCTCAGGCACTGCTCAGAAAGCACGCACGCATCCAGCTACGCTAAGATGAAAGTATCCTCAGTTGCTTCCTCCTTGGTAAGCTGGCCCAAGAATTAGCCCACTTCATGCGGTTCTACACCACATCCCTCTGTGGCGTCAGTAAGAAGAACAAGCCTAAATTTTCCCCGTTTGCAAAATGGGATGAAATCATAGTTGCCTTGTGTTATGCATCAATTTACTAAGCAGTAAACGTTCAACTGAGAGCAAAACCAAGAATAATTAAAGCTGACAAAGTGTTTTGGTCAAGTGGGCATTACTCAGACATGGTGACCTAGTGGGAAGAGGTGCTGGCACCAGGGAAAAGTGATGGAGAGCTGTGCTCCACCCTCCAGGTCCTCAGCCCAGTGTCCTGCAGCTGGAGGCACTTTATTTCTCACCTTTATAGGAGCCCTAAGACACACAGTTAAGGATGGGCATGACGCTGGGAACAGACAAGGGCTCACAAAAAGTCTTAGCAATACTCTGCGGTGCTACCAAAGGAGGCAGCTTGTGGGGTTCAGGAGAGGCCGTTTTGAGGACTGTTTCACAGATTACTGAGGGGAACCTGCTGGGACGGTTTCACTCCCCAGGAAGCTTAGTGACTGAAAGGCAGTAGGGAGACGATTATCAGGATCTTCTGGAAAGAAGCAGGAAGGAAGTAGGAGTGTAACTTCCTACTCAGGACAGTGAGACTCGACCCCTGCTCGATTTCCCTATGACTCAAATGGTATTTCTTAAAGCAGCCCTCCTTCCAATGACTAAAAAATAGCAACTGCTGAAGCAGAGGAGATTGCTGACTAATGCTGTACTAGAAGATACATTTTTCTCTTGAGAATAAGTTGGTACAAACACCAGTTCTTAGATGAGCTAGAGAGGATTGCCAGGGTTACCCTGTGGCAGCTGACCTACAGTGCAGACTGTTTTCAAAAATGTAGAAAAGATTACTAAACAGCACAACTTCAATAAAACTATTCTACAACTGTATTACAATCTATGTAAACCTCATTTCTAAGGGATCTACATTTTCAATGGCAAAAATTTTTGGAGTACTCAAAAGTCATTGAAACTGCCAGCAGAGACTTCAGGTCTTCCCTGAATCAGCTCCAGTTGAACATGAGCACATCATTTGGAAAAGCATGCCATCCTAATGCTAAAAGTGTCCACTGACCACCATCTCTGCAAGCTGCAGCAAGAAGAGGTTCCCCTGACCGTGAAAAATCTGGGTTTTATTTCCAGGCTGAATTGGTTGAGAGGGACCTTCTCCTCATTAGCTGTTACTGTGCTTTCACCTGCCAGACTGAGGACCTCTGCAACAGCACGTTCCTGATGGGAGTACCTGTAGATAGAAAGCTTGATTTAACCAGAGGGACAGAGCTCCCATAGCAAGGTAGTGCATTTGTCAAACCAGCATTTCAAATTATGCCCACCCAACTGACTAGTCTTAGCTTCACTGTATCGATAAGCAGATCTCTTCCTTCTTCATGAGGTCCCAAGTTTTATATCGCCTGCAAATATGATCAATGTAGGATTCATGCTGTTGCCCTTGAAAACAGTTGTTTCAAACAGTTGTTTGTTGAGATGTGGGATCAAGGAACATCCACTGTAGGTAGGTACAAACCAACCAGAAAAAGAGGTACACACTTAGACAAGCGTGTGCGCGCACACACACAGCATGAGCCACGGCTAATGCAGGAGATTAACACAGCAGTGACCTGCAGGATTCCCACTGGAAACTGGCCTGCCAAAAAAATTTCCCAGTTATGGTTACACAGGAAGTCTGGCAGTGAATCTCCTTCTGAGCCACTAAACACAGTCCACTTTGAATTATGCATCATTCTGGGTTTTTCAGTCAAAACATCATGTTTTCCCAAAGAAAAAGCCTGGATGAAAATTTAATTTAAACACATAAATATTTTTACCTTCACCCACAAATCTTATAATCTCAATAAACGAGATGTCTCCAGTTAGTTTGACAATGATGATTGGCTTTTATTAGCTGCCTCTCCCTTCAGTTTTTAATAAAGAATCCAATCCAGCCATTCCATTATTCTGCCTGGACTTGAAGATCATGAATGGACTTCTCATTTATACTTTTTAAATATCAGTAAAACCATCATCTTTTTTTCACTTTTCTGGTATTTCCCGAGTGCTACTGGTAACATTGCAAATCAACATCTTCAGTAGTTTCTGTTCAAAAGAATTTGAGTGACTTTTCGACAAAAACCTTTTCCTTGTTGTCATGCAACATTTGCATCTTCGTCTGGCTTTCTTCATAGTCCTTAGCCTGACCAGGAGCTCCGTTCAGTTTTGGGCTGGTACCACTGCGATAACTAGTTTTGTTCTGAAATATGTTTAACAAAAATCCCTTTAGGAGATGCCTTATTTTTCTTTCCTTGGCTTTTATGGTGCAGACTAGTTTCTCTCTTTGAAATTTACCTATTTTCCACCACTTTGCTGTTACAGGATGCAGCTATTTACCACATTTCCACTGTTTCAGGAGAGTCCTGGTGCCATCTGTGGCTTGGTGAGCTGCCCCTTCCCCGAGCAGTGCCCACCCAGCCCCTCAGAGGGGGTCAGCAGGTACGGGAGATGCCTGCCCGAGGTAACGCCAGGAACGGGAGAAGCCCAGGGCAGGAAAATGTCCAGCTGACTCAGAATCCCTTCACGGCAAAACACTCTTCTGGTTAAAAAGAAGCAGATCTCCCTGGGGAGAGCAAATTAGCAACCAGTATCTGACACTGTTTGTCTTTTGCCTGATGGATGAGTCGTTTTTTTCCTCTCTTTCAGAGTAATACTTGGCTGCACTTTCCTTTTAATGAGCTTTTGGACCAAAGCCCAAAATGGATCAAAGCCATTGGAGGGAGGGGCCAGGGGACACATGACCCAAACCTTTGTGTTTTTTTTCTCTTTTTCTTTACAAACAAAAGTTGCAGCTTTCATTATTGAGGTTAATGTCAACAAAGGGGCTTGGTGCTTTTCCTCTGGAGTGGAAGGTGACCAGTTTTCCAGTGATGGACGTCAGGCAGGAGGCGGCCGCTGCCTGCCCAGAGGGAGCGCCTTCTGGAGAGGAGCGGAGAAACTGTGGCTGCTGCCAATGGGCAGTGCTTGCCTTTCTGAGAAAATGCATCTCTGTGTGAACAAACACAGCAGCTCCCGGGGGAAAAGCAGGAAGAAGACTAATGGGTGATTTTCTACTTCTTGTGTGACACGCGGGCTCTAGACTCAAGGTGGTGAGAAATTGCAGCTGTCAGGAGAGACAGGAGCATGGCAGGGCAGGGAGGAGATCATGTCATGTTTCCATTCTTCCTTCCCTGTGTCCCTGAAGCACGGTGAGTGAGAGTTCACTGCTCTCAGCAGACAGCTTTGAGATCACTGGGTGGGAAGTACCCACTCTGACAGAAGATGTTGCTGCTCTGACAGCCCAGTACAAAGCGCAGGCCTAAAAAAGAGGAAATATATAGTCCTGCACTGTTATGTCCATCAGAGCCTGGCTGCACTTTTTGAGCCATTTTTCCCCCTTTTCCAATAGAAAACTTCACCAGGAGTCTGGAAACTTGCACTTGCCTACACGTGCCTGCCATAAAAAGTAGCTGAACACAATTAGGATGCTGATGAAGCTGGAAAAGGATAGGAGAGACATACTGTACCATCCAGCAGAAGTAGAAACAGCAACAGCTCTGAAGAATCCCCATCTTCCCACAGAGATTTGTGGCTGTTGAAGAGTTGGGGGCAGCGTGAGCCCTGTGGGGTTGGGTTAGTGGAAAGGCACAGCCCTCTGGCTTGGCAGGGGCAGGGGGAGGAGCAGGAGCTGCAGGTAAGCTGCTGGGGCTCATCTGGCTGCCCTGTGCCAGCACATAGGGCAACTGGGGATCAGGGATGCTGCTTGCTGAGATAAGAGGTCAAAAGAGGCTCTGTGTGATGAGGAGCAATGAGCACCGTGGGTGGCCGCTGGATGGTTAACAGGGTGATCACCAGCTCCCAGCCACCACAAGGCAAGGCCATTTCTAGCACACTGGGAGCTGAGCATCCTCTCATTTGGCTTCAGCAATTTTTTGCTCACCATCGATATTTCTCCTGTTCTCTGGAAGTCTCCCCAACACAGGGTGCCAGTAGCTCTCCAAGCAGCATGCTGAGGGCCATCCCACTCCCATACTGTGGGAGAGAAATACCGCTCATACAACACAGGCTTTTATTTCTAGGAGACCTCTTATAAGAGGCGGTTGTCCTTCACCAAGTACATTTGCTGTATTGGGCTCCAGGTGTGACTGAGCAAGAGCAGCCCATGGCCGCTGGCAGGCCCTCGGTACACTGCCCAGCTTGTCGCAGGCTTGCAGCACCTCTGTTACACAGACCTGCTTGTGGCATTCTCCAGATGGCAACTCAGGACGAGGGGATTAGCTGTATAGAGTGCACTCCTACAGAAAATGAAGAGGCTGCCAGGCTTATTTGTTGGTGATTGTGTGCAGAGGTCTGGAGCACGCACACTTTGTTCTCCCCGTTTCCTACCTTTGAAATGTCTCTTCCCAGCAGAAGACAACCACCATGCCTTATTCGGATTCAGGGCTCCTGTTGGAGGGGGCAGGGAGCCACACGGACTCATATACATAATCTTCTTCCTCTCAATTTAGTTTTCTTTTTCTTAGGGTAAAATAAGAGCTGTTAGAGCTGGAAGCATAGAGCTGGTTCTTATTTGCAAATCTCCTCCCCTTGCCCAGAAATGAAGCGATTTAAGGGATTTAACAAAAACGTTAAAACCTTGTATCTATCCTCCTCAAATATCAGCTATGCCAGGCATCTAAATACAAAGAAACATAATGAGGTTCCATAAGATTCAGAGTGTGAAACACACCCAGGAGAAACCCAGCACACACTAATGGGCATTCCCCGGAGTTTCTGACTCATGGATGTGTTTGGTACTATTTCTGTAGGGCAAACAGCAAGAGGAGGAAGACAGCCACTAGCAGAGGTGTCTGCAAGCTGACTGCAGAAGCTGGTAATGCCAGAAGACTGGAGAGTGGCTAATGAAGCATCTCGTTTCAGAAATGACAAGGAGAGACTGCAGGGAAGTGCAGCAGTGACCTACATAGAGCATAAGGATACAACAGTAAGGCCAGGAGAGGTGAGGGCAGCCAGGAGGAGGCAAAGGAGTTGTCGGGGCGACACAAAGAGACTCTATCTGCATAAAATAGGACGTAATGAAGCAAGGGAAAGCATCTTTTCTATTGTGAAATAAGCAGGCAAGACGCACTCTGAGATGTGCTAATAGCTGAAGTTTTGATTCTTTCACGTTAGAAAAATATTAATAAAATTGGATCTGTGTTGCTAATTCAGGTCAACCACAATGAAAAAACACAGACATTTTGTGCAAACCAAAATGTGGGTAATTTTTTTTTACCAGTTCAAAGAAACATAAAAATGTTATGGAATGTTTTGTTTGAGCCTTCAAAACAATAAGGAAAATTTCCAAATAAAGTATTCCTGCAAATGAAAAGAATATTTGAAAACATCTAAACGAAAGATTTTTGTTTTAAAAGGCTTTTTCAGGGTTCCTTCCCACTGAAGGAACTGAGTAAAATTGAGATTCATTTACAAAATGTGATACTTTACCTTATCCTACATATTCCAGGGGAAAAAAAAAATCTTCTGCAACTAGCAGCTCTTTCTAGATTTGACAGTGCCTAGTGCAGCTCTCAAAGCAAAGCAAAATTATCTTGTTACCATTGAGTTCATCGTTGTGAAAGAAATAATCATCTATTTCCCTGCAGACCACATCTGAAGATCTGATGCTGTTTCCTGGTGAACATAGAAAACTGGAGGGAAATGTCTTTGTGGCAGAGAAAGCACTTGCCCTGTGGCAGGGGCAGTGAAGGGGCTCTGTGTCCACATCACCACTTTCTTGGCTTTCAGAGATGGTTTAAGCTGATGAGAGGAATGCAGAGCAAGTGAGTTAAGGTGGGAGCAAGCACTTCTTTTCTTCCACTGTTAAATAGAAAGTCCTCAAAAAGGGGGAATCTTTAATTTAAAGTTTTAAATTACTATGGCAAGCTTTGCTGGAGGGTGTCTCTAGTTCCCTTAGATGGAGCCGTCCTGCAGCTGATTCACAGGTCACATCTGCTGGTCCTGCCCGACTCCTGAGCCTATTCATCTAGTCAGCGTGGCTGACAGGGGTGAAAGGGTGGAGATGGTTGAAAACATTTGATATGACCCTAGGCAGGCAGACTGATTTGCAAACTCAAAGCACAAGAGAGGCTCAGAGCTATTGCAACAGATTACAAATTAGCTTGGAATCACAGAGGTGAGGCACAAGGAGGGAGTGTGGCTGGAGTTGGGTCCGTGAGTATCCTGACAAGCTTTCCAAACCTCTCTGCCCCTGCCAGCATCTGTTCCATTACTAATTTGCTCTGTCAATTGATAGCATTTTGCAAACTCAAAGTAACTCTGCACACTCAGCAATGACACATTCCTGCAGCTCCCAAGGTATGGATGCGCGCATAACTTTGGAGTAGTACTGTACACCAAGTTTGATGTTGAATATTAGTGTCATGTCATGCTGGGGCATGGCAGCTCCACTGGGAACACCTGCAGGAGCCCAGCGTCAGACATTGCAAGCCCCGTGACATACACAGGTTTGTTCTCACTCCAGCAGTGAGAGCCCATTGGCTTGCTGCACGTATCTCATACTGCTGACAGACAGCAACCCCTGGACCACAGGTTACCACCTTTAGCTCACTGACAGCAGAATGGGGTTACAGCAAGTCCAGCTGAGTGCTCAGTGTGATATTCCATGCTCCCAAGCGTGAGGACAGGATCCAACCTCCCTAATCTGCACTACTGCTGGATCACAGACTAATCACTCCCTCACAGCCGCAAGCTAGGGCTTCTTAACTCATCACTTTCTTGTGGCTGAGCTCAGCTTAGAAACAGAGGTCCTAGGAGTGAGAAAAGCTCCCCTTGAAGGGCAGGCTGGCCTCTTCCATGGTCAGGGTCTGGCTGACACTGGAAGCCAGATCTCTTGGAGGCAGCTGCTCCATTCAAGCCCCCAGCTCCTGCTGAGCTCCACAAACCTGCCCTTCCGTAAGCACCAATGAAAATGCATAGAAACTTGCTCATGATGTGGAAAACTGGGGTACTGCTGCAGCTCCTAAAAAGGACCCTGAGCTGTGATCCTACTGCCATGGTTCAGCCTTGTTTTAATCATGTTTCCCTTCTTGGTGCTGTGGGTCCTGTGGCTTCCGTCTTGTTTCTCTCCTTGCAAAAGCGCACAGAATTTTTCTTGGGCAGGAGTCCCAGAAAAGCTCCATCTGCCTTTTGCCTATCTCTTCTCCCCTTTCTTGCTCATCTCCCTCTTTGTCCTACCCTTCCATCTGCCAGACCGGTCTCTCCTTTTCGAAAACCATATGTGGCATGAATGGAGCTGGGGAAGGCAAGGGACTGGGAGGGGTATGATTTTAGGAACGTGGAGACAGGTAAGATCTCTATTGATGGGTATGCCAGTAGCAATAGAGAATACAGGAAAACTATGTTTTCACTGGTTAGAAATCCTTGCAGTATGATTATAAAACACAGGAGTGTAGAGAGAAATCACAACGAAATGTGAACAACATGGTTCAGATGTGGCACTGTGCAGAAATCACAGCAAGACCTTTGTTACAATAGCAGAGTGCAAATTATGGACATGTTTCACTGAATACCTTGTACTGTTGTTGTCCTGAGTAATAAGCCATAGCGATAGGGTCTGACTATAGGTCTGTCTACCATCTAGCCCTTATAGATAGTCTCCAGCAGTTGTCAGGAGAGGACGTTCAGGAATGAGCAAAGTGAGGTGTTGACAGAGCAATCCCTCTGCAGCAACAGCCTCCCAGCTTAACTTTGGGAGCTTTCTGAGTTGGAGGCTACTGCCAGGCATTGGTATTTGATAGGGTCTGACAGATTCACCCTTCCTGAAGTTCTGTTATGACTTTCTGAACTTTTGCCCTCCATAACAGTTCATAGCAGTGATTCCACTGTTTTAATGTTGGAAGTGTTATGTGGGGTTGGATTGTGTGGGGAAAACAGACCATTATTTTGTTTGGTTTATATCTGCCAATGGATAAAATAATTAGCTAACTTGTATTGCTAGGGCTAGTGAATAATCATTTCCCACTCACTTTCTCCACAGCATCTGTGATAGTATCAAATCTATCAACTCCATCCCAGTCATCTCCCGTTTAAAATGAAGAACCGGAGGCTGTTAGATTCTCCATGCAGAGAGCTGTTCCCCATGTACGATCACCCGAGTTACCCTTGTTAGTGCGTCTCTTGAGTCCTCTTGCCAGTCTGCATGACCACAGCTGCCAGCAACCTATGGATTTATGCAATGGTCTGTTACTGTTTGGTTTTCTGTTTTGTTTTCTTTTCTTGGTCCTTCTCTAAATGCACCTGTGTGTGTTTCTGATAATTGCTGAGCTGTAGTTTTCAGGGAATATCCACTGTGGCCCAAAGAACTCTTTCCTCTCTTTCCTGACTTGTGCTATTTAAACTAAAGGTCATCACTGTCCAAGTAAGGCTAAGATTATTGTTACAGGATACCATCCTCTTAAACTAGCTGATGTTAATCTTCTTTACCGTGCAAGGTAAATGTTCTTATTGACATGCTGAGGTGAGAAATTGATTCTTAAATGTAATAGCTAGAAAATTTGGTATGAAATATCGCTTTGACATGAGAATAGTATCCTTAAGCAGAACATGGTAAATCTTGGAAGTAAACTCTTTCTTTAACCTTCTCTTCTATGGGAATTTCTAATGCATTCAAGTCTTTTCTCTTCTATCAGCTCCATATCAAAATCCAGCTTAGGCTAAGGGCTGGAAGTCATCACTGATGGTTTTGAAATGAGTTGTTATTTTTAGTCCATTTCAAAATGCTCATTAGTCCAGCTGAGGCATGTGCTGAAATCCTCAAAAAGACAAGAATTGGATCAGCAGAGAGAAGAAATTGTTCCTACTACCCTAAGGTTATATCTCTGAATAAGGGAACGTCAAGGGTGGGAGACCATATACACGCCACATCTGCTGTCTTTGTCTCTGTGGACACAGGGAGAACACCATCTCATTGCTACACCCTACCACAGACTTTTTATTAAACAAAATCATGAAGAGCAGAGCTGAGGTCTCTGAATGCCTTAGAGAAGCATCTAGATCCCAGGAACCTATTTTTCATCAAGCTATGGGCTGGTCCAGAAGTTATGTTTTTTCCTTGAAAAATCAAGCCACCATCTTCCTATGGATTAATACTAAGCTCACATTTTCCTCTCAGCTTCTGTCCCAGCAGGAGGAACATAATCTCCATTGGTTTGCAAATTGCATACAGCTCCCCTACACCTACTCTAGCTTTTCAGTTCTATTTTTCAGACTGAAACTCTTCGGGAAAAGGAACAGAGGGGCTTGCTTCCCCAAAAGAATAATAAAAAATGTTTGCATGATAAAAGTGATGCCTGTTGCACGGTAGTTTAAACAAAAGAACCGTACCATGGACATTTTCTTCTGTAGTGCAGAGCAGCTTGGAAAGCTGTGTAATGTGTCTTGACAGCAGTACAAATCACTAAAGGTCAAGGGCTTGGGGATTATCCACATCCCCATACAACAGGCTGATATAAAAAGGGCAAGACCATGAAGGTTCAGATGTAAAATGGAAGGTTTTGAATAGAGCTAATGAAAACAGATCTGTGGAAAGAGGGGACTACCAGCTTCCACCCTTCCAGCACTCAAGCAGTCTAAAAGGATCATAATGCAGAGGCAAATACGGTGATCTCCCTGTTATTTTTTATTGCTATCAAGATCTGGTTATGGAGCCCCTATTTCTAAAATACCTTTTGCCTTTCTCCACGGTTTTACTTTAGCTGCAGATGCTCCATTCATCTACAAATTTCCAGAGATCTTTGCCATTTCTAAAACCTATAACAGGTTAAAAGATGAGATGTCCACTCAAACAAAACCAATGTTCATCCACAGTGACAGGCAAGCATCTTGATTAATCTCTGTCCTTATAGAATACAGAAAGAATGATTCCCTTCTCTGAGAAGTACTGCTAGGTTTAATTCTTGCAGAATTTCTTGCAGTTACAAAGCATTACAAACCAAAAATCTTAGATTGACAATTATGGTTGAAAGTGATAGCTGAACAAATTGTGTTGCCAGTGGAAATCCCCATAGTTTGGCTGAACTGAGGTAGATGATATGGCACGTAAAATACTATCAACTTAAATCCTGTTCACTGGTAGATGTTTTCAGCTCAGTCCCACAAAGTCTGTTCTTTAATTAAGAAGCTGGACCACAGCTTGGAAAGGTGACCTTTTTTTCTAAGAAGCATATCCCAGAAACTTTGAGGTTGGAAGGTACCTCTTGAGATTGTCAAGTCCAACTACCCTGTCCAAGCCGGGTCAGCCACTGCAGATTGTCCAGGACTGTGTCCAACTGGGTTTTGTGCATCTCCATAGATGGAGGAACACTAAGCTCTCTGAGCAACTTGTGCCAGTGTTTGGCCACCCTCACAGTAAACACCTGTGTTCTTGTATTCAGAACATCACATGCATTTCTGTTTGTGCCCATTGCCTCTTGTTCTGCCAGTGGGCACTGCTGAAAAGAGTTTGGCTCCCTTGTCTTTATTCCCTTCCATCAAATATCAATACATGCCACATGCATGCCACAGAAAAGTGGGACAAGGCAGTTCAGACATGCTGGTAAGATTCCCCATAGGACTTCTCCAGGCTAAATAGCTGTTTAATGAAGTCTTTGTATATTAAAATTTGACTTAAAAGCATTAAGTTACTCCTCTAAGATAAGCTGTGGGACTGGAAGATTTGTAGCTCCAGATATCTGATCCCTTGAGAAGAGAGGTATACGAAGCGATGCTTACATCGACACATTAACACTTAGGAGGGTTTAGAAAGAGGGTTTTTTGGTTCTTTTGCTTCAGCTTTGTGATTGTGGCATGTATCAACTGCATTGTCCCACTTTTTTGTGGCATGCATGCATAGCAGATACAAAACACCTCAGCTCAAGCCTTTCCTCTCTACGTGAAGAGAAGACATCAGAGATTATTTCCTGTATTAGAGATCAACTGAGAAGAGCCAGCACCAGAAAAGCCTATTGAAATTACTTTCCCCTTCCCATCAATAGAAGTATTTTTCCCTGGAATCAGCAGCAATGACTTTATTGAGCATCAGTGGAGTGTGGAAAGGACAATGAAGCTTTCAGAGGACACTCTCCTTTTAGCGATACTCACTGAATGTAATGAATAACTTAGCATTCTTTGCCAAAGGGCAGAGCACTTTTGCAGCTCTCATTTCAGTAATTCTGCTATGATACTTGTGCACATTTTTCAAAAAAAAAAAAAAAGCAGAACTAAAACTAAAAAAAACAGGCTACCTAAGCCTGTAGTATTTTTACTATTTATGTGCCTATAGTGGCACATTGTCAGGAAAGATGTCACTCAACGCCACTATTTATTAGTAGCATGGATCCATGAAAGAATTACTGTGTAGGATTTTTTTTCACTAATTATGTGCTAAATTACATTAAATTATCACAGTAGTGCCTTGTAATTACAGTTATTATGACAAACACCAAACAACTGAGTAAAGGAGTAACCACTTCCATTTGAAAATAGGAGCATAAGTCTCTCACCAATGCCAGCTTTCTGAATATGCAGCATTAGTGTCAATTTTCATTTATGATTTGCAATTGGAAGGACTTCTTCAATTAGCTTTTTTAAAACCCATTGCTCAATGAAAGTCTTCCCTGTTTAGCTTAGACAGGAATGCATAGAAGTGTTCCCACTGGCTGTCAGTCATGTCTCCCTCTGCCTTCCATGTGGCCTCCCTTTACCTGCACAGTCCATGGCGCAGTATTCCACAAGCCTCCTGGAGACATCTTCTGGAATTTGTATTTCAAAAGCCACATTAATGTTAATATTAAACATATTAAATATGTTAATACTCGATGTTAAATGGAAGCCCAATATTAAATTATGTCCAAAATGTAAAGCTGGGACCATTCTAGAATCTTTGTTAAATTCATGATTGACCTAATAACTAACTGCTACAAATTTAGATTACAGTTAAACTGCTGTTTGTCTACAGTGCATTTCACATACCTTCACCCTTATCTGAAATGCCTGATGCACAAGTTTGTCAAAAATAGGATGCTAACTTAGACAAGCTGAAAATATACTCTATTGTAGCAATTTTTATGTTCCTTTGCTTGTTCAAAACCTGTCAACAAGGTTCCCCCATACTATACATCACCCACAGAAGAGTTAACAAGTCACACTTCTTATAACAAATCAAGGAGGACTCAGTCATCATTTCTATGGCTTCGAACATAGGCTTGCCAGACACATACAAATCATATTGCATTTCCATTCTATTCTATGACAATTAGTAACACAATGCATAGTTTACTGGCAGATTTTTTTCAGGGAATTGTGAAATCCAGTGAAAGTGTATTGTTCCTACTGCTAAGATGAGGGTAGGTTATGTGGTAGTTACTAGCGCTAATAAAAAGAATGATTGCATATGCTTGAGACACACGGATATTCAAGTACTTGGTATTTTAAGCACCAAAACACAAACAGTGAAATGGTAGTTCCTATATACTGTGCAGGCACAGAAATGCTGTTTGATTGACAAGTCATCATTAAGAAAAAATCTGAACTGCAGTTATCCAGATAGTGATTACTGTTTGACTAAAAAGCTAACCTGGAAGAAACTGACTCAGCACAAGCAAACCCAAAGATGAGATCAACTCATCAGATTACATTTCTTAGCAAAGATTTTGCAGAAAAAATCAACTAAATAGAAATCTAGGCAGATTGAATGTCATGCTCATAAATACTATATACCCTACATGGCAGGGTTTTTATATGTGTCAGTTAGGCTTTTTCAAGAATTAAAAAATGAGATGTCATGTTATGGCAAGTCCCTTCAGCAAACATCCTATAACCTATACTCATGTAATTCTGGAGAAAAATTGTCTATACTCTTTAACAAATACAATTTAATACTTTTAATACAATAGTAACTTCCAGTTACAGGGCAGCTTTAATCACAGTGATTTATAATCAATATGCACATAGGTGTGGTTTCATCCATTCTTAAAACACAGCTCTCTTTTAGCTGAATATATTAGCTATTCAGGCAGCACATGTTGAGGCTGTGAAGCAAGCCTGGCATTTGACAGCGTACATGGGAATTTGATGAAGATTTGAAGTCTAAGGGTACAATACAGTGAGCATAAATATAAAGCCAGCTGCCTATAATCTCAGTGAGGAATGACTGTGCTTGCATGTTATTTTTTATCTACTTCATTATCTGTCAAAAAGACAGCAACTCTTGAATGACACTGTCTCTTAAAGGCTTCCTTCTGCCCCATCCCCTTCCCTGTATAGTATTAAAGGTATCTTATGGTCACATTTTTCAAGTCATAGGTATGTGTGAAGTTGTTTGTTTGCAGAAATACCTGTCTGAAGCAGAATGCAGAGTGACCAAGAGCTGAGCAAAAGAATATAGATGAGAAATAACTTGGTTAGGTAGTACAGTCCCTAGAAGAATCCAGCATGGGAATTTTAGTATCTACTGTTTATCAATCTGTTTGAGATATTTATTTTAGCTGTACATTTTATCATTCTTGCTCAGAGACGTGGTTTAGTGGCAGATAGGAATGGTTGGACTCAATGATCTAAGAGGTCTTTTCAAACCTAGTGATTCTGTGATTCTGTGATTCTATCCTCACACAATCCTACTTGATGTGTCTTAAAAATACATTCTTCTGGCATTAAGGTGTTTTGTCCTTTTATAGGACTCAGGGGGAATTAAACTTGTAAATAACAGCTAAACCCGACAGCATGCTTCAAGGTTATACTGTAAGGGAATATCCAATAATCCTTATGTACATGCACAGTTTTTCAGCTAACTTATCTTATGGGTAGTGCCTTGCTGCACTGAACTTGGCACACTGAATCGTTTCTCCTTCCAGAGACAGTCACTGTAATTTCCCACTTAGAGTAAGGAATACATTTAAAAAAATACGTTATTCTTGTAATAAAAGATACTATTGAAAACACACCTGGTATTTCATTATCGTAATCATGATGTGATGACCCAGTCATAACCTCCCCCAAACTCTGCCAGACTCATCACTTTCTTAATTGGTTTCGTCTACTCCAGTGCTATTATCAACAACATTTTATAAAGCATGGGTCAGAGTTACCATGTCACTCAACACTGCATTGCTACATTATCCTGATGTAAACATGAATAGGGTTCAACCTTCATAGCCTCACTGGTCTACCTGCTTATTTTCAGGTCATAATCGGATTACTTCAACGCATTGTATTGCGTATCTTCTTCCAGACTGGAGTCCCAGCTAACTATTCAGCTAACAGTCATCTGAAATAGCTATATATAGACCCTGTTCTCAAGCATTTATTATTTGCACTTCACGGTTAGTAAAATATTGTGAGTTAGAAAAATCTCCCCAAACTTACCTTTGTTCAGCTTACTGCTGTCTGCATCAATTTATTTGCTCACTTTTAGGAAACAAAGAGCTCATAAAACTTTTAGAGCATTTTTTTAATCTAATTCCTCTGGGGTTTTTTTACTGATAATCTTAGTCCATCTTGCTTACCATTAGACTTTTTCTAAGTTCTTCCTTTCAGCACCCATACTTTGGTCACGGGTAAGGATAGCACATGCCCACGTGTAGTAGTAACTTGTTGTCAAATAACTATTTGCTAAGAATGACCCATCACTAATCTCATAACATGGTTTATTGCGTGAAAAATGGACAGAAATGTATTTTTTACAATACATTCTGCAAAGCCCCCCAGAATGACTACAGCAGCCAAGAGGCAGGTCCGTTGGTATGCAGGTAGCTGCAGAGACTAAACCAGGGAAAACCCGCTCTCTCATGTAGCAGTAGCACTTCATTAGGTGACTCAACAGGCTGTGCAGTCTCTGAACTTGCATGGTGGCAAAGCAACAGCCTCCAAAGGGTAACCTGGAAGTACTGCAAGGCAGTCAAGATCTGACTGTGCTCTGAGGCCTGGGTTGCTGCTCAAGACTAGAGTCGGCTCACTTCAGGGTAGAGTTGAAGCATTCCATGAAGAGAAGCAGGAGAAACTCAGCAGAATCTTTCTGCTCTGTTCTGCTGATAAAGATCACAGCCTCTTTCTGTCATTACCTACCTTTCAGAAGAATTGCTGCTACTGTTTCCTAGCCATAAGCCAATCAGCTGATATTTTAAGATAACAGAACTCACTTCAGCTTACTGGAGAAAGGTGAACTTCTGTGTACCAGGAACCTTCAAAGAAGGCCAATGGCATCTTGGGTTGTATCAGAAACGGTGTGACCAGCAGGTCCAGGGAGGTTATTCTCCCTCTGTACTCGGCACTGGTGAGACCGCTCCTCGAATATCTTGTTCAGTTCTGGGCCCCTCACCACAAGAAGGATGTTGAGGCTCTGGAGTGAGTCCAGAGAAGAGCAACGAAGCTGGTGAAGGGGCTGGAGAACAGGCCTTATGAGGAACAGCTGAGGGAGCTGGGGTTGTTTAGCCTGGAGAAGAGGAGGCTGAGGGGAGACCTCGTTGCTCTCTACAACTACCTGAAAGGAGATTGTAGAGAGGAGGGTGCTGGCCTCTTCTCCCAAGTGACAGGGGACAGAACAAGAGGGAATGGCCTCAAGCTGCGCCAGGGGAGGTTTAGGCTGAACAACAGGAAAAAATTCTTCACAGAAAGGGTCATTGGGCACTGGCAGAGGCTGCCCAGGGAGATGGTTGAGTCACCTTTCCTGGAGGTGTTTAAGACACGGGTGGACGAAGTGCTGAGGGGCATGGTTTAGTGTTTGATAGGAATAGTTGGACTCGATGATCCGGTGGGTCTCTTCCAACCTGGTTATTCTATGATTCTATGATTCTAAATGATCCAGTGATTCTGAGAAACTTACAACTTGGGGGCATGCAGTCAAGGCCAACTGGAAGCTCGGGAAATAAAAAGTAAGGAAAGTAGTCTGAAAGTAGTGCATTGAGTACTTGTCAGCTGCAGCATGCTAATGTGTCTGGGCTTCTGGACTGACTGATGTTTTCATAGCAGTGATGACTGCCAGAGCTGACATTATCCATGGCTTCAGGCCTTGCTACAGCAGGATCAGTTTCAATAGTTTTAACTGCTGATGAAACCACTTTGTTCCATTGAGGAAAATACTGATCTGCATTTACCTAGCAGGTTTTAGGCTACTCTAATACTGCATTCAGGGCTGTATGGAGATTTTTAATCAGTACTTCAAAATTTGCTGGCTTGGAAATTTCCTTGTCATTCCCATAAATAATAACACACAACTCAGAAAAAAAAATCATTTAAGATAAAAAAAAGAAGAAAAAAATTAGGAAATTGATTCTTGGATAAATTTTAATTTCTATTTCTCTGGTAAAAGTCCAAAGTAGGCTGGAAAAAAGGAACCTCCCTGCCCACAGACAAATGGTAGGTGAATTACATAGTAATGGGTATATTTAAGGTTTGAAGACCATCTGTTCTGGAACATCTCTATCTACTGCAAAATGCTCAGAGAATTACTATCACAGTTTAAAGCAGGAAATTAAGAAAAAAAAAAGAAAACCGCTTTCTTCCAATTAAAAATTGTAAGTAGGGTAGGCAGGAAAACAATATTAAATCACTCTTCAAATTGTCTGAGGCAGCCGTCCTATTGATTTTGGAGCTGTGAACATTAAAATCCAGAAACTCAGCAAGTACAAGCAGGCAGAATTCAGTGTATGTTTGTGTCCGTCTGTCTGTGTGTGCACACTGATCTAAATGCTGAATCCCATAGATAGCAGGCACCTACAGCATCAGGCCCTACAAACACACACCCAACATTCATGTAAGGCAAACTCAAAAGCACTACTGCTGAGGATTTAAACATCACCCTTCTTTCTTCCAGTACTTATCTCATATCCTCCTCTGCTTTTCCCCTTGGATTTTCATTTATAATTGTGCAAACTGCAGCTTAAAACTTTCACACACTGCAGGAGAGATTTAAATCCCTTCACTGCCTAAGTGGCAGCAGGGGTGCCAAGTGAGGGAATGGGCAGCTCCGGTGGCCACGAGTGGGACAGCTGGTGAGTTAGGAGAAACAGGCAGGCTCACTGAGGGCTGAGAGCTTGGGGAGGGAGAGATTTGCTTCAACAGGGGGAAATCTGAACTCATCTTGTGCAACTCCCACCTCTTTTATTTCTCTTCACACAGAATTCACTTGCCTCGGATCTTGCAGAAAAAGTCAAAGCAGTCATAGAGCAGTATCAAAAGGAGAAAGAGAGACACTCAGCCCTTGCTAATCCCAACTGGCCTGTAGAGAAAAGATGGGCTTTGGCACTGGGGAAAGGTGTCTATCCCAGATGTAAAAATATTTGCATGAGTTCCCATCTCTTCATTCCACAGGTCTTTTTCCTTCTGTGCTGTCATAGCTTACACTCTCTCTGTTGGACAGATTCCCAGGGAGTGGCCTTTCTGCAGGTGCAGTGTGGTAACAGCTCTGAAATTTTAGTCACCATTTTATCAGTGTTAAAATGTTCTCAAGACAATCCTTTCAAGAGAACTGTCACTCAACACACTCTCTAGTAATTCTCTCTGTTGCAGCAAGTCAGAAGATTAAATAAAACCTTCCATTTGTGTTAGACATCTCACCTTGTTCTGTACCCAGGGCTGGAGTGAGTCTGGGCAAACACGGCCCAGATGTAAAGTGTTTGTGTTTACATTGCTCCAGTTCAGCAAATCTGTTCAGCTTCCGGTAAGAAGTGCCTTTGTGCCTCCTTTACAACACTCTGAATAATGCTCAAAGCACTCAGCAGAGGTATTTTTTTAAAGATCCAATTCTGATATACTTGATACCATTGTAAATTAGGAATACCATCAGTAAGCTGATTTTATGTAAGATCTAGTTCACATTTGCATGCAGTAGTGACAGGAGCCTTATGAGTACTTAGGTAGAGGAGTTAGGGTACGCTTATGACAAGCTCTACAGAAATATGATAATTCACTTATTGGAGATGCCAATGCTCTTGTCATCTTGACTAAATTAGGTAGTCCAAATTAGATTCTAGCTCCCCTGAAGTCTCTACAGATATTGCCATCAACACAACCAACTCAGGATTTCACAGAATACATATTTGCTAGGGACTGCTGGCTGAGAGAATTCTCATGTGTTTTAAATTATTCTGCAATGGTGAATAATTAATACCCAGAAAAAGTTCAGTATTTCTCCCTACAAGGAGGCCAAGCCAGCAGCCTACTGGATTTGAAGATGCTGCTCAAACATGAATGAAATTTTATTGCAACAACTTTCCCTGCACCTGCACGAGAGGAGTCTACACTCTTCCCTTCCTTGCCTCTGTACCTCTTTACTTTGGAAAAGTATTTACACTTCAGTATGCTGGTAAAAATGGGAATTGCAGGTACCATATCTGTCTGTACCAGAGGCTGCAGCTGTTAGAGTGGAAAGTAGAAATGGAAAGGAGGTGACGAGATCACACGCTGCCTCACAGAATATGGATGCCAAGAGGTAATTTTTATCCAGGACTGTTCTTCAAAGACAAATAAGAAAGTTTATGAACAGGAACACTTTAGATAGACAAGTCAAAACATTAATTTGAGCCAAATCGCCAGTAAATACTTTGCATTTATAACTGCTGTTTGTGCATATCCTTTTTCTCTACCATAGAGATACTGTACCAGTGAGAGGAGAGACAACCTGCATGACTGTGGGCAGGGGCAAACCATAGTAGACCCAGTTCAGAGTAGCTGCTTCTTCTGAAACTGAGTAGAGAACTCTTCCTTCAATGAGGAATCCTTCATAATTAGCCCCTCTCATTTAAGCCACTGACAGGTAGCTTGGATCCTTCAGGTTCAGAATCAATGTCTAAGACATTGTGTTGCTCTAAAGTTAAACACTCACTGAAAAAACAGAAAAACTCCAATAAAAGAGTAAAAATAATTGACCAGCTTTTTATAGGACTGGAGAATGCAGATGTAGAGAATCCTTATGCAATCCAAGAAAACTGCCATGCTGCCTTGTAACTGAGTGCTCCTTCACCGTGGCTTTATCCTGTGATGAGGCAGCTTTTAATTGGCATTTGTCACTGCCCTTTATGTATATTATGCAACAATGTGATGATCTCTCTGATACCACTCACTGTTTATATATATGTTTATACATATTTATTTATATATGTGGTTTCAAGAAAAGTGGTCATTTTTCTTCTAGTCATTGCTCAAAAGAAATACCAAATTGAATATTTCTAAAAAGCAAACATTATATGTTGAGTTTAATGGGATGGGAGACTAATTACGTGTGAGAAAACAGAAATGACCACCTGTCATAGAAATCTCTTTACCATTATCGAAAATGACAGAGCATCACAAAATATTAGTGAACTTCCAGTTTGACAGATCAATAGTGGATAAATGGTGATGAATGAGCCAGAGTTGGCTCACCCTGGCAAACTAGTCTGTTCAGGTACTGAATTAGAAGAATGACAGAGGTGTGTGCATGTGGGAGGGAGGTTTTCCAGTTGCAGTGAGAAAATAAAGCAGTTTGAATTGCAACAAGAAAAAACAGAGAGTGAGGTTGCCTTTAAATTTAACAGGATATTGTGAATATAAAATTACCAAATGTTTTTGCCTCTCAGACCATAAGGTATCATACTATTAAAATGAGATACATATATTTCTTCACACAGCAGTGTCATATAAGTTACTGTCTTTCAATACCCCAGTGGGATCACATTCACCGATTTAAACATCCAATTTACCTTCAATGCTTTTACATCATAAACTGCACAGGACATGGATTTGGGTATGTTTTACAGTTACCTTAACAAGCTTGGCTGTATATACGGCTTACATTGTTGTGTTTTTCTCTTATGTCTAAAACACAAAACTAGACAGTTCACTTCCACTTTGAAGCTGACAGTACTTCAGACATTAAAAAGCCACAAAAGGAGATTTGATCATTGTCCACTGGAGTGAAACAGGGGACTACCTGAAGAGTTCAGTATTGCCCAGGCCTCTCCTGTCTTTCATGCCATAGTCCTATCCTGGTTCATTACCTTTGCAGGTCCAGGACGTGCAGTTTGCCAAGAAAAGAACACTTTTAGGGACATGGTGAGCTACCCTTATAGTGCTACAAACAGTCTGGGAAGCAATGAATGGTTTCCAAACAAGGAAATACGCATTTGTTTTCAAAACGGAACTGGAAACCAGAAAAGAAAGAGGCAAAGTACATGTATGAAGGAGTTTGGTTTATGTGCTCTACAGCATTAAACTGAGGTTAAAACTCTGCAGGGAACAGTAAGTGACATAACTATATTTTTTAATTATTGGATACACTAACAAATTGATTATGCGAGCCTCAAGAATTGCTTGCCCTGGTTGTTTGGAGTTCACTGCTACTTAACTTGCAGATTCAGTGGAAAAAAGAGGTGTTTCTTTCTGAAGCAGGTGATAAAGTTTGACTAAATTTAGATTATTCTGTACATAAGGAAAGAGCAAACTCCAGAGAGAAAAAAGGAGCAGAGTATAATGATAGATTTGGACAAGTCCTGCAATGGGAGCTCAGGTCAAAGATAGAGAAGCATATTTTGCCTAGATAAATAATTGTCAGTATCGAAAAAGTTCAGAAGTAATGATTGCCTCCAGAATCACTGGACTTATGCTGGGTTTATGTGGCTGTATTTTGGGCAGAATCAGTCTTCTGAATGCTTTGCCCAAACCTCTCATGCCCTTAACTACCTGTCAGTCTAGTAATTTAGCAGGTATCAACTTCCAGCTCTGCAGATCCCTCCGATTCCAACTGACCACTGCCCAGACCTCAGCTCTTGCTCTGTCCCCATTTCTGCCTCTCCAACAAGAAGCTCCTAGGGCTTCCATGCTAATAAGTAAGGGCTCACCCTGCGCACACCTAAGGCATTCACCCCTAGCAAGATGAGTATATGGCATAGTGAACCTAGAATCACAGAAACACCTGTCAAACAGTTCATATATTTTGGGTGACACAGTGCTAAAAAGGCAGTGCTGTGTTTCAGGCCTAGAGTTCACCACTCAAGTGTATCAGCCAAATATCACTTTGGAAGCAGCACTGCTTCCATGGGGAAGTTGGGAGAGAGAATGAAAAAGGACACACACTATCCTATTCCTTAGCAGCTCTTCTATAGAAGTCAAATCCTCACCTTCCTACATAGGAAACAGATCAGCCAGTGAAGTGACAAATGCTGCTTAGATAGCTGGAAGAAATAACCAATGACTAGTGCAGATGATCACAAGGGCATGCAAAATGAATTTTAGTAGTAGTCTAAATGTGAACTGACATACTTGCATGGTATTTCACACAATCCCACAGAAATGACTCTGACAACTATAACAGTAAGAAAGCATCCATGATACAGTGAGAACAAGAATGTTCAAAAGTAACACCAAAACAGTAGAGTCCCACTGCTCCAAATTCACTTTGCTAGTAAGGGGGTTCTATGTACACCTGTCTCCTACAGTTCAGAGACATCAGCAACATTTGAGAAGCATAATGCAGTGAGTTAGGCCAAAGAAGGGTCATTTTCCCTTATTTTCCTTTTTGTCTTAATTTGCTCTATTTTTTTCTCCTACTCTGCCACCTGACTTTGCTGCAATTCTGGCCAAATTCCAGCTGAGTAATTCCCTTTCGCATTTCTGATTTCTTTCTCTAGAAACTGAAGCAGCTGCAGAGTTCTGCCAGACAGAAACCTACATTTCTGAGAGTCTATCTCAGAGGTATATTGTAAGAAAATCACATTAGTAAAGAAGACAAGCATCAGAAAAAATCAGAAAAAAACCCCAACGATCAACATCTTTTTCCTTGAGCTTAAATGCGTCTGGTTTATGTAGTATTGATTACAGTTATCACAGGATCAATGATGGTCTTTCTTACTCTATGGCTTTATTTTAGTGTCTCTCAAATCTGCAAGTAGTCTGTAATCCTACAGTAGGTTACTTGGAACTGGTCTATTGAGTCATATTAAACAATGAAAACACAATGACCTGAATCAAAAGCCTTGACTAAAGTAAATGTTATTCAACAGAAATTGCAAGGTTTGGTACTGATATGGGGGCCAAATATTCTGAAGAGTTTTGTATCAGTAAAATTCTGGCAGCTTCAACAAGATGCTTTTGATTAATGCTGGAATAAATGAAAAAATAATCACATCTCCAATTTATCACCTGAAGAAAGGAGAAATAAACCATCCTGAAATTCACAGTTCGCTATGTTCTGAATTAGAAAAGTCCTTGGATTTATCTAGTCTAAAGCAATGCCAAACCTTAGCACAGCATTACAAAAGAGAAAATATCCCTACACTGCAGAGCAGACGTTATTGCAGAGTTGCTTCACTGTTGAAGCACAACTTGATTTTATTGCAGGTCACTCATGTATGTGGCTGATGGCATATAGAGATCTTTTAGGAAAAAAAAATAACAAGAAAAACAAGTCTCACTATATTAATTCTTCAAAAGCAAGTAAGAGGGATGCATAGCCCACAAACATAAATAGTTTATATGCAGTTTCCTGTAGCCAAAATGCTGGAGCAGACCCCTGTTATTGCTTTGTCCTCGCTGTGGCGAGGTGTGTCTCCTTTTGACAGCTGAAAGCTCCCTAGTCATATGGGCATTGCAAGGCCGACCACAAGGGCTGCGGGATCACTGGCACGCCAAGATGTCCTGCGTTTCACCTAAAAAGCTTCCCCCTCTGCAGAAGGTGCTTTTCTGCATGGGGCAGAGGAACCACTGGGAGCTCCATGGGGCTCCTCCAGCTCAGGGCTGCATCCCTGCCTGGCACTGCTGCACTAGGCACCTGGCTTCTCCCATGCCTCTTGCACATCCAGCAGCAAGTAGAAAGAACGAAATGACACCTCGGATTGAATGGTGAAAGTCAGCCTGGAGTTTTTTCCAAAATTAGGATTTCCCCTTACCTAAGCTGCCTTCTTGATTCTCTGGTTCTTAAAAATCATGTAGGTTACTTCCTCAAACAGGTTCTGCAAAGGCTTTCTAGAGAAAAAAAACTGTGTATATATGCATTTAGATATATATATATACACACACACATGTATATACATGATTATAGTGAGAATGAGTGGAGCAGGGCTGACATGCACCCACGCATTGGCCGCTCCCTTCAGATACTGCTGCCAAGAAAAGAGCCCAAAAGAGGGCCTGTTTCCCCGTCACCACGGCAACGCTGGGTGGAAAGCAGCATTTCCTACACAGCACCGCGCTGAGCCTCCAAGGTGCTGCCAGGCTACTGTGACCCAAAGCCGGAGCAGTGCCTGCCGAGTGCCGCCCTGGGAGCAGCCATCACCCCTCAGCACCAGCTGCTGCCACAAGTTCTGCTGGGACTTTCTCTGAAACAACTGGTTTCTTTGCTGCAACTCTGGCAGCTAAGACTAACACATTTAAACAGTATGTAGGTTCATAGAATCATAGAATCATGGAATAGTTTGGGTTGGAAGGGATCTTAAATATCATCCTGTTCCAACCCCCTGGGCAGGGACACCTCCCACCAGCCCAGGCTGCCCAAGGCCCCATCCAGCCTGGCCTTGAACACCCCCAGGGATGGGGCAGCCACAGCTTCCCTGGGCAACCTGTGCCAGTGCCTCACCACCCTCATCATAAAGAAATTCCTCCTTATGTCTAGCCTAAGTCTGCCTCCGTCTCCAATTTATCGCCATTCCTCCTTGTCCTATCACCTCAAGCCTTTGTGAACAGTCTCTCTCCAGCTTTCTTGTAGCCCCCTTCAGGTACTGGAAGGTCGCTATAAGGTCTCCTTCTCTTCTCCAGGCTGAACAATCTCAACTCTCTCAGCCTGTCCTCATATGGGAGGTTCTCCAGCCCTCTGATCATCCTTGTAGCCCTCTTCTAGAAACAGCTCCATATCCTTCTTATGTTGAAGATTCACTCAAGTTATTTTTCACTTCCTCCTCTTACTTCTGAGTAACATCTGACTGCAGTAATGGAAATCTAAAACCATATGTTTTATTTGCTTTAAGGCATATACACAGGTCTAAAACCTGGGTAAATAATGAATAAAAGCTTACTCACTGTATTATACCACCCCACTTCTTTGTCCTTGAGGATTTAATTATTATTGTGACCATGTAAGACTGAAATTCAGTGTGAATCAGTATAAATACTTTTTTTAAAACTTGGATATTTCTTCTTTGTCTGAACATGTCTGAGTATGGATGGTCTGGTATTAGAGGGCAAAATGAGTGGTGAAGTGTGAAAAGGCATTCTCACAGCTACCTTAGGCACTACATAAAAAGCTTTCTTAATATAAGGTGTGGTCTACAGAAAAATGTCCAAGTCATCCAGTAATTAAATACAAATTGCCTGCTGAAAGCAAACCAGTGCTCATGCATGACCTGTTCCTGTCATCCCCCTCTTAGGCCTTATTAGTTCTCCCACTGTGGTGCTCTGCAACTAGATCTCAGCCCTTGTACAGACACAAGGAATCCATGAAGCAAAGACACGCTATGGATTCCCAGCTGCTGGAAAAAAGTGGTAAGAGGTTGCCCAGGAAAACTTGGTACTAGGGAATTCAACTGCAGAACGCAGATCTGAAGGATTTCATTAACACTGTCACTTTGCAGAATATTTTGTTTCTTTTCTTGGGCATCTATATTTATTCCTAATTTCACTAAAGTCATTACCTCACTTCCTTTCCTCTCTTACCCATGCTCTCCCATCTCTTTACAGCAAGGTCCTTCAGCATGGTCCTGACTCCCCTATAGACTAGGCTCTTACCTCCTGTGGGGTTCTTGCCCACGTCCTGCCTTATTTACACCCGTAAATACTCTCTCCTCAAACACAACTTTGCAAACATTATCTGGAGCAACTCCTTCATTAGAGGAGGAGAACAAACTGTGATCTTTACTCCTCAAAATTAATAGAGTAGTTCTGTAACACAAAACCTAAAAAGGCATGGTTTCTGAGGGATTTGTGCCTCATGATTGGTGTACATCATGCCTAATAGGTACAAACTCTGAGCAAAGCTACCTCCAACTGCAGGAAATTTGTGCTTGTTTTTTTTCTGTGTGAATACTACATTGCATAAAATCAGGAATTTCACAATGTAATCCTTCTCAGTGGAGGCATTAGGAGTGCCTCTCCCTTCCTCATGCATGACAAATCATGTAAGGAATATACAATATTTAAATTAAACGTCAAGCATGTCACACGGTCTGCAATTGGGCATGGATTTAAAAGCTAGACAAGGTGAATCAAAAGACAGACACTGACCTGTCTCAGCCCTCTTTTACTTAGGAAATGCAGCTGATGTCTAAGTTTGTCAGCTTGCCTAATGTTCCCTGTAATAATAAAAGCAAAACTTACCAAGTTTGATGAAGGGACTGGAGTAATGGAACTATTGTGCTGAATTCAGTGGTGCCAGAATTGTTAATCTCCCATCAAAACTTAAGTTATGGGTATTAATCAGCAAAGATACAAAAGTGTGGTTTATAATAGCACAAAGATTACCAAAATAACCACAATAATTTTCTAGTCAAAATGGTCAGCTCAGTTCTTCATGTTATATTTGATCCTGAACTTGTCAGAGGGAGAGAGGAATTAATTGTGAACTGGGCTTTCTACAGATTATCAAACAGTTTATCTTAAAATCATGAAATTCAACAAATAAATATTTTTATGCTATTTCCTGGGTTCTGAACTTTCTACTTTCAGCCTTTCTTTTTTCATTTTTTAACTCTATGATTATGAAAGGCAAGTCTTTGCCTTAAAAAAAGACAAAATTCACCAACATTGAATTCCTAGTAACTTCATGGATGGCTTTGCCTAGGACATCTGAAGAAGTCATCCTCTTAGATGTAGATACAGCTAAAAGCTCAAAAATTAGAAAGAGATTTTCTGATCAAAGATGCTTTAGCTCTTTGTGGAAACAGACTTCTTAAACTTTATCCTTTGGCAACCGTATTAATTTTCAACTCCTTCCTCAAGCCAGGCAGACACCTAAGAACCGATTCTTTATTCATTTTTGGTAACCTAAGTTTTAGAAGTTTTATCTTTGGCTTGCTATCAGAGAAGATTTAGTCTCACAAATCAGGAGATTCTGGCTTCAGGGAGTCCTAACTGTCCCCTGACTCTGCCACTTTACAGCTGTACTTCTATGTGTCTGTTTGGGAGGACTGATATTCCTTGTATGTTCAAGTTCATTTCATGTCTTTGCCAGATGGAGACGTTCAGGATGCACAGCGTCAGAGTCATTCTTTCATTGCGAGACGTTTTTGCACTCTTTGTTTTTGATATAAAAGATAATGAAGCCTAACCAAGGACCAGTGACAACTTTATTTCACCAAGGTACCTATGCAGTAAATACCAAATCTCTATATAGATATTTTTATCTTGACATGAGGATTGCTTGCATGTTTTTTTAAAACTGATAAAATATTGAAATGTCAAATCCTCACTCTCAGCATCAAATAAAAGTTCAATACAGTTAACGACCAACCACAGCTTCTTTAGTGAATAGCAACTATTTCCTGATTTCTACTCAAGTCCATCTTCTTTCATTTACTTTCATGAGAGAACAAAAGAGTCAAAATAAAATATTTAAAGGCATGGCACTGTCTGATAATGGTTGCTCCTCAAGCAGAAGAGCAATTCTGGCATGCAGTTAGGTACTCATTTGCCTGTCATGAGTTATACAAGGCTCATCACACAAACCACACTTACCAGGAATTATAAAATTTATAAATGCCAGTGGGACTACAAAAGCTATTTAATCTTGCCTCTTGACTAACACAGCTGATGCAATTCCCCGTCACATTCAAGTTAGTAGCCCATGGTTGTATAATTAACGTTAAAAACTCATCCAGTTTACCACTAGGAATCTCTTAATCAAGCATATATACCATGCTTACTTCTTGCCTGATGCTTCCCAAAAATCATAGATCCCAAACTCAGTTCTTTGGTGTCATACTCCGAACAAATTCTGCTGCTGTTCAGACTCCTGTCTTGGTATACAGAGGTCAGGCTTTTTGCCTTGTGCTCTTTGTAGGAAACTGCATTCAACTGGCTATCAGTGATATTCCCAAGGGCCTTTTAGTAATCGCAGCTCAGGTTACAGTCCTTTTTCTAATCCTAGCCTTGCATTTAAAATCAAAGGCGAAAGATACTAGAGTGCTTGAAGATTATATCATGCCTGCTCACACCTTCTTGGGGTGCTTAGGGATTAAGGGTAATCCCTTGCACTCCAATAAAAGTCCACATTTGGCTAAGCTACAAAAATAATCAGTTAAACATGTTAGACAACTTTTCTTGTATAAAAAGGCTTCTTATCTTGCTCAGTGCAATATTAAGAAGCGTTAGTATCATACACTGGTTAAAATAATACAGACTGAATTAATGTTGAAACGAGTATGAGAAATCTACTTAATTTTGTTGCTTGACTGCAAGAGCATAGACCCTTAAACAGGTTTTTCTGTGAGGCACCAAGCTGTCCCCCCACTTTCAAATGCCACAGTTGAAATAGTATTTACCATGTTTGAAGTGGGGAATTGTTGTAACAGAGATTTGCTGCAAAGGGAATCATGGAAGCAGGTCAGTCCAACAGGTCTTACAAAAGAAACAATGCCCTTGTGTTTGTATCAAATAAGACCCCACTTGTAGAATTGACTAACGTTGACTTAAAGCTACTACTTTAAGCACAGGTGACAGGAGCACCATCACTGTGCCACTGCAGTATTCCAACATCCATGGCTCATGTGGCAGCCCCAGGTGACAGCTGGACTGGTACACTAACATGCTGCGTTTGTTACAGTCTTTCCTGCATACTGGGCACAAACAAGAAAAGCTAGTAATATTGAAATTTCACTCCTCTTCCCTCCTCCTTTCTCTCCTCTGCTACAGAATGCCAATAACCAGGAGCCAGATCAAAGGAAAGACATCTGCATTCAGCAGCAACAAGGACAAACCTTTTCTTCTTTTGCTGACACAGAGTATGACAAAGAACACTGGTAAGCTTAAGAAAAATCCCCTAGAAAGTTGCATAGATGCAGACAGAAAAATGAAGAGCATTTTCCATCCAGCATGCATTCAGATTCTCAAGGAGCATAACACCACACTGATGTGCTGTCAAGTGTGGCAACTCCTCTGTGGAGATACTTGGGTAAGCTGAATCAGTAAGTTTTATTTAACTGTCAGCCTTTCCTACGGCACTGTATCAGAGTCAAGAAATGAGGCTTCATTCTTATCAGACTCTACAAATACTGCTTGTCATGGTACTTCAGGTAGGAAGAACTTGAGCCGCAGTGTGGAGGCTAAAAAATTAATAGCGTAACAACACTGTCTGATTTTCAGAAAAAGCTGAGTCCATTCTAAAGAACTGAAGCCCCTCCATGGAGCTGGGTAGGAACAACTGGTGGCAGCAACTTTTGGATTTTTTCTTTGGAGTTTTTCTTTGCCAGCTTTGCACACTGGCAACTGAATTCACAATGTTTGAATTTGGTCTTTGAGTCCAAAATATGAACTCACTTTGGTTTTCTCTATCTGAACTTGTTTTCTGAGCAACCCGTTGAGATTCTGTGCCTCAAAGTAAAATACAGGCTAGTGATAGTCTTCCATATAACCAGGTTATCCTGCTGAGAAGCAGAAAAATAGACTGTGCTGTCCCACCAGCACTTGAAGCTATTTCTAGTGATTTATTTATAGGTGAAAAGGAAGCAGAATTGTCCTCCTAGCTCCATTCAAAAATACCAATTGCCTATAAATGTTCACAACTTCCCATCTAGGGTTTTTCTTCCCTTCTTCCAACTGCTCTGCAGTTACTGCTGTCTTGTACTGTCTCTCTCCAGATGCATCAATTGCAAGGTCACATTGTCAACAATGAAGAAAGCAAGCACTCTTACAGGCTGTTCTCCACCCCTTCCCTCTATTACAAGAGAAATACTGGTTATAGATGGGTTAATTATTACATTCAATGTTATCCTTCTGGGAAGCAATGGCAGGTTATTCTCAAGACTGTTATTGCAGATAAACACTTCCTTTTCCATTTACCCTACAGCTAGAATTCTTTGAGTGGCTCCCTTCTCGAGAAGCCTTTCTGAAGAATGTTTAAAATATGACTTCCTTCATTTTGATGAAATTGTTTTCTTCCTGGTTGGAAAAGTTTTGGGTTTGCTTTAATTGTTTTATGCCTCTGAATTGATGGTCTGCCACAGCCAGTGCCATTTTTGAGACTAGAGTCACAAGACAATTTGCAAATCACAAACTCTCTTCTTCTGAAAACTGTTCTTGCTCACTAGTTGCTTCTCTTCAGGCAAAAAATAAAGTAATTCATACTGCAAATCTGCAATTTTTTATATACACCAGACACAATGTTAACCTTACCACATTTCAGCATCTAGATATGGATAACTTGCCTACCTCAAAGGATTTTTGAGACAGGGTGTAATCATATGCATTGTCAATGCTAAAATCCGTTTTAACTTAAACTGTCTCCAGGCCCTCCAAGCAGGCCCATGTCAGAACTCAACTGTTCCGATGCCGTCATTTCTTGCCTTCTGCTCCAGTTTCATAAGCTATTTCTGGGAGATGGTTTTGGAGAAGGAGAAAAACTAATGATCTAAAACAATTTTAAGTGGCTGTCCATTGATCTTGTACAAGTTCAGTAGCATTTTCCTTATGACTGACCCAGACCTATCTGATTACATATGTAATTTATTAGTAATAGTCAAATATTTTTCTTACTTTTACCTTAAGCAGGTATTGGGCATACGTGTCTGCTTTGGTTTGCCTTACAAACAAGGTGCAGGTCAGCAGGAAAAGAGGCTCTGCTCCTTAAAATACTACATTTCCAGTAACGTTGAACCCACTAGGGTTATAAATTGCACACATCCTGCCCATGAGCTGCTGCCTGAGACCCTACAGCCCTGTGGCAAGACATATCCCGGCACCAGTTCCCCAAGGAGAGATGAAGCTACTGGCTGCTGTAGGTCCCCAGGCCAGTGGGCTGCATCGTGCTCTGAGCAGGTCCAGACATGGCAAACTGCTGAAACCAGCTGTTGCTTGGGTCTAGAACAACTCTCCATGGCAAACTCTCCACGGGACAAGTCTTGGCAGGGACAACTCTACATGGGGACAACTTTAAGCCTAACTCTAATCCTAACACTAACTGTAAGCCTAAAGCTAGCACAAAGCCCAACCCTAACTCTAATTGCTCCCCACGGAGAGTTGTGCCCATGGAGTGTTGTCCTGTGGAGACTTGGACATGGAGAATTGGCTGTGAACATTTGTCCCTTCCTGCTGCTGCCCACTTGCGCAAACTGGTGGTGGTGTTTCCATCAGTAAAGCGCATTCCAAAACCAGCCTTGTTGCAGAGAAATGTGGCCCCAGCCCTGGCGCTCAGGCTCAGCATGGACCACCAGCGTGCTCATCTTCTTTGACTTTTCCAGCAGCCTGCGGGCAGGCTGGGCCCTGTGTAATACCGAAATGACCCCATTACAAGCCTTACTTCAGGTCACAACAAGAAATCCTCATTTCTCCCAGGGAAGAAAGCTGTCCTCACACCCTGTGTCCTCCTCGCCCTCTCCAGGGCATTGCAGCGTGCTTCGGGCAGGTTCCACCACAGCCTGGGGCAGAAGAGGGACAATGTGGGGCCATCTGGCAATGGCTCCCTGGGGTGCTTTTTTGCTCCTGACAGTGGAGGTAGGCAGGTGAGGCAGTGGTGGGTGACAGAGGCCATGGCAGGTCCCCTCTGCTGCTGCTGCAGCTCCCTGCGCTGAGTCACTGCACTCCCACCCCTGCACTGACACATTTCTTAAATAGATGACTGAAAGTATGTGATTTCCATACCAATGAATCTCCTTAATGTAGCTTGTCCCAGCTCCTCTTTCTCCTCACGTTAGCAGGAAACTCACATGGAATGAATTATTAAAACTTGTGTTAAAAGCACCTCAGGAAAGTCTATCTCCTCTGTCTTCAGCAAACACAGAGGGCTATGAGGCAAAGGCTTGGCTGTCTGCTCTGCAGCCTTCCCACAGAGGTCTCCTGCCTTTGCTGTGCCATATGGCTGGCAGAAGCATGGCATCCTGGTTTTTTGAGGTAGATTGGAAATGCTTTTCTTCATTCCCCCATTTGCTTTTCAGCCCAGCTCCTCTGACAGTACCTCAGCCAACACGGTACACAGCCCCTCCAGAGAGACTCCACAGACATGGCCACTGACCTTCCACCCCAGCCCCACAGACTCCTCTGCCCTGGCATCCTTAACAACCACCTGTGGTTTTTTTTACAGGGCAAGAACTATCATGCCTTTTGGTTTTATGTTGCCCATGGAAACCATGTTTTACAGATTCTTGTTTGGTTACAAAAGATGTCCACAAAATCCACAATCACAGTGAGATTTAATAAAAAGGCAGTTTTCCTTGCACAAAAAGCTTCTGCTTACTACTGGCTTTCTGCCATAGGTAACTATTAATTTGAGTTTTTCCACTGCTTACAGTACATATTCTTGCTCACAGGAATCAAATCTTCACTCATATTTTCCCTTTGGCCACTGCTTTGGGTAATTGCTTCACCACTACTTAAATCATCTTGCTAAACAAAGGGATTTTGATGCCAAATGTCAGCCAAATAAGAAAGCAGAGGACAATACTTTAAAAGTACTCATGAGGTACCATCAAGCAGAATTTCAAGGAGAAAATGGTTAGAGGAGCCTTGTTCCTGCATGTAGAAAGCTTAAGTGCTTTGGTGGGAGAGAAGTTGGATAGAAGTTGGGTGAAAGGTCTCCATATCCTCATAGAGTGCCCAAAACTATTAAAGAAAGGCTTCTGGTGTGATGTTGACAGTTATGAATAGAAAATGCACTTCTGTGAATATTCTGCATTGCTTAATTAAAACAAGCTATTTTTGTGAATGCTTTTGACTATAAACCTTTCTCTTGAATATTCATTGACAATGGAAGGCATGAGCAGAATTTATGGAAATTCATTTAAAATCTGAATGACTACGCATGAGAATTTTTTATGATATTCATTACCTATTCATTATGAATTTTTATTTCTAATGTTGGTTTTATTATCTAAAGATAGAAACAGATGTACACTCACACCTCATGACCATTGTACAGTTATGACCATTGTACAGTTATGACCATAACTGAACTGTTACTCATGTTACATGAAATTCCTCCAGACTTTTTCTTTAGAGGGTTTGCATTGGTCACAGTTTTGAAAATGGTTGGAAATCCAGCTGAGAAGTAGCAGATTCTGCTGTAGGTCTGGTGCTGGTATACATTTCTAAAGACGTGGACTGGTGCTGAGTAATGAAGAAGAACAATCCCTGCTTTGCCTCCAAGACTGATGCTTTGTGAAGCCTTGCAAAGGTGGTGAGATGAAAGGAAAAGTAGTAAGAGCAGGAAATATTCAGTAGCATATGCTGCTCTGGAGGCTGTGGGCTGATTTGGGCTATGGAAACTACTCTGAAGTATGCCAGTGGCCCTTCTGGTCCCTGATATAATTTGAAATCCTCAGACACAATGATGCCTTAAACTTCTCCCAAATCCCTAGGCGATAAAATGATTACCCTAAAGCTTCTTTGCCTCTGGAGACAAAGCATGGTGCCAGCTCAAGAATCTTCTCTTACAGCACTGGAATAAAGTTTAAAAGAACTCAGCAGACATTTCAGGGCATTTGAGCAAATCCTAGAGGACTCAGACACCAAGTTAGGACAAAGACAAAACTTTCTGATCTCCTCACTCTATTAAACTGTACTCTTTCAGAGCCTAAAATAGCAGAGCAATGCCTGAGGGTACAATGGTGAGGCCTTTACTGGGATTACAATGCATCAGTTATTTCATTATTTCTAAAAATATTTAAAAGAAGACCAATCTCAACACAGCTTGTTGTAAAGAGGGAAAAAAAAATGAAAAGGGGAATGTTTTGTATTCATTCTTCTATCTTATATTTCTGTATTAAATGTATCAGTATACAAATTGCCTATATTTCTCTTAATTCATCATTAAGAGAAAGAGTAACCTCTTTAGGTGCTAGCATAGTACATTGGACATCACAGGACTATTTAGGTCTGGCTACACATGTGTCAGACTCGGGATTGTAGAGAGCATCGTAGAAAGATAATGCTGTGAGCAGGGCCACAGGGTGCTAGAATTGCACTGGCAATAGTAGCAGTAGCCAAAGGGAACACAACTTGAACTTTGGTCATTTATTTCATTTACAGAAAAGACTTCTCATACAGAAGAAGAATTTGATACAAAACTAATAGACTATAGTAAAATACTGGCCCAGAAGTTGGGACTGCACCTGAGAATATCTGCCTCATTCGATTTCTGTCATTTGGTTTCTTTACCTTCTAAAGATACAGCAATACCTGCTTCTCCCAGTGCCTGATGAGGTGGCCAAAGCCATTACAGATGGATGTGTTTCAGAGTGAGGTGCCCTGGCAGAGCAAGGGATGCTGCAGACTGCTCCTACACGCTGCCCTGGTGACAGCACCACTGCCTACCCATGGGATAGGAACAGAGCAGGAGTCTGGGCCTGTGGTGGTAAAGCTGTTCCAGTTCCTTTCTAGACTTTGACCATTCCGGGTCCAGTTCCCACCTCATGAGTAGTTGTCCTTCCCTGCAGCAAGCAGTCATGCAGCCAGGCTCTGTGCTTTTGTTTCCTTGCATGGAAAGAAAAGAACACGGCATAGCAAGAATGAGAGATTGAACTAAGTGCAAATCTACACATTTTCTGGAGGGCAGGCAGTGGCATTAACTGTAAGGGCAGAGGTAGGCTTTTCATCCTGAAAGGACAGAGAAGATGAATCATATTATGATATGAATGACACAGATATCTGCAATAGTATTAACAGCATTAAAAACATTTCAAAGGGCCATTAATTCCCATGTTTTCAGTCTAGGGTAAATGCTAAGTAGGAGTAGAAGAAACCTCTCCTGTTGGCAGATTATTCCATAGCCATTCAGTGCATTTTCCTATGGCTTCCCCTGAGGGAATCTACCTTTGAATAGGAATAGTCCCAGAAGTACTGGCTAACACTCTGCTGGAGGGTGAAAATCTTTCTTCCTAAAACCAAAAGGGGGGCTCTTTCATTATCTACTGTTTCTGTCTGTTTGGTACTGTTCTATGTCAAACCACAAAGTTCATCAGGCTGGTGGGCATGTGTCATGTTGGTTACTGCTTGAAGTCCTTCAATACCCAGGATGAACTGAACACATTTACCAAGGTTAAATAGGTCTGTCTGGTATGAGTCTATCTATCTCTAACATGTTATAGGATTGCAAAAAATGCAGAATGCAAATTTTTATGTATTCTAGCACCCCCACTATATATGTACTCCTAGGCTCCACAGAACTCCTCACATAAAAGGAGAAACACAAAGAAATGTGGAACGGTATAGTGCGTTTCCCCTCATGGCATGCACTTCCCATTGTGGTAAGGTGTGGTGCTAGGCTCGGTGCTAACATGTGTGCTGTCCTCACATATAGAAGTGGGGATATGGCACAAAAGGATCCTGCTAAGCTTTATGTCATTCTGGTGAGAAAGGACCCCACCATTCACAAAGTAAGCTGTCCCTGGTGGGTAAACATGCAGGTTAAAGTACAGAGATTAGCTTAGAACAGAAAATGAGAAGCACTGGGTAATTAGTAAGTCAGAGCTTGTAGACCTCATATACTTCCCATTTAAAAAATCCTAACCTTTCTGGGTTCCTTCTCTCTATGGATAGGTTTAGCCTGAATCTCTTGTGAACAGCTTGTATCAACAGGGAGCCTGGAACGGAGTGCAAAGAGAAGTATTTATATCATTTAGTGGCACTGTGCGTACGCTGTCCATGCACTTTGAAGTTGCCATGTTAGCTGCAGGATGTATCATGTCCTTTCTACCACTTCTTAAAGGCTCTGGCCAATGCCTGAATTCATAAGGATTACATTATTAATGTTATTCTTAGATTTTCCCCAGTGGGATACCTAGTCTTCCCACTAATCTATCATTGGAAAAAAGCTGCAAATATGAGGCTAACTTTCTCATAGAAATGTCAGGAAGAAATGTCTGTTGCTGACAGAGGCCATGGACAGGCCCGTCAGTCCTTGGTGCTGGAGGATTCCAGACCTTCCAGCCCATTAGGGCTCACAGGCAGGATCAAGCCCCAGAAGACCCCACCTTCTTTAAAGAAAAAAAATGTATTTACATGTTTCTTTTCACCACAAATATTTTCTTGTCACCTTGACTGAAGCACATTGGTGTCACTGTCCACTGAGAGACTGTTACTTCTCTGCTGAAGAGCAAAAGCTTTTTTATCAGTGAAGAGCATGCCATGCTGTGGTTTGGGACAGAATATAATTTGGGACAGAATATAATTTGGGACGTGGGTAAAACTGCCCAGAGGCAGATTATTACCACTTTGAAATGTGACCTGTACACCAAAACCAACTGCTAGACTTAGAAACTATCTCCGGATATTTAATATTCTTTAGTGATTGTGACCTCAGCTGTGCATTTCATAGGTTATAAGGCTTTATTGCCACCCAGATGCTCCTCACAATTTCACATATTTGATGGTAATTGTAAGCTCAGACTGTACTAATGAAAGCACATCTTCAGCTTAAAAGAGATGAATAAGAATTAAAAAATGATTTAATATTACAATGTTTTACTTAAAGTAATGGAATTGGTCATGTATGCAACACAAGGACTAGTTTACTGGGTCTCTACTCCGTCATGGATCTCTTATTAGTTCTGCCTCTTTCTTGTAGCTTCTTCCTACAAGCCATTTGCCTTGCAATTCTGATTGTTGTGGAGAATAAAGTCCAGATAGCACAGTCTAATATTTCAGGATCTTTAGTTTATGACAAGGGCACTTTACTAAATTTAACAAAAAAGGGAAATAATGCTATCAAAACCCCTTAATAACTGGGTATGTCCCTTTCAACACATTTCTTTCTACTTGTCAGCTGGAAAACATAAAATATGGCAGGTTTTTTATTTGACACACAATAGGCTCTGAGTGACTTGTTATGTAAATTACATTTGTTTAAGTTCAGATTTAGAGTAAAGAGAGACTAAGTAACTATTTAAATGATGAAGGAAATTTACAGGCTTGTGGGAGATATTATTATCTTAGCAGAGAGTATAGTACAGTCCAGGGAAAGTGTTAAAAATCTGGCCATAAAGTTGATGTGTCTTGTATTTTTAATTGAAAAACACCTAATTTGGAGTCTAACAGAAAAAAACATGTCCTTTCAAAAAGTAAAGCCCCAGATCACTGAGTCCAACCACAATAAATTAAGGAAACAGCTTTAGAAATACCTCTGAGTCTGTCATAATGCTGTGTTACAAACAGGCTGTTGAGACATGCTTTTTCTGAAAAATCTTTCATGAACCTGCTGTACAAGCCCTTTTCAAAATAAGAAAGTGTGCTTCCCTGAGGACACAGGCATTAGACAGCACTGCAAAACTGCACATTGAGCTCAGCATTATCCACAGCCCACTGACACATGTGGATTGCTTTTTTGTGCCTGCTTAATGCTCTCCCCAGGATATATGCACTGACAGTGGGGGATGACAGGAGGCAGGAAGAGGCAGGGTGCGGTGCACGCCCCAAATTTCCTATTGTTTCCACCAAAGGGTCATATGATGTTTAATGCCAGCATAGTGCTGTGTATGTGAGGCTGTATGGTACGGAGTAGACAAGGCTCCTGGTCAGAGTAACTGCCAAATATTTAGTTTCATTAATCACAACCCATTGATGTTAACATTAAGACTCTTCCTGACATCATTAGAGCCAAGATTTCAAGCCAGACAGTCTAAACCTGATTAAGCAAGTCTACATGAGACTTATCAACTGACAATGAATGAAACAGATGAAAGATAGAGCGAAAATGTTTCGGTCAATGTCTGTAAAGGCAAAGGTTCAGTCTTACCCCCTGTCAGACTGGGGATTCAAGAGTTTCCAACCAGTCCTGAATAATGAATCATTGTGTGGCATTACATAGATTATCTAACCTCCATCTAGTACAAGTTTTCCACACATGAAGTGGGAATAGTCAAATCTGAGGACATCATTTACTTCTCATGGCTTGAGCCATGTCTGGCTTCGGTGAAGGGCAATGCAGGATATCTTCAAGTCATATCTTTAGCCAGTGCCCTGCTGCTGAGATTCAAGTTCTGCAGAAGATACAGCTATGAAATACCTGTGGATTTCAATTTGTAGAGAAGGCAGCTGTGCACATACCCAACACTGGAATAGAATTCAGGCAATGTTATGTTAGTATCATTAGTTAATCTGGTCTTCACCTAGCAGTTAACAGAGAGTCATACTGGAAAGCTATGCTTTCACTTACTTTGGATTCTTTTCTTTCTGGTTCGTTTTGCTAACATAGTCTAAATGTCTGAGGCTGTGTATGCAGAAAGGAACTGCAGCTGAGGGAAATAACAAAAACACCTTGACAAGCCATGATTCTTTTTTTTTTTTCAAAAGTGGAAGAAGACTAGAAGCTGAACTTATGGATTTAAACCTCAATTTCTGTCTCTATTAATACACCAGGTACATATTTTTGCCCTGAATTGTGTATTTTCCACATTTTACAGTGGACATCTACTGCTTAAAGGCAGGTAACATTCTTGCCTTCCCATCTGTTTTTGTTTATCAATAAATACCTCCCCTTTAATAGCTTAGGAATGACTGTGAATTCCACGTTTTCTTTGTTATGTTTTTTTTGGTCTGAAAGAGGTATTTAATCTGGCATAAAATAGACAGACTCAGCTCCTTCTGGTTACATACGAATATAAATTCTACAGATCTCACTGAAGACCATAGCCTGTTTTTTCCCTGCATTTACAGCACTGTGATTTCACTGATATTAGCAGAGATCTCTCCTGAGCAACAGCAGGGTCACCAGGAGCCCTGCAGGCTCAGGTACCACATGTGAAGAAGGGTTTCTCTCTGATCTAAATCAAATGCAGACTGAGACTTACACCACTGACAGCAGCTAGATTATACACACACGAGGACACATCAGTCAGTCAACTCCCCTCTACACTGTGCACATAACAATACAGGTCTGCCAATTATGTTTCAGTAATGTATTATTAAAATATGTTCTATAGTATACAAAACAGGAATGAAAACAGTATGATGTGCAAGGGAATAAAACTGATTTACATTAGCTGAATATTATCATGAATAATCCTGATCTGAGAAAATGATGGAAAGATCCTGGTTTTTTGCCCCAGAGCTTTAAGCCTTCTATCTTGCTCCTTCTTTGTCAACAATACTAAAACAGTGAGTGAATGCTCAGAAGTAGGTCATGATTGCTAATATCCAAGGATACCACGTTTCTGTGGTTACCTTAGCGCTCCCTCCCTTTCTCCCCCTCTCTCCCCATGTTGAACCAAGGCGCAGCCCCCATACCGCCATTCCACACCAACGCCCCATCTCACACTTCAAAACTGCTGCCCTCGATTTATGCCCATGTTACCACACAGGGTCCACACCACAGCTCCAGGCTCGAATCCGAATGTGCAATGCCTGTGCAAAGCGAGTGTGGAGCTGTGGGATGCTGGGGCCAGGTGTCACCCCGTGTCTGTCAGGCTGTCTGTTCCCTGCCAAGCTGCATCAGGACAGGATGATGATGGACAGGATGCAGCAGCATTGCTGCCAGAGAGCAGCGTTCAGGGACCCGCAGCCCAGCTGCACCTGCCGGGGTGCTGTGGGGGAATAGGCAGGCTGGCAAGTGCCAGGGCATCTCCTCACCCCACAGCACCTCTCCGAGTCAATAAGAGAAATGAGGCACAATTCTAGGGTGTCACTGCAGCCCCACTGCCCTTATGTGTGGCTGAAAGGGATGTTTCTCTTCCATGTATTCCAGCCTGCATGACATAAAATAGACTGAGGCTGTGGACACGGAAACAGAGAGGCAAAGCTTGAGGCATAAACACAAAGCAAATCACACCGTGGCAGCTGTGTACAAAATGGGCCGGCTGTGCATTTGAAAGCGTGAGAACGGAGCAGGCTGTGCACAGAAAGACAGGCTTCTGAGATGTGACAATTTTAGCACTGACTCATCATGGGGTAAAATTGCCACAAGTGGGGCTGGGCCACAGTATTTAAAGGGCTCTGCATTGATTCACGCTTGGGCAGGCTTTGTGTCAGGCTTTGGCTTGAATGGGATGTTCTTTCACTTTTTTTTTTGATGGGATCCATGGGTTGGTATAAGTTGCTGAGACAAACAGCCTGGCAGTTGCGGTTCATTTTCAGCAGTCCGATAAAGTACTGTGAATATTAAACTCTCTGGTTCTAAATTTGGGACATATTTACCCTGATTTGTTTGTGACATCAAGGTTGATGACAACCAGTTCCCTTGTTAGACTATTGAAACGTGTCTCCCATTGCTGTGGTCCAAACAAACGTGTTTGTGGCATTTGGTTTAGAGCTCCTGCTGGTGTGTACTAGCACAGAGCAGTTGTGGATAGGACCATAGGACCATAGGACCATAGGACCACAGGACCATATGACTAGAAGCAACTGAATTACTGAACCCAGTCATGATTGCAGACTTCATGTAATACTTGTTTAAACCAGTAGAGTCCAGCTGTCATCTACTCTCCACCAGGCAGCTCCCAGTGCCCTATCAGCCATCTTCTGACAATACTTGAAAAGAACTGTGTGTCAATTGTAACCATTTCATGCACCTGCTGAGTGCCAGGTTTAAGGAACTTTCCACTTCGTCAAATTAACAATTCTGTCCAATTTTCACCCAACTTTTATAACCTTCATATCTACCTTCCAATTGCTGTCAGCCCCCAAAAATACCCTTGGAAGACAATCTTGATTGAAGCGGAAGCTGTAGGTGTTTTAACTTTTAATTACAGCTATTTAACGCGTGAATTGGAGGTTCTCCAGAGTTTGGGCTAACTGTTGTGCAAACGTGTACAGATCCATCAGCTTTCTACCCAGAAGCTAGTAAAGAAGGAAGTGATCAGGTAAAGTGGATACAGTTAAAAGCTTTGAGCTCTTGTGGATATATAGACTGTTCGTGGAGTTCTAGGCAAGAAAGACCACCAAATTATATCCCAAACCATCAGCTTTCACCCGATATAATCTGCAGTGATTCACAAAAAATGCATGTTTGACTGGGCCTTCCAGAAAGGAGTTTAGTCCTCATCTGACACGTCCAGAGAAAGAAAATTTAGTGTTAAAAATTTGTTCAGCCAGAAATCACTCCTATTGTTAAAAAAACAAATTATACCTAATGTCTTATTTAAATATATCTGGTCAGCTTCAGCTTGCAATTATTGTTTCTTATAATGCTTTTCTCCACTAAATTAAAGAATTCTTTAATAACTGCAATTTTCTCACCATGAAGGCAGTCACACTGTAATCAAGCCACTTCTCAATATTCTTTTTGATAAACATAACAGGTTAACCTCTCTGAGTCTTTTACTAGGAAGTATCAATTCAAATTATAATTCTAATTTTCTCAAAGCCTTTTTGGAACTCTTTTCTTCAACTTCAGCATTTTTTCAATTTTCTGCTGAAAATGTGGACACTCAAGCATTATCCAGTAGCTCACTAGAAGCGTCACCAGTATAGTTTTCAAAGGAACAATCACATTACTGCAGGTTATTATTCCTCTCTCTACTTATCCAAGAATCACGTTCAGCCCTCTTTTTATATTAACATCTATCAGTTATGAGTTACCAAGCCACTTTTTTAAATGGAGATTTACCTGTAAATTGTCCAGATATACTGATTCAAATTGTTAGCTAAGTCAAACACACCGTTTGGCATCTACAGCTCCTGGAAGTCAAGTAGTCACATTAAGGGCTTCTTTTTCCATCTGTTTGCCTATGGTATGCAATTGTACATGCCTGTCCATCTGTCCCTTCTCAGGTCACAGAGTCCACCTTTCCCACCATGCCCCAGAGCATGCCAGATCTGTGTTTTTCAAATCTGAACATACAATCTTTAGTGCTGATGCAGCTTTTCAGTTTACATGTTTCTGGCTTTTACACTCAGTCTTTGCAACTCAGCCAAGATTTCCAGAGAGGAGACTACAAGCTGCCCTTTCACAAAATGTGGAATAATCCTCGGAACTCAGGAGGACACAGCAAACAGGGAAGGAGGCACCTTCGGACAGAAAAACCCTGCAAAGGAACTGGAGAGAGGGCCAAAATGTGCAGCAGCAACAGCAGCAGACAAGCCAGGCAGGAGACGTGCAGGCAGGGAAAAACTGCTGTGCTGGCTGCCTTTTTGAGAAAACCTTTCTTTTTTCCCCACCATCAACCTTTGTTTCTCAGCTTGTCACTTACCATTTTACCTTTTTCTCCACTCTACTTTCCCCTGCAATGTCCTTTCTCCTGCTGCTTTTTATTTCCAGTTGGATCACTCCCATTTAAACTCACCCTCCCCTGCCAAAGCTCTTCATGGAAACAGCATTCCTCCTGCTGCTTTCACACCCCTCTTTCAGCTCTTGTGTGTCACCCCCTTGTCCCTTGTCCTCCTCCAGGAGATTTGAATGTTTCTGAGGCAGGGACCACCTGGAGCAGTGTTCACCCATTCCCTTGCGCAACCGGGACCCTGTGCTTGCTAATTTTATTTTATCTGCTATCCTAGTGAATGTGACTAATCACAATAGCACTGTGATGTCTAGTAGGAGAGACTGATGAAATAATTGTGTAGTGGGGTTGAAACAGCCAGGCTGATGGTGAAGCAGAGCAGGCATTAGCTGTGCCAGCCTTACGTAACATTGCAGGCTGAGGGAGAAGCACCCAGAAGGAACTCACTTCTTATCTCACCCCTTCCTCCCTGGGAGGGAGGGAGGGAGGAAGGAAGGAAGGAAGGAAGGAAGGAAGGAAGGAAGGAAGGGAGAATAAAGTGCCTTTACTCCTGCTGCATGCCTGGGTGCAGGTCCCTTGACTCCCGGTGGAGTGGGAGGGAGAGCTGTTGCTCCAGTTCTGATCCCGTGTTTTGCTAGACAGACTCAGAGTCAGGTGTCACTGTTAAAAAAGGCTTCTCTGCCTTCTGATTCATAATGGCTTTTTTTTCACATCTTGCAGTGGATGTGAAAAATCATCTGAGTTTCAATGTATGGCTGGAGGTGCCTTTCTTCTCTCATTAATTAGTTATAACCCTTGCCTGGTACTGACGCTTATGTCGCTTTAGATGGCTGGTATCTGCTAACCACCTTTCTGAAAGATCACAAAAGAGCCATGAAAATAAGAATGGGGAGATGGACAGATCTATGGATGGGTGAAGGATGCCTCTATTACAAGGAGCGAGCACAGAAAGCTTGGATTAGGGTGAACAGCTGGTGTGGATTCAGTAATCAACTGCTCTGAAAGAAAAGCCTATTTTTTCTCATCCCATGGCATTATAGAACAGGATACCAGAGCTGCCAACCTTACAATTGAAATCTGCCCACACAGAATAGCAAATTCCCCTTGGCTTGCATTTAAATGCTCCTGGCTCATTATAACTCTGTACAGCCTTTAATACATACATGTGGTCTGCATATTATCCTGGAAACAGAGCACTGCACTGCTTCTCTCAGCATGTCTCTGCCTTCATTTCAACACCAAAGGGAGGGACAGGGCGGGAGGAGAGAAAGGAGGACAGGGAGCTTATCGAGTTTACAGCTGCTGCTGAGAATATTGGTTTGATTCTCGCTGCTGGTCAGGATTAGTTTCCACAACAGGCAGCAGGCTGGGGTGGCATGCACTGGTTTAACGGCCTTAGGAGGTCGTTCTTTGGGACAGCCCCTTGGGAATAACACACCCTGCCAAGGAGCTGGCTTACAGCTGGGAGCCATCCTGGCGAGCTGTTGTGTGGGGAAGGGCTGCAGCACTTTCAGCTGTCATCACCCATGAGGGAACAGCTGAGCCAGTACACACGTCTCTGTATGAAAAATGAGGAGGCTTGTTGTCTGTTGATTTTCCCAGGTATTTTGGTGATGCTAAACATGGCAGAATTACCAAGACTTCCTCCAGCCCTGTAAGCAGCAGCAGCAGCAGATGTAATTCACTCTTCTTCCCTTTCCTGACAGCATGAGTCCATCTCAGCCCTGGGAAACCAAAATAAAGCCTCCCTCTTTGTTCATGTGGTACCCAAGCCCTCTCCTCAGGCTGCAGACCTGCTCAGGAGCCTGGGAACAGGCTGTGATCTAGAGAGTGTATGTTCACCTGAATGTGATGATGACAAATGGTATAGCAAACAGCTGCCAAGTGGGGAGATTCTTCTCTTCCCTCTGCCAGACGTGAGTAAGAGGTTAGAGGCTTGATACATCACGTTTGATCTTATTTTTCAGCCAGTATCTTGGCTCCTGAGTAAAAGTAAGGGAAATATTTTGCTTTTATTACCCTATTTAGTTTGGAAGATCAAGAAAAAAACAGTGGCCAGAACTCTTGCAATCAAGAAATTTTGATCTGTAACACAGTACTGAGTATTCAAACAGAGAGATCCCAAAAGCTTGGGCTGCAGGTTTGCAACCAAACACCCTATTAATAATTATGTCATATTCCTGTTCATTTGGTGGCCTGTTTTCAAAGGGAAAACATGGCTTGTCCCCACTGCCCCAAATGCAAGGAGAAGAGTGGAAGGGGCTGCATGAAAATGTGTCAGCCTGAGTCCCCCCTGTGCTTCTTGCAGAAAGGAAAGGAAGATATTAATGCAGATGATTTTGTTACATAAATACATGTTGTATCAGGGCCATTTTTAGCATTTGTGGGGGTGTGAAGAACTTCTCCAAGCTGCGTATCTATTTCATAGGATTCAGCTGAACTGAGGAAAAGGACAGAGAGTTTTAAGGTAAACCATCAAGATAAATTTTATTTAAGCCCACACAATTCTGTACAGGGCTCCACATGACAGAAAAAAGGTTTTGCTAGCCCCTGGCCTTAGTAGTGCTTTGTAACAGAAAGACCTCTTAATATAATTGCATAAAATTAAGGACACATTTGTCATCAAATTTTAAATAATATGCCTGCCATTTCGCTTCAGAGAGTTTCAGCTCCTTTAAATTCCAAACAGCTGCAACATTTAATTAAAATGGAATTTTAAAATCAAGAAATCTAATTTTACTTTAATCTCAAAGTCATTTAGACTTCAAATAGATAAATTTCTAGTCAGGAAGGAGCCATTTTTGAATGAAAAATAAAATCTGGGGGTAATTTAACATATCAGGTTCATAACATACAGAACTTATCCTGGTTTCTGAGCAACTTTCTATCATCCATTACACTTTAGCCTCATGGCCCATTCATCCCTGGAGGGTAAGCACTGCTCACTTCACCCTCATAATGTGTCCATCTATACAGAAGGCAGAGAGCGAATTGTGGCCCTTGTAACAGCCATGAGAGCTAGGGACATGTTACACCCACCCTAAAAATGGGCCCAGGTTCTGCTGTAGGTGTAGGCTGAAGAGTGGTTGGGACTGGCATGGGCAAAACTGGGTATTTGCACTCCTACCACACTGGAAGTGTCTGGCAACAAGGAGATCCTCTGAGACTTTTTTTTGCTTGCAAATGTTTCCATGAAACACTCATCATATTATCTCCATGGCCATCTGAGAACATTTTCCTTCTGGAAAGCAGTTTTGGGGGACTGAGTTTTACTTACAGGAAGGCATCACCAAAAGGAAGTTTTTATGGGATTAACTAGGAGTACACTTTTTGTTTCTTGTGCTTTGAAAGGATCTGGGTTTGGAAGGAAAAAAAAAACTAAAAGTACATGAAAAGTTAACTTTTTATAAATAATCTGAGCTTGGCAATTTGGTTAATTTCCCAACAGTACCTATACTCAGTGTCTCTCAGAGTTCACCATGCAATCCACATGGCCGATTCTGGGTCACAGGTAGCTGTAAGGTGCCCAGAATAAGAGTGAGAAAGTGGTTAAAGAGGAGATGGGCTACCTAAATAAGTGGAATTTAATACTTGGCACATCCATGGTAGGCTTGATCCAGAGTATTTTACAAACATGGTAAAGAATGTTAGCCTCATTTAATAAAATCAGACAGAAATACAAGTTTGTGTTTTGGACACTTCACAGTTTAGGAATTCAACTTCTTTGCCACAGAGGTCAAGTTTCTTAAACCAATGTTTTAAATTCATCCTGAATCTGCTGATACCTGTGAATTACTGCTCTAAGAGATTAATTTAAAGCCACCCTCTGAACGGGCAGTTTAAGAGGAAAATAAGTCAAGAATCAATTTCACTGGTTACAATAGTGCTAGTTGGTGGTAAAATGACAAGAATGACACATAACCCCCTGTGTCTCCCATATTTGCTTCTCAATACTTCATTCCCTCATTCTGTTGATTACTTTATCATGGATTAATTTTGGAGAGAAACTCCAGATAAAAACCAGTCCTGCTGTTAAGAGAAGAAATGTTTAAGATTATTGCTTACCATTTATCAAAGAAGGAGACATGATCAATGCAATGTATAGTAATGATAAGGATTCCTGAGTCACCCTTTAGAATCTAGAGTTCAGTTTTGGTCACGGTGTTAATAGGTGGAGGTTCGGGAATTCACCAAGACTTCAGAGAGGTCACAATCTGCAGGGAACAATAAAACTGCTAAACTATGATTTACACAGGCTGACTGTCCAAAGCCATGGTTTCTCTTTTTGGAGCAGGAACTAAAGATCTTTGGTGTGCACATCTTGAGACAAAGACTAACGTTCACTTGTGGTAATAATGCATTCAACAAGAAAGAAAATAAAATAAAGGAAACCTCATCATTAGGAACACTTGAACCTGGTTCAAAATAAGATACACACTGGAAAGAGGCATCCAATACCAACACAGAGGACAGGTAAATGGAGAGAATAATACAGAGATAGGTCTTTCTACCTTTGGTTTCCATTAGAGTTTCTATGAAACATTTGTTTACTCTAACTGCTTAACGCTCAACACCACAAAAGTACTTTTCAATTTGTGACAGCTGAGACCCAAGCCTCACCAAACAAGTCACAATGGCAAACAGGATAAAAATTAACAGAACCTGTAAACAATAAAAGCAATGAAATCATCTTCTTAGACAGCTACTCTGCATTTCAAAAGAGAAAGTAAGGAAAAGAGGCAGGAGGAAAATGTAGTTCAATGCTCTCAGCATGTCGCTGGGAAGCAGGAATAGATCAATATAGGATTTTGTGAAGATTTCAATAAATATAGTATCCGTAGCAGCAGTCACAGCTCAGACACAATGCCCCTGGGCCAGCTGGGGGCCACCACCATGGACATAAATGTAGTCCCCAGTACCAGGTACTTCACCAAAGAGTCCTGCAGTCACAGCAGTAATGGAATCATCTCTGAAGGGTAAATCAACACTGCTGAAATTTTATGTAACTGTGGAAATGCCTATTCTCTTCCATCTAACTAGGGTGCTTAAGTTAGGGGCTTTGAAGTTCTTGTATCCCTCTCTAAATAAGAAAGAGAAATAGGTTGTGTCAAGAGGTGGTTTTGGCTTTGTTCCTATGGCCATTTTTCCTGGCAGCTAAAGCAATGTAATATTAGACATCTTCACCTCCTCTTCTCCCCACCCACACCATTGCAGGTAGGTTGATAGCGGAGCAATGTGGTCAACTGAGTTGGTTATGCTATCTGGGTTAAAAGAAACCCTGCCAAAAAAAACAACCGACCAACCAGTCAAATAAACCCCACAGATACTAGATAAACCTAAACAGTAGTGAAGGAAACAAGTAGTGCCCTGTTAGTGCAAAAATTTGTTCTTCAGAGACACAAGTCATCCTCATAGGTTCACATTAGGAATATAAAGGAGCACAACAGGTACTGAACCCATTCTGCAGAGCTTTTTCTTAGGGACCATGAAAGCTTGAAGGATTGTATGGACAGACACAAAAGGAAAAAAATTCAAACAGGCAAGTCTCAAATTCATAGCAAATCTATAAGAAATGGAATGACCTTCACTTTTCTTCCCTCATCTCATTCTTACAAGGAAAGAGAAAATATGTTACTATGCTATCTTCACTCTTTTTCAAAAGACACAGTGGACTGTATTTGTTGCTGTAAACCTACTGCCAACAAAGGATATATTTGACCTAATGTGCTGCTTCATTCACAGCGCTGTACAAAAACTACATTATAAAGACACAGACACAGTATATATTTAATCATTGTAATACCTTGCATTCCCGCTCAGTGATATTTCAATACACAGGAGTTTAGAACTGAAGGTTTCCTTAGATAAATGCCTTCCTCTTTATTCTCATGTATCTATACTAGACTATTACCCTAGATGTTAATATATGTGTATAAACATAGGTTTTGTTATTCTGGTAGTGCTGCACATGGTTGCATGCACGTATCTTTGCCTGCTCAAACAGAACCTGCAGCCCAGCTGTATTTGATAAATATTGCCCAACTCTATTTGATAAATGCTCCCTTTAAAATCTTTCCTCTGTAACATTAAAAGTCAATGCCCTAATTTTAAGTTGCCCTTTGAAAGTGAGCCAGTATTCAAATGGATATTGACTCCAGGCCTGCTGGTTGTTCTACAGTGGTGTTTGGAAGGCTGCTGTTCTAATGAATGTGCTAACATTTGATACACACACTAACAAAATCAATAGCTCTATTTTTAAAAAAGCATGTGGCTTTACTAAGTACACTGTCACTACCCCGTCGTGCAGAAGTTTACTAGAAACCTCCCTCTATGACTAAATTGATGCATCTGGTTCATTTCTCTACTTGCTTGCCAGAATGCATAATACCAGACTTCAAGGACAGTCAAAGTCAGCCTCTGCAGCAGAAAAAGCTGCGCTTATTTAAGTTTGAAGTGTATGTGGTAGCCAGTACCTGAAACTCACTTGCAAGTGTCTGTTTTTCTTGATTTCTGCCCTGCTGTTGGCATAGAAGAGACCTAGGGGACCTAACACAGCTTTTCACATCAGAAATTCCTGCTTCTGTGGTTTCTGAATGAATTTAGCGACTATGGGTAGAGAATAAAATGTGTTTATAGTCACTGTTGAATAAATTAATCCCTGCTCTTTTGCCCCTTGTCTTCAGTAAGAAAACACACTGAGAGATTTTGAATCTAAACCTTAGATCTGCTGCAGTCCATCTAAATCATCCTGCCTTCCAAGCAGCTACTGATAATATCCAATCCATGTGAGTGAACAGGTTAGAAATCTTTAAGGGAAAGGAACGTGTGTAAGAAGCAAACTGAGATGAAATCCAAATGCAGTATGTATTCAAGCATTTCTAGTCACACTAACTTGATTCCAGCTCTGAAAACGTATGTTCTCCTTAAGGAACAAATTCAACACTACAGTATGTGGGCATACACTTGAACCAGAGACTAAATATAACACTAAAGAAGTCAACACTGTAAGTTTTTCCTTTCGTTCAGGTGGAAATACCTGTGTTCCAGTTTGTGCCATTGCCCCTTGTCCTGTCACTGGGTACCACAGAAAAGAGTCTGTCCCTGTGCTCTTGATCCCTGCCCTTTAGATATTTATAAGTATTGATAAGATCGCCTTTCAGTCTTCTGTTCCCCAGTCTAAACAGACGCAAGTCTCTCAGCCTTTCCTCATAAGAGAGATGCTCCAGTCCCCTCATCATCTTTGTGACCCTCCGTTGGACACTCTCCAATAGTTGCATGTCTTTCTTGAGCTGGGGAGCCTAGAACTGGGCACAGTACTCCAGATGTAGCCCCGCCAGGGCAGAGTAGATGGGTAGGAGAACCTCCCTTGACCTGATAGCCACACTCTTCTTGATGCACCCCAGGATACCACTGGCATTCTTGGACATGAGGGCACATTGCTGGTTCATCACCAACTTGTTGTCCACGAGGACTCCCAGGTCCTTTTGCACAGAGCTGCTTTCCAGCAGGTCAACCCCTAACTTGTACTGATGCATGGGGATATTCCTCCGTAGGTGCAGGCTCTACACATGCCTTTATTGAACTCGATTAGGTTCCTTTCTGCCCATCTATGTCTCGCTGAATGGCAGCACAGCTTCCTGGTGTATCAGCCTCTTCTCCCAGTTTTTATCATCAGCAAGATTAAGGCAAGATAGAAGATCAAGCAGGTAATACTCTAATAGAATGTGCAACTGTGTATTCAGTCTCCAAAAAGTACAATAAATCAGGATTATAGATCTATGTGAATCAATCAGAACTAGTTATTTCTAGTTATTTCTAGTTATTTCTAATCAGAACTAGTTATTATGACCTGGATGAAGGCATCGAGTGCACCCTTAGCAAGTTTGCGGACGACACTAAGCTGGGTGGAAGTGTCGATCTGCTGGAGGGTAGGGAGGCTCTGCAAAGGGATCTGACCAGGCTGGACCACTGGGCAGAGTCCAATGGCATGAGGTTTAACAAGGCCAAATGCCAGGTCCTGCACTTGGGGCACAACAACCCTGTGCAGTGCTACAGACTAGGAGAAGTCTGTCTAGAAAGCTGCCTGGAGGAGAGGGACCTGGGGGTGTTGGTTGACAGCCGACTGAATATGAGCCAGCAGTGTGCCCAGGTGGCCAAGAAGGCCAATGGCATCTTGGCTTGGATCAGAAACGGCGTGACCAGCAGGTCCAGGGAGGTTATCCTCCCTCTGTACTCGGCACTGGGGAGACCGCTCCTCGAATCCTGTGTTCAGTTCTGGGCCTCTCACCACAAGAATGATGTTGAGGCTCTGGAGAGAGTCCAGAGAAGAGCAACAAAGCTGGTGAAGGGGCTGGAGAACAGGCCTTATGAGGAGAGGCTGAGAGAGCTGGGGTTGTTTAGCCTGGAGAAGAGGAGGCTGAGGGGTGACCTCATTGCTCTCTACAACTCCCTGAAAGGACGTTGTAGAGAGGAGGGTGCTGGCCTCTTCTTCCAAGTGATAGGGGACAGGACAAGAGGGAATGGCCTCAAGCTCCACCAGGGGAGGTTTAGGCTAGATGTTAGGAAAAAATTCTTTACAGAAAGGGTCATTGGGCACTGGAACAGGCTGCCCAGGGAGGTGGTTGAGTCACCTTCCCTGGAGGTGTTTAAGGCACGGGTGGATGAGGTGCCGAGGGATATGGTTTAGTGTTTGATGGGAACGGTTGGACTCGATGATCCAGTGGGTCTCTTCCAACCTGGTTATTCTGTGATTCTGTGATTCTGTGATTTCGATCATTTGAATCTTCAGTGCTAGTTAGTTGCCAAAACATGGCACCAACCTCATCAGAAGGAACAGAGATGTCTTCATATACATTCACATGTCTTCATATAAATTCACATGTCATAGATTGGCTGAAAAAGAAGCCAAGCAGCTACACTAGAGGAAAAATTTAGATTTTAAGTGACAGGAAGTTTTCTTTTTTTTCCCTAGTTTGAGCAAGTATTGCCCATTGCAGGAAAAATATAACTTTTTTTTTAACTTTACCGTATTCCATTTCATCATTAAGGCTCAAAAAACCCCCATAATACTAGAAGGTTCATACAACACACAGGTGTCCTTCTGAAGTCCTGTAGAACTGATACAGAAAAGACATAACATTCTTATGAGAGATTCAGAGGATAGTCACTAAATGGAAAGTTTGGTAGTTCAAAGCCTTTCAAAAAATATTATTCCACACGAAGAATAATTAGACAAAGAAATTCATTGTCACAAGCTGTTATCCAAGTGGAGAATAGAATCAAAGTGTAGATTCAAAGGGAGACTAGGCATTTTAATGAGCTAAAAGTACATCATAAGTACAAAATCTAAGAATTTTGGAGGGAGTATAAATCATGTTCCCTGTAATATCCCACCTTGAAGGAAGGGGTTTTTATTCATGGCATATTACCATTAGCCTTCTACGCTGCTTCTTGCCTTATCCTGCTAGATGTCTGGTGGGTGTCCCCGCCAGACAAAATACCAGGCTGGCGGGGTCACAGTCACCAATTCATTGCAGCAACTCACAGAATCACAGAATCACTAGGTTGGAAAAGACCCACTGGATCATCCTACATCTTCCAAACATTTCTGTCTTTTGAGAAAGGGATAAGTGAGAAAACACAGGCCATTTTAACAACTGGTTCTTCTTTCTCTTACAAGGAGCATCAAGAGGCCCTAGGCTACGTTGCTTTTCAGGCTGACTGCAGCACCACAGAAATAGGCAGGACATGCAAGTGAGTCTGTACCATAATTGCACAGGCAGCCACGTGCACACAATCTAGTGGCAGCCAGCAGCTAGCACTTCAGGGCAAATTGTACCGGTCTTGTGGGAATCCTGATTCATACTGGTGTGCAAGGCCAGGCTGAAATCTCCTGCCTTGTTCCCAGTGGTAGTAAGCTTAAAACTGCGATGGTGATGCCCACTGCTACAGCAGTCAGCTCTGGGTTGCTATGATCCTTAATATCTAGATGTCATTATTCCCATTTTAAATGGACACTTAAGAAAAGAAGAAATCAACCAAATTATCCAATACATCTGTATATCAGGCAAGAAAAAGATCCCAGTGTTCTCAAGCCCAAATGAACTGCTTTAACCCCATATTCCCTCCTACAGAAACTCTGTAAAATTAGACTTAAGTGGTCTCTATGTATCTATAGACGTCTGATATTGGGAATGCAAAGAAGAAAAAGACTATTCTCTCTGGCACACACAAGCAGTATCAAGTAAACAGGAAAGAGTGGGAAGGCAATCTCCGCTGCAGGCCTTTCTAATGAAACTGTATTTGTGAAACTACAATCCAACACGGAATAGGCAGGGGAGCACAGGAAACCATCTATAGATCCTCAGCTCATTCTGATCTCACATGATTCAAACCGAAACCATACAAGAAGTAAAGAAGCCGATGTCTGAAAAGGCACTACATGCTGATGCCATGCGAACGACAGCCAACTGAGTGGCTGGGCAGTCAGGTTTTGAGGCAGCATTGACCATGTCTGGAGAAGATAAGACAGTGAGGAAAATCCCGTAGAGGCAAAACAGCCATGAACGTGATGGCAGGATGGAGCAGCAATGAGATCTGCAGACAAACACATCTATAGCTTCACTCAGCTCACTGAGCTACCACGAACATTAGCTGAATTCTTCCCACCCAATTCCCATTGGGAATTCTTCCCAATGAGATTTTCTGTGTCATTTTATTTAATCTGCCTCAGTAAATAAAGCCTTTCACCAAAAAAATCAAACTATCACAGACTGTTCTGTGGCCTGGGCATCACATCAGGGTGTCTAGCACACAGATATTAGGTTAGCTTCTGGGCAGGTATTCATCAGATCTAACCCAATAGAGTACCAGCTATTTATTTTTTCTCTTCATCTGACATACCTTTCCACAAATAAGTAATGTAAATGTGCATGATTCCACACAGATCAGTAGATAACATCACTTTGCACCCAGAACATGGGCTCTGCTGACTTTTTGAGCTCCTTCCACTCCTCAGGCAGTTTGTTCAGTCATGATTAATTTTAAGCAGATGATTTCCACCGTGCTGGACAATTTCTTCCATTTTTATTGTATGATCCATTCAACTAGAGAGGATATTTTGGCACCATACAAAGTTTTGTTATGTGCATGGGTACATCCTGCAGGTTGTAATGAAACCTCTTGATTATGATAATCAAGGATGTTTCAGAAAGTGAAGAACTTCATTATTTACAGGCTCATATTTATATAAATAGATCACAGCTGATAAGTGTTTCTCTAAGATCTGATCTTTTACCCGTTGCTGCAAGAGAACTAATAATACTGGAAGGCATTAATATCTGTTACTCAAAATCATAGATCTGATAAAACCAGTAAGAACATTTCCTTCAGGTTCAGTTAAGACCCTTTGTAGAGTGAAACACCTGATAAAAGTAACATCCATCCAACACATTAGACCAGCCTCTGGGCCCCTATGATGAGTCGAAAAGAGGGATTCTCTGGCCCAAACCAATGCAAGTTCCAGTGTGTGTGTGTGTGTGTGTGTGTGAGAGAGAGAGAGAGAGGAGGAAAAAAACCAGTAAAAACTGCTCAGACAGCAATGGGGAATCTTGCAAGAATGACCCCAAGAAAGAGTCAGCAGGAATATCTACGGGCACAGAATACAAGCAGATCTGGGGCACAAAAATGGCCTGGGTATTATTTATTCTATTGCAAGCAGACAAAGAAGATTTTGTGTGCATTTGCTGTAAATAAAATGTTTTTGCTAAAGAGTAAAGCTCACCAGAAACTTCCAAAGGAAAAAAAAAACTAACAAAACCAAAAAAAACAACACCAAAACTGTAAATGCTCTGAATATTCAGTAGCTGTTCAGAGGGACCGTGATGCCCAAAAGACACCACGTGACATTCTCCTGCCTATGTTACAGGCACTTCCAGCTGGCAGCCCTTCTACCCAGTACTTGATGGTGAAATAGGTACCAGTGTAGGATATCGACCTCTTGTTAGGTTCTGTGGGACTGATGGAATGTAAGCTGCATTAAAGTGGGCAGAATGACAGCATACATCTCATGCCAGAGTGCTGATTATGGAATCTAAAATCTACAGGAAAAAAAAAAAACCAGGGTTTCCCATAGATGAGATTTTAATTTGCACAAACACAGGTGGCAGACACTTTGAAACTTTCCACTTTGTATTGTGCTCTCATCTTAATGAGTATTAACTTATATTTTCCAACATGGGAAAATGCAGGTAACACTGGTCAAGAGAGGGAATTGTAGTTCATAGAATCATAGAATCACCAGGTTGGAAAAGACCCACCAGATTATCGAGTCCAACCATTCCTATCAAACACTAAACCATGCCCCTCAGCACATCGTCCACCCGTCCCTTAAACACTTCCAGGGAAGGTGACTCAACCACCTCCCTGGGCAGCCTGTTCCAGTGCCCAATATTCTATTATTCCCCTTCACCCTGTTGTTAATACTGTATTTAGATGGGCATGTACGTAGATGCATATCATTTCTAATGTCTGGGTTTCATTGAGAGGAGCTAAGTTACATCACTGTGGCAATTAAGGAAAGCTCCAGCAGGATCTGAATTGAGCCACAAGACTCTTTAAATCAGCTTGCTGGGAACTGTAGGCAACACATGGATGCTGTTACTCCTCACCAGTCTGAATTCACTGTACTGCAAGTTCCTCAGGCTTTGCTACTCTGTGGCCTGTTCCCATGACTTTGGACATGGTAAAAAAAAAAAAAAAGCAAATAGCTTTCTTCCAGTTTAGCTTGCTGAAATGGATGGCATCAGGGCTGGTTAGTACTGGAGCTGCTTGAGGGAGGAGGTAGGCTCCCATGGCCAGGGTGTGAGAAGGAGCACCCCAATGGCAACTAGCTGATATATAGATAAGGGCCTCATGGAAAATCATAGCCTGAACTGTGAAAAGCAATAGTTTTCTTTCTGTGAAGTGAAAGCACTAACACCAACTAACAGAAGTGGCAAATTTTCAGGTGACTGCCCGTGACCTAAACATCTGCTGCAATAGTGCAATTGAAGAAAAAAATGTCTTGGTGTATCTAGCATCTATATTACTTGGTTTTGTATTAATTGATCAACTTCTTGAAAGACATGCTTGCTTTTTTTACTAAACAGCATATTGTGAAAAATAAACAACTCTTCCACAAGCTGTAAAATACAATCACTGCAAGTGGGCTCCAGTGCAAATGAAGCAACCTGTGCCAGGAAATATCATACACACTGCCAAAGAGACCTTTTTGGTATTTATTATATGTTAAAACAAGCTGCTCTCTACAAGCTGAATTTCAGAGCCTAAAGGTGCAGAACCAAATCACACACTCTGACAGAGCCACTGGTACAGCAGAGGAAGGCTGACACCCTGCTGCTTTGCCTCAGACCAGCCCTGCTGGGCATGGGAGGACCAGACTTCACAAGTGATGGATACTCACAGGTAGAGCCAGGAGGAGGATGAGGTGCAGCTGCCATTCAGCTCCTGGTATTGGGCTCTGAGGGCATCTCCTTCTTACCCGTGACAAATGCTACCTGGTCAGCCTCTCTGTTTCCAATTAAACAGAACATCATGTTTACAGTGACGTTCATTACAGCTGCTCATGTATTTTGGACCTTTCTGCTGCACAGAAACATAGTAATTTACACAGGCATTTTGACATCTCAGGGCATCTCATCCTCTAAATTAATCTAACCTCTTAACAACCTTGAGTAGATATTGTGCCATCAGCTTCCCCCAGCAGAAAACTGGTGCTTCGAAGCTGAGCGGCCTGCAAAGGCACGAGCATGTCCATGGCAGAGCAGCAAAGGGAACCAGCTGTGAGCTGAGAGGGCAAGGACTGTGCTGTGTCATCAGGGCATCATTGCCTCCCACGGCCCCTACTCCCATGACCCGAGGGTCAGCCCCATGCTGGCTCTGCCTGCACACTTCAATGGGCCCATGGAAATGTACCAGAATGGGATTTGCCTTTGCCTTGTTCTGCCAAATGATGTAACGGCAATGGAGAAAATGCACAGAGAGGAGCAACCTGCTATCCAGGTATAAAATGGATCAGGAAAAAAAGAGAAGGAGAAAGGAGGGTGACAGAGAAAATCAAAGTGAAAGCAAGCAGGAGAGAGAGGGTGGAAATACATCTCCTGGTTCTTTGGTCTACATTTCTCACTATTGCAGCAACTGTGTTGTGTAAATCTCCTTGAGCTTCATCTCACACTTGTTTGACTTCTGAACCTCCTTACTTCCATTGGAAAGCTAATTTGGAACCTCACTCCTCTCATGGCTAGGAGCCTTTTAATTTCCAACCTAATTTTATTCATAGCCATATGTCCACATGTTCTTGTGCCAGCCTTGTACCATAGCTTAAATAGTTCTCCCTGGATGATGTTAACCTCTCAGTTCTGGTTTCACGCTTAGCTTAAGCTCACTCTGTGCATGATCTGCTGCCAAACAAGCATCCCCTCCCTCCAGGCGGTGGCACGGACACATCCTGCATCTCTGCTCTTGACAGTGTGGTCACACTTTTTCCTCTATACTGCTTTAGTGTTCACACACTGTGGCTGGCCTCATGGTTAGCCAGTCTTGGAAAACTCATCTACCTGAAAATTACCACAGAAAAGATCCCTGATCACACAGGTATCCAAGCATAATCATTGGGCCAAGGGAGGCGTCAGGGCTATGCAGCACAGGCAGAGAGAAGTAAACAACCCATATGCTAACAGCCTGGGCAGCAATCAGTTTAAAGCAATTGTGAATCCACATCCAAATAGAGCAAGACTTCACTCTTACCCTTTCACATTGCTTAATAGTAAGTCTCACTTCTAATATCTTCTTGTCAGATAAGTTATTCATCTTCCGGATATCCTCTGCATTTTTTTCTACTGTAGTTAATCTCTCTGGAGCAGGGGATGACCAGATCTGAACACACTGTTCTGGAGGAGACCTCACCAGTTCTCTCTTCAATGGCACTCATACTCCTCTTTCTGGGTTAGAAAACATGCCCCTTCCATCTCAAACCACTATATGATTCTGATTCTGTGTCCTGAGATGACAAGGTTTTTTTTCCGTTGAGAAAGAGAATGAAAAGGTCTGAAAAATTCAGTGAGGCAGACAGAGAAAGAGGACAAAACTGGGATGAACACAGGATCCAGAAATCTCTGTCAGAGATTGGGCTTCATGTGCTGAACCCTGCCCTAAAGCCCTCTTGGCATTTTTACCGTCCCCAGAGAAGTTCCGGCATGATTGAAAACAATTTCTTGGTAGTAGTTTGAACATCCTAGTGCCAGGTAAGAGGAGACGATGCTGACAAACCAGGCAATGGCAGTGCTTTAGCTAGAGGTTTCCTCATATCAGACAGATGCTCCTGTCATTAAGCACAAGAACCATCTAACCACATATGCTTGTAGACAGGCGTATGTTTATGCATGTTGTTGACATAGAGCCTACACGTCCCTTCAGATGATATTTAGTAAAATGCAAGAGGTAAACAAATGAAACATATCTCAGAAGAGTAACAGGAGAAAAAAAAAAACACTTCCTCTCTAGAGAAAAAAGAAGGGGGGAAAAAAGTGTCCAACCACTCTTTAAAAGATTTTGCATTTTAGAGCCTGGTCCTCAGTGTTGGGTCCATCACCACATACTCCCAAGCTCACAGTGGCACAGCATGAGTGGCAACTCTCTCTAGGTCCTTTGTTTTCAGGGAAAATGTGGAATTACCAGACTATCTCTGAGAATTCAACACTGAATCACTACACACCTGATGACAAATATGTGTACAGATGAGATGTTCCCTGGTCAGAAAGGCATCCCTCTGCCTAGTAGCTGAATCATAAATTAACCCTGTTATAGCTTTGATGCAGGACCCTGATCCCAATAGCTAGAAGACAGGACCTGCTTGAGACCAGAGGCCGGCAGCACAATAAATCTGCAGCCTCCATCTGCAGAAGCTTCCTCTGGATCACATCAATCACACCTTAACATTACAGCCACTTCCTTCCTTCCCTCTCACAACCCTGCCCAGCACAGAAAGGGGTGTGCAACTGCTGGGCAGGAGACCCAATCTCCCTGATGTGCATTGTGCTGGCTGGGCTGCATAGATCTACACAGCAAGTTTACTGCCCATCCACGGACCACCTGAGCTTCGTGCATGTGGTGAGTCTCACAAGGGACACCTCAACCATCTGCATACTCTCAACAAAGCTGCTCTGCAAACACCAGTTAGTTTTCTGAGGCTTCTAAAGACATTACTCTAGATGGAAAAAGAAGGCTTGTCCCACTGAGATTTTGCCCTTTGGAAGACCGAAAATCTTCCTCTTAAGCTACCTTTTCTTGGTTACATATTTAATGAACATTCAATGAATAAAAATCAGGAAACCAGCAGGAAATAGATGAGTTACTTTTAATACCCTACAAATATGAAAATGACGTAAGCTTTAGATTAAAGCCATATTATGGGACTGGAGGCATATGTAATTGCTTTGCTGTCTGGATTATCTGATGGAGTAACACTCAGAAGCGCTACTTGCCAATTGCATACATAAACCGGGTTTATCATGTTCCCACAAAGTAGATTATGTTTTTGTGGTGCCATTATCCACATGTTCAATCAACAGGACTGCATTACCTTCCTAAGTGACCTTCATATTGCTCTCCCAAATTAAACTGCCAGGCATTAGTCCCCAGCTCCAGCTAAGGTAATTAGCTGTGGTGCGAGTGGTACAACCTGGGGCAGAGCCTCGTGGTGGCATCAAGGTCAATTATCTCAGAAGAGAGAGGAAAATCCCCAGCAGAGACCTTCACCCTGAACCCGCCGTGCGTCACCAGGAAGGCTCAGCCACCCTGAACGCTTCGTGCTGAACCATGGTCCTGCCATGAGCGGCATCGGGCACTACAGAGGAAGGGAAACCAAGGAGCAGAGTTTCCCCAGAGCTGCTCTAATTAAGCTGATAATTAGGTGTGAGCTGACATGGATGCATTGCTGCAGACTGTGGGTTTCAGGTCCTGGTTGAAGTCAGAACAAGAGCAAAGGTACAAATTTAGGCTCAGCTGGAAAAAAGCTCGAAACTTATGATTTGATACAGTGCTGAAAAACTTTACCAGTTTTACAAGTCAAATCAACCTGTTATTACAACCTGTCTCCTTCATCTCATTTGGGATTACAAACACTGCCAAATTTGAGGGATTTCTGCCTTCTGTGTTTTAATTCACCTGCCATTGGCAGCCTGTGGCATCCCCAAGGCAGACTTCAGTGCCAGGAGAGACCCTCTCAGAGACTCTTCCTGCTTACCTGAGTCCTGAAAAAACGACAAAGGGAAAGCGCTCTAGGTTACAGTATTTTAACATGAATTAGAGAGGTACATATTTGAACCAAGCTAAAAATGTTTGATGTGAAAGTTTCCAAGTATTGATAAGACATAAGTATCTTAAGACATAAATTCTTAGACATTTTAAAACTCTAGCCATGTTGTCCCAGCTGTGATATCCATAGAGAATATAATACAGCTATGTAAAGTTGCTGTGATTGCTAAGTGTATTCAATTATCTCTGCTAGTTTTGTTGTCCCCCCTCATACTCTCCATTCATCCCAAAGTTCAATAAATAATTTAAGCTTGTTAAGTGAATTCATGCATGTGTTACAAATAAGCACTCTGGGGAAAAATACGGTTATTTTGCCCACCTCAATGTATGGACATGAATTTACCGCTAATCTGCATAGAGTTGTGCAACATTATCCCTTTTCCTCTTACCTGCCCATAGAAAAAAAAAAAAGACAACAAAACTTTGGAAAATGGGTCATGTGAATGCAGGGATTCCTGCAAGGAGCCCATGGAACAATGTGTGCATTTCCTGTGCATATTGATTTCCCGTTGTCTCATCTTCACAAACGTAATAGGGGCTTTGCCAGTGGGGAGGCTACATGGGGAACAAATGGATGGACAGTAAATATGGTGTTGGCAGAAAGTGCAAGAATGTCCTTCTGCTTCTGTTTCTTTCAAAGGCTTGTGCATAGTAATTCCTCTCCTTCGTGGTGTATGTTCATATATTCGTTATGTGCTTGCTAAAGAAACGCTGGCAGTGGTGAGCAGAGAGGCCTGTGTAAGTGCTTTTATTCCACCAGCCCCTCAGAGTTCAAACCTTATGGCATCCATGAGAGGGGAGCAAAACACCAACTCTTATGTTAATGAAGATTACAGTGAAGAATGGAGTGGATGAAAGCCAGCTGCTCATCCACTGACAGCAGTTCAGGGGATTTTCCTTACCACATCAGAGTCCTGAACTATAGCTAAGTTTCATCAGAACTTTCTCTACAAACCGTTTCAGAACCTTCCCAAATAGGCTGCAAAAATTTATATTGAGATAAATCCTTCATGTCAGGCCTCAATCGGATTTTGAAATGGGCTGTTATTTTTGTGTGAAAGAAGCAGAGATTAAATCACTAAAGCACTGCAAATACACATATTTTCAAATGTAGCTATGTAGTCAGTAACTGAGCTCGTACACATTCAGGGAGTTGCACAGAAGTCAGGTTAAGTTAATTTACCCCGATGATAACTTAGATTGTGAAAACTAACACATCTTTTTTCTAGCGCTTTTAAACCACATTATACCAATTTGGAGCAAAAGAATTGTTTTCTGTTAAATTCTGTGGGATGACTCAATAAATCTGTAGGGAGGTGATCAGTTCCCATTCACTTCCAGAGGCCTTTTTCCCAGAGGATTTGAAGTGGCAATCAGCAGCAATAGTAGTTCCCCCATCACTTCTTCCATCAGTCTCCTCCACAAGCAGCAAGCTGCAATATTTTAAACACTACTATTGGTACAAGTGGAGAAATAAATTATATTGCTGAAGTATCACTTTTCAGACCATTCATCGGTCCTAATTATATTTTTTGGTCTGGGAAAAAACCCAACTACATTAATTCTTTTTTTTCCTGATCTTTTGTTTTCATAATGCTTGATAAGAAGAATTAATTAAAAAAAATAAAAAATGTCTTCTTATTTCCAAACTTGGGCACCAGTAGCAAGATGCAGCATTTTTAACCCATATGCTTCACCAGCTCCACCCTGGGCTAATGGTTATGGAGCTTCTTTACCTCCAAAGGGTGCAGTGGTGGCCCTGTGTAGAGCAGGCTCACAGCCTTTGCCTTTGAAGCCACTGATGTGAAAACTGGTTTCACCATGGAGAAACCAAAGATCACAGAGAGGCCAAGATACCTCTTCCCTCATGTAAGCTGGCCTCTCTGAGGAAGAAGGGAGACCATGGGAAAGATGACAGTACTGCCATCATGCTAGCTACCATGAGAAATAAACCTGTCTTAAACAGAGGAAATTAATACTGAGCACCTCATCACCTCATTTAAATGGCATCTCTTTTGGGACAAAAGCCAGGAAATATAAACATTGGTTTGCTCTGCTCATCACTCACATGACTGTGCCTTTTGTTTTTCAGTGTGACTGGTGGCAAGGATTGAAAATCAGCCCTAGCTCTGAATTTCCCGACTTTTGTCAGTTGATGTCACACCCATAACATTCAAACCGGGGGGGGGGGGGGGCAGAGGAGGAGGCTTGTATGTAATAGATGAATGTCGACAAAGCCCTGTCTACTGCCTTTTAGGTTGCTAGGAAACCCAGCTCTGTAGCCACCACAGAGATATCTCCAGCTAGGGGCTTAGATAAGCTCTGACTTGTTTTGATTAGGTGAGCTTTATTGCAGAAAAGACAGCAGCATGCTTGACACCGCAAAAATATGACCTGCTACAAAAACGATGGCACAAAGATCATGTATTGCTCACAGTGCATCCATGGGAGGACACTAAAAATACCATTCTAGCCCACCAAATCACTTTCCACTAAAAAAATCCACGCCTTGAAATTAAGGTCTCCCATAGTCCACTAAGTCTTGGGCTGCTGGTGCTAACACCTCTGTGTTAAATGGTACTGTGGTGAAAAATCATTATTAGCCTGGCTTTAATTTCATGTTTCAGGATAACAGTGATGTTTGTGGTCTACTGGGCAGAACAGATAACTAAGAATTTGACTACTTGTGCTCTTCTCTCAGCTCTGTAATTTAATGACTATGCTTAGAAAATAAGTCTGAATGAGCTATACCTGTGGCAGATATTTATGCAACCACATCAATGGAGGAGGCAAAGGAACGTGGGCCTCTATGCTGTTGCTCGTAGTGACCTGGGGTTTGCTCACGGGTGCTGAGGCTGTTATCCCTTTGGTCCAAGATCATCTCTTCCTGCTCATGCTATGCTGATGCCCTGCTCCTGCCTACAACATGGCCAACAGGCATTTGGTGAAATAGTGGAAATCCATACCCTTCTGATAATTGTTTTCCATCTTTCACCTCCTTAATGACAGGAAGTTTTTCCCTTGATCTATCCTATTGCAATTCAAGCACCATACTTCTTGTCCTGTCCATAGCATGTATAATGAACAGGCTATCCCTTCCTCTCTGTAGCAACATTTTATATATCTGAAAATAATTATCCTTTCTCTAAACAGTCAACTTTTCTCTAAACAAAACACCTTAAATTTTCTCTGTATTTTCTCATAGAGCGTATTTTCCCGAACCTCTTCAACACCATGGTGTATTGCCTGTGAAGGCAGAGCTTATATTCTAATATTTATAGACAAAACACAACAATATATAGGTGAAAACACCAGTCTAACCACAAGCTTAGTCACGTGGTACCTATGAGCTATGCAGTTTAAGTCCAGGTTGCTGGCAATAGCTTGAGATCACATAATCTACCCTTTAGTCAGGAAAGGATGAGGCAGACATGTCTGATGATGCACAGGGCTGCCAAGGAGTAGTCGTGTCCAGCTGAACCAGTCAAAACTACGTGACAGAGACCCTGACTTCATAATGGGGAGTAAGTAGACTCAGGACTTTCATTTTGGTGTAAGTTTACATTCACATATTTACATTTAATAAAGTGTACGGCTCAATGAAATACCCTTATGTGACAGATGGGAATCGTTCCAGTCAGAAGAGACAGTCCAGCTGAACTGCTAATAGAGTTTGAAAAATCTCTCCCTAAATTCATGACCAATTACATGAAAAGTTTCACTCACGCAGCAAGTGTAATCAGTCCGTAATCATAGCGTTGTTAAAGAAATCTGTGCTTATCAATCTATCTCAGGTAAAGCTATTACAGGAGTTAAAATGTGATCCAAAGGGTGAAAACAATTAGGCTCTTTCCAGCTAATTGGGAAAGCAAGTTTCAGAATAATGAGTTCCACGCTGAGAACTCTGTAGCTGAAATGTTTCAGTTGGGGGATCTTGGTACAAACAGGTACTTTCCAAAAACATTCCATATATAAGTTAATATAAATATTAGGTATTGCACGTTTAACTCAACAATTTAGGGAGCAATGATCTGGTGTGTTTCCCTGTGATTAGGCCTTGGCTCTGTATACTGTGTTCAAATGCATCATTATATACTGAGACCCTGTTATAGAGGAGACCAAAAGCCTGTTTAAACTGTCTTTGCAGCTCATACCTGGAGGAAGCCCTTGTCCTCTGCCTGTCCTGTACAATTTGGCCTGTGTCCCTCAGGAGCACATGAACCATGACCACACTCTTGGAACAAGTCTGGCATCCTACCAAGCCCCACTGCCATCTGCCATTGGTGGCAAACATCTCCACAGCTCCCTCACACTGGGATCAGCAGAGCAGAGGACCCCACCAGCACCGTCCTCATAAGGCAAACAAGCCTAATAAATGAGTGCAGAGGCTGTTGCTAGAACACAGCACCTGCTTCTGCTACCGTTGCTTCTCAGGACACAACATCAGAGTCCCACCAAAGAAAGCATCACTTGTTCGGGTGGAGACAAGGCCAGGGCTGTGGATGGCTGCACACAGATGCCTGTTAGAGCTGATTTTGGCCAGATGGTGTTTGTGCGCTACTGTTGCCCCAATTCTGTGCCTGGCTCTTAGCTGCCAGCCAAGCTGTGACATACCAAGTTGTTACACGGGAGTGCTCTTGGGGCCTTGACGTCGTTACTGGCAAACATAGATGGGAGGCTGCTGGAGGAAAACACTGCTCATGTATGTGTGTTTGCATGTGTGTGTTTGTGAGTGATACCCAAGAAATAGGGTGAGATTAGTTTCTTTTGACATGGCCCCTGAGGTGACCACCTCTGCTGAAGAACACCCGAATCAGACAGCACCTCTTTCCAAAACATTGTTGTACCTAAATGTAAGTTTTTACTCACATCCCTCAAGTAAATATTACTCAGGCAAGACATCTACCAGAGCTAGGAGCAATGTCAGAGCCATGGCCTTGTGCTTGGGTCCCCACCATTTGTCCTAAGCACATCAGTCCCAAACCAGTGTATCTCGTGATAGAGGGATGTATGTGAAGCTGCACCATTTCTTTACTCGTGCAGCCTTTGTCTTGATGAATCTGATGTAGGTCAAACCCAGCACCAACTGGCCTCAGCCAGTTCATGACATACAGACACCCTGGAAGTCCTGAATGTGAAAGTCCTAAATTTCTTTTGCACCTAACAAACTTTTGGGTTTTTTAATTACAAAGTTCACTACAAAAACCCAAGCGGTCAAATAATGAGAGGATTGATTTAGACCTCCCCAGATTTGTACTTTTCATGCCAGCTAGGAGACTTGTGAGTGAGCAGAGGCAAGTGATGTTTATGGGCATGCGTATAAGCATATGGATGCTGGACAACACTCTTGGGGAGAAGGAATGAACATGGCCAGGTCTGTGTTAGTAGTACCTGTGGTGTCCAGAACCTTGTGAATAACCCTCCCACATCCACCCAATTTTCTTCACAGAGGTGGCTATTTATCTTGATTGAGACAGGAGCCAGGCTGACATGGTTGCCTGTAAATGGGTGGGAGATCAGGGCCAATTAGCAAATCTGACTACAAATGCAGTGTGCAGATGCACTCATAGTCATGGACATGTTCATGAGGTCCGAGAGGAACAAGTACAATTTTTCCAGATGTAGTCTGCACAGAAGCAGTTTTGGCAGCTGCATGCATGCTCTTACAACTCTACAAATAGGTATTCAGAAACATCCCAAATTCACTTGTCCAGCTCTTGACAGTAAAGAGAACCCAATCAGGCATATCACAACCAATTTATTTGATTGACTAATTACACTTTCTCTGGTTTTTAACTCCATTGGTTTCAATTTATAGTTACTGGAAAACTGGGACTCAGTACTGACTGGAAGCACAGGAAATGAGTTATTGATCTGTGTATCATCTGTACACTGATGGTATCTCTGCCCAGTGCTTCAGAGGTTCCATGAGCAGGTGAGCTGTCTGATCTATGCACTGCTGCCAAGTCATGACCTCACAGCCCAGCCACCTCCTCACATTTCTTTCCATTTGCATTCATGTTCCTGACCATTCACTTCCCCTCGCTCCTGTGCAAATCTGAATTCTCATTGGCCCTAACCATTAGCTCATGGAGCTCCTGAAGATGGGAGAAAAATAACCATTTTCTTTTTGTTGGGTTAGGTTTCCTCTGTATTAGCAGGTGGATGAAGGTCACAGGTGGGTATGGCAAGCACCAGAGTTGGCACAAGGTAAATGATAGGTGAGAACAGCTGGAAATTCAAGTAGTCAAGAGACAGCAGGAACTCCCTATTCAGTAGCGGATGGTCATTAAATCAGCTCATCCCATCTTGCAGGATTTCATCTCTCTGTTTTGGCCATACGCTAAACAGATCTACTGACAAAAAGTAGACCACGGCATTATTAAGCGAAATTGCTCCAAAATTTGCACATCTACCAAAAAGGATCTCTTGCAACTCATCGTTTTTATATGAAAGCCCATGGTGATGACAACAAAATCTTAAGTGCAGTGATACAACAGTCTCTGCCATAGTTAAAAGGACCAATGTGAACAGCTGACTTTCTTTACTGTTTATTATATATCATCCTCAAGAACAATGCAAAACTCATTGGATTCACAGAAACACAGAAAATCATGCTTGCCTGTGCACTCCCAGATGCATTCCCAGCCTATTTACCAATCACCTCACCTAAAGAGCTCAGACAGCAATCTGTTGTCAAGAAGATCTCAACATTAAGAGGTGATGTAGCATGCCCATTTATTGAGCTCTTCCTTCCCTAACTTCAGTATTATAAACACAGCTCAATAACAGGCCAGATCCTGCCCGGACTGCCTCTGCAGGCCTTAAAGACAATGTCTGACACAATGGCTGAAGTTCAACTAGAGTCAGTGAAGAGTTTGCCTAAATTAGAAATGGAGATCTCCTCAGGGAAGCCAGTCAGACCCATTCAAATTTCTGAAAGAATATCTAATTTATACACTTTCAGTGTACCTGCTATTACTTCTGCCGTGAGGCTGAACTTTTTAATGAGATTAATGATCCATAGGTCACTGTAATCAGTGATTGATGAGGTTCTTAGCAAAATCAATTTACTGTTTCTTTCTACCAGGGGTTGCTGCCACTCTACTGCATCCCAAACTAGGTCACAATTAAGATGATGTAGTTTGATCGGTTTTCCCTGACCAGATGCTTCAATTCAGTGCCCGCAGTTTGTTGAATACGGTTTTCCTATAACTTCAAGGAAGCCTAGTGGTAGAAGTGCACTAACCCACAATGCTAATCTGCAGGGTATGCAAATGAATTGAATTAGATCTTGTTTTCAAAAGGTATCATAACCCATCCCTTAATCTTTATGTACTTTTGGACATGATTGGATACATTAATATTTAATTTCTGCCAGGTGTGGTTCATCTTCCTGTGAGGTAAAGAGCTTGCAGGGTGACACAGCTCTTGGCGCCTCCTTCCTTGCTCTGCTAATAAGAAATACAAGATCCAGTTTCTCTCTCTTCTTCCTTCCCCCACTGCTTTCCTCCCACAATGTCTTAAAAATCTCGCAGTAATGTGAAAAATAGTTGTTGTAGGGCTCTGTTCTCACTCAGTGACTCTTAGATCACATTTGCTACCTCAATGTGCCAGTGCTGTCAGGAGCTGAACAGCAAGGCTGGTTTTTACTGCCCTTCTTCACCCTTGTATTGCCCTGGGACAGCTGCTTTACCTTGACCCAAACATAAGAACAATTCAGAAAAGACTTTCGCCGGACTCCCGGACTTATGTTCATCCCATCACCTACTGGAGCAAGATTTGGGAATATTAGTCAGCCCAGTGTGAATTTTTGCCCCGCACAGACCCTCAGGACAGTTCATAGCTTTGCAGCTCACCAGGCTATTTGATTTATGGAGTTCCAAGTGACCTGGGACATAACCACCGCCAATAATTAAGATCATAGATTTTAAAGGTCTATAGGGACTACTAGCCTTCATTATACCAGAAGCCAAATAATTTAATCCAGTAAATCCTGCCTCAAATCCATATCTTGTGGCTGACTGGAACATATATCTTCAGAAGCTGCTCCAAACTCAATTTAGAGATTTCAATTTAATGAAGTATCCCACTGAGCTCTCTGTGTCCCTGTAACTCTCCTTGCATGCAGCGCTGCCTGTGGTGTTCTTGCATCTCCATTCTTACAGTAGAGCTTTGCTTAAAACATTACAGATTTTGACTAGAGCAACAATATTTACTGAGGGCTGCCAGTGTGTTCTGCCTTGCTTTAGTCACGGTTTTATGATGTAAATTAGACAGATAACACTGTCTGTAAACCATACTGCATGATCAGATGGCAGACTAAGCTTAGTGAGATTGAGATTTCTTTTTTAATTAAAACTGCAACACTTCAGTGTGGTGGATTAACACTGAAAGGGTCACCGGAGGAAGTGAATTAAAGTAGGATTTGAATGATGAGTAAGTGGCCATTTTTGAGCAATTTAACAGCAAAACAATTATGTCACTTCCCAATGTCTTCCTTGCAGGATTCCTAAGATTGTATTATCTCTTATTAACCCTTAAATCTTCTTAAAGGAAGTAAAATGTCTTCCTCATTTTATTGGTATGAAGAGTAGGGTGTGGAGGATTGAAATATCAATGAAATCATATTTGGCTTCTCTTTTGCAATCTTCATCTTGATAAGAAAAATGCTTTTGGAAGCATCTGGTACCCAGGACTCACACTAATTTCTATGGGAGTTTGGGGATCTTCAGCAGCTCCAAAACTCAAGCCCCAGTAGTTCTTTTTAGGTAAATCACAATTTTCTCTCAGACAATACGTGCATTCGACAGTTAAGCTGCCATATGAACACAGAGCTTTAATTCCCATGATATCCAGTCCTGCTGGCCAGCTTGTCCCAGCAGACTGCAGTAACCAGTGGTGCCACAGATGTCACACTTGCACTGAAACATCCTGTCTTCTCTATGAAAAACAGCCTAGAATATTTCCTTTTCCCCAAACTCTCCCAAGCTACAAATTCTTGAATCAGACTGATGTGAACCTACCTTCACATAGGCCTCTAGATGAGTTTCTCCCTATTAGACTGTAACTGCTGTTCAGCTGACATCTGTTAACAAAGCAGAGTGTAATGGATGGTTAACTTCAAATCTAAAACTTGCACATGAATTCTTTTGCTAAATACTCTGTAATTAGACATAAGCTGAGTAAGGCAGAGACTGCAGTTTTGTATCACTAGGAAGCATGAAGGGAGAAGAAATCTGAGCCATCCTTGTTCCATTAAAAAAAAAAAAGCAGCTATTTCCCCTTGTTTTCCTCAGGTTTGTAAGAAATCCTGAATTAGCTGCTTACAAAGAACAAAATTATTATAATTAAATTTCTGTGTGCATATTTTCAGCAGTAGATTAGGAAAGCCTAAGAATTCTTAAGCAAATACCAGCTTTCTTCCAGAAAATACTGTCTGTTGAAAACAACAAATCCGATGTGGTAACAGACATTTCAAAACAGAACAGCTATTTGGTGTTAAACATCAATAAATGATTTGAATTATCAAATATTTCTGTGCTGGCACAAGAGAAAAAAAAAAGAAGAAAAATTGTAACCCTGCAGTTGAGATTATTAGGGGGAAAACATGAACTGAATTAGTCACCTAAAATTTCCTATGGAAGTGACTTCACCCTGCTCAAGCTTCTGTGTGAGACAACCTATAGGAAAGCCAGAAAGCCTCTAATACTCAGGCTGCAAGCTGCTTGAAGGGGGGACTGAATTTACTTTGAATACTTCAACAGCACAATGGCATCCTCAGTCTTAAAGAGGGCCTCTGGGCAGAGGCAAGGTTAGCTTGTAACAACAACAAATAAAATTATGCTTATCCCATCAAGTACCTCAAAGGAAATAAATTCTTAGTTTTACAGAATAACAGTGAACAAAAACCACATTAAGCAACATAGATCATACTTGAGATTAGAACAAGCAATGCTAAATATCCAGACATTTAGGAGATGGAAAGAGAGCCCTAAATGTACCTATTTTACCCCCACCCCTCATATTCCCCATTACAGAAATTCATGAGACTGCAGCTGTGGGTAGACTGAGGGAGGACCCAAGCTTCCACCTGCACTTACCTACCCCCATCATTTTATGCCAGTAAACTCTGCAATGCAGCAGTGTGAGTATTCTGCACTTGGGTGTTTGCTTGTCTCTCAGTGTCTGTGCCAGAGAACGTGTGCAGGCAGCAGGGAGCTTTAATAAAGCAAACTCTGCAGTAGACTGCAGAGCAGACTGATTAACAGTTTCAGTGGTACCGGGGAGCACAGCAAAACGCGCTGTCTCCCCTCCTCCACCCAGCCTTAAACCTGATAGATCAAAGCCTTGACCAGCATCAGGTGGTTGAAACACAGTTCATTAACTCATGGTGCTTTCTGTCTGCTCACCACAGAAATGCTGCAGGAGCTGCTTACGATGATCACATACTAAATGTGTTTACTGGAGCTCAAAACAGCTTGTCTCCCTCATGCCAAGACCGCCCTTTAAAATGATATTAATTAAGCAAGCAGCTTTAATACAACAGGCAAATGGCATGTAATCAGTGATTATAGCAGCAGACAAGGACACGATTTCCCAGACATTCGGTGAGAAAGGGACAAAAGCAAGACCTTGTTTTCCCCACATCCTTCACTCAGAGCTCTGACCTGCCCCACTCCCTGCCACCTTCTTCCAGGTCCCACGGGTGGCATCCTGCCTTGTGCCAAGGTCTCCAGAGGAACATCTGAGTCAGGGGGCTGAAAAAGAGTTTATTTTCCTCTTCTGTAACAAACCAGCTGGGCAAAGAGACGTGTTTCCCCAGTCTAGTTTTCAGACCAAGGGAAGGCAAGGTGATGCAGTGATGGCAGGGTATAAAGTCACAGTCACCCCAGACACCCTCACGGATCAAAGCTGTGAGCAGCCAGCTGGGCTCAGCTACTTGAGGTGGGAGCGAGCAGAGTAAGCACTGCTGGGGAGGTGATGCTGGCACCAGGGTGGCAAGGGGCAGCCTCTGGCAGGTATGGGGCCGGGGTCCCACCGCTATGAAATGCTCATCAGGCAGAGTGGTCGAAAAAGCGAATTCACCCAGCTGTATGCTCTTTACCAGAATGAGATGGAAACCAAAGTAATAAATTGTCCCAACTCTTGTCCCCACACTCCCACTCAATGTATTTGCTTTTTCCCCTTCTGTCTTTGCTCCTGCCCTCCCACATGAAAAAAAGGCAAAGCTATTTGCTTATCGTCCTCACAGTCCTTTGTAATGCCTTATAAAACAATTGCCCAGGCTTCTGGGCCAAAAACCCATTTTACAGCTGCAGAAAATGCAGCTCGGAGAGGCAGAGTGACTCAGTCAGGATTTTGTAGCCAGCCCACATCAGAACCATCTTTCAGTCTGCATTTTCTTTGGCTCCTAAAATGAACCCTCTTCCAACCAGCACCAGAACTTTCTGCTGGAGCTGGTGTTACCCACGGCACTGTAGCTGCTATCTTTAGCCCCTTGGCATTCAGTCTTTGTTCTTCAGAATCCTGGATGCTGCAGGATGTAAAGCCTAGTGTATACTATTGTTCATTTCAGCTTTGTGCTGGTAAAAGAACAAGCACAAAAGAGGGAGAGAAGAGGAGAAAAGGGGGCTCTTTCTTATATAAGAGGCTCTGGAATCCCATATGGAAAACCTCTATAGAAGTGAATAAATGTGATTCTAAAAGCCTATTGAATTTAAGAGAGAATGATCTACTTCCCACATGGTTTTCAAACACTATATAGACTGGTACAGCATTCGAGCACCTAGAGAAAAGAGATCAGTCTCTTTTCAGTGCTATGTATTTTTCTATATAAAACTATTTCTTTCATTTCCACTAAGTACCTTATGGAAAAGGCCTAGGGAAAAAGATGAGAATATAACTAGGAAAAAAAATTTGGTTGTTTTGGTTCTGGTTTTGAAGAGGTTGCAGAACAGCAAGCATTACTATTGCTTTCTTCTCCTGATTCTCAAAGGCATCATATTTGCTTATATCGTTTACTGGCTTTTCTGTGGCAATTACCACTACAGCATCAGGCAGGGAGTTTTTAAAGTAGTGTCAATGCTTGCCTAGATGTTTTTTGAGATGAGTGGCTTGCCTGAATATTTATCTTCACTACACATGGAGGAGGCTGTGCTCAGAGGAAGGCAAAGTGGGTCTTCACAATCATTTATTTTGTTGGGTGAAAAAGCAGTAGCAAGAGAAACAGCAGTATGTTTTATATCATTTAAAGCCTCTTAGGGGAGGGACAGGACTGCAGAAAGCAGTGGTGTGTACAGAAGGCCTTTTCCACATACCTGCTGCAGGAGTTGGCCTGTTGGTCTGCCAGAGAAGGCCACAGCTGTGTCAGATGTGCAGTGATACGAGAACAATGAAATTCAACATGGCATTCAGCGAGACTAATTTCTTCACACAGAATTCAGTGAAACTGTTCCCAAATTCTCCTGCACATACGTGCATGTGCGTAGGTATGTTACATAAAAGCATACATAAAAGAGTTTACCCTGAAAGCCCAGAAGCAGCATTAAATTACTGTGTGCACAGCTGATGACTGGACTACAGTGCCCAGAGGCAACTTTTCTATGATAAATTTATGTCAGCTTTTATATGCTACAACATCTGGGTCCAAAATTGGAGCTAGCAATCTAGTAAGACAGCTTGGTTATGAGCAGTCATTCCAATGTCTTGACCCTGATCATAATCATCTCCCTTTTTTCAGATGATAAAATTCTTGGCCCACTCACTTACAAACTATTCATTTCAGCTATGTCCAAGTCATGTGAACTTGCTGGCAGCAGAGAAGTTGGCGCTGAGAGTCCTGGGTACCAGTCCTCGGCTACAAAAATCGCCCTGCTGGTGTCAAGCAAATTGTCTGTCAGTCAACATGATGCTGTTTTCTCTTCCCTGAAGAGCAGTTCCTTGCTGCTGGCACATGTGTGATGGGTTGCACAGTCCTATCCCTCTGGGGAAACTGTTGCCAGGCTATTTATTGGGAGGACATCTGGGCTGGGCAAGGCCACACAAGAGAAAAGGGGAGTTTTCATGGTCCCTATCTTTCCCCTTGCCCACTTGGGCAACGCTAGGACCAATCAGCCTTTTGTTTCCCCAGGCCATTGCTTATCCAGCCATAAAATGCAGATAGCAATCACTCTTACCTCTCAGGAAGACTCAGAAGCCTTGTTTGGTAATGCTTATAAAATGCCATGACTGAAATGCAATGTATAAGGGTAATGTTGTAATTAACTATTATTGGTCCTCTAAATGTGTGGAAGGAAAGGGCTTTTGCAGGGAGTGCAGTGGCACCTTGGTAGGTTACCAGACCATTCTGTGCTGCTTTGTCCCTGTGCTCACATGAGTTAGAACACCTTTTTCTTTATGTGTGGGGCTCTTTCCACAGATTTCATTGCATTTCAGGCCAGCTCCCAAATGTAGCTCCTGATTTAAGGCTGCCTTAGCTCTCCATTCTGTGATCTGAAGCTCTCCTTCAGATCATAGAATCATAGAATCATAGAATCACCAGGTTGGAAGAGACCCACTGGATCATCAGGTCCAACCATTCCCACCAATCTCTAAACCATGCCCCTTAGTACCTCATCCACCCGCACATTAAACACCTTCAGGGAAGACGAGTCAACCATCTCCCTGGGCAGACCGTTCCATTGCCTAATGACCCTTTCAGTGAAGAATTATTTCCTTATGTCGAGCCCGAACCTCCCCTGGTGGAGCTTGAGGCCATTCCCTCTTGTCCTGTCCCCTGTCACCTGGCAGAAGAGGCCAGCTCCCTCCTCTCCACAACCTCCTTTCAGGTAGTTGATGATGGTGGCCAGCACGCCACTCAGAACCCTTCCCATTCCCAGGCCTATTTCAGTGCTGCAATGGAGGCTGTCCAGATCCACAGCAAGTTCAATTAGGTGAGATTAGGATTCAGTCTCAAGCATCATCATCTACATTGTGAGTGCCCAACATGCCTGGACTTAAATGAGTCAGTGCTGGGTTTTAATTAATGATGAATTTTCAAGGTTAGTAATTAACCCTGTTAATTTTTCTGTTCTATTTCTTAAAGAGAAAAACAAGTGAAAGCCTCCAGACTCTTTCCTGCACTGGCTTTCCCATCCACAGCAACAACCACCTGCACCATCCTTGTGGGGTAGATTTATGGGTTTGTACTCTGGCTCTAACCAAATCTGGCACGCTGGTATCTGTTGCTTTGGTATTTGCCTCTAACCTTGACAGGTTTTATGAAAGGCATTGACGGATATTTGCCAGCTCCTTTCATGTGCTCTGACAGAGCCACTGTGTGTCACAGTGTGAGCTTTTCTTCCCACCTCTTTGCCTCTCTGATATTTTGCTATCTGCTTGCAAAGGCTGGGGTTTTATTCTAAGTGTGCATATTATGGTCTCACTCTTGGCAAACTCCAAAGGATGTCTGTGTATCTTATCATACAACCTGACACAATATCCTTCCCAGATGGTCCAGATACTGTTCTGTTTCATTAACATGTTTCTTGCTACTGTCAGAGCCCAATAGAGTTGTAGGAACAGTGGCTAGAGAGTGCAAAACACACTAATGAGATTTTTTTTATGTGTGCCTTTATGGTATTGAAGAGCTTTATGTATCATCTCTCTGTGCATCATTCCCACTCAGGCCGCTGCTGGCAAATGCATTCTGTCTGACTCCTGCATCGGCTACACTGCGTCTTGATTTCCACTTAAATCAGTCACCTACCATTTTAACCCTGGCAGCCTTTGAAATCACGAGGCCACTGGAACAATAGGCAGAATTTATACTGCAGTTTTCATCTTCACAGCAATTTTCAAGCAAGAATGAATCAATCTTTAATGCTCCCTTAGGCAGGACATGACAAAGGACTGCAAGGCTGATTTTACAGGCTGGGCTTAGAAAACCTGAGGGACTTGCTGAAAGCCATAAGAAAAAATATGGCCCAAACTGTAAAAAGAACAGATGAGTTTGCGGTGCCCTGTACCACTGTATTTTTACACCCACATCGTGTTCCCAGATGAGACCTTTAAATTGCTAGGCAGTTTATTTTCTATGTCCTACACTGCATCACTAACAGCAGAAACAGGACATTCTCTGCCACCTCACTGTGTCAATGATATTCATTGATGTAACATATTCTTTCAGAGGAAATAGGAATTAATTATTGGAAGTTATAGGGTATGTGATGACCCAGTGCCTGGCAATGCCGAGTGCCTTGGTGGAGTGCAGGATGTACTTGAGGCTGTATACAAGGAAAGGTCTTTGTATGGAAAATGATTCTTCAGGCATCGGAAATACACTCCTCCTCTCCCCCATCACTTCAAAATGCTACCAAGTGGTTTCCCTGTGCTGCTGAACCTACTGTTCCCTGCTCCCATGTCTCTCTCCTTCTGTTAATATAGCTGAACAACATGAGTTCAGTCACTGAACCATAACTCATCCTGATTTCTGTCTACTATTAGTAGGTAGCTTTCTTGTTTACAGAGTAGGGTATATAAACCTTAGAGATTACTCTGGAATTTGGATTATCCTTTCCAAACCCTGACCACAAAATGCCTCTTGGTGGGATAATCATCCACTTTGATCTTTAGGAACAAAGACAGTCTGGTAAGAAGTAATTTATATTGCATATTACTGTGCTGGATCTACTGTGCTGTAATAGTGGACCTGAAAGTTTGGTTAAGCTAGTGATGTAAGAAATCAGACTGATAAAAAATGGTTAACAAATGTGAGGCACCACTGGAATTTCTGGAAGGTAAATATGGTTTAGAGCCTATAAAAATGCAGACGAAGCCTACTGACTGCAATCCCTGCTCTGACACTAACGGGCTCCTTGAGCTTAGTAAACCAGGTTTTATGCTTTGCTGTAATAAGCTTCTGAAAAATTATTAATTTTTCTATGGTTCAGAGATGGGTTATGAGATGAAATTATTAACCAAGTGTTTTTACCATGTAAAATTAAGAATCAATGATTTAAAAATAAATAGTTAGCTTTCAGGTCATCGAGAATCCCTACAAAACCATACACTCACCATACACCGGAGCAGGCTGAGGTGTGTAATACAGCTTCTGCCTCTAGCTTGTGCTTGGAGGCAAAAAGAACCCATATAGAAGAATGCAATGGCCTTTCCCCACCCCCCGAGTATTTCCTGAATATTCCCAAAAAGGTGGGGGTCAGGAAGAGAGTGTCCAGAAAGTTTAAGTACATCTTATGTTCTGGCACAAGTGGAAATAGTCTGTGAAAGGCTCTGGCAACACTATTTTTACCTCAAGAACTGTGACCCCGTATTTTCATCTGGGCAAAGGGAGTCATTGTAGAAAAAGTCAGGGTATTTAAAAAATGCTCCAGGACAAAGCCACATAATTTGCTAGAAACTAATGAATCACATATAGTCATGCTTGCTTTTCATTCTTTTTATTGCCCACGCCCATGGTCCACCTCACTTCAGTACATTAAAGATCAGAGATCCTGCTTTAACTTCAAAGCCAGGGATATTAAAAAGACCCAAAGCTGTCAGCAAATCCTAAAAGAATGGTACTGCTTTTCTCCATTTAAATTTTCACTGGCTTTTATTATTTTTCCAATTTCCCATCAAAGCAGTGGGAGGCAGTGATGCCTTTGGACTATTGCCCTATATCTTTTTATTTTTCCTTTTTCTTTCTTTTCTGGCCCATTCTGGAACAGGAAAACAATGTGGGTGGCAGAAGGGCAGCTTCCACCACATCATTAAAACAGCTTTTTTTTTTTTTAATTGAAATGTCTTGCGGAGGCTCTCATTGTACCTATTAATATACAACTTCACACCATTCTTACAGCATTCAACTATTATTATTTCAGATTCAAATCCATGCACTTCTGATTTAATACATTAAACACATCTAAGTCCCCATATACACAGTTGCTAGCCAGTTGGTAGCTGAGTAATATATATCTATACCGATGATGTTTTAATGATGCATTGTTTTAACAAATCACCAAAAAGATAGTGCTTGCATGATAGTTCAGTGCCATACATTACTGTAGTGAGGTGGTTTTTTATGTTGTATTGCCCAAACAATGTCATTTGAAAGGAAGAAGAGACACACAATGGTAGATTTTAATTTATTACATTTTTAGAAACACTTCTAATATTCTTAAAACAATAATAGCTGGTCTAGTCTGAAGTGGAAGAGACACGATATTTAAAGAGAGATCTGAAGCAGAAATCTCCAATGCAACCCAGAAGGCATCACACAGACATCACAAGTCCTGTATCTGTTTACACCAGCAGACAGAGAAAAAAAAAGGAAACAGATTGAAGAGGGAACATGAATTTTTGTTTTCAAAATGTACATATATCTAATTAGAGAGGTGGGGCCTCTTTGGCTCTCAGTTGCCTTCATCAGTGAGACACTCCCTTGCTGGAGCTGGAGGTATGTCAATGAGGAACAATTTCAAGCTAAATGTTGGCTAATCAAGAAAGATTGATATTTGTGGATAAGGCTCTTGCCAAAATCCACCTCACTTGATCCAGCTCTTCCTCTGTTTGGCTTGGTATGGTCGGCTGTGCCTTGATTCATACGCTTGGTTTGTAGGGAGAAAGATGCACGAAACTTCCAGCTATTCACTCTCTTTAATTCGTTAACAGTTGTGATGTAAATTCAAACCTATGGTTTTGCAGCCACAGGCCATTGATTTCACCTTTGCTGAAGCAGAGAGCCATTTTATTGCAGAACTGCACCCTCTGTATGCTCTTGCAGATGCTTAACAGCTGTAGCATATACAGCTCATTCATTGGACCAGCACCCTACCACCTGGGAGCAGAGGGATTTCACTACCTACTGTTGGTTCTGCTCTGATAAGTAGTCACATACAGCAAGAGTGCATATTAGGACAGCAAGAAAACAAAGAGGTAAAAGAAGACAAAAGAGAGTAAACTGAGCATCAAGCTCGCAAGGGCAGCAGCAGAGTAGGTCACCCCTAATCATATGCCAAGCAGGACTTCTGGAAACTGCCATGACCAAAGCATTTTTTCCTCCCCTGACTGCATATATCCTGGTGCTCCAAATGAAGATCTTGCAAGACAAGAAATCAGATAAGTCACCTAAAAACTAAGTCTGGTGTGCAAAAATCATTTGTTTCTTCAAGAAAAATACCGCTGCACATGCAACGCGAAGTGCATTGAATTGTCTTATCACTACATATGTCCTTCCACTGACATCAGCTGGAACAGTAAGTGAAAAATAAGGAAAAAAAGATAGGATTGTTGTTATTAAAGAACAAAATCTCCATTCACTGTTAATATCCAGTTACATAGTTAACGTGTATCTAATGTAGAAAAAAAAGCACTAAATAGATATTGTATTCCAGTCAGAAAATACTAGACTTTAATTAAACGAAGTAAACATCTCATTAAATATCTCTTTTTACAGGCACTAATGAACATTGTAGCTGAAGGGGCAAAGGAAATAAAATAATGAATCAGGTAACATGTATTCCTTAACAATTTTAAGTAAATAGAGTAAATATATCCTGTGATCTGAAAACATATAATAAGAAATCCTACCATATTAAAATACCTTTAAGGATGTAAGAAAACTGATCTTTGATCAATTCAGCTAGAAATTAGACCACACATTTCCGCTTGGCTTTTTAGAAACTCCTACTCTGATTCTAATGCACCATTGGAGAAGATAGCGTTATTTATTTTAGGATATTTCACATGAGTTGAGCAAAAGCTCTCAGCTGCAAGGCGTTGAAAAACATGTAGAGAAATCTGAGCAATAAGGACCTTAGTTTTAGAAGTTTTCTTTAGCTCCTGTTTATTCTTTTCAGACAGAGCGACCTACCTTTTATCCTACCTCTTCCCACAGGTTGCATGGTGAGATTTGTACTCATCATGTTCCCCTTTACCTGCAAAATTCAGCACAGCGTTTTTGCCCGAAGCCTGCCTGGTATGGTGCTGGGCCTTGCGAGGGGCCGTGTCTTTCCCGTCCGTCATGGGATGTGGCTTATCCACTCTCCTATCTGGTGCCTCTGACCCAGCTTTGAGAAGGGCTATGACCACCACCCTCCCCACCCAGACTCTCTCCTGTCTTTCCTCCTTTCCCATTTTCCCTTTCCCACTTTCCCTGCTGATTTCACGATGCGCCACCAGACCAGGAATCTCCCCAAAGCTGCCAGGTGCAAAGTGCAGGTCTGAACCAGGACAGAGCTCTCTCAGGGCTGCTGGGACCTTCTCTGCTACCCCTTCAGCCTTCACCCTTACTGTGCTCCTGGGCTGTAGGGGACGTGGCTTTTGCCATCTGTGTGTTTCTCCCACACCATACCCATCACTGTTGTCTGTCCAGTATTTTAGAGTTTCTGATGCATTGGTGACCTGTCAGCAAGCCTAAGGAGCTGTGTTTATCGCTGTGCCCTGTTGCAGGGAGGCAGTTCTCCTCTCCCGAATGTGCTGCGGCACCACCAGCTCCAGCACCAGGTTTTTGATCAGCTGTAATACTGCTGTACAGGAGAAGGTACAGCCTGGTAGATACATCTTGCATTACTCATTCACCAGAGTTCGCCTGTGTGGTTGCCGGTTATTTACAGGAGGCCCTGTCCTTCTGTCATGCCCAATGTTGTTTTTCTCTGAAGCACCAGATATAAGTTGTTGCTGGAGGCAAGATGCCCGGTGTGGGTGATCAAACTTGCTTTGTTTCTGCCCTGGAAATCAAGATCAGTCATGGCTTATAGTCCTGAGAACCAGATGGTTAGCAGAGCTGTTGAATTCATTCCTTGGTCTTTCTGTGCAGAAATCCAGCTAAAAGCTTTTACCTTCCTACAGCTGGCACGTGTGCCTAACAATTTGATCTTTTACATTTTAAATATTTATTCACTATTCAATTTAAGCCCCTGAGACTAATCCTGGTGCTTTAACTTACGCCTTAACTAGTTGCACTGGATCATCTTTATCACCATTCAGTGATCTTCATCAAATTGACTTTGTATACTAGTAAGGCACAATCCTTTTTCTGTTTGTATTTTGGGGGTATTTTGGAAAGAGCTACTGGAGATTTTTTTAAGTATTACAAGGCATTAAACTGTTGTTTCTGTCTTTTAAATTATAGATGGTCTCCATAGAGATACTGAAGTTCGACATTGTTTTGTTGAATTGCCTGAAGAAGTGGCACTTAGAATTACATTTGGAACAATGCTAATTAGCAAATGCTGAATTTTAAACAAGCTTCACAGCAAGGATTTTGTCTGATAGCAGCAGCAACCAGCAATTGACTGACCAAACTGACAAAGCTGAATTACAGACAACATGCTATTTAATTATTCATTAGACATTTTACAGGGTTAACTACAATGGGCACCATTCCCTTTCTGAGGAATCACCAAGCCAAGCATAAGTGCCTTAGAAATCCAGCATAACAAACAGACGGATCAGAAGAATTAAATCTGCTTCCAAAATTGCAGATTTATTGAGGAGGGAAGAAGCAGACGCAAACCTTTGCAGCCATTTGATGAGAATGGCCCAGAGCTTGTATGGAATAGAAATAACTTGTCAGGAGCCCAGTTCTGCTGACAAAGCTACTGTAGGAAGGGTCTGGTGAAGGGAATCGTTGCTGGACTAGGAGGACAAAATGTGCATTCTCAGTCTAGAACTAGACCTGGACAGTGCTAGGGGAAGGAAGATGGAGCAGAGCTCCCCACGGGCCACAGAATCACCCACTGCTGCCCAGAACCATGGGCGTTCTGATTTGAGTGTATGGGTAGGGGCACAGATCCCCACACATGGCTCCCCTGCACACCTACCCCACTGTACAGAGGGGTCTCCAAGGGCTGGCTGGGAGGTAAAACCAGGTGGGTATATTGACTACATTAGATGTGCCAGCAGCTGGACACAGAAGCCAAATTTTGGTGCTACAACTCATTAACCTGGCAGGGTGTAAATGAGGAGAAAAAAATGAGGTTGGAGAAGGCTTTTATATTAGCTGAGACCTTTCCACTTGTAGAATAAGCCATGGTCAAAGGAAATGATTGAAAGAAGAAGGAAGATTTGTGGATCCATACAGAAGCCACAAAGTATGGGGAAAGATCTTAGATAGATGCTGATCTAAACTCAAATATACTTATCTGTAGTTAGATCAGCAGATTATTAGATGGAACATAGACCAGGTGAATGGTACTTGTGCCATGCTTTGTACCAAGATTTATACTTGGACGAGGGCAGGCAGACTGCTTGCATGCTATGTCCTTTCTCTGGAAGGCAAGGGAAATCGCAACTGATGACATTGCAGGCAGGATGGTTGTAAGTGTATGTTGGTGTGACTGATGTTTGTGGAAACCATTGATCCTTAGAGGGAAAAGTATTTTTAAAAAGTGCCAAAGTAATAGTTCAATTTCAGTAATAAAGTAGTGTAATGTCTTACCATCCTATATTAGTCTATGTTGTGGATTTGTTACTTAAGTGGCAGACAATGACAGATCCTGGGATGATCTCTGAAAGCCTTGATTTGTGGAGCTAAACCTTCTTCCCTTGATGTGTTCAATGATTCTGTGATTCTCTCAGATGCTTCCCATGCATTAGACACGACACTGCTGTTAATGATGGCTTTAGAAATGGAGAAATGACCAAATCAGTAAGCTAGACTTCACCTCACATGCATGTGTATGTCAGCCCTTTGGAATGGATGTGCTACCCACGGATGTTGTTGAGCACAGCAATAGGCATTTAACCACCTGCTCTGTGTAGGGAGAAACACGAGTGCAAAACAGAATGACTTCAAAACAGTGCGTGCTCCCTTGGCTGGGATAATGCATTATATATGAGGTATTTGTAGAAGGTGATTATGGTTTTTGAGATGAGACAAATGAGTGATTAGCATGAAACCTCCTATCTGATCAAATGGAATCAAATGTAACGCCATTCACAGCTGTGGTGATATTTCACCATCCTTATTATAGCATGTCTACCTCCATACAGGCTAAACCTTAACTTAGTATAATAAAATCTATCTGAAGTGTTTCGCCGTCTGTAGTAAGTTATTTTACTACTGCTGCTTTTTCATATCAGTGGTCACTGTGCTTGCCACAAGCATCTGAATGATCTGTCATAGGAGAGACTTGGCCTGCAAACAGTCTCTATACACTGCAGTTCCGGTAAATAATACCTGTACTGAACCTGACTACAAGAGTGAACGCATTCTGTGTATTATTTTCTATGCCATGTCCACCATTATTATGATTGCACGTCCCAAAACACAGAGAAAGCCTCACAAAAGGACATGATTGTTTCCCTTTGCCTTTCAGCTTGCATATTTTATCCTTGCTAGTTTTGTCAGTGGCATAGAAATGCTGGGTGCTGAAGACTTCGTGTTCTCTCCTGGCACTGAATCCCACACACATCTCAGAGAGCAATCGGTCTCCTTTAATGTGTCCACAGAACACAGCACTGTAGGATTATACACAGAAGGGAAAGCCTGAAACAGATTAAAAATTAAAAATCTTTTAATTTGACAAATGGGAAGTACAAAGATGCTGGGTTGCCACTGTTGCTGGTTAAGACAGCTCGCTCAGCAACATCCAGGCACGTCAGCTGAGCTCAGCACAGTTATATAGGTTTGAGTGAGCATGCAGTTTCTCCTAGTCACAAAATGGTTTATAAATGATCACACAAAGAGATTTTTTTTTTAAAAAAAAGCACCTGGTGACTCCCCATAACTGTCTCTCTCCATTTGTATGGCATCAGCTATATAAATACCCAATTCTCCATTATGTGATTGCTTTATAATCTAGGGTAAGATCCTGCCTAAGAGACGGCATCCACAAGTGGATTTGCCCTGGTTGCATGAAAAGAGAGCCAGACACTTTGTAAGCACCCCGAGTCCCCAGACTCCAATGCTATTTCATGCACTGAAATGTTCATGGTGAAAAAGAAAAAGGCCACATGAAGGAAGGCATCGGCATGCTGATCCGGGACCACTTTCTGAGCCTGCACTATGCTTACTTTAAATCGGCCTCATTTGTGGTTGTGCAGCCTTAAGGCAGGTGACAGCAAAGCAAGCCTAGTCGACACAAAGGGGGTTTGGAGGAGAGGGTCTCAGGAGGCTGGGGAAGCAACCACAAACAGGGTTAAGAGCTCTCGCAAGCTCTAAGGATCTTAAGGGTGTAAAACCCCACTGAATCTCAGCTATCTCCTCTGGTATTTCCCAGGCTAGGAAAAAAGGAAACTGGGGCCGGACTACTTGGCTGAATGAAACAAACAGAAGTGAGAATGAAATTCTTATTGAACAGGTTTGTTGGAGTTTTGGGGTTTTTTTTCACTTTAATATGTTTTTCTGCTTCTTAAGAATGAGTTAGCCATTACTTCACATCTGATATCCAAAGAATGAACCTCTGGAACTGGTCTGACCACATGGGTTCTGGCTGCATCTCAGTCTGCACATAGGTTTGAATGATGCGGTCTGTCCAAATATAATCTGAATCCAAACACTCCCAGTGGCTCTAATTGCTGAATTAAACAGAAATAAGAAAAATAAAATGCACATGAGCAAAGGAATTTTTAACTGCAATATAAGCGATTCAACATTTCTGTATTTATTATTGTAGTGATGCATCACTTGGACCCATCGTTTCAATCTACATTGGTCTAAGAATTATGAAGCAACAGTACTTCTTACCAAAATCTGTATTACAACACATTTGCAAGAGAGCTCACTCTCCCAGGGATGAAGATGTCTCCTTAGACCAATGTTCAGTTTCTGAATTTTCTGGCTTATGGTTGATTTATCTGTGCAGCCATAATATCACAATGTTATAAGCATTTATGTTTCATTTCCTAGCTTTCTAAAGGAAACAAGAAGAAAGAAAAAGGTACTTTAATGCACTCCACAATTACTATTTAAGCATTACATCATCAGAAAGGCTGTCACTAACTAGTAAGTGGTCCCAATGACAAGAGAGAATTACCTAGCAACTGCAGAGAACTCATTAACCCTTTTGTGAGTACCACATCCACCAGTGAAACTTGAAATATGTTGCAGGGAACAAATGCATATGCCCAAGTGCCAGAAAAAAAAAACCAAACCACAGCTTCTACCATCTTGTGATTATGGTGTGAACATTTTGCTCTGTAATTCTGAAAAGATGCCCAATTCAGTTCTGTGAAAGAACATATGAGGACCAAATGGCTGTGAAGGCAGCTTCTCAGAAAGAAGGGAAGCGTGATGAATCATACTAGTGCTATGTGTGCAGATGCAGAGTGAAACACATTTGGGTTTTTTCTCTATCTTGAAGACTGGTTAGAATATTGCTGAGAGTCTCAGGAGCCCTCCAGAACCTCATATGATCTTTTAGGGAAGGTATTATATTCACCTCACACTCCAAATAGCAGAAAGACCTAAAGTTAGCTATAAGATTTAATTTTAAGTAAGTTTCATGTGAAGAAAGCAAAATTAAATCTGAACTCTGCCATGACTCTCATAGTAACAGGCGGGTGCTGAGGGATAAAGCACCTGCTGGGCACCTTCCAGGCCTGTGCCCTCTCCTGACAAAAGGTACCAGCCCCTGAGTTTGTGAACACCCCAGGAAACTTCAAGGATTGCTCTTGCTGTGATGCCAAGCATCTCCACTCCACACTGAGAAACAGAGCGCAGATTTCCACTGCAGCTGCGGCTCATACACGTTAGGAAACCAGCAGCAGAAGCGAGTGCTGTAGGCAGGGGGGAATCTGGAAGAGGCACCAAGAACTAGGACAAGACTCAAGATGAGACTGGCAGCCAGCAGGGCAGCATCTCCATGCGCAGTTATCTTCTTTAAGACCTGGCTTCAGTTTCAAGAGCATGCCATCTTTTCCTGTCATGATATTGCATGGAGTGTTCATGTCCAGAAGGAAACTGCCAGTCACAGAGCTCAAATCCTGATGTTTTCCATGTGACTAAAGAGTGGAGAAAATAGGAGTGCATCCTCCTGTGCTCCCCCCCTACACTAGACAGGATTCCAGGCCCTCAGAAAGACCTCCATGGGGCCTGACAAAAAGTCAGCAGGCTCTGTCTCTTCAAACGCTGCCTTTTATTTTGTTTGGACACAGATGTATAATAAGAATCACAAGAGTCCAATTTGTAGGTCTTTTCTTGAATCGCACGGCTTGCAGTAGCCGTTGACAGCAAGCAAGCCAGGAGATTAAGGGAGTGTGAAGAGAGGGGAAAAAAAAACCAGGAAAGGGCAGCAAGAAGAGTACCATATATCCTTTTCAAGTCCAACAAAGATGGTCTGGACAAACACCACTCTAATTGGAGCAATTATTCAGTATTTTCTTCCAAATAAATACACTGTCCAACTCTATTGTATATGATGTTGCATATTTGTTCCAATGATCTTTTACTGGGTAATGGGACTGCACCACTTGATGTGTTTCCATTTCAGATGACAAGTTTTGTAAAATCCCCCCAGAAAAATATGATGTCCCACTAAGTCACTAGTTTGATATGATTATAAAAACATTGACTGATTACTCTGTTACTTTGTCTAAAGCAATAATAAAGCAGAGCAACAATAGCCAGCATAAAAGAGTGAGCATTTTCAGCAAAAGTGCAGAGAAGCAGATAGGACCTAATTTGTGTCCTGGAAAGGCTCAAGCCAGCCAGGAGCTGACACTCTGCCTCTCGCTGGTTTCACTAGAAATTTCTCAGCGTCTCATAGGATTGCTGAGCATATCTGCTAATATCAACCCCACCGGTGTATTTCCAAGTACTCATAGTCCACATTATCTGTTAAAATAAATTATAGTCAAGGGGATACAGTATTTCTAAGAGCTATTCTGTCAGGTTAAGAAGGTTCAAGCCATCAATGAAACTATCACCATCAGTGTTATGAGAATTCAACCATGGAAAATGATTTTGCAATATTTTCATACCATAACATACAGACAGACAAGTCATTAAAGCCACTAATCTTGTTGCCTATACATACTATTGCTGCCTAGGAATTTACTAAACTATCCAGAGCTTTGTGAACTGTCTTTATGCCCAAAGCCAAATACCAGACCCTGATCCTTCTTTGATGCTATGACTGCTTTTATAGCACCCAATTCCAAATGTTTTCCATATTTTAATTAACTGTTCTCTTAATAGCAACAAGATGCTGTACACATTTCACTGTGAGGAGATTATTACACAGTAAGTTTGTTAAATTCATTTAGTCTATGACACCACCTAAGCAATGGATTTACAGAATAGCACTGAATTGCCTGCAGCACCTAAGCTCTTGCACCAGACTCAGAGAAACTCATTAGGAAACCAGCCTAAAGGAGTAGAAATAAAATTAAAACAAAACATGGAAATTGTTGCTGTAAAATAAAAAGTGGCCCCAAAGAGGGTAATTCCATCAGTACAGTTGCTAATGTAGGGCAAACTTGCAATTCTAATGGAGACTTTCAGTAGAAATCATAACTGAGCAAAGATACTGGTCTTTTCAAGTGCTGCATGGTTCAGTCAAAAACTCACAACCACTTAATGAACAACTTGTTAAAGAAAAGAGAAGTAGCAAATTTGCCCTCAATTAAAATCAATGAGATTTTGTGTATAAGTGAACTGTAACTCAAAGTGACATTTCTGTAATATTAAATATTCATTGAAATTCTGCATTAATACATGTATTTTTCTAATGGATCATTTCATTCTCTAAGAGTGCACAATTCCCTTTTTTTCAGCATAGTACTATATATTACCTAATCACATTGAGAAAACACAACTTCAAAATGGTGCACTGAAACTCAAGCAATGCCATCTCAGTAACTTTATTCAGAGGGGCAAACTGGTGTGAGAGTGATATTCCTTCTATTCATCAACAGAAGCCTTGGCTGCCTAAGAAAGAGGCCAGACTTTTTTCCAAAATATTTGCTGCTCTGCAGTTCCTATTCTCTTTTCAACCAAGCTAGCGCTGACTTTGAAAACGTGGCCTCCTGAATAGCATGCAAGGTACAAGCTAGACTAAAGATGTTATTTATTTACATTTATATTAAACCTAGCAGAGATAGATACAAAATGCAGTGTTAGATAATGAGGCGATTAGAAAGTTCCCTTTTTCATATCCTGGCATTCATTGTCTTGAACACTTTGCATTTAATTTCTTTGTTTGTTTCCTTTTTAAAAGGAAAAAAAACCTTTGGGTGACAGCAAAAAGGCGATAGTCAAACTTCCCCTAAATATTAATCTTGAGAAGTGATTAAACCAAATATATTTGCTTCAGAGTCGTTGTTTCTATTTTTATATTATATTCTAAGTTAGGAGAGCACAAGACGAAGAGATTGTAATGGAAGCTTGGTTTCATTCTTGACCATAGCAGATACTGGCAAGATCTCACTGTGATTTATGTGCATGCGCCTTATATTTCATTCCCTTATCTTTTTAAATGAGTTGTGAATAATTCAGAGAATGGCTGGGTGAATAACAGAACTTGTGCAGCCCAAAGATCAAAATCTTCTAATTACTCAGTAACACATGATGTTTGGAAGTGGTTTCCTTACCCCACCTATTCGTGGCACAGGGCTCATCCCTATGTATGAGCCCATTGCTGTCCAGCTCCCAATTAGTTCTCAGCTTGTCCTTCAAGACATCCAACAAGGCTGACAGTGAAGATAATGTTCATAAGAGGCCACTTGCCCTGGGGGAAGTCAGCTGTCACTATCAAACTTGTTCCAGCAAAAAAAATAAATAAAGTATTTGGCATATTGTAACAACATACCTGCCACTATTGCCTCAAACCAGGCTTCAGCCTCACCAAAAAGAGGCTCATAAATCCTTATAGAGCTCTTCTTATTATTTCCCATTAATTTCTCCTCTCTGAGCATTAGCTCTTGAGCTCATTGACCTAAGCATGCTCTTAAGAAACTTTGTTAGTTATCTAAAAACACATAAAATGAAGACAGACAGAATCTGAGTCAATAATTTGGGCATATGGACATAATGGGGTAATGTTGCTTTTATGCAGGCAGGCAGTTCACTAATAACGTTTTTACAAAACTGTCAGAGCTTTTTGACTGGGGAAAAAAAAACAACAGAGTTCCACAAGATACCCAGAATTCCATGGATTTGATTGAAATCTCCTCTTCTGCCTAGTTTGCTGTGGGCATAATAAGCAGAATAGCTAATAGCTAAAAAATATTCTTAAAACTACAGCAAAATGTAAACCAAAAAAATGAGGAAACTTTTCAGTTACTATCAAGGAGACTGACTGGACAGTGAGAAAACATCAAGTCTGCCCACAAAACTCTTCCAGAAATGTACTAAAATGAAGAGTCCTGGCTATTTAGCCCCACAGCGAGTGCCACTATGAAGACAGGCTTGGGGACAGCTTTTGGAAGATTCAGACAATCTCATTTTCTATTCCTTTTTGGTAAGACTTGAGCAAAAATTAGCCATCTCTTTTTCTCCCATGGTTACATACAGAGCAAGCGCTTCAGAGCCACGTTCCTCTGATGCCAGGAAACCTTTAACTTCCAGTGTAGGTTTACCCTGGGCCCCTTCCTACCTCTTTGTCCTTCTACCAGCACTGTCCCTTGGCTTAAATGACTCTTCTTTTCTGGTCTTTATTTTCCTGACAATATTTATAAAGATCAATTCTAAAAGTATTGAGGACGTTCATATTGATCCAGAAAGGCAAAAAAAAAATGAACAGCGTGTCTGGTGTGCTCTAAGGAAGTGAGTGGTGGGGAGGTTTAAAGGTCTGAAATTTCTCTCTAGATCTGAATTTCACAAACACTGTATTTTGGACACGAGGATGGGAATGGGGTGTGTTTTTCTCGAACGTGATAGAGGCCACTTACAAAGTTTAAATCTAAATTCACCATAAGTTTTGGTGAGGGTCAGCTGCCAATGTCTAATGCAGATCACAGTGTACAGCCTGCATCCAGTGTTATATCCCAGTTGGCAGCACAGGGAGCTGCTGAGCTGTGACCAGTTTCCTCCAGTGCCTCCAGCCTGCCCACATGCAGATGTCTCAGCACATTTCCCTGGGCTGGGCAGTTGGGGCATCATGTGATAGCGAGTCGCAAGTGCCAGGCTGGGCTCTGCTGGCCCCACAGGGCTCAGCCTTCCAGCTGCTCTGCTCCAATGGCCACAAGGAGGTTTCAGCTGGGCAGGAAGGAACCAGCTCCACGGCTGACTTCCTTGTGGAGGGCAATAAAAAGCAGTGAGCAGAAAGCTCACATCAGCCTGTTGGCTCCAATAATGGTATCAACAATAACAACAAGTCCCTTTTTCCTGTTTGGCCCTGTGGAGCAGCCAGAGTAGGCTTTAAGTATGTAATCCCCAGCAGCCAAAGCATTGTGTGGAGCTCTCCTGGCTGGTTTAAACTGGGTTCATCAACTGCCAGAACTGGCAGGACCAGCAGGGTGCTCAGCATGGGCAGCAAAACCTGCCTGGGAGGTGGCAGGTGCCCAGCAGGTACCCAAACTCGAGTCAGCCAGGCCAGCACACGTGCCCTTCACAGCAGCGAGCCCCAGCCCCCTGCAAAGAGCGACAATGAGGATGCCTGGCAGACAACAGCCCTTGCTGGTTGAGCAACCCCTGGCCACCACTGTGATAACACTGAGTCTTGGCCTCCGCTTGGCACCTGCAGGGTGGTCTGTAGAGGCGTATAGTTGAACTTCAGAGCTGCGAGTACTCAGTGCAGTGAAAATGAGGATGTGTATTTTGCAGCTGGAGTAGCACCAGGCTGGGAGACTTGAGTACTGTCCCCTGTCATAGCAGCTCCTGCGAAAGGGGAAATCAGCAATCATAAGTATTCACGTAGGGTACTGTTATAAGCAGCATTCCTCTGCAGACTGCCAAGCAGGCATTTGCTGGCAATAACTTCTGTTAACTTCTTGCAGGTTGCATTTGTACCGATGAACTTGGGCTGGGTGGCTCTGTGCCATATTCTTCTTTCTAGATCATTTGCTAATCTATTCAAAATGAGGAAAGCATTTGCATTTGATTTTGCCACTACGTGTCAATTTGGGACCTTCTCAGTAGTCTTTATTTCACTGGTTTTAAAACTGGTATAATGACATGAAAAATTAGAGCTAGAGGCTAAAGAAAGGAGATAGAAAACACCATATTGTATTTTAAACCATTCACAACTGTTCCAGGTATGCTTTAACTCTCATTTGACAGTTTTCAATCAAACAGTCCATGTTTAAGCTTAGTCCTGTGTGAGGCTTCAATGCTAAACTGCTGTCTACTTATATTTCAGAAGCTGAGGAGAGCTGCATATGAAAAATAACTGGACACAGAGTACACTCTAAAAAAATAGGGTAAGCAGGCTTGGAGCATTGACTTCTCTCACAATGTAGATGCTTTTCAGTTTCCCAGAAGGAAGTAGTTAAAGTCTGGGGACTGGCAGGCTATCAGACATGACCCCAGGGCTTGTCACAGCAGTGTATGATGACAGCAACTGTGTGGTCCTCAGCTGCTTGCCTTCCAGATAAGTGGCAACAGGCATCGCATTGGACAAAGCTTGTACAGGGGAACAGCTTTCCCAGCAGCAAGTCTAGTTGTCACCTCTACGTATTTTTTTCCCAATGTACACATTAGACACATCCCTGCCGAGCACTCCTGAAATCTTTCCCTGTGCATTGGTTCTTCCCCTCTAGCCTGTGCAGGCAGTCTGAGAGATTAATGCAGGCTGTGGTGGCTTTGCAGCAGGGCTACTATAATTTGTGGCATTCCCACGTCTATTTACATGTTTCACCTTTTTTCATCTATTTTAGATCTTCCCTCTGACATCCTGTCCCTGCTCACCTCTCTTCTCTGCAGGGATTCTCTTGGAGCTGGCTCTACAGAAATCTTTCATCATCCCTAGTAAAGCTCTTCTGTGTGAGTGCTTTGCCAAACACACTCATCTTCTATTCCTCCCTAAGTCCATCAGGCTGGCTTTTCCGCCTTCGTTTGTACCAGTAACACCTTTTTCCTTTTAAATCTATTTTCTTTTTTACAGGGACTATAATAAAAAATTAAATGGAACCACAAAACCTCATTTTGTAAAACTTGGTCTGACCTACATCTCCAGAATCAAAGAAATTCTGAGCTAGCGATGAATCTGCCTTGTTCAGCTAATCCTGCCTGATTGCCAGAGTGCATGGGCACTGAGCTGGTAGTGCAGGAAAAAAACACAATGATAGCAGAATGATGCTTTCACTTACTTTTATGGAAGAGTGATGGAGTTTTCATATCAGGAAACATAAAATCGGGATAAAATTTTCTGTTAGGTGACAAATTTGCAAAATGGGTCAAATCCCAGGCTGAAATATTTAACAGCAACCTATTAACCCAGAAGAAAGTATACTCAATTAATAAGAAAATCTGCATGTTAAAAGAGTTTGCCAATCCAATTGAGTAAGACTGAAGAACTGAAGTAAACTCCATGACTAGCAGTCAGCTTGTGCAGCCAGCAATAACCCTACAAAAATGGTCCCCTTTTCTCGCCAGTTCAGCCACGTGACCAGCTACTCAGCTACCCCAACTGTAACTGTATTAACTGCTCATATTAATTTAATCTGGAATTTGGTCTAGACAATGCCTTACGTGCTGTAGATCGCTAAAAATGCCTACGTCGCCATACAAGCAGATGCTATAACCTCTGGGTAATAGCTTAGGAACTAAAGCTGCATGTGAGATTTAGTATTGCATAGTAATTAACACATTAGCTTCATATTTCATCCTTGAAGGAACATCATCATTTGACTGGCAGTGTGAAGTCACTTGTGTGTGATGGACATAAATCATGAATAGGACTCTGAATTCTTCCCTTATCTGTTAAAACGACAAGCACTAAACTACATTCCATTATTTCATAGTAAGAAATGTACTGGAAAAGTCTGAAAAAGTATCCAGCTATATATATTTTATTAGATTTTACTTTTTCATTTATACATATTCACTAATGGCAATAGCTTTGATATGAAGTAGCTTTTTGCCATATCAGAGAAGAAAGATTATTCTTCCCCTGATAGTAACTACCTACTGTATAGAAGCAGGTCTAATGTTTCTAAGTACAGAGTACTAAAATGGCATTATTATAACTACTGCTTCATAAAATTTCAAACTACCATAATAATTTAATATCAGCGCAATCAAACTTTATGTGACTTTTTCTGCAGGCATACTCCTGCAATTGAGAGCTTCCTACTTGGACTTTCTTGGGGCCAGTACTCCTGGCAGCACCTTAGGAACTGTTCTCCTAATATAAAGTTTCCTTTTAAGAGAATTAAGTTCAGTGCTCTTTGTACAACAGGTAAATTGTGGCTCATGAAGCCTAAGAGGAGGTGGAGATTTTATTAGAATGGAAGAGAGAGGGAGAGTTGGTTGGAGAAGAGTGCTGGGAGAGATCACAGTGCTTTGGGAGAGTCTGTCCCTTGTCCCAATTTCCTTGCTGTCTCAGGCTTACACACATCCTGCACCACACTATGGCCCCAAGTTCAAAACTTGATGCCTTGATCTCCACTGGGAACAACCCCTGTGCAAAGCCATTTCCTTAAAACTCTGCTACATTTTAGGCTCAAGATGGCTGGTGTCAGTGGTGGGTGAGGTGGCTGCTTACACTTACACCTACTCGGATGCTGCTCGAGAGAAATGGACAGCAAAGCTCTACTTGAATGCAAAAAGATATGTCTGTGTATACGTGGTAGAGAGTGCTGCATTTCACATTTTCAAAAGCATTTTCTGAACTATAAGGAGGATTTCAGGAAAGCAGAAGCCTTCCCCTAGAGCCTGAAGCTCAGGGCAACCTGCTCTGTATCTCAGTTTGGGTTGCGTTGGGTTTACAACTACAACTCTCTGCTGCTGCAAGCCAGACGAGGCTTAGATACACGTATCAACCTCAGGCCTGAGCAGAGAGCAGGAATAATTTCTTCTGTGTCCTAACATGAGTGATCACCCTGTCTTAGGCAACATGGAGGAGAAATCAGCAGGTTAGGAGAAAAAGTTGGTGGGTGCTTGTGGAATGGAGAGCTGGAAGAAGATGTCATTGGCAGCCCTGATCAGAGAGAAATAGATGAGCTCATATACTGGGTTTGGCTGGGATGGAGTTCATTATCTTCATAGTAGCTTATATGGTGCCGGGTTTTGGATTTGTGATCCAAATAGTGTTGATAATATAGGGACGTTTTAGTTATTGCAGAGCAGTGCTAACACAGACTCAAGGCCTTTTCTGCTCCTCATGCTGCCCCACTGTGAGCTAGGGGTGCACAAGAAGCTGGGGGGGCACACAGCCAGGACAGCTGACCCCAGCTGGCTAGGGGATATTCCATACCACATGACTTTGTGCACAGTGACAAAAGCTGATGGAAGAAGAAGGAGGGGGAAGATGCTCAGAGTGGTGGTGTTTGTGTCCCCAGATAACCATGACGTGATGGAGCCCTGTTTTTCTAGGAACAGTTGAACACCTGCAAGCTGACAGGGAGTGGTGAATGAATTCCTTGTTTTGCTTTGCTTGTGAACATGGCTTTTACTTCCCTGATTAAAATGTCTTTGTCTCAACCCATGAATTTTTGAATGTTTTACCTTCGAATTCTCTTATTATCCCACTGGGAAGGGGAGCAAGCAAGTGGCTGGTGGGGCTTAGCTGCCCACTGGAGATAACCCATGACAGCAGAGAAGATGAAAAAGAGGCAAGGGCCATGGGACAAGGAAACTTAGAGAAGTCTGTGAGACGTAAGGTGGACTTGATAAGGGTAGATAATAAAACGGAGGAGAAGGGAGGGGGCAGGACAGTTCAAGCACTGGAGGTATGGGAGCATGGTCACAGTGGATGCGTGGAAGAGCCTAGGATCACTAAAGCACAGCCTTCTGCAGAGCCTTGAGCTGCTCCCAGTCCACGAATCCACCTTTCCTCTGCAAACCCATGGGCAAAGTGCTCCCTCCCCCTTTTAGGTTGGCTGAGGAAGCGGAAGAGCTTTGCTTGCCATCTCTCTGTTACCTCAAGAGGTCAGGGTCTGTGTGGAACCCAACGGCAGCGGCTCAGATGACTCATGGGGGTGTCACCATGATGCCACATAATGAAATTTCATGTGCTAGGAGTGTAATTCTGCTTTCATTCTTGCAGCAGTAAATTACAATGTTGAAACGGCAGCAAAAGCACAAAGTTATGCCTCAGAGTTAGGATGTGCCAGAATTGAGTTTCTTTGTCACTTTTATTCCCCTACTTCCCTTCCATCCCCCCCCCTCCCATTTTGTAGTCCCAGAGTGAAATCACCCTATTTATTTCAGCTCCTTCTCTTCTTGGCACAAGGGGAGCTGCTCTGGGCATGAATCAGAGTGGTGTGATGAAAGAAATGCTGTGTAGTTGATCTCTATCCTTGCGTTGCAGGAATTAGGCAACGTGTAGTGAGTGATACAGGAGCTGTAAGAAGAGAAAAGCTGACCTGCCGGGTGAGGCAGGCTCTGCGTCATGTCCTCATGTAGGGTGGGTCAACCATTTGGACTCTGCTCTCTACAGGTGGGCCCTTCCTCTAACCGTGTTGGTCAACAACTGCCTGACCCAGAGGCTTAGACTGACTTTCAGACACAAAGGACATTGTTACCGGTGAGGTCTCTTTGCACCACACAGAAGGCATGATTATGATTCAGACAAATGAAACAGTCTCAGGTAGAGCTGTCAGAAATACTGTTTCAGCTGCTTATTTGGTGAGGATTAAGGATACCTTTGCTTCACTGTGTCCCCTAAAAAGAAAGAAGTGTTTGTGAAGCATTCAGATACCCAAGTGCTATAGGAAAACCAAGGAAACTAATAATTCTGTCTTTGGAACATGAGCTGGGAAGTGTGCAGTGTATGGAACAATGCATTTAAAAAGAAAGTTGAAATGAAATGTTTAATACACTGATGCAAAGATGCTGTGGGCAGCATAACAGGAGACAAGACAGTGTCACAAGGTTTTGCGATCACATTTGCAATAGGCCAAATTGGAATGTCATGGATAACCTTAACTGGGTATTTTTTAAATTTTGAATGCTTAGCTTGGTGGCCCTAAGACCATTCTTTTGTCAAAATATTTTCCATGTGTGCAAATGTTTGATATAGAAAAGAACACTAACCCAAGCTACTGAGAAAATTACTTACCTTCCTCTATAAATTAATTTGATGGAAAACAAATCAGTAAGACAATTTTAATACTTTAGCTCCACTTTTGTAGCTGTGCTGTAGAGCAAGGTGTTGTCTTTGGCTATGAAAAGATGTTTTACTTATTGACTTGATTTACTGATTGAATATACTCGTCTTTAATTCAGCTATGTAGTGTGGACAGCATCATGCACATTGATTAATTGTCAGGGCATCTGGTGTATGTGTCGGAATTTTTACACTACACACATTTCCAGGGAGCTAAATACTCTCAGTTAAAATAATTTACTTAACAAAAGAGGCTAGGTAAAATCCTGTCTGAAACCATGGTTATATTTTGTCTCCTGCCAGAATATCTGGAGGAAATCGTTCTTTTTTAGTGTGTGTGTAAAGAAAGCTCCGAATAAGCAGAGCGCATTTGGCAAGTTCTGAACCACAGAAGGCTTACAATTAACTTTTCCAGATTGTGCATTTTCAGGTATCTGTAGAGTAAGCTGGGAGGGAGAGGGGGGGGGTGTGCTTTGAGGGTTAAGCTAGCAAAAGTGGACAAAATGAGTGACAGCACTGCTGCTAGAAAAGCTTAGTGCCCAGTGAGCTCACAGCCAAGCATTTATAGCTTTATGGGCAATGAATACGCCATCAGATAAGACTACAAAGCAATCCCATGCTCAGGTACTGGTTTTGCTCTCACCCTATCTGTTTATTTCACTATATCCTTTGCAGAATACTTACTACACTGTCAGCATTGTTATTGCCAACCCCACTACAAACCAGTAAAATGGGGAATGCTATCTAATGCCTTTTTATGGATTTCTCAGTTGATCCATTTGGTTCCTATTCAAATACTATGTTAATTTTAATTATTGAAACTAGAAGGGCAAGCAGGACTTTTGTTCAAGGGTGTTTTTCAAATATATCATATTTAGAGATCTAGAAATAAATAAATAAATAAAACCATTCAGAAATTTTAATTCATTTTTGGGTGATTATCCCAGTTTTCTTACTGTACTTCAACCACTAATTATCTTAGAAGATTACCTTTTTTGCCAGGAAATGGCTGCACTATGAATAATTCTCTCAGTATTTCCGCAGATGCTGACTTCTGAGGCAACAGAAATGCAAGTGGCTCTTTGGAGATCTGTACAAGATTTCCCAATCCACAAAGCATCTATGAAACATCACAACAAGAAGCCACCACGTATGAGGCTGTGGTACTCACTGCTAGCTAGAGGCAGCTTTGTCCAACACCTACAGAGATGCTGGAAAAGGCAACTTGCATCCTCTTTGTTAGGGTCTGTGGTGGCAATGACCTGCTTCTCAACTTTGTTTCCGTAACATCACTGCATGGTACTGGTGTCACTCAGCATCTCAGCCTCCACAGGGACCCAAGAGAAATTTAACCCCCTGCTGCAGTAGCATGGCACAGGGAAGGAAGAATCCCTGTAGCTACAGGGAGGAAAGCACGACAGGCTGGTCGGCTCTACTCTGCTCCAGGTTACCCTCACCAGCAGGGGGGAGAGCAACACAAGCACTTGCTCACTGGTAGCAACAGATATGCTTAATCATCCATGGGACTATTGGAGATTCTGTGGCTACCTAATCAGCAGCTCTGCCATTTATTGTGATATTTGTTTGAAAACAGATTTATTAGTATAAAACTTAAAGCAAATTATTAACTATTAAAAATACCTTCTGCTTACCTAGGATACTCACTGATAGGAGTTCTTAGAAAGTATAAAATCCTTAAAGTACTCGGGCCTTCTATAACAAACATCAGGAATCCTTGGAACTCAAGATCCATACGTGTCAAATTAATTACTTCAAAATCATGTATTTGGATTTAAAACAGAGAGAAACCTTTAATATTTTGGATTTGCAAAGTTATTATATAAAAATCCAACACAACTTTTGTGTTTGTCTTACTGATTTAAGTGGTCCACCCACTCTATTTGTAAGTAAACCATTTGCTTTCCTAGATGTCATTCAAGAGAGATGTGGCAACAGCCTTCATTGCCAATCCTTGCTTGAGGGCTCAATGCCTCTGGTCAGAAGACGTGCTGTGGTCCTGCCACAGTCCTTTCTGTCAGATTTCATTTGGTCATTACATTTTAAAAACAAAACAAAAATCCCCAACCAAACCCCCAAACCCCCAAACCAAAATCCCCAACCAGACTGCAGCAAGACAAGTGTTCCAGTTAGTTTCATGGTAGGGAAAAAGCAAGCTGTATTACCTCTGTTATTTCTAAACCCCAAGTCGTGTTTTTTGTTTAGGATGGTGTCACCTGGGAACAAGGATCTGCACTCACATCACAAGTGCACTGCATTATAGGGACCAAGGTACAGCCTCTTCCCCCCCACCCCCCCACTCACCTGGGCAGGGCGCAGGGGCTGTGACCTGCTACATCGTGCGCTGCCCACAGACCAGACCCACACCCACGTTTAATGCATCCGTAAAGTGTAGGGTGATTTCTTGATAGCATCTGTGTTTCTGAAGCTACACAAGTATTACAAACGGTTGAGGGATAAGAATGTTTTACCCCACCAGTAATTCCCCGCCTCTTTGCCCCACCCCAGCAAACAAAACAAATGCCCCATATCTGGAGATGTTTCAGTGCCTGAAATATTAATAAAATAAGCATGATAATGAATAATCTATGTTAAGCATTTTCTTACCCTTTATTTTTTCATTATGATCAGAAGAGGAATATGATTAACAGCAGTTTAAACTTTAGCAGTACAATTTCAGTATTAAATATAAAACTACACTGCAAGTTGATGTATTTTAAAAATGGTTATGTATACTCTAGCCTTAAATTTATGTATCAAATACAAGTAACTCAGTTGTTTCTTGCCTTGACAATTAACATATCTAACAAATTTCAACAAGCCAGACATCCATCTTTTCCATTAAAAAAAATAAGCAAGCACACCAACTCTTATTCATAGCAAGGGGGTGTAAAGATTCAACACTTTCTTGAGTGTTGTGCAAAGAATAACAGGTTTGAGAAAGTCAGTTAAGTAAGTGTAATGATAAACCTAAAGCTAAGCTGGAGGACCTTTTGATTAACTTCATATTTCATATACTACTTGCATCAGTTGAAAGCAACATGAGTTACAGAACTTCCATGAAAACAAGCCACTTACAAGCAGGTGGTTAAGCTTGATCAGTTTATTAAAAGGATTATATGACACGGTTGCCTGCAATAGCAGGGGACTGGATCTGATGACCCAGGAAGTTCTTTCCAGTCCCATGTTTCTAAGCCATGCACCAAGTGTATCCAGCCCACACTTTCACATTTGGAAGAAGCCAAAGCCACACACACACACTCACAGGGAGAAAAAATAAAAAAAATCAAAAATGTCCTTGATGACACCATTTCATTTCTCTAGATATTCACTACGCAGAAGGGAACAGAGCTAGTCCTGTACAGAGGATACATTTACTCGAGGTTGATGTGGTACTGAAGTCAGTTAATAATTAGATACCTCCAGGCAGATTCAGTTACAGGGCATACCAACACTGCACACTGCCAGACAATTTCTAATCAAGCCAAGAACCTCTTGCAGGAATGAGGTCTCTTTGCTAGCAAGCACAGAGCATACTGAATAAGCTAAAAGCAGCTATTCTTAAATGAACTACCCTACCAACCGTGAGTGAATGACATAGATGGTAAGAAGCATTTACCTACTAGACAAGATCTCTCTGCACACCCAGGCAGAAGTAATTAGTTCAGAGCAGCAACCATTGCTCCTACCTTGCCTGTCTCTCAAGCACGTTCTCTTTAAAAGCTCGTCTACAGTATCAGTGCAGCTTTCCTCAAGCACTACTGAAGTAGCAGTCTGCAGCTGCCATGCAAGACCACTTTCAAACGGTAGTCAAGACATTCCCATCACCATGGCCAGTTTGCTAAGACAGCATACACAGCCATAGCAGAAAAGCCTTTACAATAACCAGAGATCTAAACAATTGCCTACATTCAGCCCATCTAACTTTTAGGCACTTGGTTAAGGTGTTTGGGTCCCTCTTCACCCAGAACACACCCCTCAGGAAAAAATTAAAATAATTAGAAAAAAAGAAAAAAAATCACTGAAGGCATAGTCTCAGCTGCCTTCTGGAGGTGCCGACCCCCACTGAGCAAAGCTGCATTTCAAGCAACCAAGTTCTTAACACAGGCACCTCAGTTAGACAGGATGAATGGAGACTTGCATCTCTTCCAAGAGATAGTATCAATACTCTCCACAACCAAAGGCAATTAAGCAATTAAGGTTTGCAACTCCAGTTACTTTTGGAAGCAAGTATACAGTCAAGTAATTAAGCTGTAGTCCCTCCCAAGCATAAAAGCCTTCCACATGGAGGCTCTACTATTAAAAAAAAAAAAAAAAAAAAGCATTCTTCTTTCAAACAAAGAAGAGTGGACATGGCTGCTTTGCCACTCATTCATGGGGAAGCTGAAGGATTAGAGAACACTCACTTGGAGACCTGGAATGACTAAGCACTGCTAGTGCATGCAAAGCAGAAGTAACAAGATGATTTTTAAATTAACCCTAGTCCTCTTCTCCACCCCACAAAATTCATGCAAGTGTTTGAGAAGATAGTCAAGAGAAGATAATAAAGACTTAATAGCCCCACTTTCCAAAAAGGCTCAGGGTTTTCCTACATACTGTAAAAGAAATGTCCTTTTGTTTTATTTCAGTGGGTATGCATTTTTGGCATGTTTGAGAATCATAGATATCTATGAAGTCCATGCTGTTTGAATTCTGCAACTGTTTTCTATAACCTGTCAAAAAAAAACATAAGCAACCTATACACGTTTCCCCAGTACTGACATGCATGCTAAGAGCTCTCCACTTTAGTGAAATGAGGTGTTACTTCTGTGCTGATAGTTGACGGGTCAGCATTACACGACTTTTGAGACCAACTAAATTAACATTGTCGTAATATGAAAGGCAAGCACAAGTTCATTTATTTATAGCAAAGGTCTTGGGTTACAGGAGGTCAGTTCTTGCCATCTTGAAAAGATAGGGGATAACTTATTGCATACATGTGCATTATAATTTAGCAGCAAGTCATTCATAGAAACACTTCCCTCCTACTGCTTTTTTGGTTTATTATCTCAATTATATATATATATTTTAGCTTTACAAAGCATTTAACACCACCTTTAAGTTAATGGTCTTTTATTGGAAAAAAAGACTAGCATTTACAACTTGGAATGGACATAAATTGTAATATCTTGAACAGCGATGTTGATAGTTGTGCTGAAGTCCACAGGCTACTCCGCCAGCTCCAAGTCATGGTACAGAAGGTTTTAAAAATATGAGAGTCCAAAGATGCTCCCTTGGTGAAGATTTCTTTTAAAAATTTTGTGAACGGTAACAGCCCGACACCCGTTTCACTATAGTGCAATGCAGACAATGTTAAACCAGTATTTTAACACAGACATGCCATCCATAGTTAAGATCATTTTTGGAGCACATTGCTACGTACAGGAAAACCATTCAACCTTTAGGGCATTTTCGCTATGTTTTGCATCCTTCAACCATTTTGCTGCATACCATCCTGAGGTATAAACCAATTTTAAAGTAAACCAGCTATGACAATTTATACTACAAATTGAACTAGAATCCACTGCTCAACAAAAGAGTGGATCTTTTAGGTTGGTTTGTTTTTTTTTCCTTTTAATACAAATGTCTGACTGTGCTCAATTGTCAAGCTGCATGCATGAAAAACTGGCCAGCCCAAACAGTGTAATAGTCATTAGCAAATGGAACTTTTGAGTTCACTAAGTGCTTCCTTTTTTTATTTTCAAGGTAGTACAATTGTTTATATTGTAAAACTGATGTTTAACTTTATCTTTTGGGGACAGGACCACCAACCATTACATGCAGTTTGTGGACAGAAGGTATTTTGACATTCAGTTTTGCTATACAGAAACAGAATGAATAAATGAACATTTTTTTTTGCAAGAGGTAAGTAAAAGATTCAATTTGATTCTTCTAGAGGAAAAAAGGTGTAAAGGAGGTCTCTTCACTTTGCAGTCATCATCTGTACGAATTCTGAAACGACAAAAAGTCACTGTGATTTACTGTCTCCAGAGTACTGGAAGTTAAGCCTTCTCTTAAAGACACTTGGCAAAAAAAAAAACAACCTTCCACTGCATCTAAGGTTTTGTCCACAGAAGGGGAGAACCAAATAAGCCAGTGTCTCAAGTACTAGAAACTAATGCCCTATGCAACAGGCTTTCACTCAACCCGAGTAATCATTCTGAGCCAACCATCTTTTTACCTTCATAGTTGACTTGCCCATCCCCATCAATGTCTGCTTCTCTGATCATTTCGTCTACTTCTTCATCTGTTAGCTTTTCTCCTAAGTTTGTCATAACGTGACGTAGTTCTGCTGCACTGATATAGCCATTGCCATCCTGCGAGAAAAGAGTTGCACAAAATGATAATCAAAAAATCTGACATTGATTAACTCTGAAATTACATCCAGGTTTCCAGTAACTGCTTCTAAACTAGCCTTATGGCACTTGGAACAGATATACAGGCCTGGTACACTGTATAACCCTACAGCATGTCCTAGTCCCACTGCCCTGTGAAGCATACATATCACCATATTTTTACAGTACAATAAATGTATAGAAGAATAACTGCATGCCTGATTTCTAGCTGCGATAAAGTATTTTTAATGCTTTCCAAGAGCCTTCAAAAATAAAATCAGAAACAAAACATTTTTGTTTACTCTGCTGTCTAAGCAAGGCCAAAAAAAGGACCAATTTCCTCACCAGCAAGAATAAAGTCAGCTTTCTCTTCTCTGTAGTCACACCTTTACAGCCAGGCCACAGGTGGCTAGGTTAGGCTTTTTGGATAAGAAAAAAACTTCAAAAGAAATCATTTAAATTCTAACCCTAGAGTCATGAAAAGCTTTGTAGCCAAAAAAAAAAAAAACCAAAACACAAAAACAAAAAGAAGAGGATGACACTTCTAAGTCGGTGTTCCCATGAGTGTAGCATCCCAACATAGAGCTCATCCCTAACCATTTCAGAAATTGTCCTCTTCCACCTACAGGAAGATCACATTAGCTGAGAGCAGGGTTTGTTCACATAGCCATCACCATTAGGTAAGCTAACACAGCGGCTTCAAGCACAAATCCAGCCTGCAGAAATAACTCCACAGGATGGATGAAGTACTAAACAATCAAACATTTCTTATAGCACATCTTCCAGCAAAGTACTAGAGTGACACTTTCTTCCATAAAAAGGAGAAGTAACAAGGCTTTCTTCTACACATGCATCAGCTTAGCAGCTGCACCAGCCATTGCTCAACACTGTTTCTCTTGTAACTTCTGTCGTATCCAAGGAATCCAAAGAGGGGAACCCCTGTTCTAGCAGTAACTGATCGTCTCCATGGGTGCCCCAAGTATCCTTAAAAGAAGGCAGACGGAGTTGAGTTCAGGTCTTCCTGAAAGCAACCTCGAAGTACACATTTGAAAACAGAACATGCAATACTTTATGTTCCTCTAAACACTGATGAAAATCTTCGCTTCAAAAGTTTCCATAAATAAAAACTTGTGCATCCATGCAAACACCTCCCCATTCCCCAAAAGTCAGAAGGTACATAATCCTCTCCCTCCACTCCCACCCCAAGCATCAAGTTCTGCTCCTAAGGAAAGGCCAGAAAGCTTTCTTCATGGATGAACATAAAGCTTAGACCTTCCGCATAAAGCAGGGAGAACCAGCCTGTGACAGTCCTAGTCCTGTTTCCAACTACTCTGCTTCTAATAGAAGACTTTTCTTGTCCTTTTAGGCAAGGGAGAGAACAGATGGAAAAAGAGAGACATCACTTTGTATTTTTATTAATACCTTGTCAAAGACTCGGAATGCCTCACGGATTTCTTCCTCACTGTCTGTGTCCTTCATTTTTCTGGCCATCATGGTTAAAAATTCAGGGAAGTCGATAGTGCCATTGCCTTAATGAAAAGAAACTTCCAAAAATTAAACTTCCATGTTTTTCTTTATTAAAAAAATAAAATGGCATTTAGTTTAGCCAGGGACAAGACTGACATCCTCTGTAAACCACTCTTACAGAAGAACTGATTCTTCTCCCTCAGTTGCTATCACTTCCTTTTTGCCATCAGAATGCGCAGTAGCCACCATCATTGCAACATTTCAGCATAAAATCAATTGTTGCCTTTTCTCCAGGTCAAGCCACACCATTTGCCATCAAAGCTGCAAGTACAACATCTGCCTGATGCTCCAAGGTTAAATACTACTAAGAGTTGCATTTACTTCAAAGCACTTCCCAAAACTGTACTTTCGGTTTCTTTAAAATCTACCAATTTCTGTTGAGCTGGCACTACAAATCCATAGTATCTGAAATTTGATAAAATTACACTTCACCAAGCTGCTCATAAATACTTGTCACTTGTTACAAATCAACTTTCTTATCACCATGTTGTACACCACAAAAGTAATACACAAGGATTTGAAAGTAGCAGCTTTCCTGATGCTGCTGGAATTATTTGGTATTCCTCATAAGCTTAGCAGTAGGAGTTCTTAAAGCTATTCCACTGCAAAACTAAGAAACCTCAGTAACATCCAAGCCTTACTCCTAAGACTTAAAAGTTCATTCAAACAAGGACTCAATTCAGGCTGCTCAAAGCCAAGAAAGTGGTATAGTGAAGCAGCCAGTTATTTAAAACAACACAAACTACTATAGTCAGGATTCAGCCCTACATGCTGAAAATCTTGCAATAATAGTTTACTGTGCAACTAAAATCTACATTTCCCTCAAGCTACAGGTACTAACTCACTAGGTAAGTATAGCAAAGAAGCTAAAATAAATGCAGTTTAAGAAAACCTTTGCAGCTTAGGGATTCCAGATTGAGGCATATACAGCTGTATATCATCATTGCCAGCTCAATCTACCAGCTACATCTAAACACAGGTCTTGTACTCAGTTTTGAAAAATCCTCAATGAACACTTAGGATAACAGCAAAACATTCTGCCATAAAACAAGCTTAAACAGATGGGCAGGCATGCTTATCTGAAGTCCTCAGTCACTTTAACCAAGCAGTGCAGCATCACAGACTGTACCCTACAGAATTCACTATACACAAACTCTACACAGCACTGCAAACCCTGAAGTTTCTCAGTATCTGCACCCAAGAATCAGCAACCAAGGTCAACTTACACTTTTAGGAAAGCAGTTGTAATTAATGTAGTCCAAATATCAGATAATCTATACTCTTGCCAACATACTTTCAGTCTTCTTGTACATAGATGGTAAAGAAAACTCACCATCACAATCAACATACAAGGCAAGAGCCTTGACATCACAGAGCAGGGGAAAGCTGCTTTTTACAACTGCTAGCCTGTCTGGAGTCTCAGAAATAAAGCACTCAGTTACCCTCTCTGGCATCCATTTAAAATAACTGACAGATTTGACATGGGAAGGCTCTTCTGCCTTTGCTTCGAACTCCTTACCTCTATCTACTAGTGATCTAATATACTACATTAGACTAGATAGTCCCTCCCTGTTGGGTTTTCAACTCTTTGAAGTGTAGCACTGTTCCACTCCTACCACATTTTTGGCCTTAAACAAAACCACAGACATTAGTACAACTATTACAACCAACATGGGCTGATGAAACATACATAGAAAAGCTGAGTGGAAACACAGGTTAACAGCGGGTCAGGGCAAGTCAGGCAGCAATTGGAAGCCTGTCACCCATAAAATATTAAAGACATGGCTTAACTTTGTCTCTGCCCATCCTCTTTCTTAGATTCTTGCTAATACTGCCAACATATTTGACTGTTTACTGTGCAGAGCAATCAAGAAAATCAACACCCCTTAGATTCTATAAAGTATTTTGGAACTGCTTCAAAGGATCAATGCCACAGAATCCTCTCTATTCAGCCCAAGCCCAAGCGTAGACTATCACAAGACTATCAAGGCACTCATAACTACCTTTCCAACACTTACCATCAGCATCTACCTCGTTGATCATATCCTGTAATTCTGCTTCTGTTGGATTTTGACCCAATGACCTCATGACAGTTCCCAGTTCTTTTGTTGTGATAGTACCATCACCATCTTTGTCAAATAGGGAAAAGGCTTCCTTGAACTCTAGAGGCAGAAACAGTCCCAGCATTTAGTAACATCACTAGAATTAGAAAACTGCATACTAAAAATGGCCAGCACTGACAACATCTAGTACAATTTTTAAGAAACATTTTATCTAATTTAACTGTCCATGTATTGAGAAAAAATAACATTCAAATATTAATGAAGAAATTACAGTACAAAGACAACTTGCATAGCATATTCAAAATTATTTCATGTGGCTGTTATCTGCACTGTAGTTCCGTAACGCATTTTAACATCTTGCTTGAGGCACAGTTGTACACAGACCATAAAGAGCAGCTGCCTGGGATAAGTGCATGGACCCACTGGGTTCCCTTCACCACTAACAGTGTTACAGGAACAATAAATGTTGTCTTTTACCACTTATTTTTAAGGCAGCAGACAGAAAGAATTAATGTCAGCCACAAGTGCTTGACTGGTCTCAGAAAGTCAGATAACACTCCTCCTAATCAGTCTGAATTACAGACACTCAGTTAGAAGTAATCCAAGCCAACGTCTTGTAAGTGTGTAATAAATCCATATTACATTTATTTGTTCCCATTTCAAGCTTATCTGCTCTTTATTAAAAAGAAAAGAGTACCTAGGTCTGCTTTGAGTCCAAGAAGTTCATTCAAGTCTAGCAATTATTTCTGTTTGCAAGAAATCTAGAAGGACTTGGCTCAAGTCTGAAAGTCTAAAAAAATCATTATGTGTAGTCCAAGGAACAAGCAGTCTAAATTGAGAGGCAGTGAATCAGTTATCTTCTGGATTTTTTTTAAAACTGCTTTTATAAAAAAGTAGATTTAAAACTGTCAGAGGGTTTTTTCCCCCCACTATGTTTAAGATAATAGGTTTTCTTAGTCACAAGCAGTTAGCAAAAAATTAATCATTTCTCATCAAGACACTTACCAGCAATCTGTTCTTCAGTCAGCTGATCAGCCTACACAAAGAATAGAATATTTTAGAATACTGTTTACCTCTAGCTATGCCACAAGACACTTTCTTTAGATTTCAGCAGGGATTTTTCATTAGTTTTATAAAACTGCTTTCAACTCTTGAAATTGTGCCTCTGCAAGGAGATTCCTCCCTCACCTACACCATGCGGCCATTTCCAAAAGCACACAAGCTAACTTATTCCGAAATTGCACATGAAGAACCAGACACCCTTTGACTCGAGAAGCCCGATTTGGTCAAGTGGACACAGTGCAGGCTCCTTGCAATTGGTCAAAGAGGCCCAATATCCTTAATGACGTGGGTTTGGGGTTTCACACCACATCCGATGTCATTTCCAGCTGTACAATGACCCTGATCCTTCGTGGGGGTATTGGCACACTAGTGGGCTAACAGCAAGCATGCCACCTAGTGATCTAAGGCAGCTGAAGTCTGCCCTCCCCACCACACTGCATCAATTATCAGCCTATACTGCAAGCCTAACAGGAATGGCTGTGCCATGATACCAGGAGAAATTAATACCCAGTATTACAGAGATTTTTGCAATCTCTGACAAATAAAATTACAGTTTTCAAGCATTGCATTATTTCTCCATTCAGCCAAGCAGCTTAAAATGCCACCCAGACATGCAGGCTGCTTTATGCATAATTTTAATTGACAAGATCTAAAATGCTTGCCTGCGACCTTCTGAACATCAAGAAACCACTGCTGCATCCAAAGGTATATGCCTTGGTGGGCAATTATATACGCTTTCCTAGCCCTTAATTATGCTAACCGCATCCTTCCAGAAGCCTCTCTGTACAGCTAGCGTATCACAAAAACCTCTGCTGCTTAGACACAAAAGAAGCTAACCAGTTCTTCATGAAAAAATATGTATTTTCCTAGTGATTAAAAAAAAAAAGACATCTATGGTAGTCAGTCATACATACTGCTGAATACAAGGCACCAACTCATTTTACGCTAATTTTATTGGACAGTCTTTACTAACAGAAAAGAATTTTGTAGGTCAGAGAAAGGCGGCGTCTCATAACCCTTTTGTCCTAAAATATCATTATTCAAGCATAAAAGCCACTTCACCGCATCGACAAATACCATAGAGAATTAACAGGCTACACCATCTGTGAAGCTCTTGCACAGGGGAACACGGCAGGGCTGGATATCTGCTGTATGTGTTTATAGTAAGTGGCATATGTAGATTTTTATCCGTAAATAGTTGTTTACAGCTTCTTTTTTTTTAGCGTTTAAATATTTTAATTCCCTGCAGGCACTATGGGATAGGCAGAAACGGGTACAAGCGTTAACAGCTAGAGACGGCTCAAATTTAGTAAATCTTTTTAAAAAAACAGCAGACAACTCGAGTTCAAAATCCAGTTCGACTTTCCACACTCTTTTTTCTCATTTCGCAGAACAGGCGAGGTTTTACAAGATTATCTAAAGAATTTACGTAACAGACTCAGTGCCCTGCAGAACAGGAAACGGAGCCACACCTCGGCAAAACCCTCCGACCCGCAGCTCCGGCTCCCTGCCCCATCAACTGGAGCTCACTAGACGTTTCATCAAATCGGATTTCCCGTTAAAACAACTCCACCGCCTCGCACCACCGCGATGCCCGAGGCGGGAAGCCGCGGGGTTCCCGTTCCCGAGCCGCAGGACAAAGGTACCCGGGGCTGGAGCCACCACCCCACCCAGCCAAGTCATCGAAGCCCGTCCCGGTGATGTCAGCCCGCCCCGACGGGAGATGGAGCCCAGGAACACCCGCACCGCCAGAACGCGGCTCGAGAGCAGCCGGCGACCCCGGGGGAGGCCAACAACAGCCGGGGAAACGCTTTTTCGCGCGGAGCCCGGGCCGGAGGCGACGCTGCGGGAGGCTCGGCGGACGGCGCCCCGGGGAAGGGAGGCCGCGCCGCCCCCGCCGCCCCCCGCGAGCGCCGGGCCGATCCCAACCCCGCCCCGGTCCCCGCAGCCGGGGGCGCGCGGGGAGGAAGAGGAGGAGACATGATGTAATGCGGGCGGCGACGGGCCGCGCCGCGGCCGCTCCGTTTTTCGGGGGGATGGGGCGGCGGGGGCGCAGCGCGGTGCCCTCCCCCGGGAGCTGCCGGCCCTGCCCTCGGGGACGGCGGAGGAAGCGGAGGCTGAGCAGGAAGGGCCGCGGCCGATGGGGGGTGGGGGAGGGGAGAGGGAGCCCATAACCTCCAGCCCGCTCGCCCCGCGGCCCTCGCCCTGCCCGGGCACAGCGCGGCTCCGCCGTCCCCGGCGACCCTTCGGGCGGCCCCCCGCGCGGTCGGTGCGGCTCCCTACCATGGCGCGGCGGCGGCACGAACTGCGCGACCACGAGCGGCGGCGGCGTCTGCCTCCTCCCGGCGCGGCTCGGGGAAGTGCTGGGGCTGTGAGCCTGCGCCGCGCCGCTATATAGCGCGCGCCGTATCCCTCCGCCGCAGCGGGGCCTTTTTCTCTCCTCCCCGGCGCGCTGGCTGCGAGGGTGACTGCGGCAGCGGCCCCGCCCCTCCGCGCGAGGCCCCGCCCCCCCGGCGCTGCGGCGAGGGCCGCCCTCTCCCCCTCCCCCCCTCGCCCCGAGACCCCGCGCGGGGAGGGCCGGGGCCTTCGCGTTCCCCCGGGCGGCGGCCCCGGGAGAGCGGGGAGCGCCGGTAAAGCCCGTTCCTAGAGGCAACCCGAAGGGCAGGGGCGCTGCAGCTGAAGCTCGAGCGGCTGCCTTGTCTTGTAATTGTCGCGGTTTGCCGGTGGGACCCGCAGCCGAGGTGCAGCCTGCGAGCGAGGCGGCAGCTCGCCCTGATGCCGGACGCTGGGCGTGAGGATTTTGCCCCCCAGCCGGTGATAACGCAGGTAAATCCCGCAGCCCTCGCCCCGCAGCCCTCGCCCCGCACCTCCTCTCGAACTTGTGGAAGCACAAACACGGACCCACCTTGCACCCAAGGGGTTTGGTTCCGTTCCTGACACGTACCCTGAGGTTTTTGAGCCTCCTTGTAGTTTGATGTATTTTTCATTAAGGTTTTAGTTTAGGCCTCTCTCTGGGTTGGGAGCCTAGCGGTATTTCAAACGTGGTCATAATTTCGATGATCTGTTTGTAGTGCAGCATTAAATCTTTTAAAATGCGTTTTTCTTTTTTTGAAAGATTGTGCGTACTTGGAGTGTTTGAAATAAAGACAAAATGGGTTGAGTTCTGTTTGACAATTCCACTAGCGCTACCACTTCAGTTACAATTTATTTGCCTGCCTTTCTGGAACACAGCGATAGGCTGGCAAACACAACAGTTAACCTGTTTGCAATCTAGAAGGATTTCTCATTGCAAACTAAATAGTATATATACTGTATATATATAGTCCCCAAAAGATTCTAAAATTTGTGTAGGAGCTCGTAGTGTCTGAAATAGTGTCAGAAAAATGATTTGCAGCTGGCTAATCAGCAAATGATAGGTTTATAGACAGCTTCCATTAGTGCAGAATGGCCAGCCTCTTATTTTTAATATACACTCTTTTAAAGCCACTAAGCAGTTGTTCCTTTTTTTAATTCTTTTTTTTTTTTCTTTTTTTCCTGTGGAAGAACATGCAAATCGATCACTTGTTTTCAAACCAGACCAATAATTTTAAGCTCTTCCTGTCCCAGCTTAATTTCTTTCTGGAAAACATGGTACAATGTTTGATTGATTCAGGCTACAAGAGCTTTTACTTGGATAAGTCAATCTTGGAACTCCCTGAGCCTCACAGGGATGTGTGAGTAACAATGTTCATGCACAAATCATTCACCTCATTGTGGTCCTACATGGGTGAAGATCTCATTATTGAAACACTAAATCCTATGTAAATATTGAGCTGAGAAATTTTTACAATTATCTCACAAAGATAAATAGCTAATGCAGCTTCATGGTCTTTGGCCAAAATGTTTCAAAATGGAAGGCTGAAGGTATCCTCAGGAGAATAATCTTACCAGCGTTTAAATGTGATAGTTTAGCATGTGGGTGTCTCATTGTGGTCCTTTTAAAGTTAATTTTTAAGTGCATGAAATATGTTCTTCCATTGATGCAAACCTTCACTTGTTAAAAAATGAAGGGATTAGCTTTATCTGCTAAGGAGAAATATAAGACAAGGAATTAAAATTTATGTAGATTTTTTACAAGCTATCAGCATTACAGCTTTTGGACATACGTGAATAAACTTGGAAATGTAAAGTAAAATGACACTCAGTCACACTCAATGAATGTTGCCAAAGATTAACGGAGCCTTTAAGCAGAAGGATTGTTGTGCATTTATTCCTATTTCCTTTTAAAATACAAAAACTTTTTGTGTCTACTTTTGCTAACTCTTGATGGTTCACACTAATAATTCATTTATATTAAAAATGGAATTATAAAATAAAGTTACTTTTAAAGTAGTTTGGAATGCAGTTACCTTGCTTTATTTAAGAAAAAAAAGTCAGAATCATCAGTTAAGGTGCCACAGTTAGGTTCTGCAGTAGTTTCTGTTAAATTGCATCATTCTGTATTTGGAAATATTTCACAGCTAATGCTCAAAAATAACATTCTGACTAAAGGGAATTTTTTTTTTCCTAATTTGACATATGGCAGTGATAAATGTAAACAAAACAGAATACTAATGTTTTGCTGCTTATTTAATGTAGAAAAAAACTAACCTAAACTGGCATCTGCCTGCTTCTTGTACATTTGCTTTCACTCAATTGTACAGCTAGATTTTGATCAGTATTCTTTGTTCTCTTAAAATTTACATTCAGTTGTGGGCAGGCAAGAAATGCCCCTGTCACTCCAATGACACACAATGTCAAATGATTTGCCAGGTTCTACAGTCTCATTCAAAATCTCCTGGATCTCAGTGGGAGCTGGACTGGGCCATGGAATTACTCAGTGTTTGTGCCTAAAACCATAGAACTTGGCCATCCCGTTGCTAGAGAGCTCTGTTACGAACAGAGGGCTATGCGATAGCTATCAAGACTAATTTCTGCCTGGATAGCTTTACTGTTCTGAATTATTTTACTCGCTATCACTGAACATGCTTTTGTTGACTTGTGTTTAAGCTGCTAATATTAACAAGATTATTTTATGCATTTACTAGTTGCATAGTTAAAAGACTTGCAACCATTCTACCTAGTACTGCATTTCTAAATTTTGCCTTAATGGGATAGTAAGATTACAGTGTTTGTCTCCATTTCTGCAGATACTTAACGTGTCCATTCCTTGGAGCAGCCTAAGATATAAGGAGGAATTCTGTTAAGAAGTAAAAAAATATTATAATAAACTTTACTCCTGACATGCAAGGTGAGCTTTTCAGCCTTGGCTTTGTTCAAATAAGCACTGAAGAACATGGCCTCACATTATAACTATCAATATCAATTGTTAAGTTGAAAAAAAATCAAACCTAAAACATTTCACAGGCATCTGCCCCAGGGAGAATGGATGTAAGAACAGACGGACAGAAGTTTGTCAAATCATTTAATGCACAGCTGGGAGGCTGATATGATGGCAAGAGGCATAGATAACCAGCGCATATTAAGTTAGAAGTATAAGAAGCCAAAACCAAGTATGTAAGTATATGCAACATCTGTGCAACTGGAACAAATTCATAATTAGTTTTCATGGCTACAATATTGCCAGTTGTTTCTGTGAGCTACCCAAACTGGATGTGAATTTGTTGTACTGCTTTTCCAGTCAACTGGAATTCATTTGGTATATCAGAAAATAGGGGTGTTTGCCCTCTCTACAAAATTCTGTTCATATAGGCAATGTTTTTTGGAGAGACCATTTTCACACAATTAATATTTCTAAATGCCATTAGCATCTGTGAAAATCTAAGCCAGTATCCTTACAAAAATACTCTATGAGCTTCAGAAAGATTGCAAATAAGTGGGTGGAACTCCACTGACATAAAAAGCTAGAACAGAATTGAATTTGACCACATTTATACAAGATGTGAAAGTAAAGACTGCTTTAATCTTAACATTTGAATTTCCAGACTTGGTAGCTCTTTTAAATGGGAACATCTATGTTGCAGTAGATTATGTTTTCTTTTTCTTTGAGAGAAAAACCCCACAAAACTACCCAATCTTTCATATGCTCATCATTTCTTTATATTTGCTTCATTCTCACTGCTGTGTATGAAAATCACATACAATTGTGAATTTTCAATAAGCATTAAGTGTTAGAAGACCATCGATGTACAGCTGAATAAAAGTAGTTGCTACCTACACTGAGTGTCCGTTGTCTTGTAAAGTTTTAGGTGCTGATATAAAACTAATTTAGCCGTTGGTTAGACTTAAATTATTTACACATTGCAATTAAACTAGTGAATCCTTTTGTGTGTAGCTGTGTAAATTAGCATCCTTGAAGCCCAATAGTCAAAGAGTTTTGTGTTGTAAACTCAGGGTTGTTTGAGCTGGGAAACATAAAAGGTTCTATTTTTGAAAGACTTCAAAGGTGGGAATTACTGACCTGCTCCCATTCATAAACTCAGTTCTACATCTTGCTGGTTAAACATTATATAATAATTCTGTTAAACCAAAGTGCTTTCCCCTACTTTTTTACCCTTGAGATGTAAAATAAATGAAAAAAAAAACCCAACATTTTTTTTTCACAGTCTTAAAAACACAACCTTTCTTCATAGTCCTGTGAAGAGTTCTCTAGAAACACTGGAGTATGTGAAAATGGGATTTTCCTTCTCAGTTCTTCTAATTGCCAGTTTCATAGGAAGGCAAACATTGGATGATTCATGGTATAAACAGAAGTTACTCCTTTCATTTTTCTATTTTTTATGTTTTGTTATTGTTAGTGTTTTCATGGATAAAAGCCAAATTTTATCCACTGTTTTTCAAGAATGAAATGCAGAAGCGGACAGAATATTTATGTATGTGTTTGCTAAGTATTTTGTATTTTTACATAACATTGTCAAGCATGTCTAGGTCATGCTCACTCACTGTTGGATCCATGTATATGAACTATATTACTTCATGGTGATTCCATTTAATACCTCTGTCAAAAAAAGTGCATGGGAACAGTCATTCTAATGACAGGAAAAATTGTTTCTAATTTCAGTAGAGGGATTCCTCAAAATTTTAAACAATGCAATGTAACAAACAATGAAACAATTCTCACCTTATTAGGAATGGCTTGATTTTGCATTTAATTTCTTAAGAATACGCTGGAAAACTGACTGGGCCAAAACCTGGTTTACTTCATAGGTTCAAATTTCTGTCTTAGAACAAGTAGATAAAAGCTGAGCAGCTGTTGCTGTTAGCTACAGATTTTGAACCAATATATAGCTTGTAATAGTAGAATAAACAATGGTGAACAAGTATGCTTCAGAATTTAAGTCCTGAAGAAAAGCTGGAAATTGGTTTGTTCAACTCCAGTACTGCTGTTTCTTCATTGCCGTTTGTCCTATTTAACATAGGAGAAAAAAAAAATCTTCAAAGATGTTCCGGATTGCTTCTTTACATAATGGTAATTATTAAATGAGCCATTTGCATTGTTTTTTACACATCTCCTTTGTCCATAAGTAATTCATTTTCATCTCAATATTCCTGTGAAGCAAACTGGGATATTAATTTTGCAATAAAAGTCCCAGCTAAATTTAACAAATATATGTATGAGAATATATATGGCATAGGCAGATGGGTATGTCAGATCCATAGATAAATCCTCTAATCTCCTTTACTTAACTCCAAATTGTAATTTTGTAGTAGGTCTATGTTAAAAAAAATTCTTTAGGTCAGGTATGGCTGTCATAAGTCTTCGTGCTATAGCTAGAGGTAAAAAATTCAACAACTCCACATATGCATTTCAAGGATAGTCATAATTATAGAATTATTGTTTCCGGTACAAATTCTCAGCAACTGTAAACATGCCTTGAAGTCAATAAATCCATGTTAATTTGCATCACCTAGGGATTTATTCTTCCCTTCCTTTCTCTCACATACCTGAGGAGTTTCTATCAGTTTGTCTGATTCACTGGGATAAGAGGCTACAAGATCAAAACCACCTGAGTTAATGGATGTCAAATACTGCTTTCCAAGAGCATCCAGTATTCTAATCTGCCATACTATGAAGCTAGCCTGAGGTGAGTATTACACATGCATCCCAATTTACTTAAGAGATGCTGGAAGCCTGAATCATTGCCAGGCAATACTCTTCCTCATTCATCTAAAGTACACGAAGAAAGGTATGAAATCACTACCCTTCTTCACACAGGTATTCTTTGTTTGTGCCTGTGTCAATAATAAACCCACCTGATATGAAATAACCCCTATGTTGCTCAACAACCCTGAAGTGAAGATACACTTCTAGTATCGGTTCTGAGAAACTGTAAAAATAAATTCCAATCTCCGCAGCCTGTTGCTTGAGAGCCAACAGACTGCCTCTGCCCTGGGAACCTGGTGTGGTAGTACCTGGGAAATCCTCTACTGAGCTTGTCTTTTTAAAGTTTTTTAGTGAGAAGAACTTTTGAAACAACAGGAACATATGATGCCTCCAGAACATGAGTTTTGATACCGCCCTTAAGGTTTCTCTTTGATCCAGTTCTTTGTCTAGAACTTCGGTTTCTTACCTTTGGGGGCACTAGCACGTATCAAGTCCAGCCTCTTGAAGTGTGATCCTTGGAGCACGTGTGTGCCCCCATCCTAAAGCACCTCACATCACTGTTGAAATTCCAGAAATGTTACAAAAAACCTCCTTTGTACACCTGGAAGACACAGCTGTCCTATTGGGCCTGCTATTCCTTACAACGTTTTTGTGAGGGTACAGGTGATATCAGCTGCCTAATCAAATCTCTGTTCTGCCTTGCTTATTCTGAGGCTGTTGGCTTCTGTGAAATAAGAATAAGCCTAAAATCTGGCCTGTCCCAGGCACCTAGCACTTTGTGCACACCTTTCCTAACAAGCAGGACTGACCTTTCCCACACTATGGCTATTTGTTATTATTTTTGTGGTAGTAAAACTATTATAGATGCTAATTAAGTTCTAATATTTAGTAAGTGCGCTGTCACGTGCTGCCTGTGAGGCTGTCAGCAGTGTTGTTAAAAGAGCACAAACCTAACACAAAGGTCAGTGCACCGGGAATGGGATTTTTATACTATATAGATGGGAAGTACATATAATGAGTTTATTTTGGTTAGCCTTCAGTTTGGTTTCAGGCCTGCCAATACTGACATCATTCTTCCAAGCAGGGAGCACCATCTAAGCCTTCTCCGCATCACTATCCTTGGGGTGGGCCTGTGTGTGGGCTGATGCAGTGCTCAGCACTCCAGATCATTTCACTTTGGCATCCATTCTGCTTCTGCTGTCTCTATCTCCATATTCTATTTTAGGTGCTTATAGAGCACCAATCTCCTTAACTAAAATATAACTGAAACAAGATATTCGGCATTAAATAAGTGAAAAGCAAATACTCACAATGAAATAATTTGTTGTTATTATATTATGAGGTCAAATAACTTAAACATAGATACCTTCCTACTCCACCTCCCACTTCTTTCTTTAGTTTATTTCATCTTGTTCTCTCCTCTGGGACATACTGCTGGCCCAGAAGCTTATTAAAAAAAAAAAAAAAGAAATGAACCCTGTTCCGTGATGGGTTCCTGGGTACCAAGTTATCATCTAGCTCAGTTCTTGCAAAAAAAAAAAAAAAAAAAAAAGTTATTGTTTGAATTTTGGCTGCCCGGAGATGCTTGCATCAATCCTTTGGCCTCCAGTGGAGCCAAGGAGTGTCCTTTAGAGTGTAAACGTCTTTAGATACCCTTGCCAGCCCCTCGTGCAGTGTTCCAGCTGGGTGTTTGACAAGGTAAGGGATCTGGCATCGCTGTCCCAGGCCAGCAGCTGCGGCGTCGCGTTGGCGTGAAGACACAGCCTCAGCAGAACCTGTGCACTTATCACTTGGGATGGGGCAGCGGGCAGGTGCGGCCTCAGCCTGCGCCAAGAGAGGTTCAGGTTGGACGTGAGGAGACAGTTCTTCACCAGACGCGTTCCCGGGCGCTGGCAGAGGCTGCCCAGGAAGGCGGGCGAGTCACCCTCCCTGGAGGTGTTTAAAATGCGGGTGGATGAGGAGCTCGGCATACGGCTCGGGAGCGGGAAGGTACGGCTGGAGTCCATGATCTCACAGGTCTCCAGCCTAGGGATTCTGCGTGCGCGTGTTACCCACCGACCCCAAAGGGAGGATGCGGGCCGGGAAGCGCTGCCGGCGCGGGAGAGAGCAACGGGCTCCCGCCGGCACAGGGCAGGCCCCACCGCATCCCTTCGGGAACTGTGAGCGCCAGGCGGGAAGGGCTGGCTGGAGCCGGGACCTATATCCTCTGGCGGAAGGTTACGGACTGCTGGCACGGCGGTGCGGCGGCCTGTGAGGCAGCGCTGATGTCAAGGGGCGCCTGATTGGCTAGCGCGGCTCCGCAATGGTTACCCGGTGAGAGCCGGGCCCCGCCATTGGCTGCCTCGCACCTGCAATGCGTCAAGTGAAGCTGCCGGAGCGCGCGGGCCGGAGGGCTCCCGCGGGGCGGGCGCGGCGGAGAGAGCGCGCGCTGCCGGCCCCGCCCGGCGCTGCGCTTCCCGCCTCGGGGCGGCGGGGCGGGAGGCGGCGCGGCCCCGCGGGGTCTGTGCCGGAGGCCCCGGGCCCTGCCGCCCTGCGCCCTGCGGCCGCTCCCGTGTCCCTGGTGCGCTCCGGCCTGCGGGGTCGCTGTGGAAACGGCGGGTGTGACCCGGGGAGGCCCCGCTGCGCCTGGGGCTGCGGGAGCAGCGATCGCCTGCAGCTCCCCGCCGGTCTCTGCGCTCGCGCTGGTTTAGTGGTGTTTTTTGGTTTTTTTTTTTTCTTTAAATGCAGCTTTGCTCAAAAACTCAATCCACATTTTGCCTTCGCTCTTGTTTGAGGCCAGCTTCCAATCAATTTAAGAAGGAGAGCACAGGAAGCATTTAAGCACTGAAGGGCTCCGAGATTCAGACAAGGTCAATAATCCTGTTAATTAGAAATACTACTTTTGCTTTTTTAACACTACTTACATTGCAAGGAATGTCACAAGAGGCACAGACCTGTGCTGTGGAGCAAAAGGAGTTCCCAGCCCACTAGCCTTTGCACTGCACTGTCTCCCTGTCTCCAGGGTGCTCTGGCACAGCAGTTACTCTGGGACAGCAGGTGCAACCCAGGAGGGAGCTCCTCTGCGCCTGGAGTTCTGTAGGAGCAGCAGCCAACGCCTACCCGCTGAGGGCAGCCACTCTTGCCCCTCCACCGTCACTGCCCTTGGTGCAGGAGCCTGACCAGAGCCACCTTTTCCAAGACTCTGGGAACAAGACGGGGTGGAAGAGGGATGTGGGTGGAGTGGAGATGGATGAGGGAACGGAGCTGGCTTCTTTTTGCAGAGATGTGGGAGACGAATTAAATTCTAGGTCTGCAACATGTGATGCATGGACACAGGTACAGCAGTGGTATTAGAAGGCAGGAGTGGAGGCACCCAGACATGGATGTGCAGTCTGGGAACAGGAGTTTGATGCTATCAGTTACACCAAAATCTTCCCCCTACCCAAGGGATTAAGTCTGGGAGCCCGTGCTCTCCATCAGTCTATTTTATTGTCATGAAACACAAAGCCTGTCTTCTCATTCCTTTTGCCTAACACTGGGTGTCAGAGGTACGAATCGAGGCAGTGCAAAAGTGCTTGTCTTCCCCTTTCTCTGTCGCTGTGAGCAGCGTTTCTTGGACTGCTGCTCCAGATGACAGCATGAGCAGCAGCTGGAGGAGGAGATGCAGGCTAACGTGATGAGTGAGCTCTTAAAGGTCTTGCTGAAACGCTGCAAAGTCTGTCAACACAAAAAGAGGTGCTTTTGCAAAATGAGATGCAAACAGGAGGCGGTGCACAGGCTTGCCAGGCCGGCCAGCCTCCATCCAGGACTTTGGGACATGGATGGACATCCCAGGCCCCTTCGGCCAGGCCAGAGCACGTTGCAGCCCTGCTGCATAAGGCACTGCAGATGTGCTGTAACCACTCGTGCAGGGGTTTTATGTGTCTCTAATTGAAATAAGCGCAGATAAACCAGAAGCAAACAAATAACAAAGGCCTCTCTGTACCAGTAAGAGCATTACAGGACTGCTTTAAAAGTGATGAGAGTGCCAAACAAGCAAAAACTTCTTGGCACATCTGCGAAGATAGATGCAGTAACTGGACGTGGAAGTGGGGTGCAGATGTTCATGATATTATCTGAATTCTTCAATATTTCTGTTATTGGCATGTTTTTGTTGCTCTTTTTCAAAATCCCATTCTTGAACAGTGAGTCAGCAAGAAGTCTGTGAATGCGTCAGGGAGCAGTATTTTAAATAAGGTTTCACTGCTAAGCAATTATTAAAGAGCATGTTTACATATGAAAATGTTGTGAATTTGCATGTGAACATAACAGCCCAGTTTCTTGACTCCAGTGGAAGTTTTCTTCCTAACTGAAGTTTTCAGGGTAGCATTTCTCATGTGCGGTTTGAAGGACTTTGAGTTAAATTCCATAGTAATTTGTTTCCTTTATTCCATTTGCTCACTAGGAGGTAGAACACTTTTTATTTTAAAATTATTGTGATTTCCTTTTCACAGCCTTAGTAGGTATAAACTGCTCTCCTGCTGGCACGAACACTTCTTACTGTCTTTTTTCCAAAAGTTATTTTGAAATATTAATAACAATCTAGCCACTTTTCCATGTAGTCCTAGCCAAGTGGAACAAGTGCAATGAAACCTTTATGGGAAAATTACATGCCTGTGTAATTATAATTGTAACGTTTAAGAGTGAGGGTTTGCTAAACTTAAACATAAAAGCAAGATTGCAAATTCATTCTGTTTCTTACTTGGTCGTTTAAAGTATGATAGCATTTTCAAAAAATTCATGGTTGAAAATCTTAGGTCTAAATGAGCTTGAGGTCTTAACAAATGGAAAGGAAATGGGTATAAAGCACTGGTAAACGCATCACACTATTCTCCACAAAAACCTTAGTCATAAAGGCAATTTTTTGTATAAATTTACTATAATATACAGATAATGAAACTACATTGATGTCAGAGAACCTGAAAAAAGTTTTTAGAAGAGACATCATTGTTCAATGGGAAATAAATACACCATCTTCAGGGTTAACAAGTAAATCACTGTTGCCTCAAATAGTCTCCTGTACAGCGAAGTGTTTAAAAGATAAACTTGAACTTCGGTGTGTTCAAATCAGCAATTATATTCTAAGAATTATCTTACTTAGAGAACAAGTTGTTAGATTTAATCAGTAGGAATAAATGCCAATTACATGTTTCTGAGAAAGAGTTGCATCGATCAAGTTTAGTTAATTCCAAATCAATCAACTCTGAGTGATAATGCTACATTTCATTTTTTCACAAGTACTCTATGTAGGCCATGTCCAAAGCCATCAATCACTATTGGAAAGGTAATACAGAGCAGTAAGCAGAGTTCATTACAGTTCTAAATACAGCACATTCAAAACATTTTGACTAAAAAGATGTGCCATCCATTTAAAGCAACCATTTTAAAAGCAATGTATTTACAGCAATGTCATTACACTAACATCTGTTAAATATATGCAGGTCTGCCATCTTATGGAGCCTGAATGGTACTACCAAGGAGCAGAATATGGAACTACGTGTTCATATTAGGAGAATAGTTTGAATTTTTCCTTTTCAGGTAATGTGTTCTTCTAGGACTTGCAACATTTGGACTGTTTTGAATGTATATTTATTGCATTTAGGTATGTGTGCAAATGTGCGCGTGTAAACACGGTCAAGTAAAGGCATTATAGTTGCAAGTTCAAGCATGGAAAAGCTGGGAAGCATTAAAGTTAAGGCTGGTTGTTTATATTCTGTGACAGCCTTGAAAAACATCATCGTGTGCTATTTTTTAACTTGGGACCGCTGTCTGATTCAGTGTTCAGGTTAGATGGTGCTATTTAGTGAATAGCTATTCAGAGATTTGCTTTAGCCTCTTTGTTTGGAGTATGACTCTGCTGTATTTGCTGTAAGTAGTCAAGTCCTATTCTGAAGATGAAATTATTAATTTCTATATGGGCTTTTCTGTAGCTGTTATTATTAGAGTATTATTATGAGCAATTTTGAATGAAGTTTGTACAGGCCAAACCAGACAATCGTCATGGAATTTTTCAGCCCAAGTGATTAAAGTTTGGCAAAGATACTAAAGTTGCTAAAATTATGCTTTTTTGTTTGTTTGTTTTTATCTTCTATTTTAATAAAAGCTGATGTCAGATAAACTTCATAAGTGAGTTTTGGGTCAGCCAAGAACAAATGCACGAGAACACAAGACTGTCATAATTAGTACACCAAGTATTATTATACATTATTTTCTCTTTAACTAGTGCAAATTTATTTTTAGTTGAAAAGAATTCCTCAGGAAGACTTTATTACTTTGTTTTTTTAAAGTCTGAGGTGAGTTAGGAATGCGGTTGATCTAAGTGGTTGTGATACTGTCAGATATTTTAGTGGAGCACTTAAGATAAGCAAATTGTCCAGCATTCAGCGAAGTTCTGCAGAGTTTTGCCAGTTGCTGGAAAATCCAGTAGCACCTGGAATCTAAACAATTAAGAGGATGTCTGATTTCACTGAATTCTACCTGTGCTAGAAAATATGTTATATTTTCTGCATTTAGTGTCATTTGCCAGTATTCACATCTACCTTGATGCTCTTGCTGGGAAAAGACACAGAGCACAAACTGCCATTTAGATTACTGTCAACTGAATTCAATGATCTGAAATACTGCTTAGCACCACAATAAAAGTCTTAGCATAGCTGGTTTTGTCTAACAACAGTTATTTCCGACTTACAAGAAGGGTTTTCTCCTGTATTTGATCTTGCTTGATTGCAGCATCAAATTTTCATGTGTCAGAGTTCAATAGTCTCTGACTAGATTCTTTTAGATACTCCACATGAGGGTTGAATGTTTAATACCAAATTTGTTTATTTGATATATTTGGTGTTACATGGGATTTTGATTTATGAGAGTGATACATTAACATACTGAAATCAAAACACAAGGATAACATGGCAATTGCAATATACAGGTGAATCACAATAAAAACGTAATTCTTGTTACGGGTCACCATCATGGTGCTGGGCATGCCTGGTCACCCGGAAGGAGTATATAGGTTGAAGCCAGTTTAAGCCCATTGCTCTCTCCAAAGTGCATGTTGTTGGTTGCTCAGTTTCTCTACTCTGTTGTTGGCTGAGTCATGTATACACTTCATCCCTGCCGTGTTGGTCCGGCAAGCTTAGGAAGGCATTAGTCTCTGCTAGTTGTCTTTGGGAAGGCTGTTTATACAGTGTTGACCTACTGGAACAGCTGTAACCATGCAGCCCCCTTTCTGTTAAGATAACTTCAGCTTTAGGATAACTGGTGGTCATTGTTTACACTGTTCATTGAGATAATTATTTTTTTGCTCATCTCCTCTGCAACTTGGTGCATTGTAGGGGGCTGTAGGGTGGCTGCATTCCACCCCTTGGCTAAGCCCAGCATTCAACAATTATTGGTGTTGCACAGTGAGCTTAATACATTTGTCATATGAATACCAGCCGTCTTGCCTGTGAATGCTGAGGGTGGGAGCATGTGGAAAGCGGATTATTTACAGTTTTAGTGTGTGATTTAACTTGAGTTATCAATATCAAGGTTACAAAAATTCATAATACAATGATTATTAACAGTGTAAGCATAGGATGTATCATTAGTTTCAGTACATTGTATCTTTTGGTGACAAACCTGTAAAGACATCATACAATTATGTTCAGTAAGGCTGGTTTCCACTTTCACTAATCAAATCAGTTAATTATTATCTTTATCATTTTTGCTTGTTTTTCATCTAAATATCTTCCAGTTTCAGACAGATGTTGGGAGGAGAGACCTCCTTTCGGGTAGTTGTAGACAGCAATAAGGTCTTACCTGAGCCTCCAGCAGCAAATGTTGCCAGGTCCAAAATTTACATCATCTTCAAAGTGGGTAGTATTGAAGGTAGATACAAACACATCCCAAACTATTACCATATACTTCTATCTCATTACTGTAGAAGTGCTGCCAGATGCAGATTAACAGAGGAGTGTTTCATACTGGAGTTGTAGGCATAGTAGGGCAAGTCCATCCTCAGCTTGATAGCCAGTAGGTGTAGTGTTTACTAATTTCATAAATGTCAGTTGTATTACAATGCAAACAATCACTTTCTACTATAGGCATCTAAATCTTTTTATTAAAGACTTTATGAATGACAGCAATAAGGATGTGATTATTGCATGAGTGGCACTCATCAGTGCAATTCCTTGCAATTGAAACATTAACTCCTCTGTAGGTGCATTATCATCAGGGCCCTCAATAGTTTTAAGCCATTCTCCTTTGAATTTGTCTTTCACCAAGTCAGGGAACATTTGTTCTAGGGTTGTCTTTGACTACTTTTAGTGGCTACCCAAATCTGATTAACCTGATACATTCTAGTTAATTGAAATAGAATACAAGATAAAGCAGAGCTGGCTTCCTGTGGTATGGTTTTGGTGGTTAGTCATGGGGACCACAGCAATACATTAGTTTGTCGCTAAAGGTGCCAAGTACCTTGCCAGTCTCGTATGGAAGGTTGAAAAGCTGTTGGTAACCAGCTTGCAGTTATTCTGGTGACACCAGCTTTCATTCTTCCAATGCTGATAATTTATTTGCTAGAATTTTAGTATCAAATTAATTCAATATTCCTGATCCTGTACCAATTCCACCCAGCAAAGTTTGCATCATGCAAACTCTTCTAGTTGTATATCCTGCACCGGTGCTTATGTTGGTTGAGTTCAAATGTATGTTCATTGTCTTTAATTTTGGAGCAATAATCATGGGTTCTTATCTATCATGCTGTTGCATTAAGTAAAGGAGTACCTTTGTTAAGAGTTTGTTTAATTGCTTTGTAAGATACACAATCAGGAACAAGTGGTATCTTAATTTTGTCTATTTATGTCAACATCCTATTGATTATCAGCAGTGCTTATGGAGAAATTGGTGTATATTATTACTCTGTTCTCACCATTTACAATTAAAGCATAATTCTTATGAGCTGTTAAGGTATGATTTGTGGCCTTACGTGTCTGTAGTAACCACTTCTTTTTATTGTTAAAATAATTAGCAATTTCCCATCCAGTATTACATGTAGTTAAAGTCAGGTTAATTTTATGTCTTAGAATTACTCTTAACATTATCACCTACTGTCAGTCGTTGACCTCGGGCTAATGCAGACAGTATCCTTCCTCTAACTAGTTTTAAAGTTGGTTTGCAGCTGATGTTCAACCCCTAATTTGTTGCAAAGGCAATGTAAAAAAGCAGAAGCCGTTAGAGATTAGTTCTCAGGTATACGTTCGCAGTGTCAGAATTCCCACGGTGATGATGTAACCCTGTATTTTCCTGCAAGAGAAGACATCTAGGTCTTGGACATAATCCAAGCCCCAGGTATTGTTAACTTAATCCTTGCAGAATTCCATACTTATTTGCTTTTGTAAAACTTTATTTTTAAAATGTGATCCATTATCAGATTGTATTTCTCTGAGAAGGAGAAGAGTAGCAAGCCACTGATTTAAAGCAGCAATGATTGTGGGACCAGTTGCAGCCTGTGTGGGGTACACATTCCCTACACCACTGTTTGTATTTCTGTAAGGATGTATTCCCAGCCTTCAAGTGTCCACTTTAAAGAACCAATCTAATCTACTTGACAAGTTACTCAGTGTAGTTTGTATTCCCTGAGATGGGTAAACTGTTGTCCTTCTGACAGGTACTGTACCATTGTTTGAAAAAAGTGGCATGCATCTACAATGTGTATTGCCAGAGCTTTTGTCACAGGTCATCCTCTCCTTGCAGCTTACTGAAATAAATCGTAATTCTCAATGTCTCCTAGCCACTTCTGTAACCACTTACTGGCCTTTCTGCCTCAAGATTTGCAGTACATTTATTTTAGCCAAATGATCCGCTGTCTGATGCCACTTTGCCTCAGGATTTTTAGTTTTTGGTGAGCAGATACATGTCCTATGGATAGGCACTTACATTGGTACGTATCATAAATCTTTTTCCAGTGTTTTTCGCCAAATGTCTCAACCTGACTATTGTTTTTCACCCAGTTCTCTAGCCACTGTGAACCAAACTTCTTTTGTCTTGCCTTCCCATGGTGGCACATCAGTTATTGGAGTGGAGGGTAGATCGGAGTATTCAGTAGGCATCCCAGTTCACTCTGCACTCCAATCATTTGTTTTCTTTATTCATCCTATCACTTATCACCTGGTGACAAAGTCCATTGCTGCACAGCAGTTTCCTAAGCTACAATTAAGAATAATGGCTTACCAGTTAAAATTGGTTTTGAAATAGGAATGGGCACACAAATCTTGATTTCCCTTTCTTGAATTAATGGATTGGTAGTTGGCAGGCCTTTATATGCAGGTAACAGCACTCTCTGAAATGGAGTGTAGTTGGGAACCTTGCCGTGATGCAGAGCAAAACATAACAGGTAAGTGTTTTTACTGTGCACATCTTGTTGCCATAATGCCCATTGATATCCCTCATAACCTACGCCTATTTGAAGTGTACTTGGGTGTGAAAGGTTAATGGTTCCTATAGATTGGTTACTAAATTTCATCCTTTAAAACACTTACTGTTTCATAACAATTTTGTTTCCAATTTCATGTTGTGTTTTTCTTCAGCAAATTGTAGAATATTTCCCCTAAAATACTGAATCCAGGAATGTGTGACCTCCAAAGCCCAAAAGTTTATAATAAATCTTATAATGCCTTTTTATCAGAAGGTGCTTGAATCTGGAACAGTCTTCAGTCCTCCTGTCCATTGCATACTTCAAAATGTAGCTTCTTGACTTGGATCTTGCTCTTTCAAGTCAGGAATACACTAATATTTAATTATTGTAAATGCTGGATGATAGCCTTCATCCTTTGGTGAGCCATTTCCTCATCATGTCCTTCAGTTAGAATATCGTCTATATATTCCAAAATTGTTACTTCTGTTGGGAGGATGATTGATTCTAGCTCTTTAGCTAACATGGCATGGGTAATGGTGGAACTAGGTTTAACACCTTGGGATAGGTAATAAAACTATATTGTCTACTACTCAAAGTAAATGGAATTTGTGGTTTGTCTTGCTCTTGTATCGGGGTCATAAAGACCATACCTTTTGTAGCTAACGCTCCCACACACAGAAGAGCACGTTCATATCTACGAGGCTGGGAACAAGGGCTGTTAAAGGGCCAGTTGCTTTATTTAAAGCCCTGCAGTCAATAATCATGTGCCATGTCCTCTCTGGTTTCTTAAAAGGCCAGACTAAGCTGTTACATGGTGGGTGAGTTTTTTTCTGTAATACCCCATTGATCACCTTCTATGACAAAGTGACTCAGCTGCTGGATGAGGGAAAGGCTGTGGATGTGGTCTTCCTGGACTTCAGTAAAGCCTTTGACACAGTTTCTCACAGCATTCTGCTTGAGAAACTGTCAGCCTCTGGCCTAGACAGGCGCACACTCTCCTGGGTGGAAAACTGGTTGGCTGGCCGGGCCCAGAGAGTGGTGGGAAATGGTGTGAAATCCAGCTGGAGGCCAGTGACAAGTGGGGTTCCCCAGGGCTCAGTGCTGGGTCCAGCCCTGTTCAATGTCTTCATCAATGACCTGGATGAAGGCATCGAGTGCACCCTTAGCAAGTTTGCGGACGACACTAAGTTGGGTGGAAGTGTCGATCTGCTGGAGGGTAGGGAGGCTCTGCAAAGGGATCTGACCAGGCTGGACCACTGGGCTGAGTCTAATGGCATGAGGTTTAACAAGGCCAAGTGTCGGGTCCTGCACTTGGGGCACAACAACCCTGTGCAGTGCTACAGACTAGGAGAAGTCTGGCTAGAAAGCTGCCTGGAGGAGAGGGACCTGGGGGTGTTGGTTGACAGCGACTGAACATGAGCCAGCAGTGTGCCCAGGTGGCCAAGAAGGCCAATGGCATCTTGGCTTGTATCAGAAACGGCGTGACCAGCAGGACAGGGAGGTTATTCTCCCTGTGTACTCGGCACTGGTGAGACCACTCCTTGAATCCTGTGTTCAGTTCTGGGCCCCTCAGCACAAGAAGGATGTTGAGGCTCTGGAGTGAGTCCAGAGAAGAGCAACAAAGCTGGTGAAGGGGCTGGAGAAGAAGACTTATGAGGAACAGCTGAGAGAGCTGGGGTTGTTTAGCCTTGAGAAGAGGAGGCTGAGGGGAGACCTCATTGCTCTCTACAACTACCTGAAAGGAGGTTGTAGAGAGGAGGGTTCTGGCCTCTTCTCCCAGGTGACAAGAGGGAATGGCCTCAAGCTCCACCAGGGGAGATTTAGGTTGGACATTAGGAAAAAATTTTTCACAGAAAGGGTCATTGGGCACTGGCAGAGGCTGCCCAGGGAGGTGGTTGATTCACCTTCCCTGGAGGTGTTTAAGGCACAGGTGGACGAGGTGCTAAGGAGCATGGTTTAGTGTTTGATAGGAATAGTTGGACTCGATGATCCGGTGGGTCTCTTCCAACCTGGTTATTCTATTATTCTGTGACTAATTGTGTCACAGATTTTATGGCAGGAGTTTATGGCTCTGAGTCTTCTACCATTGTGAGGGTGTGCTGATTGGTAACATGATTAATTTCCTGAGTGTAAGTCTTGTTTATTATCTATCCTAGATAACATAGATTCCATGACAATAAAATAGACTGATGGAGAGCATGGGCTTCCAGACTTGATCCATTGGGTAGGGGAAAGACTTTAGTGCAACTTACAGCATCAAACTTCTGTTCCCAGACTGGTCTGCATGGATGTGCAGGAAACGTGTACCTCCACTCCTGCCTTCTAATACCACTGCTGTACCTGTGTCCATGCATCACATGTTGCAGACCTAGAATTTAATTCGTCTCCCACATCTCTGCAAAAAGAAGCCATCTCTGTTCCCTCATCCATCTCCACTCCACCCACATCCCTCTTCCACCCCGTCTTGTTCCCAGAGTCTTGGAAAAGGTGGCTCTGGTCAGGCTCCTGCACCAAGGGCAGTGACGGTGGAGGGGCAAGAGTGGCTGCCCTCAGCGGGTAGGCGTTGGCTGCTGCTCCTACAGAACTCCAGGCGCAGAGGAGCTCCCTCCTGGGTTGCACCTGCTGTCCCAGAGTAACTGCTGTGCCAGAGCACCCTGGAGACAGGGAGACAGTGCAGTGCAAAGGCTAGTGGGCTGGGAACTCCTTTTGCAGCGGTCTTTGCTCCACAGCACAGGTCTGTGCCTCTTGTGACATTCCTTGCAATGTAAGTAGTGTTAAAAAAGCAAAAGTAGTATTTCTAATTAAGAGGATTATTGACCTTGTCTGAATCTGGGCGCACTTCAGTGGTTAAATGCTTCCTGTGCTCTCCTTCTTAAATTGATTGGAAGCTGGCCTCAAACAAGAGTGAAGGCAAAATGTGGATTGAGTTTTTGTGCAAAGCTGTATTTAAAAAAAAAAAACCAACTCTGTCTGCAGAGATTAAAACATAGTTGAGTTGGTATGGTAAAAAAATCTATAAACCAGTGACATTATTTATGTGCCTCATTCTTAAAATGGTTGTTAATGATAAATCAAAATGGCAAAAAAGTACATTAAATTGGCATGCACCCTGCTTTTTTTATCTGCAAAACATGAGGGATGTAACAGGGAGCTCAGAGGTTGATATATAGAAAATACTTTACTGGATCAAACGAGATTCATTGGGTCAGTATCTTTCTACAGCTATGGCAAGATCAGGTCCTTGAATGAAGTACTCGCTGCTGGTAACAAGGCAGTCTGTCTCCCTAAAAGACTGTATTCTAAGCTGTAACAGCAAGAGATCTTCTTAAATTTTAAGTATGACATGTGAAAGGCTTCCAGAATTATGGTGAATAACCACAGCTCTCAGTAGTTTGTTATTCATATACATTTTTAGAATTCACTTGGTTGTTGGCCTCAGTGGGTTTCTGTAGCAATTTGTTTCACTGTGTAATTAGTCATTGATTTGGCAAACAGTAATCAAGTACATAACTTCTTCTACAAAAATGATAAAAGATTGTATGTACCATTACAAAGGAGGCAACATTTCAGCTCTCATGTTCTGAGAAACCAATGCCCAGTAAACCGCCTTCAGCTGATTGCATCTTTTAGATTAAGAAATCATATTTGGATTCTTATGTTAATTTGCAGTGTCAACATGTCTTAAGCTGAATGCTTAATGTTTTACTCAAACAATGTTTTCTGAGTTTTCTAATAATTCAAAACAGCTTTTTCTAGTTACTTTCAGCTATCCTATTTCTGCATTTTGGGTTTGGTTTTTTTACCTAAACACATATATAAATTAGTATCATTTAGTCCAGAATTTGTTTTACTCCTATTTAACAATAAAAACCTGCACAGATGGCTGCAAAACAGAACCTTCAAACACAGCCAGATTTGTGCATTTGAGCTGTTTTCTTGCTTTAAGGGAACTTGGTTCAAAATGCTGTACTGCCAAATCCATCCCTGCGGTAATTCTCTTGGCTTGAGTGGATGGGCACATGGGATTGTCTGTGATATCTGGCTAAGCTAAGAGATTCTGTGCAATTCCAAAGGGATTTTTTTGACAATATGAAAATATGAAGTATGAAGAGCATGCTGCTGTGTCGACCATTGGACAATTCAACCGTTTTCTTCAAAGTAGTGACCATGAGAGCTACTTCCGTTCAGAAACCACAAAAACCAATTACAATTTACTTTGACTGAGATAACGAGCTGTAGAAAATATTGTACTTACTGGGTCACATGCAGGTGCAGACAACAGAAGGGTCAAATAGTCCAGATGGTTTTCTGAGGATTTAGAAATTATTTCAGAACTGAGGAAGTGGTCTGGAAGCTGCTGTAATTCTATCTGTGTGGCATCAGCAATGCTGGAATGAAGACTTTTAGAATGCAGAGTCTGGGAAATACAGGTAAATAAATTGTTCCTACTCACCTGAATTTCTTTGTGCTCCTTCTTCCTAAATAAAAAGGATTGTATCAAATTTCATTTTCTACTCCTAAGGGAAACAATCTTAAAGATATGGAAAGCTGGCCGACTCTTTGGGCCAAAAAGAATTGGCATTACTAGAGAATATTATATCACACAAGACTGCAACATAAGAACAGGCCACCATCCTGTTTGGCTTCATTGGTGTTTATATGGGGCAGATAAAACACACGGAAATGAAAGTCCCAAAGCCAACTGCTTTAATGAAACTGTGCACCTTATGTGAGTAGTTGCAAAGAATTAAAACAATTAGTTTTGAATTTTTGATGACTCATTATAGGCAAAGTGATAGCTATTCCATTAGAATAAAAATACTTGCGTTCACTTGGAAGTTGGCTTGCTTTCCTATGGCAAAATATATTCTTTTAAAACAATCCAAAATAGTAATCACATTTATGGTGCAATATAAATATGCAGAATAATCAGCTGCAAATCAGCTATCTAGTGCTAAAATGTCCTTCCGCACTGAGAGGAGATCATTTCATTGTTGTCTGTAGGAAACTGCTGAGCTTGTGAGCTTTGTGTTAGCTCTGTAACAACCAAGAAATAGTTGTGTTATAACTTCACCTGGATCCTCTGTGTCATCCAGCACAGTCAGGCTGGAGCGGAGCCAAAGATGGAATGCTTCTCGACATCCTACCCTAATTGTAATGTTTTCTTTTGCAAGTAATTCTTTATAGTGTAAATGCCCCACTGGTGGTGTCACCTATGACATTTTGGCCTTTTCATTCTGCTCCCGTACTTTCCTCTAGAAACTGGCTGGGCTTCTTGCTGCTGGTGTTTAAATTCTATCTATCTCCTTAGTTCCCTGTAGGAGAGTTTGTTGGGTCAGATATCCAAACTGGATCCATGCATGTGTATCATATTCACCTGACCTGAAGGGTCTCCCATAATCCCGCATGCTGGGGATCGTTTCAGCTGTCTCTGCACGCAGTCGGCTGCCGTTGGCCTGCAGCCCAGCTGGGTTTGAGCTGCTCCTGAGGGGAAGCAGGGAGGTGTGACTGCAGCGTGCTGTCTGTGACTCCTGGCTCTGGGAACACGGTGAGGAGAAGCCTTGGCTGTTTCTTAAAAGGCAGCTTTGGTATGACAGAATTTATGATCTCTGGCTGTGCACGACGGTGCGTGCATTGTTTCCAGGCAGGCACAGTCTTGCAAGAGACATTTGTACAGTGGTGGGCCTCAGCTAATAACTGTGCTGGATACAAAGTTGTTTTACATTTGTGGCACAGATAATCAATGTAGATAATTAATCATAGATAATTGAGAATTGGCTCTATGCATGTTACAAGCCTGCTCTCAGTTTTAATCTTGCATAGGCTGTTATTTCACTACTGTTCAAGCAGCGGTATCAGCTTGAAGTGTTCCTGCTTCTTTTAATTTCTTTTGCCTCTTGAGCCTGTGGCATGCCACCCATTCAGTTGTGCTAGCACAACTTTTCAAAATCAGTAATTATTTTTGGTTTTAAAATCCAGTCAGTTCCTTGACTTAGCGCTGACAGCCTTTTAATGAGCCTTAATTAAGCACCCTACAAGCATCTGTGTTGGCGCAGCTGAGGAGCAAAGGGAGTATTAGAAAGCTTTAAGCTACCATTGCCATTTTTTATCATGAAACAGTAGCCACAAGGCAGCTAGACTCCTGTAATTCCACTAATTTTAATAGCTATAGCTTTGTAAATTAGGAGTAATCTCAAATAAAACAATGCTTCCAACATCACCAAACATGTTTGTTCTGAAAAGATGAAATATTAAAAAATGAAAAATGGAGGTAGATAGCTGGAAATTTGAGGGAAAGCTTTTTCTTCCCTGCAAATAAAATAATTTAGGAATGGCATTAATAAATATTATTTCTCTTTAGGATATGAAAACAGTATTCTCTTTGTTTTAGTACTGAGCCACCACTTAGAAAACTGCAGGGCTGGAAAATCACAGAGCACTCACAGTACTCTGTATAAAACTAGATGGCTTCACTGAGCGTTGTACCACTGTGCACTTCATGGCTTGTTGGGAATGAAAAACAATAAAGCCTCAGGATCCCAGTCATCTTTGTCAGTGACTTCAGTGAGGAAAAGGTTACAAATGAAGTGGCCTAGGGAGATCTCTGCCCTACAAGCATGGTGTCATAGGGTCAGAAGTTGCAGAGAAATAAACCCTTGCTGCTGCCTCTCTTGCTCTGCACCACTTGTGGGGGAGAAAATGGTACAGGGCAGAGGGAGAGAGCTTATCATCAGGCTTCAAAAGTCACTTCTAGAAGTGGCATGTGATAGGTCACACCATGATTTTCCTTGAGGTGAGAATTTTTGTGTGCTAAAAATTTCATTGAAATGGAAAAGAAATCCAAACAAAAGGAATAAATGCAGACCAGGCACTTTGCCAATGAGCAAAAAATTCTCTTGACAAGGAAAGGAACTGATAGCTGTCAAGCTGTTTCCTCAACAGGGAAGAAAGAGGTCAGAATCTGCCTCTGGAGAAAGCTCCCGCCCAATGTGGCTATTAAAATACAGTCAGCAATGCCAGGCAAAGGAATCCCTGAACAACAGAGATCACCTGGAAATACTGTATTTCTCCTGACTTGAGAAGAACAAATTCTGTAACCAGGAAACTGTCTCTGTTTGGCTACAGCTATTAATGTACAAATGTTATTCAGCAGCTCTCATTATCTAACTGTAGCCTTTCTAATTGCTTTCCTCCCTCCCTTTTCCCTTTAGTCTCTCCTTGTACCCCTCCCGAACTTATCTGTGTTCATGACAATTCACTGAACATATTGTGCTGATTATCTGAATATTGTCTCCAGGCTTGTCTGCAACTGCCAGTCCTATTAACTTACCTTTCTCAAATCATTATTTACTGAAGAGCAATAAAAAGTAATTACTTCTAGCAGCCAAAGAAAAACCCTGATGTTAGCATTTTAAAATAGGATGCTTTCTAGACTAGATCTTAAAGTCTTCAGGGGTCATATTTCAGCAGTGATACTCCAGTACAGGGCCTCCATCAATGATTATGGTCGTTCAAGCACTTATATAACATCGACATTTGAGGTTTTTTCCTTTCCAGTGTATTGTTACGGATTTGTCTACTAACTAATCTGGGATACCAACTCACAAACCCCAGGTACAGTGTTCTATAAGTGAACTTGGACGAACCTAGCAGAGCCTGCTTCATGCAGCTCTTCCTAACTGAAGGCTGCTTAGACAGTGTTTAGAGATGCCACAGTTCATACGAGGTGACTGTATGCTTCTGCCAAAGGCTGCAACATAGTTTGGGGTGGAGTGCAGCTTGCTCTTTCAGTGTGTACATGCCAGAAGTTTATAATTTAAGCATGTGAGGTGCCTTCTTTATTAAAATGGCAATATGCTGACTTTGAATGAAGTACTACATTCTAAAACTCTCTGGCACCCTTTTGGTAGCAAAGGTGGTAAAAGTACCATTTCAGTGTTGTTTGGATTTTAGGACACTGAACTGTCCTAAATATCAGGAATCAATGGTTACAGTTCTTGGGAAGTACAGCTGCAGTGTTTTATCTCTTCCAGTACAAGACTGTCTACCGTGGTTGGCTATACTTTAAAGATTTATCAAATTGTTCTGTATATACTGATGAACACTAATAATAATTTCTTAGTCACTAATGAATTACGTAGATATGGTCAGGTACGTATTTCTGTTAGCTGCATTTCTAGTTAGTTCTATGTGGACTTCCTTTATTTTTTAATATAAGATTTCTAGTTTGCAATGATAACCTAATATACTTGCTAGGCTAAATTATACAGAGAACAGCTCATATGTAATAAAGATAATAATGGAAAAAGTAGACAGAAATTAATGGACTAAGGCTGTTTATAAAAGTAAAGTGTATGGAGTAATACACTGTCACTGCAGCATTTTAGAGGTTTCCCATATTTAAATGGTACTCCTCCACTTGTGCAAGAAATTCTGAACAAATGATACTAGGTTATACAAATTCAGTAGATTTTTAAATTTTTCTTTTTTACCCTTTTCTGTCTCATAGTTATTTTTCACATGGTTTCACTCAGGGCTTATGAAAGCCCAACAGCTTTGAACAAAATTGCTGATCTGAGAGAAAGTGATGAAGAATCTGAGAAGAATTTAAAAAAATAAAGGAAATATGTATATATGGGAGACAGATTTAGTCTGTAAGCTATTTGGAAAGGGGTTGTCATCCAATTTTATGCACGTCTGGATGTGGAACAGTCGTTATGAGAAAGAATTCTAGAGGGAGGGAGAATTCATACAGGATCGTACCTTGGGTCAGCTTGGAAGGCCTTCAGAAGGTCTTCTAGTCCAGCCTCCTGCTCATGTGGGAAAGAAGATTATTGCAAACATTTTGATGAAGTTGTGCACATTCATGTTTGTAGTACAGACTGAGGAGCAGATTTTTGGCATGATCAGTTTCCTTGGAAGTTTGTAAATTTCAAACTGCTCCACACCTGCATATGTGTATAAAATAAACTGTAGAAAAAAAACTTGTGTAGACATATATATGTACTTTCGTCATACCCTGATGAAGGTACATGGACATTCAAAGTATTCTTTCTTAGGCCATTTTATTTCTCTAAGAACTAGGTTTGAATTACCATCACCCTTACTTTTCCTCCTAACACATTTAATGCACGTACAGCTGGTTTTTTCCAGCCCTCTGAGTCAAAAGAACTGCTTTTATGCAACTTAATAGGTATAGGAAAACACTGAGGGACAGGTAAGGTGAAGAAGCGTGTGGAAGAAGCATGGTCATACCTTTGAGGAAAGACCATAAAAATGAAATGAATGTCCTTTCTTCTCTGCATAAAAATTAAATTTCCTAATGCTGTTATGGTGCTTACCAAGTGTACTTGCCTATGCATTCTCCTCTCCTCAAGGTTGTGCAGCGCATTGCTGCTCTTCAGGTCAAAAGTAACAGTACTTCAGTAGAATAATTGCAGTTTGTTAAAAGGACTTTCACTGTTAGTAAGATAGAGGATTTCATTTTAATAAATATATAGTTGTTTAGTCCCAGTTAATGTATTCTTGTGACTTAGTGATGCCATCCATAATTCAGGCATGTTAGGTTTGTGTTTTTATAGGCATAGTAATCCTCAGTGTGCTGAAAGAACAGGGTAATAGTTCATGACAGCAGGATTCCAGTTCATTATGTTGTAGATTTTTTTTCCATGTGTATATCAGGTAGTTTCAATGCCTGTTATATTGGTTTTCCAGTGACAGCCATCAGCATTCTGTCAGGGAGGTGACATTGTATACAATTCAAGCATTAAAGAAATTGTCTGGTAATAAAACTTTTCAATAAAGGATACCTATGTAATAGTATTTACAAACTGAAATTTTCTAGAAAACTGGAGGGAAGTTTGGAATCTTGATGACAGCTAAATTAATGGAAATTTTCAGCATAGATGGAAACTGGGGGAAGGAAATTCTGCAAGCATCACAGCTCAGTTGTTGGTGAAACATGGGGACAAGGGAGATTTCTAACAAGGTTAGAGAAAGACTGAAAAATGCAGATGTACATTGGAAAGCATGAGCTACTACTACCAGTACCCTCCAGATATTTGTGCAAGTGACAACAACAGCCTTTTCTTTTACTACGCACAAAGTGATGCTGTGTCAGACTAATTTTAAGTGGGTAAAAATAACAGGGAAGAGAGCTGGCTGTATTTAAAATGAAAACAGCAGTTCCCTCTCCATCCCCACCTGGTTGAAAAAGCTAAATTAAATGGAAAAATAAATGAGGCCGTTTCAACAATTAAAGTTTTGGAGGGCTTTTTAATACCATAAGAACAAATGTTCGTAGATTAGACATAGTAATTGAGGTATTTGAATGCCCTAAATAAATCAATGGCTTAAACGTGACGGAGATCTGGAATTTATCAAACTCAGAGATGCAAAACCTGTCTGGAATTTACATTCCAGTTATGGAAGTGGGATGAGTAACCACCTCAGCAGTTACAGTAAAAACAAAGAAAAGGTCTGCATGGAATGGAGAAGGGAAATGAATGAATGATGAAAGCTATGACTTGGAAGACTTGGAGTTGCAGGAATCAAGGAGGATTTGCCAAACCTAACCAGAACTAGATCTTGCAAAAGACTAAAACAAAAAGCAAAAGACTATTTAGCAATGTAGGTAGCACGTTGCAACAAGCTGAAAAAGAAGAAGCCACAAAGCACTGAGGTTATATATGGTTTAGCTACATTCCCCAGCCTAATGAGTAATTTTTGCAGTTTTCAGAACAAAGATGTAGAAAGGAAAGTCAAAGCTAAGTTTCCTGCTAGAAGAGAAGTGAAAAGAACCATGGCATGGAAGCTAAACTAGAGAGCTCAAATGGAGAGGCGTTATTGACTAAGGAAATAACAAGGCCATCAAGTATTATGGCTTGTGGTAGAGGTTTTAATCCATCTGTCATATTGGGGTGGTGCTATATGGCAAACTTTTCTTTTTATAAAGAATGATTTGCAATTATTCTGGTAGTCACAATAACACACAAAGCAATAAAACAAATTTTGAAAATAGTGAACACTATGGATATAAATGGCAGATGGGATAAAATGCAGCCCAGTTTTACTAAAGGGAGATCATGAGTGTACTTTAACGGCAGCATAATTTTTATGGATGGAAACCCGATAGATCAAATTGATTTTTCTCAAATAAAGCACTTGGCAATGTAGTACTTGTGAGATTATCAGTTGAAATGGGAAACAGCATTAAGTAACGTAAGTTAGATAAAGAACTGGCTAAAAGAATGATGACAATAGGCTGGAAAGGGCACCACGAGACCAGAGAGGGATTTCAACTGGAGTTTCTTATACCAGCATTTGGCCCAATCTTAATTAATAAAGGCAATGGCACAAAATAAGAGCATGCTAATTAAACTTGCTGATGGCAAAATCTGAGAGGCCTTACAACGAGGCATATCAAGGATTTCATTATTAGGAAACAGGTGACCTAGCAGGCTGGAGTAACAGAAGTAAAGTTAAATTTAATAAAAAATACAAGGCCGTGTCCTTAGGGCTTGAGAACAAGATTTTCTGGTATAACAGGGATTGATCCAGGGGAAGTGATAGATTGGAAATGCCTGAATGTAATTATTGATCATGGTCATTATAAGCCACTAGTATGATTCAGCCAACTAAATGATAAATACAGACTGTAGAATATTTTCAGTAGAGCATGAGAAGTAGATGGTTCTGTAGAGTACCACTGCATCTGGAATACCATGTACAATTCTACTTTAGAATATGAATTAAGAAAATTGAAAAAAAATCAATGGACAGAGCAACTATCTCACAAAATTTTAAAATTACTTAATTACTTAATGGAAGAAAGGCTGAGTGGCATATTATTAGTATCTATGCATAGATTACATCCAGGTTAGCACCTCGGGGAAGCGAAAAGCTATTTTAAGCCATTGGAAAATGTTGGCCCAGAAACAGAAGGATATAAACAGAGCATGAATGAAATGAAGAAAGAGGTCAGGATGTTTCTAATCATCAGAAAAATGAGGTTCTGGAACAGTCTTACAACAGGAGTTGTGGGTAGAAAAGCCCAACAAATTTCAAAATGGAATATATGAACAGACTTCTGCGGTAAGGTTTTCTGCAGAGAAGTCTGAACTCAGTCTCAGACCATCCCTTCCAGACCTGTGGTCACAAAAGCTTAGAGACCAGGGATAAATGGCTAGGTAAACTTTATTTGGGGGAAAAGTCTAATGAGAAATTAGGATGGATATTACGTAAGAGATCATGAAGCTCAGGGGAAAGGCAGAAGACTTGCTTATGTTTCCAAAGGAATGAATAATAGAATATGGAAAATGCCAACTGTTAGACAGTGTAGCCCCTGTATTTTTAAAATACTGCTTATTTAATCATGCTAACTGTGTTTTACGGGCTACATTTTGAAAGGTTCGTCAGGGAAATTACTCCTCCCACAAATTAAAAAATTTTATCCTATGATCCCAAGACACCAAAAAGATCCCCATTACAGTAACTGGAATTTTCATCTACGGCTGCAGGATGAAGCCACAAAGCCACCTCATGACACTTGTTTTGATTTGAGGATAAAAGGGTGTGTCAAATGCATTATTACAGGAAGATCTAGTCCTGTGTTGTTTTATAAGGAAGAATGGTGGCCCTTCAAGGCAGTAGATATAAGAAAAGCCCAAAAATAAAGGTTGGGGGATGGGGTGAGTTTTTTGTTTGATTGGTTTGGGTTTTTTTCAGGAACCAAACTCCTTGCATTGTGTTTCCCTGCAAAAAAAAGATACTGGATAAAGTTGCATGGTTTTGGATATGTAGACAGTTCCGTTCATTCAGTATTTCTTAAAATTCTCTAGTCTTTGCCCTGAGAATGAGTGTAAAAACCGCTAGTGAGCCCTTCTAGCAACACAGAATGCTCCACTTATATCTGCAAATACTTCCTTCCTCTTCTAGGTTTAGTTTTGTTTAAAGCACAATTCTCAGTAAACGTAATGGGAACAATCTCAAGACCCTAATTTTTTTATAATTTATATTCACATATGCACACATGAGCGTATAGCAAAAGTTAAAAGTCTGAGGTTTATATCTAAACCCCTGAGAGGCCTATCTAGAGGATGGCCTTGAAACAAAAGTTTTTATATTAATTCAGTTGCTGTTTCTGTTTCATGTTATGGAACAGTATATACATATTTCATACATGCATACAAGGTTAGTCTGACCATGGCTTTAGTTCAGAGTTCAAGGCCAGCGCTGCCACGCAGCTTGAATAATCAAGAACAAAAATGCCCTTTAGGTTTTTATAGTATAGAATTGATATCTGAACTGAACCAGTTACCTTTATTACGTATGTCAATCACAAACATACCCTCAATAGCTGATCTAACCAGCAAACATTTGATACAATGCTTATCATAACTGAAGATTTTACAGATAAAACTTGGATCAGTAGATAAGTCACCAGATTTGTAAAAGCATTAGAAAGAAGGTCTGGCAACCTTTGTAAAAATATTAGCAACAGTGCAACTGTGAATAATATCAACTTATACATGCTTGGTTCCTATTTATCTGTTGAAGGAAGAATGTTCGGTATGATTCTATATACCTGTTATATTAATAATTAAAACTGCTAAGATTTTATTCAGGTATTATTTAATACTGTAAGAAGAAAAAGGCAGTAGAATTGTATATTTTCAATGAGCAATAACATAATTTTCAAAATCTGCATAAAAGAATATGTACTGACCTGCAGAATGGGTATTTCAGGGACAGAATATGGTACATCAAATTTAATAGCAGTATTATGCAATCCCCTCAGGTAGGATACTTACTGTGCATATAATACAATATGTCATTAAAAGCTGACAGAAAGTTAATAATTAGAATTTGTTTCTAAATATGAGTCAGCTCATTTCCCTTTAAAATACAATAGAAGCGCTTTTGAAAGAGATGTAAAATTATATCTTTGCATCAAACAACGTTCAGTTTTGAAATGTCAGTTTTGAGCACTGGAAGAATAATATCTAGACATTTAAGAAGGGTTTTTTTCTTAGAAGGTGACTTGTTGAGCTGCATGTCTCAAGTGACGTCAAAAACATGAGATGATGGAGACCTCTATGTTGCTTCCTCTCCGAAACGCCCCCAGCACAGAATTCCTGGTGCTCGTGGGATGAATCTGGTTACCTGGGGAAGCAAGTAGGCAGGGAGGAGAGCCGGCAGTGTGGCATCAGTGGCTGCCAACCCACAACCAGACTCGGGGGAGGCCGGTCTTGTCCCTCATCACATGAATGGTGGAGGTGGGAAAGGTGAAGGGGTGGGAAGTTCAGCAGGAGCTTCGAAGGGGAACGGAGTGGGGCGAAGGTGTCATGGTCCTGAGGACAGTGACAGGCCTGACTGTTCCTGCCCAGCTTTCTCCAGGGGCTCCCCAACCCTGCCCATGGCCTGGGACCCCATTTCAGCTCCCCCCAGGGTCACCAGCCCCTGCTCCAGCAGTACTGCAGCCAAGCTGGTCTCCAGCTGCCCACAGCCCTGCCTGGCATGGGCCCCACTGAGCCAGGAATGCCTGCAGGCCCATGTCTGTCCCCAGGATGGTGCCCATTCCAGAGCAGGGGCTGTCCCTGTGCCCTGCTCCTGGCTGGGTAGCTTCTGTCCGGGCCCTGGCAGCTCCTGGTCCCCTGGCAGCCGCCAGCCCACACAGCGCCCTGACAGCAGGGTAGAAAGAAGAAATAAACTGGTTGCGGGGACCTTATCAGCTACCACTAAAGTCCCTAACATGCGATGCTACTGCAGGAGGTCCTCTCTTCCGCACTGTGCTCCTGGCAAGGCTGGCCACGGGGCAGGGCTGAAGTTACAGCCTGGCAGCAGCACCCTGCACCAGGCAGAGCTGAAACCCCAGCCCTCGCATTTCTGCCTGCCAAGCGGGTCTCAATAAAAAACTAGCCCTTGGTAAAATTACTGAGTATATCTCAATACATCTGAGTAGCACTGGCGTACACAAAAGGATTTCTCAGTGAAAGAAACCTGAGAAGGAGCTGGGAAAATGTAGAGGAAGGCTGGAAACTTGGCACGCCATTGGAACAGAAACCTGTGTTATTGGAAACCCTGTTGTGCTCCATAGGTCTCTCTGTGGGGAGATAAAGCTATAGCACCCTCCTTTTACATATGCCCAGTTCCTCTTGCTGTTGGAACATGCTAAATGTGTCCTGTTAAAACCACATATTTTCTTATTAGAGTAAGCTGCTTAAGTGTCCTTACCGTGATACAAGTGCATCATCGCGCAACACTCGGTCAGTACATCCATGAGTTTTGGAAAGGCTGGTGCAGCACAGAGGTGGCAGCCTGCTAATCCATCCCGCAGGGGTCAGTCAAGGCAGTCAAAGAATGCACATGTAAATACGTCCAATTGTCCCTCTAGCTCTGCGGGCAGAATTCATTTTGTGTCCTCTCTAACATAACCTCTGCTCTTACAATCTTACAAAATTCTGCAATATTATAGGAATGCTTATTTCTTTAAATGAGTGCAATATCGCCCTTACTCAAAATGGTTGCCTTTATTTCTGATGCTTTTATTCAAGGTACCCACTGTGGATGCTTTAAATTACACCATTTCTCATACTTTACTATAAGGCTTGTTCTCTAAGTTTTTGCATATGAGAACAAACCCTCCTTTGTGAATAGGATGTCTCGTGATATCTTACGGAGAGATGAACCTAGTCCTAGCAGGACATCCTTGATCATCAGAATGGAAGGAAGAACTAACTGCAGGATTTACCACAGAGGAAAAAGAAAGCATGGAGAAGCAACAGAAAATATGAATTATACGAGAGGTATGAAATCACAGGATGTAAAGTTAAAGTGTGGATAGCATGGCAGAGCAAAATGAGAGTGTGTGATGCCACGAACCAAACTGCCCTGCTGTGACCTTTCAGACCCTGGTGAGGACCCCTGCATTACTAATTCATATTGCACCCATTTCACAACAGTCATATTCACAAATATCTAGAACAATTTTATTGTTGTAAGAAAAATGTTATGGACCTGATGAAAGAGGAATTTTGTCCCCAAATAGAATGCTATGTTTTTTGTCAAAATATATATAAAAAAACCCCCTTAAGTCCCAAATCTACTGAAAACTCTCACTCTCACATCTGGTTAGGCAGTTCAGTATATTACACACCTTAAGTCTTTCCAAAGAAGAAAAATCCGTAAAATGGGTTATTAATAAAAAATACTAACTATATCAGACTTCAGTATGTTAAATAGGTGGACTGTAAAAAGCGGACCTGAGTGTTCTTAAGTAAGGAACTTGTTAGTTCCTCTAGTTTGTTCCTTCTCATTTACAAGGAACTCTTGTTGCATACAGCTGCTGTGGCTTTGTCTGTATTGAGAAAGGCTTGATGGTTTGCTGTTATTAGGATAGAACTGAAGAAACAATGCTGAGTGTTTCAGGTAACTTCATTCTAGACATTAAGACGTGTTTTGGGCAGGTTATTCACTAAATCCTAAGGAAAGGCTTGGCTCAACTGAGTCAAGGCAAACAATTTATTTATAATATATTTATAATTATAATATAATTATAATTTATTTATAACAATTTGCCTATAAAGGCTTACTTAAGTATTTGTATAACATTAAAATGCATTTTGCAGAGTTTTAAGACAAAAGCTGCAAATAAAACTTCTTAGATGTGGAGCTAAGTACATCGCAGAAAACTACATTTCATCAGAATGGGCATTGCTTGCTCAAGTAAATCAAGGAAAATGTCAATGTCACAGATTTTATTACGTTACCAGTTTCTACTAATTATGAATAGGAAGTACTTGTACAAATAAATGCAATAAACTAAAAGCAACACTCACAGAACTTATGACTTCCACTTGTGATAACAGGCTTGCATTTATGTGGTAGTGTTAATTATGGTGAGGGGTTTCTTTTTTGATGTCACAGTAATATTATATATATGTATGGCAACAATAATAACACCCTTTGTTAATTTATCCCTCTCTGTATCCATAACTGGGGCTAATTTCCATGGATGCCAAGCATAAATCTGTACTTAGGATTTATATAAACTCGTCTTCAGTCATTTGCTTTACTTCTAAAAAGCACATTTTCTGTATTTTCTTTGTTGAGAAGTTGTTAGCTACCATCACCATGAGCAGCTGAAAGATAATGTATCAGAATAGCATGGTTTGGTTTGGAAGGGACCTTAAAGATCATGCAGTTCCAACCCCCCTGCCATGGGCAGGGACACCTCCCACCAGCCCAGGCTGCCCAAGGCCCCATCCAACCTGGCCTTGAACACCTCCAGGGATGGGGCAGCCACAGCTTCCCTGGGCAACCTGGGCCAGGGCCTCACCGCCCTCATCATGAAGAATTTCTTCCTAATGTCTAGTCTAAATCTGCCCCTCTCCAATTTAAAGCCATTCCTTTTGTCCTATCACTACATGCCTTTGTAGACAGTCCCTCCCCAGGTTCTTGTAGTCCGCTTCAGGTACTGAAAGGCTGCTATAAGGTTTCCCTGGAGCCTTGTCTTCTCCAGGCTGAACAAGCCCAACTCTCTCAGCCTGTCCTCAAATGGGAGGTGCCATCTGATCATCTTTGTAGCCCTCCTCTGGACCCATTCCTACAGTTCCATAGGCTTCTATGTTGAGTATTCCAGAACTGGACATAATACTACAGATGGGCTGCAAATGGCAGTGAAGATATAGTTGACGAAGTCTGCAGATGATGCAAAAGTATTCAGGATAATCAACCGGAAAGCTGACTGAGAAAGGTCACTGAAGTATTAAGAAATAAATTATAAAGTGGCCTAAAAAATCATCTTGGTATGTGCGAAGTAGTGTGTATGGGGAAGCTAATCCTAAAGTCTATACACAATAGTTACCTATTATCTTTTGCCACTCAGCAACGGGCTCTTAAGACACATTGTAGCTCAGGAGAAGCCAAAAGCCAAACAGAATGATCAGAAGATACTGGGAAAAGAGCATAAAACAAACCAGTCATAATTCCATTTAATCCCTAAATCCATTGTACACCTATAGCTTAATCACTACATGAAATTCTGGTTGTGCAGCAGGATTAGTGTAGGAGTTAGAAAAACCAAAGAAATTCAACAAGAACATTATGGAGAGGCTTTAGTACGTGAAGAAAAAAAAGGCAGACTTTTCAGGCCAGAGAGGAGAATACTGAAGCAAAACATCTCAACAGTGTGTAAACTTTTGCAGAGAAAGGGAATAGGGATGCTTTTTTTTCCTCACCATGAAAGAATGGGGCACTGGGCTTGAGACAAAAAGGAAATAACTGTTTCAGATAACACATAATTAAGATGTGAAACAACCTGCCCAAGCCGGAACAAAGTGTAAAATCACAGAAGACTCTCCCAGTTCCTTTATGGAGTGCAGGCTCATGAATGCCAGTAAACACGATGGGCAACTCCCTGGTTGGAGGATAATAGAGGACTGACTGACCACAGGCCATTGCTTCCCTCAGCCCTTGCTACTGGTACCCAATAGAGGATATCTGGCTAGATAGGTCTTCAAACATAAAATGGGTACAAACAGAAAGGAAACAAGGCTTCTTAGAACATTCTCCTTTATACAGCTGTGCATTCCAGTCTCAAGGAGACATTGTTCAGGTATTCCCTCACAGTGAACCCCACAAGGGAAGACAAGGTGGTGGTGAAGAAAAGGCTGGCTCTGGAAATTCCCCCACCCCCCTCTTCTTCCCCCTGCACTCCCCTTCTCCAGTCCCTGCAGTGATGGCAGCTGAAGGCACAAGGTATGCAGAGAACCATATAATCACTAGGTTGAAAAAGACATTTGAGAACATCAGTCCTAACCATACCTGTCCACTACTAAACCATTTCACTAAGCATTTCATCTACCGGTCTTTTAAACACATCCAGGGATGGTGACTTGACCACCTCCCTGGGAAGCCTCAACCAGTGCCTGATAACCTTTTCAGTGAAAAAACTTTTTCTAATGTCCAATCTGAACCTTCCCTGGTGCAACTTGAGGCCATTCCCTCTTGTCCAATCACCTGTCACTTGGGAGAAGAGACCAACACCCACCTCACTATAACCTCCTTTCAGGTAGTTGTAGACAGTGATAAGGTCTCCCCTCAGCCTCCTCTTCTGTAGGCTAAACAGCCCCAGTTCCCTCAGTTGCTCCCCACAAGACTTGTTCTCCAGCCCCTTCACCAGCTTTGCTGCTCTCTTCTGATTTACTCCAGGGCCTCAATGTCTTTCTTATAGTAAGGGGCCCAAAAACGAACACAGTGTTTGACGTGTGGCCCTACCAGTGCTGAGTAGAAAGGCAGAACCACCTCCCTGGTCCTGCTGGCCACACTGTTTCTGATATTGGCCAAGACACTATTGGCCACCTTGGCACACTGCTGGTTCATTCAGTCGTCTGTCAACCAAGCCACTCTTCCCCAAGCCTGTAGTACTGCTCGGGGCTGTTGTGTCCCAAGTGCAGGACTTCGCACTTCGCCTTGTTGAACCTCATCCCATTGGCCTCAGCCCATCGATCCAGCCTGTTCAGATCTGTTTGCAGAGCCTCCTTACCCTCAAACAAGTCAACACTTCCTCCCTGCTTAGTGTTATCTGTGTCTGTACTAAGGGTACAGTCTCTTCATCCAGATCATTAATAAAAATATTGAACAGAATTGACCCAGCACTGAGCCCTGGGGAACACCGCTTCTGACCAGCCTCCAAGTGGATTTAACTCCATTTCCCACCACTCTTTGGGACCAGCCATCCAGCCAGTTTTTAACCCAGCAGACAGTGTGCCTCTCCAGGCCATCTTCTCAAGTAGGATACTGCGAGAAACAGTGTCAAAGGCTTTACTAAAGTCCAGGCACACTATATCCACAGCCTTTCACTCATCCATCAAGCAGGTCACCTTGTCATGGAAGGTGATCAGGTTTGTTTGGCAGGACCTGCCTTTCATAAACCCATGCTGGGTGGGCCTGATCATAGAATCACCAGGTTGGAAAAGACCTTTGAGGTCATCGAGTCCAACTGCACCTATCTGCCACTTACCCATATCCTTGAGTATGTAATCTACCCATCTTTTAAATACCTGCAGGGAAGGTGACTCAAACATCTCCCTGGGCAGCCTGTTCCAGTGCCGGATAACCCTTTTGGTGAAATTTTTTTCCCTGATATCCAGCCTGACACCTGTCCCCCCCACCGCGCCGACACAGCTTGAGGCCATTCCCTCTTGTCCTGCCCCCTGTCACTTGGGAGAAGAGGCCAGCACCCTCCTCTCCACAACCTCCTTTCAGGTAGTTGTAGAGAGCGATAAGGTCTCCCCTCAGCCTCCTCTTCTCCAGGCTAAACAACCCCAGCTCTCTCAGCCGCTCCTCGTAAGGCTTGTTCTTCAGCCCCTTCACCAGCTTCATCGCTCTTCTCTGGACACGCTCCAGAGCCTCAACGTCTTTCTTACACCGAGGGGCCCAGACCTGCTCCCCGCGTTGTGTTGTGAGGTGCCCCCCCGTCCCCGCAGCCCCAGCTCTAACCGCGCCGCCCCCTACTCCGCCCGCGCCGCCGCCATTTTGGGCGGGCGAAGGGCACCTCCCGGCGTGCCCCGCGCGCGGCGCCATCTTGGCCGGCGGGGACATGGCCCTGTTCCCGGCCTTCGCCGAGCCCGGGGAGCCCCCCGCCGGCGGCACCGGTGCCGCCACCAAAGGTAAAGGCCTGCAGGCGCCCTCTCTCTCCCCCGCCAGCAGCGCCCCGGCCCCCCGCACGGACCCTGCCGCCCTGGGGGCTGCCCGCAGCCTCCCCCGCGCTGGGAGCGCCCGAGCGAAGCGCCTTTGTGCGCGGGGAGTCCTCGGGAGGGGCGGCCCCTTGCGGGGGGCGGGGAGGGGGGGGCTGCTGCCGGAGGAGCGGTCGCTGTCGCGAGAATTGGAGTATTTCCCGTTGAAGTTTCACCTAAGTAACTGTATTCCTTGTAAAGTTAAACACCATGCTCCTTTGATAGCGTATTTTCCTTCAGTGATTTTTTCCCAGACGCTCTTCATTCTTTGGATATGATAACGTCTTGTGTGGGTGTGATCTGTGGTGAATAAATGTTTCTTTTGTAGTCATAGAATCATAGAATAACCAGGTTGGAAGAGACTCACTGGATCATCGAGTCCAACCATTCCCATCAAACACTAAACCATGCCCGTTAGCACCTCGTCCACCTGTGCCTTAAACACCTCCAGGGAAGGTGACTCAACCACCTCCCTGGGCAGCCTGTTCCAGTACCCAATGACACTTTATGTGAAAATTCTTTTCCTAATGTCCAACCTAAATCTCCCCTGGTGGAGCTTGAGGCCATTCCCTCTTGTCCTGTCCCCTGTCACTTGGGAGAAGAGGCCATCATCCTCCTCTCCACAACCTCCTTTCAGATAGTTGTAGAGAGCAATAAGGTCTCCTCTCAGCCTCCTCCAGGCTAAACAACCCCAGCTCTCTCAGCCGCTCCTCATAAGGCCTGTTCTCCAGCCCCTTCACCAGCTTCGTTGCTCTTCTCTGGACTCGCTCCAAAGCCTCAACATCCTTCTTGTGTTGAGGGGCCCAGAACTGAACACAGGATTCGAGGAGCGGGCTCACCAGTGCCGAGTACAGAGGGAGAATAACCTCCCTGGACCTCTCTAGTTTTCTCTATTCACAGCCTTTCCCCATCTTAAGTGCAAGGCCAGGCAGAGAGCTGGCTCCGAAGCTCCAAATTAGCAAGAGATTTGACTGTTGTGGGGTTTGTAATAACATTATAATGAGTCCTTGGAAAATAGTAGATCATACATAAGTTTTCTGGGAAAATTCATATGTATGCATGTGACTGGGAAATACTTTCTGTGACCAGCTCTTGTCTCGCTGCACACAATTGATAGAGATTGCTCCCTCGTGTTGCCCAGACCTGATGAAGGATGCTTCCTTTCTTAAACTCCAAAAAGGGTCTTAGAGAGTTTATTTGCTGACATTTTCGATATCAACTCCATCTCTGATGGTGGATGCCGGAGGCAGGGCTGTGAAATACTCATCCTTGAGTATGTTAGCTTTGGATGTGTGGTAGAGAAGGTTTGCTTTGGGCAAAAAACCCCAGATTTTGAGTTTGTTTTATTTTCCCTGCTAGCCTTGGGTAACTGAAAAAATGTTTTCTCATTTCCTTGCTTATTAAGCTAAGTTTTGCTTGCAAAGGATATTCTCTTGAAAGGTTATGAGTGAGGTTATGATTCAGTTTGTCATTTTGACTGCCATGGTTACTGTCCAGCAGTTATGTTTTTATTAAACGAGTAAAGAACCCTGTCAGGCATAATGCTAAACTCTGAAGTATGCACAAAGTTTATTAATTCTGCTGGGAGATGTTTTGAACTGTGCTTTTTGGTTGCCACCTTCCACTACCCTTGTGTCTGCCCGTTCTCTGGACACCACAGCAAAAGGAGGCTCTAAGAGAGTTGTATACCTGGGTTTAATTTCTTGTGTGCTTGGTCCAGTCAGTATGGTGGATGTTTGAAGCTTTTAGCAGTAGAGGCTGGGCTTAGCTCCTTGTTCTAAATAATTCTGCATTACCTGCTGATGGCATTGCAGCTGCTGATGCTCAGCCTGCCAGTGCAGAGATGTTCTAGCCACAGTCAGGAGCCTTTCTGGTAATGACACTTGGTGCAACAAGTAGTGGACATAATAAGATCCCGAATTACAGCTTCTAGGAAGAGAGGAGCTGCTCTGCCAGGCAGAGTTACAGTAAAACTCTTTACTAGAAAGGCTTTGTATTTTAAAAGTCTGGCAAGTAAGTTTGTTATGCCTAGTGTGTATCACTGCAGACCATCTGTCTGGATGATCAGATTACACCCAAAAAGATGTTAAGGCTGACTTATGGGATGTAGATTTCAGTTACTAGCACTGTTTGAGTTGCATTTTGATCTACTAGAGGTTCTTTATATGACAATTACTGCCAAAACTTTGAGGAACATTATTTCATTTATGTTTCAGCCAATATTGTACTTTTTTTTAAATGACCACATTTCAGCGTAAGTTATAAAAATTAAGCATTAACTCAGAATCTCGTTTATGATGGTGTATATCAAATTTCACGTGTTCAGCTTGAGAGAACGTAAGAACTTGACAGGCAACTTCGCTGTCTCTCTGATAGATGACTCTTTGCTCAGAGCTGAGCCAAAGTCCATCATAATACGGACATCATAGGGTGTGTTGTGTTTAACATGGTATGCAAAACTGAGGTGTCTTTTGCAGTCATTTATGACTGCTTCATAGTTTTATTGTAAAAGTTGAGGTAATAATGTAAATATGCTGGCTGTGTTTCATTCCTCCGACCACCTGTGTCTTGTACTATCGCAAACCTACCTTTACCATTTATAAACGCTGCTGAAACGGAAGTTGTGCTGTACGCTGTTCCTATCCTGCCAGATTGCTGACTTGCAGCAACCTCTACAGTGCAAAGTAATTTTGTGTATGGTTTCTTACAATTATATTGTGAAGCTTAATTAGTTTTTGGTAGAAGATAAGTCACAACTTTATCAGTAGCCATACTGAACAAAGCAGGGGTAATAATTGAGCCCATTCATGGTGGTAAGGGGTACACAAAGTGTTATTTACAGTCCGAACTAGTCTGTAAGACATTGCAGTGATTTTTTGCTGAGAGCGGATTTTAGGGATTGTGAGAGGCAGCAAAAGGCTTTGCATAACTCTTAAAAATTGCCACTGTTGACAAGCACTGTAGATTCTTAATTTGTTTTCTGTTTGTGAAGGTGTAAAAAGAATGCCATTGGATTGCTTCTACTATTGCGTTCATGAATATGGCTGGTAGAGTAGAACAGTAACAAGTACGTTCATATTGTTACAAAAAAGTCTTTTCTAACTTTTATTCTTTGAGAATGTAAATGTAGTCTGTGAAAATGATAAAACTTCTTAGGCATCTGACAATGAAAAATAGCAAACATGAAAAGGTAGAGATTTAAAGTTTGGAATGCATTTTGATGTTTGAAATTTTGTTTCCAGCTGACTGATTCACTGAACATTATTTACAAGGTGGTTTGTTCTTACATATTGTGTAATGGAAAAAATTGTTCAGTTCTTTCTGAGTATTACATCAGTTTGATTAAATTGTTCAGAAAATACTGTATTTGGAGAATTCTAAATGTTCCCCAGTGTATCCACAGAGGAATATTGACTGTGCTACAGGACTTGGTTCTTGTGGTGTGATTCTTCAGCATTTTAAAAATGCAATTTAATCTCATCTGCTGAGGTAGAACCAAGCTGCAGGTGCAGTCAGGGGATTAACATTTATGGCTCCATTTCTCAAGGTACATTTTACTTGGAGGCCCTAGAACAATAATTTAGAACATAAAAAGTAAACTGTATTCTGCTTGTGCTCACTGTTAGAATCATGTTGCACCAAGTTAGTGAGTGACTTCACATCTGTAAGGGAATAATAGATACTTTCAGGTAAAGTTAAGTCAAAACGACATCTTGGAAGTTAATTTCTAATCATTAATGGTGATAATAGGCATTATCTTGATGTATTTAAAGGCAGATTTCCTATGAAAATGGATCTCATGCAGGTTTGCTGTACGTCTGTCTACCAGCTTACTTCCTCAATCTCTCTTCCTGTTGAGGAGTTCTAACCCTTTCAGTCAAATTTCTTGTGGTGGGAGAGAGAAATGGCAGAAGTAGAGGAGGTCTGTGAAAACCTACATATGCTTAGAAAAGATAAACCTAGCTTAGGTGCCAGGGCTGAGAGAGGCTGTCATGTAGCTTGAGCTGTTACCAGGATGTATGGGCTTGGCAATGAGCACATGTACATCAGTCACCTAATAAACGTCTCCAGAGATCACTGTCTGACGCAGCACAGGCTGTCTCTTGCCCAGCCAGTGGTTAAGGGATGTGCCGAAATACTATAGAAGGGTCTAGAGAACGTAGATAATTCCTGAATATGTGGTAGTAGTGGGGATTGTAAAGGATGGAGGACACAAATCAGAAATCGAGGCTTGATCCTTTTGTGAGCTGCAGGATTAATTTGCTGGGAGGAGGAGAGGAGCGACAATTTTGCCAACTCACTTGTATCTAAGGATGCGGTTCTGGTCTTAAACAGAGAAATATAAAGACAACTGCTTTCCACTATTCTGCCAGTTCAGGTGTAGCCGCCTTTGTTTGAAGTGTGTTTTTTGACTCCTACATGTATGGGGTTGGTCAGCTCTGTGTTTTATTGTGTCTTCTAAAACAGCTGGAGCTTTACTGCTTGCTGTGTTTATTTTCTTCTCCATTCATTTTGTCAGTGTGGTCAATAATGCCATTTTAAAAAGAAATGTACCAGTTGCTTTCTGTTTTTTATTTTTTAAGACTGAAGCTCTTAAGGCTGCTATGGATCCATATCTTCATTTGGAAGTTATGCCAAGGCTCAAGGTTATAAAATTTAGCATGCTTGCTGTTGTATGCAAACTTTTTTTTCCCTAGTGTGGGCTGGTCTGTATCTAACGTGTTTGCACTGATGAATAGTATTTAAAAAAAAAAAAGCATTATCTGCATTAATCTTTGGAAAAACCTGGTATTATGCTCTTGAAATCCATGAAAGCCTGGTTTGATGCTTACAGCATTCTTAAAGACTTTAGATCAAGATCTTAAATATCTTAGACATTTTTCCTAATGATCTGAATAGTCTAAGTCTTGAATTCTGAATGTTGTCATCCATAACTCTGTACAACTGAAGGCAAATTATTTAACTTCATTCTGCTTTCAAGCTTGCTTTTTTAAAAAAAAATGTAACCCAGTGTTTTATTGTCATGAATATTAGTATTAATATATTTGAAGTGATTTTTAAACAATAATTCTTCATTCGAATCAATACAGAACTACCTTACAATAAATTTATTTCTACTGAAAAGTATGATTTATTACGCATTACAAAGGGAAACAATTATTTATTATTTATTTATTTATTAACAAGAACTGACACTCCATGGCTACAGAGAGTATCTTCGTGCCTGAAGTATGTTATTGGAGGTCTGGACAAAGACAAATTAGATCTATTGTCTGGAACTGATGAAATAATTTTAAGGAGACCTGTCTGCCTAATAAGTTACAGTTCTGTGATGTTACGTGATAAAACTTTACACCAGAGACTCTGCCAAACAGTGATTTTTTTTCTGTTTTGTTAGATGTGTCTAGGTAACACAACACAAATCTGAACAAAGATGGGAATATTTTTTAGGGAATTAAACTCACCAAAGGTTTTAGAAGAATGCTTTATGGTAGATTTGCAAGTTTAGAATCATAGACACATGCATAAAATGCAGGCATTTGTGCCGAGGTGGATTAATTTAAATTAAAATTAAATAGCAGATTTTTGTCATATTTATATAGGCAAGTGAGGGTCATGGTTTTAAGGTTTCAGTTTTTATACTAATTTTACATTAATTTGTCTTAAGCATTTTCTGGGGAGGGGGTGTGTGATCTCATGTTGATTTGCAACAAAGCAAGGTGGTGTATTTGCCTCAGGTTTGGTGATTCTGTTTGCCACTTCCATCTGGGAAGTGGTGTGTGTCAGTGTTGTGTGGTGCATGGGTTGGGGCACTGGTGGGAGGTGTGTTCTGGTCGTAAGAGTGCTCTGGATCATGGGTTTGGCTGTACAGGGAGGTGGAAGTTCAAGACCAAGTCCTCTGTGGTTGGGGTAGCAAGGAAGAGTCTCCTGTAAAACAAGAACTGGAGCTTTGCTTGATTCTATGTATTTCTTGATGAGTTTAACTTATCTAACTGTTTTGCAGCCTGCTCTGTTTTAAATTCTTTTGTGGGCAACAATTCAGAGATATGAGGTGGAAGAAAGAATTCTGATATGAAAACCTATTTCTGAAGCAAATACTTTAGAAGGAGGAGAGATGTGTGGTTTGGCAGACAGCAAGTTCGTGCTGTTTAAGGATTAGAGGTCAGTGTAATCAAAAGCAGAAAGAGAGTGTGACAGGAAGAACACTGAGGCAAAATGGTTGTAAATAGCATGGAGAACAGGCAGGGAGACCAAATTTGTTCCTTTTGTTGTTACCTCCTTTGGTCTGGCACCGGAGAGGCTGATGTTGAATTCTGTGCTTATGTAAAAATAGTATTTACTTTGTATGCTAGAAAAACTCGCATACTTAGAAGAATTCTAGAAATGAAATCTCTGGCGAAAATGGTTATAGAAGTTTCAATAACAGTGAAATTTTGGCCAAAATATCCCTCTCCACATCTTGTCAGTATCAGATCCTATCCTGTGGCTGAGATTGTCAAGGTGTTGATACAGAATGCTTAATGCGAAGTAATATATCAAAATTGCCATCAATTAGCCTTTTTTTTCAGACTATTTAAAAGTGTAATAGTATTTTGGTGGTTAGAAAACTGAGAATCCGGTGGCATGTTTTGACCTCATATAAAACACTTGAGTATTTTTATCAGTAATGGGTGTCCCTATCAACAAAATAGTGTTAAAATTATTTTCCATCCAGTGAATAAATTATATTTTTATAGCTTTATCTAAGTTGTATTGTATTCATAAACTGCACCTTTCATTTAATTATGCCCTTCAATACTGTTTCAATGTTAATCTTTAAATATGTAAATATATACATATTGGTATAGTGATTAATACATGTAAAATATATGAAGATTCATTAGAAGATCTTGTATAATTATGCACATATAACATTTATATAATACATAAATAAAAAGTTTTACATGGACAGATATTTTTTTAAAGTACATAGTAATGTATGAAACATCTGCTTTCAGCATGTACTTTTAAGTCTTACGATATTGAGGGTTTTAAAGCTTAGATTGATATCAAGGGAGGATTCCAGCTTCCAAATATTTTACTTCATTACAACCTAGAATAAAGACAAGAGTGTGAGATATCTCTAAATGGAAATTTCATGGACTGCTTTCAGATGCTCAGTTGTTAAAGGTGATGTAGTGACATTTGCTGTGAATTCAGCTGATTAGATTAATGACCCAGCTTTAGAAAGCACAGCAGCTAATTTGTACTTTTCTTTACCTGCAGATTTGGACTGGCTTAGTAACCCAAGCTTCTCTACAGAAGATGCGCTATTACTGCATCAGCGCACTACAGAAGTTACAGATCTCATCCCTGAAAAATCACCGCTAATAAGGTAGAGTATACTTTGATATATTTTAAAATAGCCTCTTTCTTATGTCCTTCTTATCTTTTTTTTTGTGTGAAACCAAAATCGGGAGCTTCTAGGGCTGCTTTTCATTCCACTGTTCAGTATTTAAAAAGGCCTGAACTGAGTCATATATAAAAGAATGAATAATACTTCCATGTCCTTCAACTTAAAATAATGAGAAATTATACTTATGCAATTACATTCCCATTTTTTCCCCTCACAGCTGCATTTAAATCGTTATTATTTCGGAATGGAAAGGGAACTGAGTGATCATGATTCTTCATTAGCTTTTGAATGTCCTAAGTGACCCTTGAAACCGCGTAAAGATTACGCATCATCTTTGTGATTCCTCTGTGAAAACCAGTTCAATCAGCCATTCCACAGTTGAATTTTTTACTTTTTAAAAGCTAGTTGGAGATGTGAATTAATGTATCAGGTTGTGCGACTGTGTAGAACATGCTGATCACTGAAGTGGGTGATGCTATTCTTTTACAAAAATTGGCTTTAAGCAGCCACATTTGCTGAACAACTAGTTTTAGTACCTTCATTAGAATAGTTGTTATATTTGGCATATCTACACTATAATTAGCATGGAATAGTTAATGGAATCAAGTTGCAGCTGCCAAGTTAAAAAATTTGGTTACTTTTAATTTGATACAAGCTTCTGTGTTTACGGTAAGTTGATGGTCATGTTATACCATGTCTTTATAATAACAGTCACAGCTGGATACATCTTTTCCTATACATATTCTTATATTTACATGTATTGTGTGATTGAATTGCCCTCCCTGTTCTGTTTCTAGTTGTATATTCTGCTTGTATTTCCTCAAATCTTTTCAGGACTTAACATCATACAATTAATAAATTTACAAATTGTCATTCGGACAGAATGACGTAATAAACTTGCCATATTTAGTCTTTGGAAAAGAACGTTTCAAAGAATAGTGTACAGAGAAACGTTTAATCTTTTTGCTTGCTACTAGGGTACATTCTCAGTTCTATAAAAACTAGTTACTCCAACATAGTTGATGTTTTTTGAGCTGTTTTGATTTGATTATTTTGGTTTGGGGGAATATGTGTTTGTTTTAAAGGCCTGCTAATGGTTTTCCCATGGTTTCTTTTTTCTTAGTGCCCTTAAATAAATTGTGTAAGTTTATTTTTTGGGGTGCCTTGCTTGTAAAAGGCTGCATTTTCTTTTATTGACTTATTAGGAATACTGAGACGTGTCACTCCTTTTATTGAATGATTCCAGAGAAACTGTTTAAAAAGAGCTTGTGCTTTAGTTAAGGGGTTAGAGACCCTCAATATTTCAGTTGACTGTTAAGTATAGGAGTGTGTGTAGTATGTACAATGATATACCTGTGTTTTGCCAAAACTGTCTTTTCTGTTCTGTCAGTTGTTTTGTGTATGGACTGTTTGGTACTACCTTATATTACATCATAACACTAATTCAGCAGTCATCAAAATTTGTTCTTTGATCGGCGAAATCTGAATTTCTAATCCAGAAGTGATTTTAAAAGTATATATTTGATACTTCTTATATACATCATAAAAAAAACAAGGAAAAGAAAAAGTACAGACTTTTTTATTTTGCAGGTTACCCTGGAAGATTTCTCATCCTTTTGGCTTGACTTAAATTATCTTAGCAAAGTTAGGAAATTTTATCAGCTGAGTCATCTTCTTTAATTTGGCAAAGATGACGGATATTTATACAGATCGCACTTTAAAATGCTTTTGACAATTAAAAATTTAAGACTGGTTGTCAGTAATTCCAGCAGCTGAAAAAATATAGTTGTTATTCAATGTGGATTTATATCATTTTCATTGTATGTGGTGCTGCTAACTCTCTTGTCCAAAAATACAAGGAGAGTAAATTTAAATGGTAAAATGATTCTGAACTTCCTCATGGTGGTATTTCTTAACAGTTTTACTACTTGAATATATAGATGTATATATAATAAGATAGATATTCTTGCTTCCAAGCAGGACAGCTTCAAGATCAGAGTTGTCAGGGGAAAGCGATACAGATGAGAGTCTGAAACAGTCAAGTAGGAAAAGGAAGAAGAAAAAGAAAAAGCATCACCATTATAAGAAGACAAAAAAGAAAACCAAAGGGGACTCCAGCAGCAGCGAATCGGACCTGGACACTAAGCACATCAAGGACAAAGCCTCAGGAAGTGGCAGAAATCACAAAAAGGAAGCAGCAGCTAAGTATGTATTTATTAATACTATGCCAGATGTAAATTCATTGTGGTTTTGTACTTGTCTCTTCAACTTTGAATGAGATTCTTGCCACAGGTGGGTTTTGTTTTCTAAGCTGTGTATGACTAAATCTACATTCAGAGCAATGAAAACAGAATTAGAACCAGAGTCATATCTGAAAAACTGTGACTAAAGTATTCTGTGAAGTACTGTTCTGCAGAACAAATCATGCTATGGTGGTAGTGAAGTATATTTTTAGTCACGTAGAGGGTTATGTTGAGTTTGTGTAACATCTTGTTTCCTTTCATGGATGTTGCCTTGGGAGAGTTTGGAGAAGGGTTGCATTGAACATGAATTTTAATTACTGTAGAAGTTGTAATACACAGCTGTGTTTGCCTTGTAAATATAACTTCTTCACAGAGTTAGCATTTCCTTTTTTCATGTTAAGGCAAAGTTTGTTGTACGATTTAACAGTTATTTTATGTCTAACCATTCATTGTTCTATACTATGTGCTTCATACTTACTCATGGTACATCTAGATGGGTAATGGAACAATTGAAATTGTTTTGCTAGATCTTTTTTGTTAATTCCAGGAGCCTTAAAGTACTACGTAATTAGTGGAGGTGTCATTTTTATATAGAATGGGAAATGCTGCGTCTAGTGACTAGCGTGATCTTTAAGCAGCAACAGAGGTTCTGTGAACACACTGCATGTTCAGTTCTAGCATACATAGCATACTTTTCTCAGTCTCTTGGGTTTTGATCATTTCATTCAAAGTAGCCCAGTCTGACTGGCTGTGCACATCATCTTACAATAGCCACATATCTCATCATGTTTTCTAGTTTGAGCAGCCATCTTGCTTCTCTTTGATTACCTAGTTTCTACTTTTTTATTTCAGCATCAATAGCTCTGTCTCTAATTCATAGCACTGCAGTTGCTCCCGGGGACAGTGAAGAACTGGTAGAATTGTTGTTACAGCTGGGTATAGTCCAGGCAGTCCTTGACTCTCCCCCAGTTTACTACTTTTCCCAAGACAGATTAACCATGAGCTGTGGGCATGTGTCTATCGCAAGGGATCTTGCCAGTGTTTCCCTGTGGAAGAATGGTAGTGGGTCTGGAGGAGTTGGCTGATGCCTGTAGATGCTCTCACTGCCTCCCCTGTGAAGACTCCATTGCTGGCTTGTGGCAGCTAAGGCTTACTTGGCTGTGAGGGACCACAGTAAAAATCATTGGGATGCTAAAACCATTCTGCTCTGTCTAGACACTTGTGTCTTTGTTGGAAGGGTGTCTGGGCTGGATGGAATGGACTTACATGCTGAACATAGGCCGACCAGCCAATGCTTTGCTCAAATAAAATTGTTGAAGTTCTTTCAGGGTGTCTGTTTTCACTTCTTTACATAAATTGTTGACCCTGAGAGAATACTGAGTTTTCAAGATACTGTTTCTGAAACCTGAACCACAAAATCATTCTAAATGCAGTGGATCTTGTGAAATTTTAGAAAGCTTCTCAAGACTATAAAACTAATTTATTAAGTTACATACTTGTAACATGAATTCAGATTGGAAGTTCCTAGTTGTCTACAGTTCCAAGGCGGGTGGCAATTTCCACTTAAGTTCGGTTGTATAACTACAATCCAAAAAGCACTTGATACACTCTTTTATCAAATGCACAGGTATAACTATAGTTAATTAACATAATATCTTACATATTATCCTCTTTTTCTTAGATTTAGTATCTTACTAAGACAAAAGTAAATTTTAGAAGTAGTAATATATGGCGTTCAGATTGTAGTTTTCCAAGCAGTTGATTAGTTAAATCTGGTTATTACCTTTCATGACTCTAAATCCAGTTTTTGGAAGTTCAAGGACTGTTTGTTTTGTTTTGATGATCTCTTTAGTGTATTTCTAGTTGTCTTTTTCAGAGCATATGGCTGACTTTGCAGTAGTGGATCATATACCATTACTTCGAGTAAATTGAATTATTATGAACTACAGAAATGCTCTGTTTCCTGGGGTTTGTAAATGCTGAATATGTGCACAACTGTTTAGAATATATTGCTTTTCCTTTTCTGCAGTCTAGATAAGAAAACATCAAATCTTACCAGCAATCGCTTTATTTGGCTTGATGATATCCAGACTTTAACAGCAGAAACCTTCAGAATAGACAAGAAACCAGACCCTGCAAACTGGGCCTACAAATCCCTGTATCGAGGGGACATAGCAAGGTACAGTATGTTGACCTCTACTGGTATTTGAGCTATCATAGAGTCACTATGTCAAAATTCATTAACTTGGGTCTAGCTCTGAAATTTTTATGTAGAAGATGAGAAAATAAGATAAATGAATAGTTTATTTCAAAATTTAAATTTGCACTGGGAATAAATACTTTAAAAGGCAAAAGATACTGTGAAATTGGGATAAAGTAAATGATTTTAATTAAAAAAAATTCTGTGTGGTAGACTGCAGGCAGGTGAGCTTGTACAACTACTATCTAGAGGTAGCAACATGAGGAAGATTGCAAAGTATGGTCTTGAGGTCAGAAATCATGGATTCTGTTGTGTGTGATCTTTGGGCAAGTGTCCCTTGTGATCTCTGCTTCTGTTTCTAAAAGGGAAATGAAATACTGATTATTTCGTACAAGATTTGCCAAGAGGTTTACTTAGTTCAGTAGTTTGATATCCTTGTAAAACACAGTTCAGGTACTTTCATGTTAAACAGATTCTGTTAGGTGACTCAGACAGTGTACCAAAGGATATCTGTCTTATGCATTGTTACATTTCAAATGAGGATAGATGAAATTGCACATTCAAAGTTCTTAGTGGGTTTCTGGTACTATGGTCACCCTTCAGAACATTTCCTCAAGTTAATGGCAAAGCCCATCAAAAGGAGCCTACACTGACCTTGTGGGTTATGTATGTAAACTTACTATGTGACGTTCTCAAGGAAAGTTGTTTACTGTATTTTAAAAGTTATTATTTGTCGAGGAGGGAGGACTTACAGGTTTTATTTTTATACTGTATGTATTTTTTAAGGAAAATTACAGTTCATTGCAATTTTCTGCTACTTTTGGATTCTCAGCTGTTGTTTGGGATGAAAAGTGTTATTTTAACATTGCACATCACTATGTCTGCAACTGAAATAGTGTTCTTGGTAATATTTTAAGATGACATTTTCCTTTCTTAATCCTTAGGCTTATTGCAGCCTTTGTGAACCTCGTCTCTCTCTCTCTCTCTCCACTCCCCTGTTTTGTTCTCCACTCCTTGGCATATAAAATGTATAGAGGCTTAGGGATACAGAAGGGTATTACTGGACTGAACTACTGATTTCTGATTTTTCAGTTTAAAATCTAATCTAAATAGCCTTAAATAATTCTGTCTGTTGCTCTTCTTCCAAATTTGTCCACATGGCTTAAAATGATAGGATGAAAAATTAATTTTTCTTCTGCTGATAGATACCATTGAACTCAGAGGAACCTTATTATGATAAGAAAAGTTGTGATGGCCCTGAAAAAAAAGAAAATAAAGTCTTAATTATGGAGAAAGTTACCAAGTACTTGCATTTTTGAAGGTCTGTCCATAAATTATTTGATTCAGTTTGAGTTAAAATACTTACTCATGCTTTCTTTCAGAAAAAAGGTATCTTTTCTAACGTGTACTTCAGAAGATGTTTAATTGTATTTTTCTTTCTAAGATATAAAAGGAGAGGAGAGTCTTGTCTTGGCATAGATGCAAAGAAACAATGTTTAACTTGGGACAGTTCTGCATCAAAAAGGAAGCAATTACAGAGACGACCTGAGCGCTACTTCACAAAGGACAATGTGAAGATGTTGAATATAGATGGGATTCCTGTCTGCAATAAAAGTTCGCCACCTGACTCAACTGCTTTTATACCAGTTTTACAAGTGGAAATTGATGATCCTTCTGATACAACGGAGGTAAACCCTCTTGGGATTTATGATCCATCAACTACAGTGTGGTTGCAAGGAAAAGCGTGCAAGGGTGCAGACCATGAATCTGTAAATACGCAGCAAACAAATCAAGATCCTGGGATCAGCATTAACTCCATTCTAATGACAAAAGTGGAAGAACATAACAAGAAAGTCAGAGAAAACCCAAGAGATGTTAATGCGTGGATGGAATTTGTTTCTTTTCAGGTATGTGTTCTGAAGACCTGGTTGTAATAAGTACATGAACATTATACTATAGTTTCCTTTGTTTAGGACTGAATTGTAGAATCGTATATATCTTCTGTCGGTAAAGAATGAACTGTTTATTAATCTTCACAAATGTCAGTGTTCTTCTCATGATTCTAGGATGATTCTTCCTAATGTTGTCATTATTTCTTTTTTAAGGATGAATTAGTGAGAGGACCTAGCCCTTATGCAAGTAAGGGAGAGCAGGAAATAAGAAGAAAATCATTGAAGTTAATCTTGGAGAAGAAACTGGCTATTTTAGAGAGGGCAATTGAAAGTAATCCCAGTAATGTTGATCTGAAACTTGCCAGGCTGAAGATTTGCACAGAATTCTGGGAACCACCATCTTTGATCAAAGAATGGCAGAAGCTGATTTTCTTACATCCCAATAATCCAGAGCTGTGGAAGAAATATCTCCTGTTCTGTCAAAGTCAGTTCACGACCTTTTCTGTTTCAAAAATCAATAGTCTGTATGGAAAATGTTTGACTACATTGGCAGCTGTACAGGATGGCAGCATGGTGTCACATCCTCTACTGCCTGGTACAGAAGAAGCTATGCTAGGTAAGGTTCTTTCCATTTCATGTTAAGGTCAGAACGATCATCATAGGAGTTGACCATAGTCTCTACAAGAACAGAGATTCCTATGTATTACAGGAAATTTTTATTCTCTTCGAAGTGCCTGGCATACTGATTTCTTAGCTGAGAATTAAAGCAGATATTCCAACCAAATATGGATATAGCAGATGCTTTTGTTCCCAAGAAGAGTTTGTGGTATAACATCTAGTAAAGTCTAACGTGTTGAGTGGTTTACAGTAGAAATGTCAAGGCTGGGGTATTGCAGCCAACAGCCAAGATATGTGCTTTTATATTTGAAAACTGTTCATTAAAAAAAAAAAAGAAAAAAGTTGACCTGTGAGAGAAACAGTTATCTCTTGTTCAAAAGTTTATAGTTAATAACTTGAATACAGAAAAAAGAAGGAACATGGTTGGGAGGTCTGATGTGACATTTTCTTGAGCGTCCCAGTTTGTAGATGGAGAATTCTAAACTAGAATACCATGTGATTATGCCTTTTTGTATTTATTGTATGCATGTATCTACCACTTATAATTTATTACATTATTACCCTTAGAAGGAAAAGTAGTCAGATGGTTAGGAGGCTGGACTGTATCCAGGGAAGAAACGAGTTCATGCTTGGTTCTGGCATGGGCTTTAAATTTATTCAGAGCTAAATGACTTAACCTCTCCCATTTGAAAATTTTTTTCATTTTGAAAATTTTCCTTTTCTACCTTGGAGGGTCATTATGGTTATTATGAGTATGTGGTTACTATGAATACATTGAGTAGTCAGAAATATTAGTGTAATCACGAATATATTTGAGGTTTTCTTTTCCTTTTAAAAATTGTTTTAAATCTAGAAAAGACTACTACAAAGCAGTCCATATTTCTTCATATGTGGCATAGTCCAAGGAACCTCTATTTTTATCCAAGCCCTATAACTGCTGTTCAAGCAGCGATGCTATCTGTTATCCAATATCCAGTCTAGACTTCTAGATTAAGATGCTTGGTTACAAATTACTTTCAGGTGTTCAGATCTCTTATGGTTTTCAGTTAATTCACCTTGGATCAAGCGCCGGAAAAAGCGCTGTAAAGGAAAAATCCTCTGCTGGCAGGTGGATATTGTACTGCCTGATAGCTTCTAATTGCTTATACTGTCTCCAATTTCCAGCACTTCATGCATTTACTACAATGAATGGTTCTCGGACAAATGTTTTATTCAGCGTCTTTTTTTTTTTTTTTTCCAGACAGGAAGGTTTTATTTTCATTTTGTTTTCCAGCACGGAAAATATTTGACTCATTAAATACTGTTCATCAACTGCTATGAGAAATCTGTGTTTTTTAATGGCATTCCTTTAACTAGTTAACTATATTAGATTGATTGACATTTTTCAAAATGCTTGCTAGTAATGTCTGTAGGTATGTTAAAATGAAAATTTATTGGTGTTTCTGTTTCACTCTTAATGTTGTGTTGTTCTGTACTAAGACTATAGTTATTTGTTAATGAACACTGAGGGTTTGGGGTTTTTGGTTTCATTGGTTTTGTTGTTTGGGTTTTTTTGTTTGTTTGGTTTTTTTTCACCTTTGGAATTTGAATGATAGGAGTGGAGAAATTTCCAGTCAGGAAACTTCTTGATCGGAGAATTTTTATTAGTGACTCAACTCTAATTCTTGGGCTGAATTTGAACCAACAGCGTACTTTAGCAGGATTACCAAGTTGTTTGTTAAGATAAATATGCTAAGAGTTTCACAAATTCATTATGAGGTGAATAGCAGTGTTGATGTATTATAGGTGTGTTATCTTCCGCCTTTGACCTTTGCTAATGACAAAGCAGAAGAACTAATTTGAAATAGTGGTGGATCATGCCATCTAGTGTTCAGTTCAGCACACAGTGCTATCTGCTTGGAAATAAGCGGGTCACTTTTTAAAATGTGAAGTCTAAGAAAGCAGATAAAAATGGGTTTAAAATTATGGATCAGTTTTTAGTTTAATTTTGAGATAGTAATTTGTAGTATTTTAAATTTACTAGGATCTGTTAGCATAAAACAAATGAAGGTAAGCATAAGTAAATTTTGTTGTTGAAAGGGAGTCCTATTTTTTTAATTATGCCTACCTAGTTGATGAAAAACATCCTTATCTTTTAGGTCAGTTCAGCTGTAGAAGTGTCTTAGCATCACGGACTAATTAAGTATGTATGCATGCTGAGTTCAGCTTTTACCACAAAGAAAATGCTGATCTTCACGTTTCTTCAAATATAGTTTTCTTTTTTATCATGCAGAAAATCGTATGCTTTCATTTATTTTTGTCTCCGGTTTGGCAGCAAGTCTCTACAATCAGACTATTTTAATCAAAGTTCATCTGTTTGAAGCTGAGAAAGAAGGGAAGGACAACTTCTTCAGTGTCAGTTGGGTACTGAAATTGATAGGGAAAGTGCCTAAATGTATTAAAATGCTTCAAAAGATTCCAGTGTATACTTAAACATACTCTTTTTGTTTAAGTATCTTTAGACATCTCAGATTCTTTGTTATTGGAAAGAATCATTGAATTAGCAGGAAAATCAGATGAAATGCCTAGTTTTTTTATTCTAGATGAATTTGAATTTTTATGTGCACTCATCTGATGTATTCAGATTTACAAGTGAAGGGAGTAAATAGTTTGCCACTTAGTATTAAAAAAATGAGATGATCATTAGAAACAATTGATGCTAATGTATGCTGTTACATATATGTATTTAGACACTTAAATATTTTAATTGTTTAATATCCCCCAAATGAAGAAGACTAAGAAGAACTGTTTTCAAAACTGTCAGTGAATTATTTAAGTCTTGATTTATGGGTTTGGGGTTTTTTGTAAGCTGATTAAGATTATTTAAAGCAACTTGGGTTTTGGACAGCAACAGTTTTGTTAAGACTTGAATGTGATTTAGAGTGATGGAATATCTCTGAAATGTCCTTGAACTACCTGGTAATAGAGGTGTTTATAATACCTGCTATTTCTCCAGCTCTTTCATTTAAGACTCTTATTGCTAATACATGAATAGGAAAATTGGGGCTGTGCTTCCGTTTTGAAGCTGAGACTTGAGGCTTGGTGTGTAGGAAGGATATAGCAATGATTGTGGAAGTAATTTGTTGATGGTCAAGGGACAGGACACTTCACTACTTTCAAGCAGTAATACTTTGGCCAAAAAAACCAGATGTCTCTTAACTGAGTTCTCATATAAAAGAAAAGAAAATAGGTATAGCAGTTGGAATGAAAATGGTATATTACTGACAGGTTATAAGTGCAACTATCTTATACAAACGTTAGGCAACAAGGACATTTGTTGTAGTCACTTGCAGTGTGAATTGTAATAATACCTAGCATCTACAGAGCGCTACAACCCACTCTGACAGATGTTGGGTAAAATGAAGTTGGGACCTGTGCGTGTATCTTTTATTCATCAGCGAGGGCCGTGCATTTGTGGCATAAATAAAGTCATCTATTTGGTGTATTTAAAGCAGGTGGTCTTCATTAAACTACAAAGATTTTGATAGGCGTTTATGCTAGTTACTCCCTGTGGGTACTGTTCTAAAACAGTTATCCTCTACAGCACTTCATGTATACTTTTTGTGTAGTTGTGGGCTGTATTAAAATACCCTGCAGTAAAATTAATTTGAAATATTACAATTTTATCTCTTTACAGCTATATTTATTCAGCAGTGCCACTTTCTGAGACAGGCTGGCCATTCCGAGAAAGCGGTGTCTTTGTTTCAGGCTCTGATTGACTTCACCTTCTTTAAACCTGACAGTGTGAAAGACCTGCCAACAAGGGGACAGGTAGCAATTTCCATTTAAATGCATGTGTGTCCTTGGGGTTACAGTGAATGCTATAATAAAAAAAATGTTGATGTATTTTTAAGGACATAGGGAAATATTTTGAATCACAGCTTCGTGGCTCTTCATAGTGATGCTTGCATTGGAAAAATGCTTGTCAGTCCTCTGAAACTGCATGCCAAATGGTTGCTTCTACTGTATGTAATAGAAGTGTGATTATCAGCCATGAATGGACATGTATGACCTCTTTTTTTTAATTAAATAAGATGGGGGAAAAAAAACCCAAAACATTTGATTGACCAAAGTCTGTGTCTGATCAGCACTTCCCCTGCTTCTTGTCCCCAGAACTGCTGTGGTTTTGTTACTGTTGATGGAGAAGGCTGATAGGAACTATAGTCTCTTCCTGTTCCAAACAGTTCTTTCAGATGTTTGTTCTCTGTTATCGGTTGTTTTCAGTAATTCTTTGATAGCTACATTAGCAATATCTTCATGCTTTAAGTTATCTTTTATTTGACTCATGAGATTCCATTCAGCTTATTCTGTTAAAAATACTAACTCACTTTTTCTCTTGATTCGCTTAGGAGAATGTTGAACATGCACCCCAATAATAATTAGTAAATTAATATTCAGAGGGGGCTGTTGCCAGTGTGGCTGGCACTGAATTGTTGGGAACCGCTTCCTTTTCAATGCGTGGTAGAGAGGGCTACTAGTTGGGCAGCTGGGCTACTGTAGAGGACAGAAATTGAATTTCCTTTCATTACCTCACCTTCTTCCCCAGCAGTCACTACTGAGACCCATTTATTATTTTTTTAAAATTTTTTTTGAGCTCTGGATGAATGCTGTTGCCTACTAATGGAGCACTCCTGTAGTTGAAATAATAGTGGTATCCTTTTAAAGAGCCAAAAGTTCAGAATTCAATCATAATTATCATGCAGAACAGGAGATTTGGTATTGTTACAGAGGCAAAGCTGGAGTTACACTTCCAATCTGTTGAAAAACTGCAAGATTATCTGTAATGTTTAAAAACTTAAGAAAGCAGGATGGAAAGGAACATCAATTTAAAAGGACAATGTTTAGTTAGGAAGGTACTAGTCTTGAAAATAGGGAAATGCCAGATTTACAGCTGATCGCACATTCTGCCCTCTCACAGAAGCGTTATGACTCAGTCTTCAGTTACTTGTTTCTGTACTGTTTTCACAGTTCACTTTCTCGGTTGAAGCAAAGAATAAATCCCTGAGGAGCAGGATGAGATTTTTCAGTTGCTTTAAGCCCTGCGTTTTCTGATATATTGACGCTTGATTTACCTTAAATTTTATTGTTAATATTTGTATTATTATAAATTTCATTGTTGTAAGTTTTATTGTTCATATTTGCATTGTTGTAAATTTTATTGTTAATATTTGTATTAAACAATCACATCTCCAATGTACAAGCCAAGTTGTGGTACACAGCAGAAGCATGTAATAGGAGAGAGGCAGTCGTTAGATCTAAGTGCACGTAACGCAGGGGAGGAATTGATGAATCTAAAGATGACAGATTGCATATAAGCAGTGACAAAGTCAGAACTAGACTGGACTTCAGACTCACTGGAAAGTACCTGAAGTTGTTCACCACCATGAAATAACTTACTGATCTTTTCCTCTTGTCCTCAGTCCAGTCATGTTGATGACCAACTGTAACGTTTTGCTTTGACCGGAGGTGTACGATTGTCTGAATTATCATTCTGTTAGTCATATTCTTTATGGTCCTGTGGAAGACAGGGTGGAGGGGAGATATGTTTTCAGATAGCCACATCTTGGGGACTTTGGATTCTTATCCTTGAAGAATCTGTATGGGACATTTGGCACAAAAGTCTTTTGCTTTCTTTAAAGCTTTGTACCTTTTGAAAACATTTTTTTACGTTCATGAGAAAAGTTGATGAGAGTTGCTGTGCCACAGGCATAATTGGAGTGCTTAGTTGTTCCTGCTGATTCTTGAGCAGCATCTAACAAAGTCTTTAGTTACAGAAATAACACCCAGGCAAGAGATAGTAGGGCCTGGAAAACCTAAGTTGACCCTTGTAGTGTCTGTACAACAGCACAAATTATTTTTCTGCATGTTCTGTTTTGCTTCCCCCTGCCCAAAACAACAGGTGGAATTCTTTGAACCTTTTTGGGATAGTGGAGAACCACGAATTGGAGAAAAAGGAGCAAGAGGCTGGAAAGCATGGATGCACCAACAAGAAAAGGGTGGCTGGGTTGCTCTTAAGCCTGGTATGTCCATGTCGATATTTGTAGTTGTATGTCCACATGTTCTTCTAAACATTCTGGTTAGAATGATACCAGCTGATTCTTATATTTTTGCATACTAGTTTTTAAAAATATTTACCAGGATTAAGGTAAATTGCATCACACTTCACAGAGTTAAGTACGTGTTCCGTTGTTTATGGAATATTGTCCTTCCTAGGTATGAGAATTTAGGGTGAGGATGGCATATTCTCTGCTGTGTTGAAAAGGCTGAAGGTGCGAGTACTTGGTTGAGACCCATGCCCATGTAAAGAGGAAGGAAGCCACTTCCCTTAACTCTTTCATCATATTGGTAGACCAGGTAGAATTGTAGTATTAGATGATAGTTGCCTCAAAGGTTCCTAGCCTAAAGATTTTATTTCTAGAATCAGATTTCAGTGTCTTATACCAAATGATACAGTAGAAATAGGTGGAAAAACTTTTCTAGCTCTTTGTGATGCAGAAAATGAAGGAATTGCATCTTCACTTGGCTGGAGAGCTTCCAGGTGAGCAGGGGTGCAGAAACCCCCTCCCTGCTGCTGAGTGCCACTATGTCTTCTGGTCTGCAGTGCTGCCACTAATGTCAGTCCAGAAAGATAATAGTAAAAGTGGGATGTAGTTAAGCGCTTTGTCTGGATTTAACTACATTGGTTGCTTCAATTGCAGATTTTAATTAAAATGTTGAAAATACCAGGTATTTTAAAGCAACCTTGCCAAGCTTTGTTTGCAGTGTTAAATGTTAATGTACTGCTTTTTACTTACAGTGGTTTTCTGAAAATGTTTTATGCACACGGGTATTCACAGAGCAAACTTCAGTCTGTGTGCCCAGGTATGAAGTGAAGAACCTCAGTTCTACAAAAGGAGACTGCCTCTTGGCTACTGCTTGCAAACTGCTTTTTATAAAAGTGGGCCACAGCTTGTCTCCTATATGAGAAAGCCTGAGTGCTGACAATGATTCAGTGGTTTAAAAGGTTTGGAAACTTGCTAATCTTACAGAGTTGGTGTCAAAACCCAGAACTGTGGTCTGGAAATTCTCATCTCTGTCTTATATCTGTTTTATTAACACTGTGTTTGTTTACATTTTTAAAGTAGTTAAATTGTGCATTGAGTCTGGTCTTTGGATTGGCAGGATTAATTTTTCAGTTTTTCCTTAATAATTTTGGGTGTCTTGATTTGGTTTTAGATGATGATGATGATGAAGAGATAGATGAGGATCAAGAAATAAAGGATAAAACACTCCCTAAGTGGCACATTTGGTTAGATATTGAATATTCTCGTGAAGCGAGGCACTGGTTACCTTGGAGGCCAGACAAAACCAAAACGGAAACTGAAGAGGAATGTGAAGATCCAGAAAGACAGGTTGCTATGATACAATAAAACAAGGGGAGATGATAAGACGAATTATCCTTTCATTTGAATTCATTGCCAATGAATATTTTAGAGGAGTGATCCTTTTCTTTGTTTGGAAAAAAATATTTTCTGTATTTGGAATTCAAAATTTATGCAAGGTTTCATGCTGAGAGTGCTAAAAGCCATAGGAAGCTCATGGCAACCTTTGGAAAGGGCAGTAGATAAACTGCCTGTGCTGCTCTGTGGTTTCTCTCATCTGTGTGTGGACATGTCACAGAAATCTGTGTTTAAGATGATCATGCATTAAACAAAGGTTTTGTTGCCTTCAAGTGAGATAGATGGATTTATTATTTTTTTTCTTCTTGGCGACAGGTCAAGTCAGACATTGATTTTTCAAGTAAAAATGTGTTAGAATTCCCTAGGCAGTAATATCTTTCAGACCTTCATTGTGTAAGTTTTCTGTGAAGGGCTTTTGATAACAAATTTTTAGTCTGACTGGAAAAGCACGTTAATTTGTCTGTTTTTAGTTTGAATTCTGTTACCATTTAATGGTGGTAATTGATCTTTATTGACTTGAAAAGGTTTTTAATTACATAAATTACAGGTTTGCTAATTTCATTTGCATAAATTAACAGTTTGGGGTTTTTTCTTTACTTTTTTAGGTATTATTTGATGATCTTGGACCATCTTTAATCCGGATTTCTAGTCTGGATCTTCAACACCAACTTCTGTACTCATTTTTGCAATTCCTGGGAGTTCCCTGTACAAGTAAACTCTTTCCTTCCAATCTCTATATTGCCATGGATGAAAATAACATATTTGACAGTGTGCTTTCTGATGAAAAGCCACTGACTTCTGTTGATTGTCCACTTTCTGGATTCAACAGTATTGGTCATATGGACACGATGCCACGACGGAGACATCATATAGGGCACTATAAAGAAGGAGAGGAGTTCATACAGAATGTTTTTCATGTTCTATTCCAGCTATTTCCAGGAAAGGAAAAATCTAACCTGTCCCTTTGTTGGTTACAATATGAAATATTTAAGGTAATGAGAAATCTGCGTATACTCAACTTTTGTGATGTGTGGCTTTCTTGTATATTAATGTTTATATTGAGTTAAAATAAATATTGATGAAAATTCAAGTCTTGTAGGACTAAGTATTCAAATCAGAAGATGAAGATTGTGCTGGGGGTAAAAAAGCCTCAACCTTTTTTTTTCAGTCAGTGCTAAACAATGGCATACATTTAGCAGTATTTTTTTGCCGTCTTGGATAAGTGTTACTATATGGTACATTGCGTCCATTTCTGTCTTCCATACGAGTAATTTTTTACAAGACAAAGTGAGTCAGTCAAGTTCTCTAACCAAACTGTTCTACAAAGTATATAATCCCCAGTACCATGGTATAAACACTTTATCCAGAAACTTAGTACTTCATATACAAGTTACATGTGTAGTGTTATTAAAAGAAAAAACACCTTATCACTTGAATATGGATTTATTTAAGTGAAGCTACTCTAATAGGTGCCCACAAGAGGATGAGTGTCCATGTTGTCTTCCTAATGCTTCAGAAAGTTTAGTGTTTTCTTTCTGTATGGAGAAGTTCTGTCTCTTACTGAAATGCTACCTGACCAGAATATCTCCTGCAATCTTCCCATCTAATCTCCACATTTGTCTGTCAGCACATTCCCCACTGTGAAAATCTTCTTGGAGGTTTAATTGTGCTAGTCATAAACTGCATCTGGCGAGTCAGGATCATTTATTTTCCTTTTCTTGACTATCACAGGTTAGCAGCTCTTCTATTCGAACAGTTGGCATTTTAAAATAGTGAAATTTGGTATTACTTAATGGCAGTGGCGGGAATACAAATGATAAGACTGTGCAGTTTGGCTGTGTTGGAGGGAGCTGACAACAGGCAGTGGTGGCAACTTAGAGTACTTGGGAGCAACAGATCTTGCTGGTGGTGAAATATGGAACAATATGAAAACAAACACGTTAACGAAATTTTAAAAATGCTGTGAGGTTTGTTTCTTTTTTTATTTCCCCTTTCTTCTCTTATCTCTCTCAACAGTTATTCTGTTTATTCTCCCCTGCAGGTAGTTCAGTGTCTCCAAACAAAAAAAAAGAAGAAGCTGAAAGCACAAGGGAGGAAGAGTAAAAAGTTGGCCAAGAATCTCCTTAAAGCCCCTGACAACCGTAACCACCTTTCTCTCTGGAAACTGTATGCCTACCTAGAATGGCTGCTTGGTAACACTGATGATGCCAGGAAGGTATTTGACACAGCTCTTTGCACAGCGGGAACAGGAGGACTGAAGAGTCCCCAGCTCTGCAGCCTCAGTCTGCTTTATGCTCAGCTTGAAGTGGAACTACTAGAAAGTCTAGAAGGAGCTGCTATGTCACGTGCCGTTCATGTACTGACCAAATTGGCTGAAAATGGACCATATGTGCCCTATAGTGGACAAGTGTTACCTGTGAATATCTTGAAAGCTCGTAAAACATACGAGCATGCACTGCAAGATCACTTAAGTAAAACACCAGTTTCTGATCCGGTCAGTGCTGCCAATCAGCTGGTTAACTTGGTTGGTTGTTACGCACTGTTCCAGTATTTGACTGTTGGGATTGATGCTGCAGTGTTAATATATGCACAGACTTCGGAAAAACTTCAAGCTCCTGGTCTGGAGAAATGTGAAAAAACTGGAGAGAATTTTGGTGTTCAAAATTTTCCCACTGCTTTTGAAGCTGTCACAGTGCTGCGTACAAATTTACTCAGATTCCACATGAAAATTAGTGTTTATCCTTTGAATCCTCTGCGAGAGGCACTAACAGAGGCTCTGAAACGGTATCCTAGCAACCAGTCTCTTTGGAGGTCATATATCCACATCCAAAGGAAGTCTCACTGTGCTAGCAAAGCAAGAAGATTTTTTGATGGTGTCACAAGGTCTACTAACGCTTTAGAGCCATGGCTGTTTGCAATCCAAGCAGATCAGATGAGAAAAAAACTCATTGAGAAAGTCCAGAGGTAATATCTTGTGGCTCCTTATGATTATGCTTTTTATGGTCTGTCTAATCACTTAATATGGGAGAGGAAATGCTGTCATAGATCTCATTTTGCAGATGAAGAAGCTGTATCTAGGGAAGGTTATTTGTTTAAGACTGAATAGTGAGTCAGTGGCAGAATCCTGAATAGAATTAAAGACCTAGATGAAGTCCTTTTTATGGGATCAAATTGTGTGATTCTTTGTATTTGATCACTTGCTGCTGTCATCAAGATGGTACACGTTTCTTTAAGTGATTTTTAAATAAATAAGAGCCTACTTAGGTGGCCAAGGAGGACACTGTGGGATTAGAAACTGCTGCATTTTAATACTATAGCAATAAGGAGTGTAATATAGAGCTACGCTGCAGTTTCTGACAGAGCTCGCTGCCCTACTTTACTCCTGGATCACAGAATACAGTTGTGACAGATCTGTTTCCATAGTGAGTACTTGGGAGTTGAGTTTTCATAAGGAGCTGTTGCTAGGTAGAAGAGACTGGAAATTTCCTGAATTCGCAGTGTGGTGTGGGCTCAGATTTTTTTGCTCTTGGGAAAGGAGGAGAGGGTAGGAGATGTGGGGAACAGAGGTATGTGTTCATTTGTGAACCTTAGTCTCTAATTGTTGTCTGCCTGTTGCTTGGAGCTACCTATCCACTGCTACCTACCTATCTCTAATAACATTGGTGGCTTGGTTCTTTGTGTCTGCACATAGCAACAGAGATTTCTAGGAAAGCGTTATCTGGAAGCTTTACATAGCTGGAAGCTTAGAATATTCACACTTGATGAAATTACAGAATTATCAGTATACTTCAAAACGATGGTACACACACTGCTTTGATTGCCACAGTCTAGCAACAGGCATGCATACATGATAGTGACATTCCTGAGCTGTCAGTGTATGTCGTCCTAAATTGTAATAAGAATTCTACAGCCACCAAATGTAAAGGAAGATTGTAATTTGTTTTACTGTTAATTACGGACTGGCACTATGATAGATTTTCATTATTGTTACTGGAAACTAATGTTAACATTCCATAATCATTATTTTCTCTGTGACATTTAGTTCCTTTCCAGACTGTTCTCTGCTAGCATAGCCTTTCCTATAGGTTACACTTGTACAGGGCTAAATAGAATGTTGCAAGAGCAGAGCTGAATTACTCCAATAGAGAGAAACGTGGCCTGTCAGACATGCATAAAAATAATGTTTTATGATATTGTGACAAACTGAGAAAATGTTTGTGTTACATGTGACTATTTCAGATTCTTTCCTATATTTCTGCTGTTCAAGTGCCTAGAATTCACTTAAAGCGAACACGAAGGGTAAAACAGTACCATGTGTAAGTCAGCATGAGATACAATGTTTCAAATGCCTGACTTTATGCAGAGTACCTTACATAATTTTTCTACATGGCAAAGGTTAAGATGAGAGGAAACATGACCTCAAAGACCCTTGAAAAAAGAGGCAAGTTAGGAACAAGTGGAACAAGCTGTCAGGCTAAGAGAATGCACACAGAAAGAAGTCATATTGCCCTGAGTGCTCCAGGCTGTTTCCCAAGCTCAAGCCTCAAAAAAAAGCCAGCCTGTATCAGCTGTAGATTGAAATAAGTGCTTTGGTGAAAAGTACATACATGATTTTTTGTTACACCTGGAATTTAGGGGATTTGAATCTCTGAATGAAAAAGTAAATTAGTATTGTGATCGGGGTTGACATCCAGAGCTATAAGCTAGACCTCAATCCAGGACCAATGAATCGTCTTACAAAGGTGCCAAGGGTAAATTTGAACAGACTTGCCTGAGCACCAGAAAAAGGCTTGCTGACCCAGACTGGAATTTGGTTTGAGCTGCTATGCCAAGTTTCAAATAATAAATGATCTTGAAGGAACACTGAGATAAGTGTCTTAAGATAGTATGACAGTGGATTATTGTACTCAAAGAGAAATGATCTCCTCCAGTTAGACAGGGTTAATTTTTCAACATGCTAAAAGAATTTTTACAAAAATACCTCATTTATATTCTTTTAACTGATTTTCATGTTTAGACATGTGTTGATTACATTAGCAGTTACTAAAAGTCTGGTTTATAACAGTCTGTAGAATGAAATGCAAAAACCTGGCTCTTGTACAGTGCTGTGTGAACAGAGACAGTACACTGATCTTTACCTTCTCTTACCTGGATGTGATCGTTTAGCTTGGCTTTAAGGGATTGTGGTTTTTTTCCTCTGTTTCAGGGCAGGTGTTGATGAAATACATTCTACTATTCCTGAAACTGGGTTAACAAATCGGATTGTAGCTCTATTTGAACATGCAGTTCAGAGTGAAAATGGTACCCATTGTCCACTGCTGTGGAGGATGTATTTGAACTTTCTGGTAAGAAGAGAGTATCAATTTTCAGTTTTGTTTTTTGGATTTTTTTTTTTACCATATTTGGAATTTCTTATGAGTACAGCTACAATACTGTGTAAAAAGGAATACTAAATGTTTCCATACCTACATGGTTTGCAAGGTAATATATTTGAATTGTAGTGCACTTTATTGCTGGGAATATTAGGGAAAATGTAATTCACATGGATTAGAAGGAGTAATAGCTTCTGACAGTGTTCTAATATAGATGTAGGCAAATTATTGTGATTGCCATCTTGCCTAGATTAAAAAATAAATATGTCATAAGATGTCAATAGATGAATTCCACCCACCCTTACCCACAATATAAAGGTAAGTGGGCAGAGCAGCAAAATTTAAGGAAAGAGGAGGCAAATTTTAGGAACTTTGGATTTTACTATTTTTATGTAAGTAAAATCAGCGAAGATGACTTACTTATATTTTAGAACCACCTTTTGTGTTCTGTAAGGAAATTATAAAGACTTTCATATTTCAGTCAAATCTAGCTCCTGATTTTGTATAACTTCACAATCAAAAATGGTTGAGGTTGGAAGGAGCAATCAACTTGTCCAACTCTACTGTTCAAGCAGAGCTACCTAGAGCCAGTTGTCCATAGTAAGGACCAGAGGGCTTTTGAGTATCTCCAAGACTCTGTAACTCTCTGGGCAGCTCATGCTACTGCTTAGTCACCCTCACAGTAAAAAAGTGTTTCCTGATGTTCCCAGGGAATCTGCTGTGTTTCAGTTTACATGTTGCCTCTGGTCTTGTCACTGGCCACCACTGAAAAGAGCCTGGCTCTCTCTCCTTTGCACCCTTTCTTCAGGCATTTTTGCACATTGATCAGATCCACCCCTGAGCCTTCACTTCTCCAAGCTAGACAGTCGCTGCTCTCAGCCTCAGGAGATATAACCATGTCACTTAAACAATGTAGTGATGCTTTGTTGGATTCTCTCCTGTGTGTCCATGTCTAGCTTTTAGTGGGAAGCCAACAGGTGGGCACAGGATGCCAGGTGTGGCCTCACCAGTGCTAAATAGAGATGAAGGATTTGCTGTTGTGGACCTGTTGGCAATGCTTTTCCTAATGTATTCCAGAATACCATTAGCCCTTCTTTGCAGCAAGGGCACATTGCTGGCTCCTGTTCAACTTGGTGTCCACTAGGAACCACAGGTCCTTTTCTGCCAAGCTGCTTTACAGCTGGGTGGCCCTCAGCGTATATTAGCACATGGGGTTGTTCCTTCCCATGAGTGGAACTTTGCACTTCTGCTTATTTGACTTGATGAGGTTCCTGTTGGCCCATTTCTCCAGCCTATCAAGTTCCCTCTGGATGGCAGCATGACTCTCAGGTGTATCGGCCACACCTCTCCATTTTGTGTCATCTGCAAGCTTGCTGAGGGTATACTGTACTCCATCAGACTTACAATTAACGAAGATGTAAGTGGGATTGGACCCAATATTGATCCTAGGCATACACTGCTAGTTACTGGCCTCCAAGTAGACTTGTTTCACTCATCACCACCCTCTGGGCCCAGATGTTGAGCCAGTTTTCAATCTACCTCACTGTCTGCTCATCCAGTTCTGTTTGTCTTGGAAGGTCTTACGGGAGGCAGCGTCAAAGGCCTTACTGAAGTCAAGATAAGTGATGTCCGCTGCTCTTTCCTCATCCACTAGGCCACTCATTTGATTATAGTATTTATCAAGTGGGTCAAGCGTGACTTTTGGTGAATTCAGGCTGACTACTTTAGATTATTTTTATTTTCACGTGCCTGGAAGTGGTTTCCAGGATTAGCTGCTCCATCACCTTTCCAGGGAGCAAGGGGAGGATGACTGGTGTGTAGATCCCTGGGTCTTCCTTGCCCTTCTTGAAGGTGAGCGGCATTTGACTTTCCTTAGTCTTTGTACACTTCTCTCAGTTGCTGTGATCGATCAAAGATTATTAAAACTAGCCTTGCAATGACATCTGCCAGCTTCCTCAGCACTTTTGGGTGCGTCCCATCAGGGCCCATGGGCTTAGGCATGTCCCATTTGCTTAAGTAATCGTGACCTGATCCTCTTAAGCTAAAGCACCCTTCTCTCCACAACCTCTTTTCAGGTCTCCCCTCAGCCTCCTTGTCTCAAGGCTAAACAACCCCAGCTCTCTCAGCTGCTCCTAGTAAGGCCTGTTCTCCAGCCCCTTCATCAGCTTCATTTCTCTTCTCTGGACTCGCTCCAGAGCCTCAACATCCTTCTTGTGGTGAGGGGCCCAGAACTGAACACAGGATTCAAGGAGCAGTCTCACCAGTGCCGAGTACAGAGGGAGAATAACCTCCCTGGACCTGCTGGTCACACCGTTTCTGATCCAAACCAAGATGCCATTGGCCATCCTCTGCTAACATCTTTTATGGTTGGACTCGATGATCCGGTGGGTCTCTTCCAACCTGGTTATTCTGTGTGGTTATTCTGTGTGTGGCCTTCTTGGCCACCTGGGCACACTGCTGGCTCATGTTCAGTCGCTGTCAACCAACACCCCCAGGTCCCTCTCCTCCAGGCAGCTTTCTAGCCAGACTTCTCCTAGTCTGCAGCTCTGCACAGGGTTGTTGTGCCCCAAGTGCAGGACCCGGCATTTGGCCTTGTTAAACCTCATGCCATTGGACTCAGCCCAGCGGTCCAGCCTGTCCAGATCCCTTTGCAGAGCCTCCCTACCCTCCAGCAGATCAACACTTCCACCCAGCTTAGTGTCATCTGCAAACTTGCTAAGGGTGCACTCGATGCCTTCATCCAGGTCATTGATAAAGACATTGAACAGGGCTGGACCCAGCGCTAAGACCTGGGGGACACAACTTGTTACCCGCCTCCAGCAGGAGTTAACTCCATTTACCACCACTCTCTGGGCCCGGCCATTCTACCAGTTTTCCACCCAGGAGAGTGTGCGCCTGTCCAGGCCAGAGTTTCCTTAGTAGAATGCTGTGAATAGAATCTTAGGATCATTTTATCACTAATTTTATCACAATAGAACAGTTTTGTCACTAACAATTAATTCACCGAAGATATCTTTTTCATAAGAACAAGCAGGAATGTTTATTAGGTGCTAAAAAGGTGGAGGATAGAAAAAACCCTTTTATAGTAATAATATTGAGTAGCATCATTATTCAGTGAATATAAGCTGATCCAGCCTTAATAAGCTTCTGCTGACTCAGAAAATGTGTTTGCATGATCTCTCCAGCGCACAAAAATAATGTATTACCACCTTCACTGTACCAGAGATGCTTTTGTTGTGGTCTGTGTGTAGCACATCAGGTGTAAGTTTTAGTTAATGATTTGCACTCTTTCCCCTTGTGGTATTATTGGCAAATACAGGCACAGGGACTGACTGTAACTGAACCATTCAGCAGAGGCTCTTTCTGTTACTCTTGGTTCTATTACTTGTCTTACAAGTAAAGCCGTGAAACTTCTTAAAGACATTTCCTCTTTGATTACATTGAAGAATGTCACCAGTGTAAATCAAATTGCACAGCTACCACAATATATAGCGACAAGAATTCCTTAGCAGAGGGCCATTAAGCTTTTCAGCGGTAATTTCTCTCAGAGAGAGTTGTTCTATTATTTCAGCTGTTACTGCATTGAAGTATGAACACTTTTTTCCTCATGCAGGCTTCACTAGGAGAAAAAGAAAAATGCAGAGGGTTGTTTTATAAAGCCCTTCAAAACTGTCCTTGGGCAAAGGTAAGCACAGAAAAAATATAAAGCTGTTGTCATACTCTTTATTTTTGAAGTTCTGTATTTTAAAAAAAATTAGAATTTAGTAGTTATTGTAATGAGTCATATGCAAATGAAAGGAGAGATTTCTGAACGAGAAGAACTGTCAGAATTTCTACAAGTAAGAGATGCATCTGAAATGGAAATGTACATAGTGGTCAGTGTCGTTTGCATTTCAGAACAGGAAGGTGTTGCATTGCACGAGGCAAAGAGATAATAAATTTCTCTCTGTGTGATCTAGATGTCATCCTGTCTTTCAGACCATGTTTTATCATGAGCATGGTAGTACTAGAAATACATAGGCAAGAAAAATGTATGTGGTGAATAGTACAGGAAATTATTCAGGAGCACTTGGGTAATACCTGTTTCTCTTGACCTATGTCTTTTCTTTTTGAATAAAATTACTTAGTAAGAGTTGGAAAAGACTTTTAACAGCTATATTGCCAGCACTGTAGAAGTACTAATTCTGTTTGTGTTGTTTTAAAGAAATACATGATAGTTCTTAATGTTCTTGCTACAGAGTTGTTTGCATATCTGTGTACTTCTTTAGAAAGGTGACAGAAAATGTTCTCGCTGTCTTTCTAGGTACTCTATTTGGACGCAGTGGAGTATTTCCCTGATCATTTGCAAGAGACACTCGACTTAATGACTGAAAAAGAATTGAGGGTGCGGGTACCTGTGGAAGAGCTGGATCTGCTATTAGAGATTTAAAAGAAGGCTGAAGAAAAGTGGAGAAAATATGGAAGCTAGTTCCAAAACTACCAGTTAGACCTGTCTCTTTTCAAACAGGAACTCTGTTGGGACTTGGGTACTATGTACTTTTTTTTTCTGTGTTTGGTTCCTTTTTTTTTTTTTTAAAGCTTTTATATAAATTGCTATCCTGATGGAGTTCCAGTCTGCAGGTATTCTGGAACTGAGTACTGCATTTTGCCCACAAAAATACATCCACTTCCCTGAAGTATTGCTGGCTCCCATAGAAATATACCTCTTATAAATATCCTCCTGTTGAATGTTGCCCACGTTTTGTATTCTGTTGTTGGAATTTACATTCCCTACAGTTCAGTAGAGATCCAGTACATGCCAACTATGGTTTGGTGAACAGCACAGGAAATAAACATCTGCCAAATGGATGCTTCACTGTCCTGCAGTTGGCAGACTTCTGTAATTTCCTTCAGCTTGGTATGCATGTGTGTGTATATATAACTAAGTCAAACAGTAGTTACAGCTGTACATAAACTGTTACTAAAAGCTAAAACTTTGCTTCAGCAGGCACCTATTTTGGACTTGTAGTTGTATGTTTTGACAGATGACCATTTTAATATGAGTATTTATGATAAATATACCAGAATATTTGAAAATTCAAAACAAACGAATTATTTTTTATTTCTTAAATTAACAGAACTGTGAATGTATTAAAAATGAAGTTAGTTGTATCCATAGTGCATCTGTAAGCAGCTCATTTTAAACAAGTTTTTGTAATGGATTACTCTATTTTGACCCAAATATAGGCAATCATAAGAGAAGTAGAGGTCAGCTCTGTGTCTAATCCTCTCCAAAGAAGGCAAGGTAGTGAAAACATGACTGTTTAATTAGTAGCTTCTAATCCAAGAGTCTTTAGGCAAACTCCTACAGAAGTAATACGAAATACAGCAACAATTTAAAGATAGTTATGTTACATACATTTTATAGGAAACAATATGCTGAAATATGTATTTAGCACTTGACACCCAAGTACTCGGAAAATGGATCTTTTCTGGAAGAGACTACCTGCACCCACAGAATTTCCAAAATTGTTTCAGAGGTTTTTCAGGAGAAAACTAACAACTGTCACAGCACTGAGATGATTGGGATCATCCATCTGGTGAGATATGATTACATGGAAAACTATGGCTATGGAATGACAAAGTTGTTCAACTTAAGGCTTGGGTTTTCCTGTAGAAGCACAATGCAAGATATAAAACACTTTAGTTTGGCTGCACTTACTTTATTTCTTTCAAAAATTATTTTAAATATTACCAAGACTATGCAGATTTTTCAATGGTACTGCAGCACTTCTTGAGAGCCGTACTTTATTGCTGTGGCTGGAGGTGGTGCTGATTTTGCTTTAAAAGTAATTGATTAGTCAGGAACACCAAGGCACGGCTGGAGCTGAACTTGGCAAGAGAAGCAAAGACTAACAAGAAGGGCTTCTACGGGTATGTCAACCAGAAAAGGAAGGTTAAAGAAAGTGTACCCCAACCGATGAACAAAAATGGTGACCTTGTATCAACAGATGAGGAGAATGTTGAGGTTCTCAACAACTCTTTTGCCTTAGTCTTCACTGACAACCGCTCTCCTCACCCCTCCTACGTCAAGGAGCAGCAAGATGGTGACCAGAGGCAAAGCCCCTCGCACTGTAGAGGAGGATCAGGTTCACGACCACCCGAAGAACCTGAACATTTATAAGTCTATGGGACACAGTGGGATGCATCTCAGTCTGTAGGGAACTGGCTGATGTGGTGGCCAAGCCCTACCTGAAAAGTCATGGTGGTCAGGAGGGAGAAGTCCCTGGTGACTGGAAGAAGGGCAACACTGTGCCTATTTTTAAAAAGGGTAGAAAAGTTGACCCTGGGAACTACCGACCTGTCAGTCTCACCTCTGTGCCTGGGAAGATCATGGAACAGATCCTCCTAGAAGCCGTGCTAAAGAACATGGAGGACAGGGAGGTGATTAGGGGCAGCCAGCATGGCTTCACCAGGGACAAATCCTGCCTGACCAACCTAGTGGTTTTCTGTGATGGGGTAACATCACATGGGGAAAAACAACTGTAATCTATCTGGATTTCTGTAAAGCCTTTGACATGGTCCCCCGCAACATCCTTCTCTATGTGGGAGAGATGGATTTGATGGGTGGACTGTTCAGTGGATAAGGAATTGGTTGAACGGTTGTATTCAAAGAGTAGTGGTCAATGGCTTTAAGTCCACACGGAGATCTGTGACAAGTGGTGTCCCTCAGGGATGCGTACTGGGAACAGTGCTGCTTATTATCTTCATCAGTGATACAGACAGCAAGATCAAGTGCACCCTCAGCAAGTTTGCAGATGACACCAAGCTGAGTGGTGCAGTTGCCACACCAGAAGGACAGAGTATCATCCAGAGGAACCTGGACAGGCTGGAGAAGTGGGCCTGTCTGACTCTTACGACGTTCAACAAGGCCAAGTGCAAGGTCCTGCACCTGGGTTGGAGCAACGCCTGTTTTCAATACAGGATGGAGGATGATGTGATTGAGAGCAGCCCTGCAGAGAAGGACTTAGGGTTGCTGATTGATGAAAAGCTTGACATGAGCTAGCAATGCATGCTCACAGCCCACAAGGCCAACCGTATCCTGGGCTGCATCAAAAGAAGCGTGGCCAGCAGGTCAAGAGAGGGGATTCTGTCCCTTTACTCCACTGTTGCGAGACCTCAGCTGGAGTATTATGTCCAGTTCTGGAATCTTCGACATGAGAAGGATACGGAGCTGTTGGAACCGGTCCAGAGGAGGACTATGAAAATGATTAGAGGGCTGGAGCACTGCTGCTATGAGGACAGGCTGAAAGAGTTGGACTTGTTCAGCCTGGAGAAGAGAAGGCTCTAAGGAGACCTTATAGTGACCCGCCTGTATCTGAAAGGGATCTACAAGAAAGCTGCGGAGGGGCTTTGTATAAAGGCTTGTAGTTGGGTCCATTTATATTTGAGGGGGAGAAGCTTTAGACTAGACATTAGGAAGAATTTCTTCATGCTAAGAGTGGTGAGGCTCTGGCACAGGTTGCTCAGGGAAGCTGTGGCTGCCCCATCCCTGGAGGTGTTAAGGGCCAGGTTGGATGGGGCCTTGGGCAGCCTGGGCTGGTGGGAGGTGTTCCTGCCCATAGCATGGGAAACTGGAACTGGATGATTTTTAAGGTCCCTTCCAACCCAAACCCTTCTGTGATTCTATGGTTAGTGTTTGTAAAGAATACTTACTTTTTAAAAAAATCTATGCTTCTTTCAGAAATGACAGAGCTGAGTTGGAGGTGCACTGAACAGGAACATCACAAATCATATCCCAGGAAAGCAGAATGTTATTTCCTCTAAAGTCCTGGGAGGGTAGAAGCTTGATTGTGCTCATGTTTGTGTTTCTTTTCAGCATCATAGAATCACAGAACAGCCATGGTTGGGAGGGACCTTCACAGATCCTCAGTTCCAGCCTTTAGTGGTGACTCTTGTTTCAGTCACTTTTCTCTTCCCTGCATTCCTTCCCTGGGGTCCTTCCTTTCGCACAGCTTCTCCCAGTGCCACCTCTTCATTTGGGGTGGTCAGAGGATGCTCCCATTCTCCAGTAAGTCCTGCCTTTAAAGTCAGACCCCAGTAGGTTTTCCTGTCCTTATGGGGAATATACTCATTGTTTGCTTTTTCATCTTGAACTTGTGACTCGAGTTCAGAAATGTTGTAAAAAAGTAGCAGAAGTTAAATTCTGCTGCAAAAAGTAATAATTTAATTTTCAAATACATTTCTTCTTTGGTTATTATTGTGGCAGACAGGGTACAAGGTTTAGTTTAATACATTGCAGCTTTCCTTCAGTAAGGTGAAATGACCCCTTGGTGGTTGGTGCTTCTAGCCAGCATTAACCGCCACATCCCAAAGAAAAACCATGCTCACCACATGCTATAATGCTCTTCAGCCCCTCAAGCAATGATGACATCAACTGCCATGATTAGGAAATGCTGAAAAATCACTGTGTTTTTGTGACCTTTCCAAGGACGAATCTCATAAGGTTTATGAGAATGGGTAATAAAACTTTGTTTGTTGTTTTTCTATCTCCAGATGAAAAACAAGTCTATTTCAGGGTTCCTGTCATCCAGATTAAATAAAAGACTCCATTCATCTGTAGAGTTTGTTTTTAACAATGAACTACGTAATTTTTAACATAGAAAAACAAAACCAAAATCTTCTGGCCTTGCTGCTACCATTGTTGTTACAGCGCTAGTGGTTATCAAAGGGGTTGCTGTTCATGTAAATCTCAAGCAGCTGTTACTGGCCAGGAACTGCTCCCACAGAAAGTTTCAAGAACAAAGACTGCACGTTGCTTAACTGGAACTTTATATAAACCTTAATCACACGTACAGTGTTTGGAAATTAATTACTTGAAACTCAACAAGTACTTCACAAAATACAGCACATAGAATACTTAATAGGCAGCACATGCATCACTACAACTTGGCAAAACAGCAATCTGACTCCTATGAGGATGGAGCTGCAGGCAGTAGATTTGTTTAGAGGGGAAGAATCCATTTTAAGATTACACTGCAGAACAACAGGCAGTTGAGTTATTCTTTGCACACTATGTACCCCTCTAGCACCCAGGCTGGTTGGTGCCTTCACAGAACGTACAGCTTGCCCTGGGTAGTGTACAGCTCTAGCACAGATGTTGGTTCCTTCCCAAGGCTTTCTCCAAGTGTAAAGAAAGTGTGTTTATATAATGAACTCTAACCCTCTGGTAAAAACAAATCTATAAACTCTTTACTGCTACCTTAATGTTAACATGTAGCTCTTTAAGAATACTCATGAGTGTCTACCTTGCTTTCCTCTAAGCACAAGCGCTGGATAGCAATGGGTACTTCTAAATGTCTATCTGACCGTTCCCTAAGGTTGCATGTTTCCCGTTGATTTTTATATATGTGCCTTAGGACACTGAGGTACTCAAAAGTGCCTTTTGTCCTACTTACTTAGGCCCTGAAGAGAGACACAGAAAAGGAACTAAGACCAACAGCACTCACACAGTAGTTGTAAAAGACCATCCTACTGAGGAAGGATGGAGAGGTGGGGAACCTGCTTACGCTCTCCTCGCTGGACACGGTGCTGTGGCAGCAGTCTGGCTTGGATCACAGCACCACCACGTTCTATTGACTGTAAGACTGACAAGAGCCAGTTCCTTGTAAACAACAGGTCTTTGCCACCAGAACAGGTTGGTTCAAGCACATGTTTTATTGGGAGAGGAAACGTTGCACTGACTGAAAACTCACAGTCCACCGGGATTTAACCTCTTCAGGAATAAAAATTAGCTAGACTACGTAGTTTTACACAAGACTGTCAGGAACTCTTGCTGAAAGTTCCCCAAAGAGACTGACAACTTAAAGATACAGTCCCTCTGGGGTTCCCTCCTGTTTTTTATAGAGAACATTCTCTTTAGACTTTTTGAAGTCTTCATTTGTTACTTTCATTCGCCGTTCCCTCAAAGCCATCAATCCAGCTTCTGTACAAATTGCCTGCAACAGAGAAAGCAAGAATAAGTTGCTGGCTCTGTGTAGCCCTTCAAGCTGCACCTCAGAAGACAGCAGCATCTTCATACTCCTCTGTAGCAAAACCAAATAGCATTAACAAAAATCTACATTCTGAAGTTTGATGCTGTTCAGTAGCACTGAAGCATATACAGCAATCTGGATAAAGCTACCTCAGCATGTCCTCCTGTAGTTGCAGTAACATCTCCATGCCAGAAAGGCAGATTTGCAACAACATCTCCCTCTGAGGAACAGATGCAGCCACAGCTCTGTAACAGTGGCCCACGGTATCCTTCTGCAAGGAGGTGATGAAGTAATGTCATGTTTACTTAAGTGCATTAGTGTGGCAACTCCAGAAAGGTGTTCTGTCTGCTTTAGAAAAGCAGTCTATGCATGGCTGAAGCTTCCTAATCTACAGCTACATTTTTATCTCTTTGCAATATAAGTCTCTCATCCTGCTCAGTCTTAAGTAACATTTAAGACACCTTGTATGTTTGGGCAACATTCCACTTTGCTACTTCTAAGATTTCATACTCGGGTAACAGAGGTACGTACTCTTATCAGCACAAGCTACCTCATAATTATGTTTTGACAAGTTTCCTGTTACTAAGGCCAAGTACACGGCACTCACTCGCAAAAGGTATTTTAAAGCCATCCAGCTGTCCCTCAGTGATGGAACCACAGGTAACTAGAGACCAGTTTGAACAGACAGTGGTTTTGGATGCAGTAACAATGAAAACCGATTTGTGTTTTGAAGCATAACAATAGTCATGTACACTGACCTTAATATCTGCACCACTAAGATCATCTTTTGCCATAATCAGCTCATCCAAAGTCACATCATCTGCCAGCGTCATCCTGCTTGTGTGAATCTGAAAGATTCGTTTCTTGGTCTTTTCATCAGGTAGAGGGAACTCTATTTTCCTATCGATACGTCCTGTGTGAAAGAAAAGTTCAGTCTTGGGTGTTTTGCAAGCAGCTATTAGAAACGGAGCATGAAGAATATTTCAAGGTTAGACTGAAAGTAACTGTTACTTCACACCACAATCAACAGCGTCTTAGTGTAGAAAGTGCAGGGCAGAGACATCTCACCTGCGAAGCACAGAAAGTCATCACTTCCTTGAGCCACAGGTAAATATAAAAAACCCTAATGTGTCATAGCACAGAACAGCATTAATCAAATAATTGTTCTTGTAATAAATTTTATTCTACTTTGACATCACATTCAGCTCCAAAGTCTGATTTTCTGCCACACCAAATAAATCACTATGGCAAGGACTCTTCTGCTCCATATAACCAACCTAAAAGAAGAACCAAAAAACCTCAAACCCCAAAACCTAACTGAAGGAGGACGGTTTTGCCTATGATGTTCTGTTGCAAGTCCCTACCAGATGTTTCCTTTATGTCAGTAGACGTTGGATGTTCTGGTAGTCATTGTTCCAACTTTAATAAGCAACCTTTTAAAAAAGATATTTTCTATCTCTGGATCACTCCTCTTTTTCTCTAGTTTTACAGCACCTTTTCTAAAAAGGGGTTAATGGCCTCACATGGGATATTCCAGACTACCACACACATGGAAATCAGCCTATCTAGCTGCTAGAAGTGCCCTTGTTGCTCAAGCAATGCTTATAATACCAAATAAGCATAGGAAGTTTCCTTCCAACAAATTTTAGATTCCTCTTACCTTATCTTTTAATATTGGTACCGCATTTTCTGCTCTGTACTGTAACAGCAACTGGTTTTGATATGGAGGAGTAAGGCTAAGATGGCAACTAACCCAGACCTTTTGAAAAAACACCTCAGCAGGTTCACACTGTGGAGGCGTTTGCTAAATGCCTTGGGTCCAGTGACTGCTCAGAGCAGTTCTTTGGCAAATTCATCTTCAGTTACCTTTGCTCTTTGTCTTAACTCCCATTACTTCAGGAGGAATATCTTCACAACCTCTTTGATACTTAGGATTTACTTGAAGACTCTAACAGGAGACATAGCTTATTCTTTTGATCTCTGTGATGCTTTCTAACTTCTGACTTAACAGAACCCACAGGCGTGCTACACTTTAGCACATTTTTAGTGGCCATTTAAAACTACTACTTTTGCCTGTTCAAGCTCTTGGCTCAACATGTAATACAGATTCAAAGTACGAGATGACTTCTCCTTCACTCATCCCCCAGTGACACCAGTGTAAGGAAGCAAACTGGTTTCCTTGCATCAAAATCCAGGCTTTCAATGTTCAGGCTCAGGTTTTCATCTAAGGAGCAGAAGTGGGACTGCCCTGCCTTCCCCAGCTGCTCAAGACGTTAACAAAATGCTGCTGCACTACAGCTTGCCTTAACGAGTACTGAAAGTACCTGTGCCATCTTAATACAAAGGAACAACATTCAAATTGTTTATGTATATGTAAGAGGAATTAAGAGAAGGAATTCCTTCTCTTCCATAGGTTTTTCTCCCATCTGGAAACTTGTGAATGGGTTCAGATTTTAACAAATACACCAACATAGAAGGATGATGAATAAAGACAAACCAGTAACTCGCATTCTTTTTACCAGCCTATGGCTGATGACTTATGACAAGCCCTTTCATAAGAAAAGTGACTTAAGCATCACAGCAGGAGGTCTCTTACCTGGCCTAATTAAAGCTGGGTCCAGTGTTTCTATTCTGTTTGTAGCCATGATAACTTTAACATCCCCCCGAGAGTCAAACCCATCCAGCTGGTTCAGCAGCTCCAGCATTGTACGTTGGATCTCTCTCTCACCACCTGAATTTGAGTCATACCTTTAAAGACAATAATATAGTTAGAAAAAGCACTATGCAAATTTAAGAACACACTTCACATAACTATCACAGATGTATAATTAAACAGTGTGTGCTTATTAAAACACTCATAATAGGTTTTTTTAAAATTTAATGTTTACCCACAGAAAACAAAAAACAGGTTTTCAGAATCATTTAATGACATCTATGTAACTAAAGAGACACTGAACTATTCTACCTGAAGAAAGTAACAGCAACAATGTGCAGTCTGCCCTCCTTCTATGTTTGTTATGTATTAGGAAATCTGTTAATTCTGTTAGGGGAATACAAATAAACATAAAAAAAGGAAAAAACACTCATTCGTAAAAGCACGTGCATCCACTCCATAAAAAATACAGCCTGTCACTCAGTTTTCCATTTCAGAGTTTTCCTTACGCATGCAGTTCCAGCTGTCCACCCTTAGCTTTACTGATGTGGATCCTGGTTTAACTCTGCTCTTCCTGAAACACAGCGGTACTTCTCTGCATTGTAACTTATCCATTTCATTTTGCTAGTATCAGACTATATAATCTACATCCAAACAGCATGAAACAATGCAACATTAATGAAGAATTCTGTCTGTTCTGCACTTCACCCTTGGTCCAATCCTTTCTACCTATGCTGAAACACACAGGGCAGAAACTGCCTTATCGCAGAGTTCAGGCCAGTAGCTGTGCAGTAATATACAAAAGGGCCTTTTTATTTATTTAAAAAGCATTTGACTGCTGTAAAGACTATTTGTGTTGGACAGTTCCAACCAGCCTAAGGGATTTTCAAAGCAATGCAACTTGGACAAAATTGCTTACACCAAAAAGAGTACTACGAAAATGTTAGTAGAGCTAAGAAACTGAGTATCACTACAGTTACAAAAGTGTTTCTAGTAAACCTTTTATTGTCCCTGGCGATACTTGGGTGTGAAGCGGGAGCTGAACACCGTACCTCTTTGTACCAATGGCATCGATTTCATCAATGAAGACAATCGATGGAGCATGCTCTTCGGCCACACGGAACAGTTCACGAACAAGCTTTGGACCGTCACCCAGGTATTTCTGAATAAGTTCTGAGCCAACCACTCTCAGAAAGGTTGCTGAGGTTTGGTTTGCCACTGCTTTTGCTAATAAAGTTTTACCTATTTTTAGTTGGAAATAAATATTGTAATTAGTTTGCAGAGGCAAAAAAAATAACGCGCTCTAACAACAGTCATACGACATTTGAATTTGTGACAGACGTGGCAATGCTTAAACAATAATTAAGCCTAATTTATTTTACTTGTGTTAGCTCAGCATAGTTGTTCTTGTACTGTCAGATACCTGTGCCAGGTGGGCCATACAGAATGACTCCTTTGGGTGGCTTTATACCCATTTCTTCATAATATTCAGGATGAGTGAGAGGAAGCTCCACAGACTCCTGCAGCACAAGAAAAACAAACTTGAATTTTTATCACTAGTGAGCACTCTCTACAGAAATTCTGTGGGGATTTTGAGAACAGTACTTTAGAGAACAGTAACAGAGGCAGAAAGAACTCAACTAATTTCGAGACAGACCTTGAAGAGTATGTGTCTCTCTTGCCTCTAATTCTAAGGCAGACAACTGCTCTATATGAAATGGTCTGTCTATTGTTCCCACTTCTCATATGGAAGAGAAGCAGTGAGCGTTCCTCCTCCTCCAACCTAAAGGCATGACGCTGCATTTAGAACCTGTGAGTTCCTGACTCCCAAACACTCATGGAAGACCTTGTAGTGGGAGGATGCCTTTCACCATGAGTTACCAGATACCACAGATCAATATTTTAAAAGGATTTATGATTTTAGACACATACTCAAAACAAAAAGGTTGCATTTTACCAGGATTCAGATAGGACTCTACTGGTAGGAAAAAAACCCAACCAAACAAAAAACCGCACACAAAACAAGCCAAAAAAACCCCCCCATCCACTAAATCCCCAGATCATACAGCACCAGACACTCGAAACAACCTCTGTACTTTTTATAATTTAACTCATCTTGCAACAATTCACAACTTTACATGTAAAAATAATAAGTTATTGTAGAGGTTTTACGACCTGAGGGCTCTACAGGTTCCACAACTGTGAAAGTTTTACATGTGTACAGTTTGTGATGGGTGCGCTACCCACTTAAGAGATTTACGTCCATGAGTCTGCCAAGCAAAAGGAAATGAAGAAATGCACTATAGCAAGACCCAGAAGAACACTACACGCACATCAGCTGGTCCCTGCTGTGACACTTTAGGGCTCCCAGTACCTCAGTTACACTGCTGGCTTACTTACAGTGTAAATTAGTACAACTGAATACCTTGATTTCTTGAATCTGGTTGTCAAGGCCACCGATGTCAGCGTATGTTTCTTGAGGAGCTTTTTCCACTTTCATCACAGTAACTAAAGGGTCTGTGTCATCCATCAGGACTCCTATCACAGCATGAACCTAATTCAAGCATTAAGAGTTGTCAAAGACAGCAAGCAGCATCACTAATACAAGCTCAAGCCTAAACCCAACGCCCATCTATGCAGGTGTGTGAAATAAACAGCATTAGCTCTCAGACCCTACGATCCTGTGACTCTCAGAAAAAAAAAGCCCTGTTAAAAACAGTACAAGAAGTTCATTTTAAAAAACAACTCACCTTGTGATTTAACAAAACAGAGCAGCCCGGCTCCAGCAGATCCTTGTCCACAAAAGATAGAATACTGACGTAGTGTTCCGATCCTACTGATGTGGACACGATAGCATGATTGTCATCAATGATCTCCTCCAAAGTACCCACAGACATTGGTGTTCCCCTCAGATCATCCACTTTTGATCTCTCTTCCTGTTGTCAAGAAGAATCCAAGAAGCAACTCAAGAACACAGGGAAAAACGTTCTTGCACAACACTGGCTCAACAGTTTACACCAAACATAACAGAATCAGCCTTTGCTAATGTTTTGCAGCCCAAAAGCCTCGGCCAGTAACAAACTCCACTAGTATTTTAGTCCTATCCTACTGACATCACTATATGGGTGTGCATAGCCAGAATATCCTTTCTCTACCAAGGGATATGTTGGAGCGCATTTTGACAGATCACTAAGAAACAAAAGAAGGACACTGTGGACTCCTCTGTAGTAACTCATGCTTGGACTAAAACCATTAAAAACACAAGAAAATGACATTTACTGAAATGGACAATATCATCTAATGAAGAACTGTAAAATACATAATACATTTGTATTGACTCACACATTCATAGCACTTTATTTCTGTTGCTTCTGTATGAAGTATTTTATAATAGAGCACTCATTGTAATATTAGAAGTAACAGTTCACTCAAACCTCACCTCTTGTTTTTCTTCCAATGGTTTCATTTGTTCTTGATTCCTGATAAATTCTTCCTCCATTAAGAGATAATCTTTAATTCTCTCCAGTTTCAACAATTTGAGTCTACACTGTGTGTGAGGAGTCACTGTAATCAAAGCAGAATCACAATACATTAGACCAAGTTTGACATGGTACCAACCGTTCACTAATTCATTACCAGAAATGCTACTTTTCTGACGGCTTCTACACAAGCAGCAGTAGCTATTTCACTTGTTCCACTGTAACTCTAGGTGAAACATTTATAAATATAATGTTTCACCTGCATTTTTTCTTATTTCAATTTCTCTCTCTAACCTGGGAATTCACGGGCTGCACCTTGCATAAAAACACAAAGTAAGATTATTGCTAAGTTAATTAAAATCAAAACCACACTTGGCCTCCTGTTTAATCATTTGCAACCTCTATACAGCCAGATCTATGAGAGAGGACAGCTCTGTACTTCTCAGACAGCTCACGGGACTGCTGGGGCAAGCAGAATGCTCACCCAGAGGGAGTTTGCTGGCAGCATCCGGTCCCTTTGTTTTCTTCTTCTTTTTCCCCACTCTAGTTGGAACTGGAGGTTCATATTTCTTTTTCTTATCCTTAATCATAAAGAGAATTGCATGAAAAAAAAGAAAATCAGGGTATTAACAATGAAAAAACACACATGGATATTGGATGCGCAGAGAGAGCTGAACTGAAGCAGAACACCTACAGAACAAAATTATCTCCTTTATGATGTACAGCAAGAAGCTCAAAGGGGACTATTATTCTTACATTTTAAGAAAGTTAAAAAAAAAATTCCTCCTGCATATTTTAGACCCCTCTTTCTAATTTAGATTACAGCCAATTTTCAGTGAATATAGAACGCAGAAGGCTGAGACCTGAAGTAAATCACAAATAAAACTCGCACATGAAAGGATAGGGAAAATACTGGATGTGAACATTTCTGTTACATTTTAATCAACAGGTAAAACACATTCAGTTGCCAGCTCAGGCACAATCTGCCATGTACATTACATTTCCATCTTCAAAGGGAATGGTAAAAGCCTCTAAGTGTCCACAACATGGACCCTTCTAAGTCAAGGCATTTGTTTTGTTTTCAGTTACCTTGTCATCCTTCTTGCCGCCACCAGGACCATGTCCGCCACTCTGACTCTGGCCCTAAGTAATAAGAAAAACACAATAAACTGCACTAGACATATGGAGGATTTTATTCACCATGAAGGCAATGAGGCCCTGGCACAGGTTGCCCAGGGAAGCTGTGGCTGCCCCATCCCCGGAGGTGTTCAAGGCCAGGTTGGATGGGGCCTTGGGCAGCCTGGGCTGGTGGGAGGTGTCCCTGCCCATGGCAGGGGGGCTGGAACTGGGTAATCTTTAATGCTCCTTCCAACCCAAACTATTGTATGATTCTATGAAACAACACAACAAGCAGATACAAGGACACCCCGACGAAACTCATAGCCTATGGGCAGCTACACATAAACAAACAAGATAACGAGATTTCTCCCATCTAAGCAAACTTCTACTACATTCAAACCAAACGTCAGAAATCTGTGAATAAAGAGAAAAGTGGAGTTAGGCGGCCGGGGAGGACGCGTTTACGGCTGCGGGTTTTAACCCATCCGCCCCTGCTCGGTCTCCCCGCGCTGTCGCTTGCCCCTCGCTACCGCACATTAACGGGCGGCACCGTGCGCCGCGGCGCCTCCCCTCGGCTCCGCCGCCCGCCCTCCAGCGAGCCTCCTCACTCCTACAGCAGCGAGCAGCGCGGCGGCCCCGCCCGGCCTCGGGGCCTCCGCTCCCGCAGGACCGGCCCGCGGGCCCTGCGCCCGCTGACTCCGCAAATCTCCGCGCGACGGCGACAGGCGCCCGAGGAGGCCCGGGAGGGAGGGACGGACGGACAGGCGGACGGATGGACCGAACCACCGGCCGGCCTACCTGCCCCCCACCCCTCGCGCGACGGCACCCCGGGCCGGGGGAGCCACCGGCCGCCTCACCATCCTGCCTGGGCGCCGCGCCGGAAGTGCCCCGGCGGAAGTGCCCCGGCGGAAGTGCTCTACGCGACAATGGGGGGAGGTGCCACTACGGTGTCCGGCGAGGGACAAAGGCCGCGGGGACAGGGCAGCGGCGGGGCGGGGCGGAGTCGCCGCGCTGGCAGCGAACGGCAGGGGGCGCCCGGCACCGCGCTGCCCTCCGGAGGCAGCCCTGAGGGGGAGGTCGGAAGGGAAGAGTTAGGTCGGACGCTAGGAGGAAATGATTCCTGCTGAGGGTGATGCTCCACCCGAGTGTTTAAAGTGGGTTTCTGTACAGTGCCAGGCCAGTGTCCACAGAGTTATCATAGAATCATAGAATCATAGAGTCAACAGGTTGGAAGAGACCCACCGGATCATCGAGTCCAACCATTCCTATCAAACACTAAACCCTTGGCACCTCGTCCACCCGTGCCTTAAACACCTCCAGGGAAGGTGACCCAACCACCTCCCTGGGCAGCCTGTGCCAGTGCCCAATGACCCTTTCTGTGAAAAAATTTTTCCTAATGTTCAGCCTAAACCTCCCCTGGCAGAGCTTGAGGCCATTCCGTCTTGTCCTGTCCCCTGTCACTTGGGAGAAGAGGCCAGCACCCTCCTCTCCACAACCTTCTTTCAGGTAGTTGTAGAGAGCAATGAGGTCTCCCCTCAGCCTCCTCTTCTCCAGGCTAAACCCGGCTGCCATTATGTTGCAGAACAGGAAATTTCCTATTGAGTTGGAAATGACAAATTGATTCCATGCTTCCAGCACTTTGGGGTGTATCGATTCCTTCCAATGAGGGTGACGTTAACCACTTCATGGTTAGTCCAGTTAAAAATTGGTACGGACCAGTCACATTCAGTGTACAATGATTGAATTGGCTGCGGTCTGGGACCTCAAAACCAGAATGGTGTATCTGTTTCATGAATCAGGCTCAGAAATTCAGATCTTGAGCTTTGGTCGTATGATACCCAAATTTGATTAAAGATATAATATTTTCCCCCTTGAGGTTTTGGGGAAACCCAATAGGGTTTCCAAATGTCTGTCCAATTTTCTTGATTGAAGGCGTATCTTTTCCCAAGATTATTATATCATCTATATATTGTAAAGTATCTACGTCATCTTGCTTTTCCTTTTCTAGCCCTGGCTTCATAAAACCACTTAGCACATTATGTGCTAGTGTGGGAGAAAATATATATCCCTGTGGTAAGCCACTAAATGTATATTGCTTACCTTCAAAAGTAAAAGCAAGCTTATCTTTATCACCGTAAGCAACAGATATGTTGAAAAACATATCCTTAATGTCAACTACCATTTTAAAGGGTTTGTCATTGTTTCTTAGATAACTCAGTATTTCTTTCCTAATAGGTACAGCAGCATGCAAAGCATCAGCGTTAGCATTTAGTTTTTTTATAACCCACTGCGAGTCACCATTTCCCATTGGTCTTCTTTACTGGCCAAGTGGGTGAATTCCGTTTAGACTGCATGTGTTTAATAATGCCCTCTTGCAATAATCACTTAATTTCAGGTTTAATTCCACAAAGAGCTGCAGTGGATAAGGAATACTGTTTCTTGTTCACTACATGAGATCGGGGCACTTCTTCCAAAGTTTTGAAGGTGTTAACTTTAATTTACTCAGATTAAAGTCCAGAAGTCCACATTTTCTCCTTTTGGTCTGTTAAATTGAGACCTTGAAGGTCTCCCAGTCCTAATAAGCAGTCAGAAGTTTCTGTATCTGTCACTTGTACCCATCATGGATATTTATCACCAGGAAAGTATAGTTTGACTTTTCCTATAGGAGCAAAAATGAAATTATTCCCAACTCCTTCAACTTTAACTGTATAATTGGTCCATAGTCCCCATGCCCTTTCAAATATTCTGAGATAACGTGTTCCTCTGTGCTCCTGTATCCATGATAAAGTTAAGCGTCTTTCAGGGTCTTGAGAGACACTGAAAGATTATTGTGCTTTAAGATGATCCTTTCTTGTTGTAGGGACCTTACTGTCTATTTAAGATCCCTGCCATGGCTTTCCTTGCTTTTGATTTTGTTCATCCATCTTTCTTAAATCGTATCTCAAGGGAGTGTAAGGAGACTCACCCTTTTTTTTGAGGATTCCGTTCTTTTCCATAATTTCCTTGCTGCCAACTGAGCATGAGGTATTCTGTCTGTCTGACATTGAGGCACTTACAGTTTTAAAGCCCATTGTAATAGTTCTTTATGAGACTCCAGAATCCCAACATGTTTTAATCTGTTTGGTGATTCCTTGCAAAAATCCTCCAACTCTGAGTAAGGTAACAGTCTGTGCTAATAAATCTGCCCATTAATTTGCTCAAGGAAGAGCTTGAAAAATCAGCATTATGGTTTTTACTTCTGAGGGAGTCTCATAAGAGCCAATTTATGCCCCTGCCACTCAAAGGCATCAGCCATGGGTCAGGGCATCTCCCTGTCCAGGGCAGAAACAATCAGTCTAATAGGTAATGTTTCTGCATGGATTCTTGCAGCCCATTTAGGTTTCATAATGCTTTAATCCAGGTCTCTAAATCTACCAGATCTTCTCAAAGACAACTTGATATCCTTAGCAATAAGTTATGATTGCCCCCGTTGGGGTCAAGAATACTCCTGGTCCCAATTGGAGACAAAGTGTTTTGGAATCAGGTAGTAAAACCACTGCACTAGCAGTAATCTGCACTCTATACAACCAGTATAATTCTTCTTCTACCAGTTCCTTCCTGTATGTCTGCTTAATACTTGTTAATTCTAGGATAGTTAAGCTTATTTTCCTTTTGAATAATCTGCTATTGGCCATCAGCATAGTGAGTGATTTTACTAATAATTGCAGGTCTGCTATGTATCACATTTACAATTTCTGTCTGCAAAGGGCACAGTTCATTTCAACATACTGTTACAGTTGGAGGAAGGCATGCCACTTACATGTGTATATTTGAGGGGTAGAGATCAGAAAATAAGGGAAAGTTATCAACCACTGAATAGCAAGAATCATAAGAATATAAATATATATTTATTTTTTAGCTTAATAATTATCAAGGGGACAGCTGGACCGTGCATCAAATGTTCACCCTCAGGAGCTGGATTAATTACACTGCACTTAAATGCAGTGTAAACATGATGCCAATAATTTTTACTTCACCTTTCTGTTCTAGGAGCTGAAGTGTACTGGTATGTTGTAAAATATCTGTCTATCCCATTTCCCTGCTGGCTGTGTTGGGGGTTGATTTGTGCAACAACTGATTTGTTTAAACCTATTTTTCTGCTTTATCTATTAATTTGGATAGTTTACTGGAGTTTCCAGCTATTGACTCTTCTGTATCATTTTATCTTCAAGTACTTATTCTTCTGCACAACAGCTCGCGCTGGTATGTATTGGTATTGTGAAGTCTGAGTACCACTGAAGCCCAGACTTCTCAGAGATGGAATTACTTGGAACTGGACAAGCAGAATTTAGTATATCCAAAGTGAATGGATACTTTCAAAAATTTCAGTAATAAAATTCTTAGAATCTTTCAGTGCTGTAGCAAAGTCTGACACTTTGAAGATTGGCTCAGATATGTTTTCAGAACAGTGCAGAACAAGTAAGTATATTAAAAATGATGCTTGTAATTTATTTTGTCCTTATATTGTCACATTTGGAAGTCTGAAAGAAACACACAGTTCCCCTCAGTTAAACCTCAGTCTTGTAGACAGGTGGGTGAAGGAGGCTGTATCAATTTTATCATCCAACAGCTGAAGTGCAATTACTTCTCCCTTACTGTAAGCAGTATCAGATTCCCCTCATTCACCTGGTGGCAAATACATTCCCATCAGTGATGGCAAAGTTTGACCCAAAGGGTTCCAATGATTGAAAGCAGCACAAAAGCAAAGTGGCATCATCCTAAACCCAACTGGAAGTGAGTGCAAGAAATGTCTTTATCTCTGTTTCTGAAACAGTGCTTGGCAAAATATTAGGTAGTGTGGCTTGTTAGTTCTTGTATTTCTGTAAAAAAAGATCCTGTAGTACTTCAACAGTGAGTGAAGAACAATGTTGCTATGCTGACTTTTTGTTGCGAGGCAGGCAAATGTAATAATCAAATGATTTGCCTATAAGTTCTAACATATTAGCCAGTCTGCATTTTCTAGGGCTTTTGGTAGCTTTATGATAGCTGATACAAAAGGCTACCTGATGAGGAAATTACTGAATTTGGAAAAGAAAAAGAGAAGTGAAGAAGTACAGAGATGTAATCTAAATGGAATACAGAGTTCTCACCTGGCCACTTAATAATTGTTGATGTTGAAAAGATGCTCCTCAGAGTTGACCCATTGATACACCAATAGTCTAGGATAGTTTTAACAAACTGAATGCTTCATCATCAATTACATCAGTATTTACATATACTGAGTTTGTTCCAGAGCCACTTTGCAGGACTCAGTCAATTGATGAGGACACTGAAATAGTTTTCATGGAAAGAGGAAAACATGAAACAGTCTTTTCCCCTCATTTTACTGAAAGTAGTATTTCTAAAGACGCATATGAATGCTTTCTAAATATGATACTGACTACTACTTAGTCTGCACGTCTGACATCCTTTGACAGTAATAGATGTTTGCCAAGCCTGCGCACTTCACTGGATTACTAACTGCTAATGATTTGTATGTTTTTCCTCATGAAAGGGCAGAGTTGTTATAATTACTTATCTAATGCTGCAAGTGCTCATGCTTTGCAACACTCAAGAAGGGCATTGTGCCTGCTCCACAGGGCTTCTGTCTTCACAGGGCAGTGCAAGAGGGAGGCCAGAGGGAAACATCAATGAGGATACACTAGCCAAGGGTTTTGAGGAGAGACTTGAAGTCAGAAGGCACTTAGGGACAGTCGAACGGCCACTGAAGCAGATAGAAAGAAAGGCTGAATCTAACAATGAACAGCACAAGTGAACTGAATGCACCGGCATAGTAAAAAGAAGCAGAAAGAGGAGAGAAAGGACAGAGATATCATAAGTGTAGGAGAATGGGAAGTCATTGTCTGAGACATCAGAAAAATAAGTGGAAAAATCTTAGTGTCCCTAGTAACCTAGGAATCATCAGCTTCACCACCTTGCCACTAGAATTGAGATGAAGATATGTTGTTTATAATTCCTCCTCACTGAAGTACTGGTTGTGCATTAGTCTGTTGGCTATAATGTAATCACTCCTCTGTCGTTTCCTGCAGCACTGTAATCTAATACTGCACAAGCCTCTCACCATGTTCACATCCTCTATTGAATAATTGTGGCTTCAGTTTCATGAAGCATAGTCTGTTCAATCAGCCTGCAATTGCAGCGCTATCTTGAAATATAGTTGATATACCTATGTAATTATGTTTACTGTTAATAATGCAAATTGTATCTGTTGAGTTAGTGAAATCAGTCACCCTCACTGGCAAGCAGCAGTTTCTACAGATGATTTCTTCAGCTGCCAAGATACTGTTTTTTCTAGTTCTATTTTGCTCATTCACACAAAATATACTCTTACTGATAACTTTCACCACACCTGAAGGTGTTAAAAAACGTGTAGATGTGGCACTTCGGGACACGTTTTAGTAGGCATGATGTGTTGGGCTGATGGTTGGACTGGATGATCTTAAAAGTCTTTTCCAACCTTAATGATTCTATGATTCTAGTAAATAAGAACAAGAGACCCAACGTAGAAGTGTCCACACTTACTGTAGAGGCTGTGCAGAAATCTTGTTTATGCAAAGCATCTGGAGAAGACCCTGAATTTTATGGAATGAGTGTAATACTGGCATGCGAAGTGAGAAATGAGGAATACATTAATTCCTGCTTGCTTTGGGTATTGCTTCACATGAGCTTTGCTAATAATGAACGGGATGACGAATTCAGGAGTGTTTGGAGATGCCAGTCTCCTCTGGAAAAGCATAGGAGCCGTGCAAGTGTTGTGGCTATGAAGCTGTATTTTATCTTCTCCATAGAAGTCTGTTGAAAAACCTGTGTCCTTCCCTGATATAGATTCTTCCCCCCTCCCCCCCATGTAGAGTCAACCTTAGCAAAGATCTTCAGGTTTGCATTTATAGTTACTGAAATTGTCTGTATTCCCTGCTATAAAAATAGCCCTTAACTTCAGTTTCCTTATTTTTCATTCACAGCAGCTTCCTTCATACCTTATTACTCAAAAGTTACATCTATCAGGAAAATATACTTCATATTCTAGTGTGAAGTGTTCGAACCATATGAGTTTGATTCGTTAGATAATACTGTTTTTCAATAACATCAAACTACACTGAGCTCATGCTATGACGTTTTGTGTGTCACCTCTTTCATAATCTTCTGTTTTAGAAGCTATGATTTTTACTCTTCACTCCACTTGAAGCAAGTAAAATCATCTGTTGTATTAGTGAGTTCTTGAACGGCAACATGAAGAGGTTGTAATGCTTTGGTGACAGGCTGATGTCCACAGTTTTGCATGTGAAAAGTATTGCCCTGCATCAGGGCAAGGACTGCAACTGTCTGTACTGTGATCATTTGGTAGGATTTATCTGTATCCCCTCTAACACAAGATAAAGGCTTCATCCAAAGACATATAGAATTATGCAAGTTAGAGGTAGAAGAGACATTACTTTTTGCAGAATATGATTCTCAATCTGCAGAAAAAAAATGATGTAAACTATAAGAGTACCCCCAAGCTGAGTCTGAATTGACTTATCTGACACAGGATACATGTGAATCAACAGCAAGATGCAAAATTCTCTAGCTCATTACCCTGCTTTCACTGGTCTTAACACCTAAAGACAACTTTCTGCAGCAGAAGTGTATTGCTGACTGTCTCACATCCAAATAATGATCCAGCTTACACATACTTATACATAAAATGTGATTGCATCATTGCACAATCATGGCTTCAGAAGCCTTGTGAGTGTGTTCCAGTTAATTAAATATGAAACAGTAATAGTAATTACAACAACATCGACATAGTCTGCTGTCAGCTCTGAAAAGGAGAACTCTAGCTCATGGTAAACCAAACCTCCCCAACCTGAGAATAAAAAAGGTAGATGCCTGCTCAGAGAAACAATGGCTTTCTAAACTGAAAGAATTCCAGCTAAAATGGTATGTTAAACCCAGTGCACCATTGGCAATAATTATAACTGGATCTATCTATCTATCTATCTTTGGATCTAAGATTATAATTTAATTTAGAGGAATTAGTGTCTTCCCATGACTGATTGTATTTTTATTATCAATATCTGTCTTTGTGAGTGTATGTGCTCCATCCACCTGCGCTTCCCTGTGATTAGCTTCAGCGATAACATGGTGTTTATGACATATCACCAGGATTTGGAGCAGAAAAACATTTGCAGTTTTGAAAACTGTCTGGTGTTGGTTGTCAGATCTAAGTTGTTTCTCATTACTTCCCTGGAGATCTGGCTACAAACTCAGTTTAGGTCTGAAAGTAAAATACACAGCATATTTCTCTCCTTTTCTCCCAAACCCAGGCTGTCATTCAAGCCTTAGCTGACATATGGTTTATGTTTATGCTGTAGGAAAAAAACAGATCTGAAAGTATCAAAGACAGGGTCTGCCTGTAGGATTAGTTTTATACTTTCACCAAATAAAGGTGAAAGACAACATTGTTTAGCATGTGTTTGGCTTACTAATGGTGCTTCTGTCCAGAAAAATGAAATGCTTGGTTTGAAGAAAGATTAACAACTCAGTTCATCTAGATGTGCTAGGAATATGCATGCATGTGCAAAGGATAAGATAACTGTGCAACTGAGTTCACAGGTGGAATTTGAAAAGAAGCTTATGGCAGGACAAGTTGGGGATGAAAGGTAGCAGTGCCCAGGCTACATATTGGAAGGGAAATTGTGGGAAACAACTGCCTGAACCTTTTAAACTACATTGGTAATATATTTAGTAGAAAATACACATTAAGAACAAATCATGCATTGTAAGAAAGAGTGCCATGACAACAGGACAATGTTCCTCCGTAAATGCACAGGTGACATTTTACAATTAGAAGTAAAATTCATTAAACAGTTTGGTATTTTTAGAGTCATCTCAGTGATTCTCAAATAAAGGTTGCCAGCAGAGACCTTCATGTGTATGTGTGCACTTTTTGCTCTAGGTTAGCATGTTTTTCTCTATTGTTATTCATTTATTGTTTGCTTTTGTTCTCATTGACAGTGCACATCTATGCAGTGGTCATGCAATCTGGGTAAACTGTCCCCCTGCACAGAAGGGTCACAGCTGCAGAGAAAAATAAGCGAGACACTTATAAAATGGAGGCCAGTTTAGATACATGATAAAGTGAGAGACTAAACAATGACAGAATGGGATCTGATAATAAAAATCACCAAGGAGGAAATATGCAATATTGCATTTCTATTAAAAAACCCAAACCAACTAAGCAGTATCTACTGTACATCTAAGTATACACGGCAAGATCTGAGGAGTACAAAAAAATAGTTTGTAAACACTCAAAGAATATAACCACTAAGAAGGGAGAGGTAGTATGTAAATCAGAAAGAAGCAGAACATAATCTTAACTGCACAACCCCCCCCCAGCTTCCTAAATATGAGCCTGTAGAGTATTCTTCTGAACAGAGCATTGGAAATCTGAATCCTAAAGACTTTTAAACAGACAACAAGACAAATGGTTGGGCACCCACCATTGGTTATTGTCTCATCCTGGCCATGAATGGCTCCAAGTACAGGGAAGAGACTTTTGCTCCCCAGCAGTATGTGGCACATAATTTCTTTCTGCTGAAGCCTGCTTTCTTGGGATGTCCCCATCAAGAATTACTCACTTCAGGGTCTTTTTAGCTCACAATGCCCCTTTTTTTTAAATGAAAAATTGGTCATACAGTATGAATAACATTTGAAAACGGATCTCTTCAGCACATTTCATTGAGACTGAATATAGCATTGTTGCAACAAAATAAATCCAGTTCAGCCTTCAACAGCTAGGAGCACCATATGATTTATGTTGCACTGTCCTATAGTTCTCCCCCCTGTTCTGCATTTAGGTTGTGGTTGGAGACAATATGTTGGTTAAATTATAATTATTCTGGGTAAGTGCAACACCTATGGCTCTGTGAACTCCCAGAAAACAAGTATTAATGATCCTGAGTATGGCTCTTTACATAGTGACTGTGGAGTTTTCTCTGGAAATGCCCTCTGAACTCACAAATCTCTCATGTTGCCTATGTGGCCAGACTGAAGAGTCCCTGCCCAGCTGATTAGAGTTGGCCCCAGCTATGCAACAGATCTGCTGGGGGAAAAGCCTTGCTGGCTTCTGTGGGACAAGGATACAGGAAGCAGTCAATGGGAACCTGCCAAATTTGCTACTTGTTCCTTAACCACACTGTCAACCTGTTTCATAAGGGCTTCAGGACATTTTCCTACTAAGTCCAGGCTTTCATCTGTTCAGAGTGAAGTTACCAGTTTGTAAATTAGAAGCGTGCTCAAGTTTGTGTTATAGCATTTAAATGGGAAGTATCATGGTTGCCCTAGAAGCTAGACAGGAACTCTCTCCCACTGTTTGTGATTTCCACTATTACCCCACCTCCACTCTGCTCTGAATATGCGACTTCATGTGGAGGTGAAATGGTTTTCTTCTCTGTAATACAGGTGGCAAATAACATTCATTCATCTCTTCATTACATCTCCTCGATGATGAGACACTGTTTGCCATACTTTCCCTGAAGTATTGTTCCTCTGGAGCAACTCTCAAGTCCTTGGAAGTGGGCATCCCAACAATGTCAAGATCCAAGCATCAGGGCTTGGGTAAATGCAAACCATATTATCGAGACCCAAACTGATTCTATAGCAGAGGTGGCTAAGCAGGGTATTTCTCTGAAACCTGGACATCTGCGATGTGTTTCCAGAAACCTAGTAAGTTTCAGTACTCAGCTCTGATCAAGGAGAGTGAAAACTTCTCAGTAAATCATCCTGGTCTGTTCTTTAAAGATGCCACACTTCTATAACAGCTAGTACACAGCTTTTCTTAAGCACTGCATGATACCTGTGAATTTTGTTCTGGAAGTTCTGACTTTTGCTATGCATTTCTCGGGACAGCCCACACACTTAATTAAAGGTCATGATTTCCAAGAGATGAAAAGAGAAAGAATTCACAGTCATGTGATTCCAGAGGATTTTGTTTGGTGTCTGGAGCCCTGCTTAGCATTTACCCATTTGAGAATCTAGATTGATGGCCTTTATCTCTATAGCAACAATAAATAAATTGCCCTGTAATATGAATCATACTCAGGCAGAATAGAAGTTGGCACATTACTTTAAGTAATTATGATAACTAGCTAAAACTCTTAATATAAAATATCTATTCTTTAGCCAGAAAAATCTGTAGCCCATATAGTTATGGTCCTTTTCACTTATGCTAGATTCCAAAATGTTAATATGCTGTCTTTAAAATATAAGGAGAATTTAAAATAAGCTAATATGACCCATTGCCTTGCAAGGAGACTGTCTCTCTTTTTATTAACTAACTGCAGTCTGTGTCTCCCTCAGGTATTTTGAGAAGCTGATCTGTCTTTCACCTCCTGAGCAGGTTATTGGTTATATCACAGCAAGATAAATTGTATCAAAATAAATAACACACAATGATGCACTTGCATGGTGGATGGCAGCACTGTCACTTATGGCTTGTGTGGACTTCATTGAAAGTCTGCAAATTGTTCAATATCTTATACAAGATAAAATAAAAGCAGGAATCTGTAGCGTGGTGGATGTACTACCCCAACCAGCTGTATTTTTAGAGATCCTACTGCCAGTTTAAAAGTGATTGGCTGTGTAATTACAGATATGATTACGAATATTAGATCAACAAGCTGACAATAATCATGGTACCCAGATTTTAGTCTCTGGCAGAAATGAGATTAACAATTGAGAAGTCCTCTCATGGAGAATAACCAGATTTCCTGTACGACATAAGCATTCTTTATTAAGCTTGTTGAATGAAAAGGCCACAAGACATCCTGAAATGGCAGTTCCAAGAAAACTATTTTTTCATCTACTTTTCTTTCTCTTAATAGGTTGGTGTCTGATGTTCGTCTCAGTTTGTACTACAGACAACTCATGCCATGCAGAATGGGATCCAGCTTTGATGAGGAATCTAGACCTGGCAGGGAAGGAAGTAGAGCGGGATCACTTCTAGGTGAGGTGTCTCGTCTGAATCTGGAGCAGGGCAACTCATGCAGGTACCGTACACACTGGTCTGCACATTTACAGCACTGGGTACCTTCTGTTCCTGCTGGTTTGCAAAGTCTAACACTTTCCTCGTCAAGGATGCTAAAACCCTTGAGAGGCTCTTCTCAGACTTATCTGCTTCTCTTCCTGGTGATTTTTATGTGGAGGCTGCTGACAATCCAACCCCACAATGACAACTACTGGCTGCAGTGCTTGAGTGTAAATTTCACAGCACTTCCAACCCCAAATCCCAAAGGCACAAAAATGAGAATCACATTTTTTCCCATGATTTTTAGAAACACATTTTAATGATCCCTCTGTCCTCAGCCTTATGACATAACAGAATGCACCAGAACCTTATATTTAAGCTTTTCTTCGTGACAGTGATGGTACTTTCTTTTACAAAAGAAAGCTGAGGAGCTCCTGGATCACAGTGAGGCAGGGGCTGGGATTTCCAAGGAAACTGACCAGTGTTCTCAATAAACCAATAAAATTAACAATGATGACAGGAACCATGATTGCTGGTGATGGCTAGAGGAGAAAAGTGGAGACCTTGCAAGGCAATGATAAACCACTGAGAGCTGGTGGGCTAGGCAGAGGGTAATAACAGCTGAAGCAATGAAAGGAGAGAAAGGAGCAGAGCTTTATTGGGGTGTGCTGCCTGGCTACTGCCTGAAGCATGAAGGGATTTCAGCTGATTCCTGTCACCTACAGCCAGAGAAGTTATTTCAGGAAGAGGGAAATGAGAATCTGGAGGAGATGTGTAACAGTGAATGGAAATAATGGAACCATTGGGGGATTTTCATCATTAGCTTGTGGTAGGAACATTGGAAAGCTGCTGGTTTACATACATTCCAAATAAAAATGGAGTCTGACATCCTCAATTAAAACAAAGCGAGCAGGAATACGATGCCTCTGGCTGTGCCTTCAGACTCCTTAGAGGATGCAAAAATTGCTGGGGGAACCCTTAACCTTTAATTCACATCCTGAGTTTGTAAACAATTCTATTCCTCCTGTGGTGAGAGAGATACAAGTGAGGAAAATGAGCCCAAGAGTTTCAGCTCTGAGGTAAGATACACTGACGCTATGCACCCTCTGGAGCCAGCCTAGCTAGGCTTCCCAGAAAGTGGCTGCTACTGGAGAGCTCCTGCACTCGCTTCTGGCAGCTGACAGTGTCACACAGAATCATAAGTGGCCAAGCGGTCAGAAGGACCAGGAGAGCTTCTTTTTTTTCCCCTCTCCTTTCTGTTCTTTACCTGTCATGGCTGAACATACTCACTGACAACCTGGTGACTGAGGTTTTCTATACATGCCAAAACCAGCTTGGATTTTGTCCCTGCTTGTGCCACCTAGGGGTGGCACACACTTCCAAACATACAGAAGAGTTCAGTTTTTGAGACTCCCATGTCTTAATATCCTTTCGCCTTAGCTCAGGTGATGGCCAGCCATCCCACCTGCAAAATACGCTGAGGCAAGACCATTAGCCCCAGAAGAAATAAGCACAGACAACCACCTACTGAAAATGTCCAGATCCAGCAGACACCTTGAAATTTGTAGTGACTGTCCCAGAGGAAAATTTACTGACTCCTGCCATCGTGCTCCCAGCCTTCCAGAACACACAAATGATGACAAGGAATGGAAATGTATATGGTATCACCTATGATGTGTCAGGAAACACCCTGCACACGTTGTCCAATGAGGGACATATATGGAGTTGGGCCATTTGCTACACCAAGGAGCAAGCAAATTGAGGTACTTTACAATGAGAGCACTGTTGAGAAAAAGAAGAGATGAGACTTCCTTCCCATGTGGCAACTGATTGTGGTAGCAACTCACTGTGAACCCATGGAAAGTGTCAGATTAACATAGGTTTTGTATTTAAACACGATATGTATTTGGAACATGTGAGAAACCTGTTGGTTTTTTGGCCACCTCTGTGTTACTCCTGGCAGTGTGGAGAAGCTCTCAAGTCCTTTGCACAGAAGTAATTGAAAAGAAATCATCACTGTCTGAGCATGAATGCACTGCTCAGGTTATTAATTGGTTTTGGTCATTAGGCTAATTCAGCTGGCTGAAAGTAAATTTACACCAGGGCTGACTGTAAAAATCTCTCTGCTGTAAGAAGTGGCTGGGGCCAAGAACTCAGATGGGACTCCAGAAGCAGCACTAATACGAATATTGCAAGTTTTCTGAGTAAAAAAATCTGTTACAGCCTTGTAAATTCTGTTTGTTAGGCTTAAGTGCATGGGACCAGAGACATTTCATGATGCTTGAAGATTATGTTATTGAACAGCCATTGTTACAATTAGCCTTAATAGAAAAATCCTCTTAAGAGTGTATTTCAGCTAATTGTCTGAACTCTGCCTTTAGCTCAGTTATTAATTTCCTATCTAATTACCAAGTCATATTTCCTCTTCCTCTGCTATTTTATCCCTTATAAATAGCTAGCCTGAATATTTATGTCCTTACTGCTATATACCTAACATGTAAATTGCTTCAGGAGTTCACTTGGAGCAGTTTGTTAAGCAATGTCATTAGTTTACTTGCCTGGATTGCCTACACACTTCTCTGCAGCAGCAAGTGTAGATGCTTCCAAATGCCAGTGACCCCATTTTAGGAAGTACTAGGTTCTTCTCTCTGACACACGGTGCTGCTTTCACTGCAGCCAGCCTGGTGCTGCCAGGCGAGCACCAGCACACTGATTACCTTCACTAGCAGCCACTTCAGAGAAGTAAAATACCAAGTTAACTTTGAGACAGGATTCACTTAACATCAATAGCGGGTGTTTCCCCTAACTGCAGGATGACACTGTGTTTGGGAGGATTTGCAGGACTGACATTCATCTGAAAGCCAGCAGGTATCATTTGACACTCTCTTCCACTGCTCACTCTCCGTCTAAGTTATACTGTTTGACTCCTTTTCTTTGCTCCTCTTCCAAATTATAGGGTTGCAGGGTGTCTCTCTGTGGTTTTTATTCCCTCACAATCTGTGTGGGAAATGCTTAAGTAGAAAAATCCCTGGAGGCTGAAAGGCTGTTGCGTGAAGTCCCTTGGACTTGTGCTACCAACTGCTGTTCGAAGCACAACTGACTTTTGGCCTGACCCGATCCAGCGTTGTTTCATTAAGGCATTTTCCATGAGTGTATTCTTCTTAGTCAGTGCATTGTAATATAGAGGCTGGTTTGTATACAGGAAAATGTTGAAATGAGCACATACTGCTGCAACAAAGACACTCACATCTATTCTTCCGTGCTTCATGAGGAATAAAAGCTCATTCCTAGCCACAGAGAGCATAGCATTATGCAACAAAGAAGCCTTTTTGTTCCATTACCGACTTTGTTTTAGGAAGGCTACGGGGGATCCTTGTTGGAGTGGCACCTCTTTAGTTAAAGGATGCCCAGGAATCACCAGACGCTGCCTCAAGGGTCTCCATTTTGCAGGCTGTTTCTGAGGTGTAGAAAGCAACTTATGGGACAGGGGACAGAAGTGTGTTTGCAGAGTGTGCTGACACAGGAGAAATGAGGGAAAATAACACCTGCCCAAACCACGCAGGCTGAGGAGGAGGAGCAGAATGGCCTACAGTAATCTAATCCTTTCCCCTGTTGGCACTGGCGTGTGAAGCATGTGCTCTCTTAACTCACCAGTCTGCTCAGAGCAGAGATGTGTTCCTGTCTCCTGGGCTGGCAGCCACAGCATCCGTCTGTCAGCCAGGGATTGGCTGCCTCTGTCCTCAGGAAATTTAATTCTGGAGTCAAGAAAAACTTTACCTTGTGCATCAGAATCAAAACAGCTACCAAGCACATAACATATTCCAATAAGTTCAAAAAGCTGTAAAGGGCTGTTTGGGTCCCAAAGCAGTCCCTACAATCCCGGGGAGCCACACAATAGCCATTTAATCCACTGCATTCTCCAAAGCATCCCTTCTTCCCCATGTTCTGTGATAAGTGTAACCTCTTGTACACACGACCAGAAGTCCACAAGACCATAACACACTGTGGCAAAAAGGTGCAGGAGACACGGAGAGAGTCACCACAGCCTGAGGTCCCTGCAGCAGTGGGGCTTTATTGGGTGAACATGCCAGCCTGTTCTAGAAACTGGTGGCAGCTCATCTACCCTCCAGTTCAGGTTTTAATCTACAGATTCTTCCTTTTGTCACTTGCAGATGAGGAATTTCAGTGACAGTTTTCTCCCTGTAAATTCCGTGGAGGGTTTTGTCACTGTGCCTGGTGCCATCTTTGTGTCTGTCTAGAAGCTGTCTAACAGCTTCTTACCCAAGCACTTCTGATTGCAGATCCCAGATTGTTTACTTGCATTCAATTTGGTTTCTCACACAATGCCATACCAGAAACCACGTCCACAAATGAGAGAACAATTGTGTTGCGAATTAGCACCTTACCAATTTATCATATTCCACCAAGCCTAAGTTCTTAGCACAGGCGGGCATGTGTTACTCTGCTCTAAATTTGCCCAAGAGATCATACGGACACTACACTGTTTCTTTTAAAAAAAAAAAGGAAAATTAAAATTAAAGTGAACGTCAAAGATATTCCAAACCCCTTTGTTACACTTACCAATACACTGTTCCTATTGATTCATCTAGAGTGCATGAAGCATGTCTAAGCCATGGAATAGAGTGAATCTGAAGTCTGTCAGGAGGGAACTGGTCCATGGAAAGACAATATGATGAGCAGAGGAGCATGAGCCTCTCTGTTCCCCAGCACTGCAAGCAAACTGCTGAGGCAGTTATTGCACAGGCAGCTGACCCTGGTGTTTTGGCAGGACCTATGGTAGAAGCACGCATGCAGAGAGCAGAGAGCCTGTCATGAGTGGAAATGTGTGTACAAATTCTCACCGAGAGGAAGCTATAAGAAAATGATGATGTATAAGGGCAGTGCCAACACTCCCAACCTCTCAGCTATCTTCCTGCTTTATATGTTAGCCCCACAAAGAACTTCCCAGGTAATGTGATTTTTCCCACTGTTGGGTCAGGCAGCCACCTCTCTCCCTGCACTGGCTGGTCATCTTCTTTCATGAGGATGAAAGGCACAACTGTGGTAATACAAGTGCTTTTATATTTTGTTGACCCCCGCCTTTGCAGCAGCTGCCACTACTGTCCTAAGGCAAAGATGACACCTCTGAGCTAGAGGCGCAAGCTGAAGCAGCCTCTAAGCCTTCAGGGTGGAGTGAGGCATGAAGGAAAGAGCAAGCCAAAGGAAGGCGGATGCCAGGATTTTGTGGCAGAATATGCCAATGCATCTGCCTGTCTGTGGGAGATGTGAGAGTGCTTTGGGGTTAACTGTGGTGAGTCATTTCTTTTTCATACCTCTAGAAATCACTCTGAGCAGGGGTACATCCTGACAGGCATATGTAGTGCTACTACTCATGATGTCAGCTGGGGAGAGCATTTGGATTTGAAATATCTAGAAAGGACTCAACTGCCGCAGACTAGGACAGTCAAGCCCTGAACATCTTGCACCTCAGACCCCCAGCTGCTCTTCAACATCTGTTAATTCTCACAACATGCTAGAGTGTCGATTTGTATTACTTCGTTTTTACAGAGATGAACAGCTTGAAGAATAGATGAGTGATGCTAGAAAAACAGTTCTGTGTTGTATAATTTTATGAAATTTGTAGATGTCCTTAAACATTGGTGGACATTTTATATACAAATGCAGAATTCTGGAGCTGGGGTGTGGACAAGAATGCCAAAAAGGGGTCAGCAGGGCACAACCCCTTACCCTCAAAGTGTGGCTACATTGCAATTAGTAGCTATTGGTGCCATGCTTTAGCACAATGTGGAGAATGGAGGTTTTTATAGTGAGGATTTCCCTGCTCAAAGGCAAAAGCAATTACTTAGATAACTAAAGAGAGCATTCATGTCAATCTGATGCAATTATGTTTAATGGAGCTGAATGTGTGACTTCTGAAATAAAATAGTCTTACAGCAGTAGGAGGAGAGAGACACACATTTTACATTGTAGCAGCCTCATGGGAAGGAGAACAAAGCTATAGAATACTGTGAAGGTAATCACAGAACTGTGCTTATTCTGTGCATTGCAAAAGTGAGCATGGGATTGATATTTACACAAATCCCCAGGGGGAGCTGAGGAAAGGCAGAGTGACTGGCTTCCCTGCCAGCGCAGCCCAACAGGCACACACATCTCTGGTTGCCTCTTCGCTCCTTTGTGATTTCTGTTTTTCTTCCGATGTCACTCTGTTACGGAACCCTCAATGTGTGTATTTGGTAAAACTAACCTTCCCAGCAAAACAGCTTCTCTCCTAAAATTTCAGAACTTTAAAAACGAATAAGTTAAAGAATTTTTGTTTGGATTCTGTGGTCAGAGGGGTAAGCATGAATTTTTCTTTTCCATTCCCGTACACAGTCCACATTGGACTAATGCACAGTGGAAAACTGGAAGCAAAGAGAAACACTCCTCCTGCCCCTTAACACGTGGTCAGGTTCTCACTCTCTAGTGCCATACAGAATCTTACAGTACAGTATGTTTTGACTCTTACTTTTCCCCACTGAATGGTATGTAGCTAACACTGACCCTCTGGTCTCAATTTTCCTCTCCATTGGGCAAGACTTGCCGGCTTAACAGAGCCGCAAAGAATACGTGTGCCTGAATTCACACAGATGGCTATAGCATGACAATACAAGAAGTCTGAGATGTTAAACTCTAAACACAGTTGCTGCCCAGCCCTGGAGGCGCCTGCAGTAATTTCTGTGGTTATGTCCTCAAAGTGGGTCCATGAGCAGCTGTGATTTGGCTGAACATCTTGCTTACACTCTGCAGCATTTAGATGTTGCTCCAGCTGCTTTGTCTGCAGGTGGTTTTGGAGCATGTCTGATTGGCCTTGGAACGGTGTGGACCTGGGAACAATGGGACCTCCTAGTTACCTGTCCTGCAGTTATTGCAGTGGCTGCAGCACTGTACATATGCTGTTAGCACTAGTTTGCCTTGGATGTCAAACAGATGTGCACTTTTTCTGCCTACTCCCAAAAGTACAGACAAATGTATAACTCATAGAGGAGATGATGGGTTAGAAACAGCTGAAAACAGCCTCTCATAGAAATTACTCCAAATTCTGGTACATATAGTCTGCAGATTATGGATATGCTCTGCTGCCCTACGTCAAAGTCCCATTCATAGTCCAATTAGTAATTGTGGCCATGCTTGCAGTGCCTTATACATGGGTAGATCAGCAGTGATATTTCTACAGGGCAGAAAAAATCCCAAACTAAATGCAAAATACACATTAGCCTCTGGTCATCTTTCAAAGTTGGGCAGCTGGAACCAAACCACATGACTTGGACCATTCTTGGAGGAAATAATGTAGATACCATGTGGCTTTGTAGCATGGTTGACTGCAATCACTCTTTTCTAAGTGCGTTTTTTCACTGTACCTTTCAAGTAAATTTTGGAAGAATAGGTGGCAATATGACTGCCAGTCAGCTTTTTCCCTCCTCTTCTGTTATAATTCTGGGTCTCTGTTCCTTATTATTCAAGGAATCTTTGGGTTTTCATGACTATTTAATTAGTCTTATTATTTTTGGAATTACAAATCACATGCCCAGTTTCTCCATTTATCAGGGGAGCAAAACACTCAATTAGCATTACAGTACAGAATTCCCATAAGGTCTGATTGTTACAGATTGGTTCCGCACCACTTTATTGCATCTATCACTCAGTCATCTCAATAACCAGCAGAAACCAAAGCATTTTATATTTAAATGACATCATTTTCGTCTCAGTTCAACAGAGCTTTTAAGCTCAAGCTTATAGCCTAGGAGGTCACCAGGACTCAGCATGGGTTTCAGCAAATGAAAGATGCATTGTTGTGTCAGGAAAGAGCCAGCAAGAGCTAAGGTGTATGAAAACAGCATATCTACCTGTTAGAACACAGAGGTTCACACACGACAGCTGAGATGCACCTCCTGCAAAGCTGTTTATCTTACAAGTTACACAGATGGGCTCTGCAGGAGTTAGGGGACGCTGGTAGAATCATCATCACTGTTTTTATCTGATTCATGTTTCTGAGGGTCTTGACCCCAGATCATTATAACAAGAACACATATTGCAGTCTCGCTGCAGATAACTAGGGTGAAATCCATGCTGACCCGACAGCACACGCCAGGTGTTATTGCTACCTCCCACTGCAGCCCTGCAGGGCTGTGTTAGCTCTCCCTTACACTGTAGTGGGAGGTACTGGAACCCTGTAGTGACTCACTCCTACTCTAAGGCTGACAATCTTAACACACGATTTTTAGAAAAACTTTTTTGTTTGCTAGTTTGTGTTCAAAGGAAGAAGGGAGAGCCGTTAAGAGCTGCTTTCTGTGTACCCTCCACAGCCCCATTTTATCCAAATGAGGTGTATTATAGCAACTGCTGATGCAGATCTCGGGGTGCAGGACATCCACTGAGGACTGGTAAAGCAGGTGAAAACTCATCTGTGCCAAAAGGTAGCAAATGCCATTCAAAACCTGCATCTGACAGTGACAACTTGTAAAAGACTCAAAGAATGCCACTCAAGCCAACTCACTATTTTATTGGCAATTGTAATCCTTGGAACTTAATGAGTGCTTTGCATTCGGTAGACTAAAATGCTATAATAAAATTAAAACCCCTAGATTCCCAAAGCAAGATACCATGTTAGTTTACCACATGGAAGCATTGGGGAGCTGGTTCCTCAACAGCCGGGGCTAAACAACCTTGCAGTCCATGCAGACTAGGCAGCTGGGGTGGAGATCCATGCAGCTGCATGTTTGCACCCCAGTGTAGTCTCTGGTAATCTGCTCTGCACTAGCTGGGCTGTGAAGGAATAACTGTGATGCTCATGTCATGGGATCAAGCCTGGGAACAGACTATCAGATCTCCTATCTGACCCTGCAATTCTCTCTTTTGGATCAAATAGGACAGACATAAAAGTTTTCTTCTGGAAGGATGAGAAAAAAATATTTGGTTTTTTTTTCTTTGTTTGTGGTTTTTTTTGTGCTTAGTTGTTGAGTATTTTTTTCTGTCAATAAACAAAGTTCTAATTTTTTTTTTTCACCCCCAGGGAATTTCCATTAACGCTGTAGCCCCTTTGTAGAAGGCCACCAAGTCCATCAGGCAGGATTTGCCCTTAGTGAAGCCATGTTTGTTGTCGCCAATCACCTACTTATTTTCCATGTGCCTCAGCAGAGTTTCCAGATGGATCTGCTCCATGATCTACTCTCACAGAGGTGAGATGACTGGCTTGTAGCTCCCTGGGTCTTCCTTTTATCCTTTTTAAAAAACGGAGGTTAAATTTCTCCTTTTTCTATCAGTGGGAACTTCACTGAATTGCCAAGACTTCTCAGACATGATGGATAGTGGCTTAGCAACTTCATCTGCCAGTTCCCTCAAGACCCACAGATACATCTCGTCATGCCTCATGGACTTGTGCACCTTCAGGTTCCTTAGATGATCTCACATCTGATCCTCTCCTACAGCAAGTGGTCCTTCATCTCCCAGTCCCTGCCTTTGCTTTCTGTGCCTTGGATGGTGTAAATTAAGCACTTAACAGTGAAGACTGAGGCAAAAAAGTTGTTAAGCACCTTAGCCTTCTCCATATCCAGGGTAACTAGGTCTTCTGTTTTCTTCTGAGGATGACCCACATTCTCTCTAGTTTTCCTTTTATCACCGACATACCCATAGAAGATTTTCTTGTTGTCCTTTACATCCCTGGACATATTTAATTCTACTACGACTTTAGCTTTCCTAACCTAGTCCTTGGCTGCTTAGACAATTTCTCTGTATTCCTCCCAGGCTACCTGCCCTTGCTTCCACCCTTTGTAAGCTTCTTTTTTCAAGTTAAAGTTTGTCCAGGAGTTTCTTGTTCATCCATGCAGGACTCCTGGTGTTTTTGCTTGACTTCCTCTATGATGGGATGCATCGCTCCTGAGCTCGGAGGAGGTGATCCTTGAATATTAACCAGATTTCTTGGGCCCCTCTATCCTCCAAGGCATTGTCCCTTGGTACCCTACCAAGCAGATCCCTGAAGAGATCAAAGTCTGCTCACCTAAAATAAAGGGCACTGAGTCTGCTGTGCACCCTCCTCGCTGTCCTAAGGATTTTGAACTCCACCATTTCATCATCACTGCAGCCAAGGCTTCTGTAGAGTTTCACATTACCCACCAGCCCTTTTTTTTGTTGGTAAGAAGAAGGTCCAGCATGACAACTTTTCTTGTTGGTTCTTGTATCACTTGGAGAAGGAAGTTACCATCAATGCACTTCAGGAACCTCCTGGATTGCTTATGCCTGACTCTGTTTGTCCCTCCAACAGATATCAGGGTGATTAAAGTCCCTCATGCAGACCAGGTCTTGTGAATGAAGGCTGTTCCTATCTTGTCTATACAGTGCCTAGTCCACTCACTTTTCCTGGTCTGATGGCCTGTAGCAGACCCCCACTATAATGTCAGCTGTCCCTTCCCTCCTTTAATCCTGACCCATAAGCTCCCGGCCAGCTCTTCATCCATTCCCAGGTGTAGCTTCATGCACTCCAGCTGGTCGTTGACATAGAGGACAACACGCCTCTGAGCATTTTTTGAGGGAACTGGCATCAAATTAGTAGGAGTGGGATACATTGAGATTCCCCTCCCCCAACAACTTTAATTTAAAACCTTTTTCATCAGACTGGCAAGTTTATGACCAAGGATGCTCTTGCCCTTCTCTGACAGATGGTCCCAATCAGCTCCCAGTAGACCAGACTGTCAAAGCGAGTCCCGTGGTCTAGGTAGCCAAACCCCTGGCTGTAGCACCAGTCTTGCAGCCATTTGTTGATTTGCCAGACTTGATTGGCCCTTTCAAACCCCATCCCTCTGAGGAGGGGGATTGTTGAAAAAACCTGGCTGTGCTCCAGAGCCTTTTACCACTGTTCCCAGGGCTCTGTAGTCATGCTGTGATCACTATGCTGCTGCTCCTGCAGTTTGGAACAGCCCCTTCTTGGAGGGCTTTTGGTTTTGTCCAGATATTTCCAAAACTGATATTAAAGTAACAGCTACTCTGAGAAGAGTTTGTGCCTCTGATGCTTCAACAACTTAGCAGATAGATTCCTGAGTCAAATGCACTTTGCTGTTGATTCATGTAGTCTGTATTGCCAGGGTTTCTCCCAGAAGAGAGTGCATTTCCTACTTCCTTCAACTTTTGTTATTTATTAGTCTTAAGAGTCTGAAAGTCTTCAAATCATCAGAGAGAAGCACAGGAACACACTGGAGTGGAGTGGAGGTTAATACGCTGTCACAACAGTTATACTTATTTGGGAAGACAATTTGTAATTACTTTCAGGTCCATAAAGATAAATCAAAACCACTTAATGCAAAACTGCAGTGCATAAATACTGTTTATTACCTGTGCTTTTCTTCTGTGTGCCACAAAAATAAGCTACTGCAAACCGTTCTACAGCAAACTGACTTACAACTGAATTACAACTGACTTACAACTGAATTAGGGCAAACTGAACTACAGAGAGCTTAAGTCATCTTTCCAAACCCCTTCCCTGAACCAACCTCATCCAGGCAAAGTCCAGGGGTCATAATTCCATATCTGATGCACCATAGGGCATGAAGTACTAATCACACACAGAGGAGCAGTACAGTTGTGCTCCAGGCCACAGATTTCACACCTCAGTTTTCCATTTCCCAAGCTTCAGATGCATTGGTGCATTTGTGTGGGCAGGTCTACTGGAAGATTCCCAACTGAAGGCAACTAAATGCAAAATGCAGTGCAGCTTGAGTGCTGAGGTCTGATTTTTTGAAGGTCCAAGGGAAAATAAGAGTCAAACAGGTAGTCTGAGACCTGATTTTGGTCTGCGCATCTAGAAATTACCATCTAAGGCACCCACAGATTCATCTGGACTGAAAGTGAGTAGGGACCAGATAATCTAATAGTGTGGTTTTGCACCTTCTCCACTCGCCCCTCCATAAACCAAGGCTCTGGCTCCCACAAGACCTTCTGGTGAAGGCCAGCTGAGATTTCTGCTGCTCTAGTGGACAGACATTTCTTTTCCTCAATACTTGGAACATGGACAAGAGCCCTCCATTACTCCAGTAGCAAGCTCTGGTTTTGGTCTGTATAGTCTTGTTAAGCTGCCCTGAGGCAGCTTACACTTTGACTGACTGTGGTTTGTCTCTAGAGCTGGATCTACTGTCTCAACACAGAACCAAGTACGAATCAAATTACTGATCTGGTAAGAATTCACTCAAGAAGCTGAAGTTCCTTTCTAATATTTGCACTGACAGGCTTGCCGATATTGTGTTTTTGTCTCCATGAAGTTACGAAGGTGGTGTAAACTTGTTATTCTGTGCTCTGGCTGATTTAATAACAATGTAGTAGCACGTATGTGTTGGCTATTCCAGGGCTGAAGGCATTATTGGCATATGGATCTCTGGCTAACAATCAGACTGTGACAGTGAGTCTTATCACAAGAATACTTTCTTCAGTCTCTTCCAGCTCTCAACAAAGAAAGATATTCAACAGCTAACCTGTTAAACTAGGAGACTTTATCTCCTGTGAGTTCAGATAATCACAAAAAATGTAACACGCTGTGGTGCCTTCACTGAGGACAGAACTCAAATAACACACAGAAGAGAGCCATGAAAAAGCCACACAGCCAAAACACGATTAGTTCATTGTACTGTGGGAAGATAAACATTCATCTGCTTTTATACCTCAAGCACAAGCTTCATTAGAAGTCTATTCACAGCTCATAACAAGCTATAGACTCAAAAAGAGTCAGTGCACTTCAAAGGAGGTGTAAAGGCCATTGTCAGTCAGAAAAGCTGTAATTAACCATGATCATATTCTCTGGTGATTAATTGGGAATTATACTATTATATTATTCTTGTTTTCCAAACAAACCATAGCCACTTTAAATTAAAGGGAAATATCACCTATGATCTTAAGAAATGCTGTGGTATATTTGGGTATTTAGTGTTATCATTTCTATCTGTGTTTGAATTTGTTTACCACATATGGCTCACTCTTGAACAGATGGCAGGAATTTTTGCTTCTGACTGTTGCTCTGATGGCAGAAGGTGAAGAATCACTCAGTTACAGCATATCATTGCAAAGGGCAATAGTGACTGGAAAGTGAGTGTGGTTGCTTTCCTTTCCTGGACAGGCAACCAACCAACCGACTGCTCTCTGAAGGAGCTGGAGTTTGTGCTTATGTCGAGATAGCCGCCCGCTGCCGCTGGCCATTCACCTCTCCACTTCCCCTGTGGTACCTGGGGAAGATGCAGGTACAGAGAATGTTAGTGGGATAAATATTGTTTGGCTATGCAAGTAAGATGTCAGTCCCAAAGATATCTGCTTGTTTTGAGACAACTTGTTGGGCAACACTTGTTTTTACCACTGAGGATTAACTGTCAGCCACAATAAAATCTTGACTCAGTCACCAATATGCCCAAATATGGACCCTGACAAAAGGATTCTAAGGCTTATAAAATGGCACCAAACAGGGCTCATTTGTGTATTCTTCAGAAGAAATCAAACATTTCTTTTTAAAGAGCTTCCAGTATTATTGGTATTGTAAGAAATAATTGCCCAGACAGGCCCAGTGGTTTGAATCAATGCAGCATCCATTATATTTCTGTGTATGTTCTGTAATTATTCTGTACATAAACAGTGACTTGACTTTCATCCCCTCCACCCCACCATCTTGATCAAAACTAGCTGCATATAATGAATGCTCTCAAAGTCTCCCTTCTCCTGCCATACATGCTCCCAGCAAGCCTTGTTTTCCTATTTCTCACCTGGGCTGTTGGGAGGTGTCCCTGCCCATGGCAGGGGGGCTGGAACTGGATGATCATTAAGGTCCCTTCCAACCCAAACTATCCTATGATTCTATGATTCTATGATACTATGATACTATGATTCTATGATTCTATGATTCTGTTCCTGCTGCTGCTATAACTCTTTCACCTCTCAGGACAGTAAGGAAAGGGAGCAAGAAGCAAAGCAAACCCAGCAGTTGCTGGGACCCACTGAGGGAGCTGTGCCTGGTAGATGCTACTAGATCCACAGAAGGGCTGCTGCAGGGGTTGGCCTGAGTGGCCAAGCAGAGGTGCACATATGGCAAACTAGGGGACCTGCAGCTGTTAGAAGTACTGATCAAAGCACTTCACTGAAGGGAATGGGGTCACTGCTGTCACCAGCATTAGGTATTTGGTGCATTTGTCTGAGCACGAGATTTCCCCCTTTTTTCAAATTACCAGAGAACAAATTCCCTGCACAAAACAAGGGGCTTTGGGAGCTTTACTCAGAAGGGGAAGACTTGCTTCTTGCATAGCTTTTACCTGCATTGCCTAATCAGCTTCCTACAATCCGGTCTGTGTTTTTTTAGAACCTAATATATCCCATGTCCAACAAAGTCATTCCTGTTTCTATGTCATGCTTCCATTGCCCCAGTTTGCAGGAAGTATTTGGATGTTAAATTTGATTTAAGCCATTATGTTTCATTTTTATTGAGAATCTTTGACTCATCATATATTTAGCTGCTTCGGTCGCTTGTATGGCAGGCTGCCTATTGCCAAGGCACCTGAGTACCTCATAGAATCACAGAATCATAGAATCACCAGGTTGGAAAAGACCCACTGGATCATCGAGTCCAACCATTCCTATCAAACACTAAACCATGCCCCTCAGCACCTCATCCACCCGTGCCTTAAACACCTCCAGGGAACGTGAATCAACTACCTCCCTGGGCAGCCTGTTTCAGTGCCCAAGGGCCCTTTCTGTGAAAAATTTTTTCCTAATGTCCAGCCTGAATCTCCCCGGCAGAGCTTGAGGCCATTCCCTCTTGTCCTGTCCCCTGTCACTTGGGAGAAGAGGCCAGCACCCTCCTCTCTACACCCTCCTTTCAGGTAGTTGTAGAGAGCAATGAGGTCTCCCCTCAGCCTCCTCTTCTCCAGGCTAAACACCCCCAGCTCTCTCAGCCGTTCCTCATAAGGCCTGTTCCCCAGCCCCTTCACCAGCTTTGTTGCTCTTCTCTGGACTCTCTCCAGAGCCTCAACAACCTTCTTGTGGTGAGGGGCCCAGAACTGAACACAGGATTCGAGGAGCAGTCTCACCAGTGCCGAGTACAGAGGGAGAATAACCTCCCTGGACCTGCTGGTCACACCGTTTCTGATCCAAACCAAGATGCCATTGGCCATCCTCTGCTAACATCTTTTATGGTTGGACTCGATGATCCGGTGGGTCTCTTCCAACCTGGTTATTCTGTATGGTTATTCTGTGTGTGGCCTTCTTGGCCACCTGGGCACACTACTGGCTCATGTTCAGTCGCTGTCAACCAACACCCCCAGGTCCCTCTCCTCCAGGCAGCTTTCTAGCCAGACTTCTCCTAGTCTGCAGCTCTGCACAGGGTTGTTGTGCCCCAAGTGCAGGACCCGGCACTTGGCCTTGTTAAACCTCATGCCATTGGACTCTGCCCAGCGGTCCAGCCTGTTCAGATCCCTTTGCAGAGCCTCCCGACCCTCCAGCAGATCAACACTTCCACCCAGCTTAGTGTCGTCTGCAAACTTGCTAAGGGTGCACTCGATGCCTTCATCCAGGTCATTGATAAAGACATTGAACAGGGCTGGACCCAGCACTGAGCCCTGGGGAACCCCACTTGTCACTGGCCTCCAGCTGGAGTTAACACCATTTCCCACCACTCTCTGGGCCCGGCCATCCAACCAGTTTTCCACCCAGGAGAGTGTGCGCCTGTCCAGGCCAGAGGCTGACAGTTTCCCAAGCAGAATGCTGTGAGAAACTGTGTCAAAGGCTTTACTGAAGTCCAGGAAGACCACATCCACAGCCTTTCCCTCATCCAGCAGCCGAGTCACTTTGTCATAGAAGGCAATCAGGTTAGTTTGGCAAGACCTGCCTTTTGTGGACCTGTGTTGACTGGGCCTGATCACCCAGTTCTCTTGCATGTGCTTCATGATAGCACTCAAGATCACCTGCTCCATGACTTTTCCTGGCACTGAGGTCAGACTGACAGGCCTGTAGTCCCCTGGATCCTCCCTGCGACCCTTGTAGATGGGCACAACATCAGCCAGCCTCCAGTCCAGTGGAAGTTCCCCAGTCTTCCAGGACTGTTGGAAAATGATGGAAAGGGGTTTGGCCAGCACATCCGCCAGCTCCTTCAATACCCTTGGATGAATCCCATCTGGCCCCATAGACTTGTGGGTGTCTAGTTGGGCCAGCAAGGCTCTGACCACCTCCTCTTGGATCATGAGAGCCTCATTTTGCTCCTCTAGCTCCTGGGTTTGTACACAGACAGAACGACTTTCTTTACAATTAAAGACTGAGGCAAAGAAGGCATTAAGTACCTCAGTCTTTTCCTCATCACCTGTCACTGTTGTTCCTTCTGCGTCCAATAGGGACTGTATGGTCTCCCTAGTCCTCCTTTTATTATTTATGTATTTATAGAAGGATCTTTTGTTATCTTTCACAGACTTTGCCAATCTGATTTCTAGCTGAGCCTTAGCCCTTCTGATTTTTTCTCTACACAATCTCACTTCCCTCCTGTAGTCCACCCAAGAGGCCTGTCCCCTCTTCCAGAGCTCATAAACATTTCTCTTCTTCTTGATATCACTCAAGATCTCTCTGTTCAACCAAGCTGGTTTTCTCCCCTGCCAGCTTTTTTTTCCGGAACATGGGGATGGCTTTCTCCTGAGCTGCTAGGATTTCCTTTTTGAAGAGCTCCCAGCCCTCATGGGCTCCCTTGCCCTTAAGTACTGTCTCCCATGAGACTTTGCCAACCAGCCTTCTGAAGAGTTCAAAGTCTGCCCTCTGGAAAATGGGCAGACTGACAAGCCCCAAATCCCAAGAGTCTGAGCCAGAATTTACGGGGGGTGATTCATCTTTCAATGGACACCTTCTAGCTGGTGATACTGGGAGGTTTAGTATTGACAGCACAAATGTCTCAGCCAGTCTTAGCTATTTTATTTAATAGAAAGAGATCGTGTCTAAACTAACTGATCCCTGATGTGGAAGGGCTTGCCAGTGTTTATTTTTAATGTACTCTCTCTAGTGCTCTCTCTGGTAGCTCTTGACATCAATGAGAACAGAACAGAGGCAGAGGTGTCTCTGTGTTTCATTTTGTTCATCCACGGTATCAAGATTATGAATCAAGACTGAGTGTGAAGCACCTTGTAACGAAGCAGCATTTCTGGGAGCTGCAAGGAGCAGCATGCATGGTCCTCTCCTGACAGTCTCAGAGGCCCAAAATCAGTGAGTCAGTTGTGAGAGATCCTGGGATTGATTTCTAATTATCCTGATGTCAGTCTGCTCTCCAGTGTTGTTCAGAGGCAGAGTTGTTTCGCTAGACTGTAAAATGCATGAACAGCAGACAAGATTTATGACACATTCTGTGTGAGCAATGAAGATGTTTTAGTAGTTACAAACATTGTCAGATACAATGAGTAACTGAGATTTTTCAAATTTAAGGTGTATTTAAAAGTTATCCTTAGAAAGCCTTAGAACCATTACAAAGAACGGCAAAATCAAATTAGGGACTTCAGGGTACATTCATAAAGCATAGTTAATGTCAGTTTTAGACATTCTCTCTCTCTCTATATATATATATATAAAGATTCTCAAAATGAGGACACATAAGACAAACCCTTGAGGACACATAAGACAGACTCGGTAAGCACACAGAGCCTTTGAGTGCGTGGACAACAACCAAAGTTAGAGTGGCATACAGCCTCTTTAAGCCTATGAATTTGTGGTAGGCCAAGCACTCTTTGACTCACACCACTTCTGTGGCTTTCATCCAACAGTCTAGGAGAATTGCAACATCTAAACACCACACGTTTGGGGAAAGGTAGTGCCATCCTGTTTAGACAGCCCTTAGGGCAATCTCCATGAAGATTTGTCACATCCTATGTGAACATACTTAACACAAGTAATAAAGTGTATGGGAACACCAGCACCAAAACGTGCTAAACACTCCTGAGGAATTGCCTGCTGTTTCTAGTGATTCCTGCTCACCTCACCAGCTGCTGCAGTAGGTATGTGAGTGTGTCTGTCAGCCCCGCACGGAGCCATGTTCTGAACTCGGGAACGCTCCTGCACAGCTTCCTGAGCCCAACAAATCTAACTGCTAAGACAAGGCTGACAAAGAGGTATAGGGCTGCAGAAGCCAAGGGGAATTTACATGCTGCTATTTGCATCTGTGCCTACCTAAATACCGTCAAGCATCCTGCTCACAGGACAACGCACACCAGTTCAGCCAGTAGAGTAAACATCACAGTAGACAAAAAAAATCAATAGGATGATAGAATAGCAGGATCCTGAGTCGCATGGGTCTTACAGCACAAGTGGCTACTGACATAAACATCTCCTGAATTTTATAAATCCCTGCATAAATGTTTTACAGGATTGGATCCCCAATAGCCTGCTTAGTGCCGAAAGACATGCTTGTTACACACTCTGAATTATTTCCTGCAAATTTTTTTTTATTTTATTGTTGCATTTAAAATACACAGGAAGAAGATGCTTTAAAACTGTTAACATTACTATCTGAAGCATAATTATTGAAAATTTGTACAGGATGATGGAACAGAGTAGAGAATAACCCTAATTTTGGATAAATTAATTTTCTAACATGTCTGGGAGAGAAAAATAGAATTTTCTCTTCTATAACCTTTTGTAGAGTTTTATTCAAAATTTAATCATAGCTACATGCAGGCACATAGCCCCCTTAGAAGCCTATCTATCACTAGCAAAAAAGGGAAAATCCATTTTCTGCCCCCTCCTCCTAGGAAGGGCTGGTATAGTGGTGCTGCAGGGAAAGGGAATGCTCTTTCTTAAATTCCATTCTTTCACTAGTTATCCCTAGGGTAGCAGTATATATATATATAAATCCTAGCTCAAGGATATTAAAGTTGCCACAGGGAAAATAATTTTATTCAATAACTATCCAACAAATAACTAAAGTAATTTTCTGCCTCTGGACCTGTCTACTTGCCTTCCTTAAATTAACAGCTTCTCAAACTGAAATACTTCCTAGTGCAAAAACCATCTGTCCTATTTATTCACACCTAGCAGGGTGAGCAATTCACTTAGCAGGCTTGAAAGAAGATCATTCTAAACATCATTTGCAGCTGGACAAATCTTGCCCTTGGGCTTCCTGAAAGTCTTTACTGTCTAGGTCTTTCTGAGTCACAATGTGCCCAAGACAGTGGGAAGGTTTCTGGCAATGGCAAACAGGGCAGTGGTCTGTGAGCCAGGACAGCCAGGTGCTTCTTGCTGCAATTTGCCTGTTATGTGGCCCTGGCCAAGAGACTTCTTGCCTTACCTCCCCCATGGGTTGTCTGCTGTTGGGCCAGGGGGTTTATGCAGCAGGGTCCGGCTGAAGCAGAACAAGCAAGGTTCCTTCCTAAAGCCATGGAGAAGAGGAACAGGTTTGCCTTAACTGTCAGAGATGGAGGAGGCCTTTCCACCTCCTGGAGATGTTCACAAACCAAACACTAGCTCATGAAGTGGGACTGGGGACAGCTTTCAATATGCCCTGAAGGCCAGAGTGTCTGTCTGAACAGTTCAGAATTTCCCAGTGTACAGGACAGAGATGGGCAGCAACTCAGTGTTGACATTGTTCTCCGCCTCACGGTTCTCCTTTACTGTTTTCTTTCAAAATTATTTTATCTTTCCAAACCTGATTTACAAATCATAAGGAAAATATAGCCAAGGGAGACAAGAGGGACAGCTGCCTGCGAGGAGTCAGGAGAGTAGACACCTTGCTCTAGAGCAGGAGCCAAGTCCCTTTACATACAAGGGAAATCGTAGAATCATAGAATATTGCAAGTTGGAAGGGACCTGTAAGGATCATTAAGTTCAACTCCCTGCTCCTTGAGGAACTACCTGAAATTAAACCATGTGACTAAAAGCATCAATCAGATGCTCCTTGAACTCTGACATGCTTGGTGCCATGACCATGTCCCTGGAGAACCTCTTTCAGTGACCTTCCCAGTGAAGAACATTTTCCTAATGTCCATTCTGAAATCCCCCTGATGCAGCTTCATTCCATTTCCTTGTGTACTATTTCAGGTCACCATAGAGAGGAGATCAGCACCTGCCCCTCACTGCCCTCCTCATGGAAGTTATAGACTGCCATGAAATCACCCCTTCTCTTCTCCAGGCTGAACAAAGCCCCAGATCTCTTCCTGCAGGTCTGCTCTCCAGCCTCTCTCTCCCAATTTGTATGTACAAGTACAAGCAGGATTACCCAGTCCCAGATGCAGAATCTGGCACTTGCTTTTGTTAAATTTCATATGGTTTGTGATTGCCCAGCTGTCAAGTCTATCCAGATCTCTCTGAAAGGTCTCTCTACCCCCAAGGGAATCCACAGCTCCTCCTAATTTCATATAATTGGTAATCTTACTTAATTTACACTCGATTATGGCATCCAAATAATTTATAAAAACATTAAAGAGCACTGGCCCTAAAATCGAGTCCCCTAAAATCCAAAGAATTTCACATAACCACATAGAACACTAATTTTCCATCTAATCTTAACAGTACTTGCTTTAAGTCAGTCTTTTGAAGCTCTGTATTAAGTTACCTCACTGGTAAAGATGTAGATATGAATGTCAACAGAAGATTCAACTTTCACATTCATCCCTCTAAGTTCAGTTTATAAAACACACTTGCTTTGGTATGTAGAAGTGTTGAGTCCTATTTTGGCTTGATTTGTTAATGATTTTACTGATGTAATCATTTCACTGTCTGGTTTACTTCTGAATGGGAAAGTCTGGGCTAATACTCTTTTCAGAGGAAATAGTACTTACTTATTATAACCTGCAATTGTATTTATTAGGCAACTCATGAAGAGCTTGGAGAAGAGAACATGCCTTTGTCCTAATATTCTTCTAATTTTTTTGAGACAAGTTACAAAAGAACACAGAAGGGACATCAAATTGTGAATTGTAAGAAAATCTTCCCACTTTTTTTCTACCTTGGAGTATCTTTTAAAGTAGAATGTTTACTGCAAGTTCCATTTTAAAAGACCTAACTGAATACCTGTTGAAGCTGTTAAGTCAAGCACAGAACTTACAGAAATTCTATGTTATCTGATCATTATTTTCTCTCCTTATTCAGGTACATTAGGCTGCAATTTTTTTTTTATATGAGTTTTGGAAGAGGTCAATAGCCCCAGTCAGAGTCCTGTCTCTGCAAATAAACATTCAAACTGTCTATAAGTACACATAAAAGCAAAGGCCCTGGCTTGAGGCAGATGAAGCTACCTACATGAGTATGTCAACAACAGAGGGCAAATCAGTGTAATTCCTTTCTGCAAGAGGGGCCCTTCTAGCTAAGAGCGAAAAGGTAGATGTCACATATCTTTGCTCAGCTCTGATGCCATCTTCCCACGGTGTTTTCGTAAGCAACCTAGGGAAATGTGCCCCAAGTGAGACTGCTTAAATGTGAAACGGAACTGCCTGATAACTGTGTCAGAGACAAGGTTCACCATCAGAATGCAGGAAAATAGGCTTGATGTAATTCCATTTTTTCATCAGTGAACAGGTCAAGGTTAATACTCCCTTTTTTGGGTTGAAAGCTACAGATACCATGGAATGTTTTTGAACTGCACACGGCAGAAATAGCCAGGAGCTGAGAGCAGAAGTGTTGAGAGAGGTCAGACTGTGGCTCCCTCCGCCTAAATTTTCTGCAAACAGCATCATGAGGCTTTCTGTCTTACTGAGAGCGAAGGTAGCTGTTGCTCAACCAGGACAGATCGAAATTATTCTGAAATCATTCTTTTATAATTTTGTTTGAATACAAGAATATATGTGCATCAGATGTCAGGAGTGATTATGGTAGATAGATGATTGATTAGGGGAGATCAATGATTGCAAAATCTCACAGCATTTTACTGATTAAATGGAATGTATTTTCAACCTAATTTTCCTCCATCTAGCTTCAAAATCACAGCTAATATTTTATGTAACTAAATTCCTTAAACTTAGGGATTTGGAATCTAGCCAAATTTCCTTAAGATTGATGAGATTATCTAAGAGTATCCTAAAAGAGTCTTGGAGTGCTAAGTTTATACTACATCAGGAGCTGTGCATGCAATATTCACAGTGTGCGGAACACTTTACAGTGGTACATAGCTTGCCCTGTACTACAGAGCTCCTGCTTGTGATGGTACATAGCAAAGGCTGTTTGAGAACCCCTGGTGTAAAATTAAGGAGCTGAAGTCCACAGTAACAGACTGTAGCACTAATGATGCTGATTAACATTCCTCACTCACCATTTTCCCTAGAGTAAACTATAGCATGCTGCAAACAAGGGATTAAATGTTAATGAACAAGCGCCAGAAACTCCCCCTTCCCTCCTGTTAAAACTGGGATGCTGAAATGGTAAGCACTGAATATATAATTGCTGCAGCTCGTGGGAAATATATAACAGTACGTCTTTCCCAGAGACTGTCACATGAGGTTAAATTCTCCTTTTTTGACTTAACATTAGTCATCTGCCAGTATCATTACCCATGAGCAAAACTTGGAATTGTTCGTGTAGTTAGGTTGGTAATACCAGGAGACATTATAACACAGAACAGATAGTGCAGTACTGAACTACAAGTTTTTTTACTGAGAACATTTTAGATCAAGAGCCAAAGCTGAGAAAACTTGCTCAAGACCAAGTACTGATGGCACACCAACGTTGTGAGCGTCTGTGTCACACACAATTCCCAAAGTGATCGTGTGCTGCCTTGGGGTATCTTGTACTACAGTGTCAGCCTTTCAGCCCCTAAATTCCCCATACAGTTGTATGTGTGCAAACATTTCTGCACTTCTTGACAGTGCTCAGAAGCTACCTGTCTGGGGGTTTTACTGCTCCAGGATAACACTGAGGAGGACAAAAAGATTTTGGCTTTTGTTCTGTAGCAGATTCTGTATAGGCTCCCCTGGGAGCAACGGACACATCCACATCCCTCTGAAAGGGCCACTTGCACTCTTTCCTTGTGTGTGGCAATGTCCTACTGCTGCTTAACGTGTGACTGCCATGCAGCTTTGTAACGCAAAGCACAGATTTTAAGCTGAACATTTTACAGGTTCGAGTCCTGATAGCCTCAGACTGCATGTGACCCTGGGCAGCTCATCAGTGTGATGGAGGCCATGTTCACAGTCATAGAGGAGGGTACTTCTTTCCTTTCTCAAATGCTGTGGTGGCAACTGTCACCAAGAAACCAAACCAGTGGAAAGTGAATAAACATCAAAATCAAATTCCAACTTTCCCTAGTCACTTGCAAGATTATATAAATTGGTATATTGCTGCTTCTCCTTACACTTGAATCTGATGTTTTCATGCCCATCGTACTATTAATTTTAGACCTGCTAGAATCTGTAAGTGAGCTGAGCTGGGGCATAATGGGAACATGCAGAAAGGATTGTTTCAAAGCAATAAAACTATCCTTTGGATGAAGGATGCGCATCTTTTATACTATGAGAAATTGGAAAGCAATAACTGAAATCCACAGTATAGTCAGGTGCCTTAAAATGGAATGATTAATTATTTAGTCAGCATTGATAAAACTTATGTAGTTTTTCAGATGAAGGATGCTTTATCAGGGGAAATGAAGTATTTTTGTTCTTTTCACTACTACTATTGTCTTCTTATTGAAGTAGTATCATAGGTCATTTTGCCTTATAAGAAAAGCAAGTACTTTTCCACCAGCTTTGCAAAGTGTGTAGCTGAAAGGGGTACATAGGTATTTACATAGTTGTAAAAAAAATTATTTATTAGAAATGCAAAACGTGTGTTGCCTCCCTTCATTTGGAAGGATGGAGAAACAGGCAAATGAGTGTGACTTTTCTGGGTCAGCTAGAATATCATACAATGAGGGTGAAGATGGCTCAGTGCTAAAGCTCTTGGAGAATTCTGATCAGTAGCCTTTTCCATAGAAACATGCCAGTTTTAGTAATACTGGCTTTATTATTTGCTGCTTTTCTCTTATGCATTTTGTCTAGATGTTTAAAATGTTAAACTCAACCTATGGAATTCCAATGCATGATTTCTTTTACATAGAACAAAGTATGACAGTAACATCCATCTAAACAAAATCATTCAATATTAGACATGACAATCTTCAAAGGAATATAAGCTGCACTGTTTCTGGACATAAGGTACATTATAAATGAAATACATAAAATATAAATTTCTCTGATAAGCAGATTATTTCATAGCTATCCATTAATAAAATTCAGGAAGTCTTCTCCAAGGCATCTTGCTGCCACACATAGATTTGAATACACCACTCATCTGATCCAGAATTATATCATTCCCTCCCAATAAAGATAAATAAAGGCCTTAGTTGTTTATTCTGGGTTTTTTTTCAGGAAGTGATTGTGTGGAATGAGAAAAGGAATTGGAGAATTTATGGTTTTGAAGCTTTTGCCTCTGGATGCTTCCCACCCTTCTTAACTTCAAGAATATCACATTTCAAATAAAAAAATGATTAACTGCACTTTTTTTTGGGGGGGGGAGGAAAGAAAACTACCACTAAATCCAAAGTATTTCCGCACTTAAGGCCATTGGAATTTGGAGTTCAGGTACACCAAAATAAAATAAAAGTTTTACATTGTAATAACATTTTCCCTATGCAAGTCTTGACATTCTTAAAAATACCGCATCTGAAAGGCATTATGTTAAAAGAGAGACTGCCATGACAACAGATTTTGTAGCCAGACACACGTATGTATCAGTTGGATGGGATCATTTTACCCAGAATGATGGGATCATTTTACCCACTTAATTGAGTAAAACCAGAAGTAGGCTATGACAGGCAGTAGCACTAATATGCGCAAGCCTGCTAGCAAACTTTGATACTACTTTTGCATCTAGGGCATGCTGCGATGTTTCTACTGTAATTGTTATTCGAACTCACTGAACTGAGGGGGAAGCGGCTCTCTATAGTGACTACTATGACAGAATTAGTCTTAGACCTCAGAATAAGTAAACTGCAGCCCTTTATGCATGATCCCATCATGTCCAGCAGTGAATGAAAGAAAAGACAAAGCAATGACAAAATATATATCCGCTTTTTTTTCATCTTTCAGTAACAAGCTGAGGAACAATTCAGATAGATGCAATGGTTCTGAAGAATCAGAGGCCAGAATACAGAGTAGAATCATAGAATAGTTAGGGTTGGAAGGGACCTTAAATATCATCTAGTTCCAGCCCCCCTGCGATGGGCAGACACATCCCACTAGATCAGGTTACCAAAGGCCCCACCCAAACTGGCCTTGAACACCTCCAGGGATGGGGCAGCCACAACTCCCCTGGACAACCGGTTCCAGTGCCTCACCACTCTCATGGTGATTAAATTCTTCCTAATGCCTAGTCTAAATCCGCCCTTCTCCAGTTTATATCTGTTCCCCCTTGTCCTATCACCACAAGCCTCTCCTCCCCTCCCCTCCCCTCCCCTCCCCTCCCCTCCCCTCCCCTCCCCTCCCCTCCCCTCCCCTCCCCTCCCCTCCCCTCCCCTCCCCTCCCCTCCCCTCCCCTCCCCTCCCCTCCCCTCCCCTCCCCTCCCCTCCCCTCCCCTCCCCTCCCCTCCCCTCCCCTCCCCTCCCCTCCCCTCCCCTCCCCTCCCCTCCCCTCCCCTCCCCTCCCCTCCCCTCCCCTCCCCTCCCCTCCCCTCCCCTCCCCTCCCCTCCCCTCCCCTCCCCTCCCCTCCCCTCCCCTCCCCTCCCCTCCCCTCCCCTCCCCTCCCCTCCCCTCCCCTCCCCTCTCCTCCCCTCCCCTCTCCTCCCCTCTCCTCTCCTCTCCTCTCCTCTCCTCTCCTCTCCTCTCCTCTCCTCTCCTCTCCTCTCCTCTCCTCTCCTCTCCTCTCCTCTCCTCTCCTCTCCTCTCCTCTCCTCTCCTCTCCTCTCCTCTCCTCTCCTCTCCTCTCCTCTCCTCTCCTCTCCTCTCCTCTCCTCTCCTCTCCTCCTTTTCAGCTACTTCCTCCTAGAGAGGAAAATATATCCATGGTTTTGAACTGTGGCCTTACAGACTTGAAAAGACGTGTGCTCCAAAACTGAGTAGACATCCTCACCTGTAAAACTAGCAACTCTGAAGAAAAATACTAAACTTTTGTCTAAGGCAAAAGACTTGAGGTAAAATTAAATGCCTCGGTATATTTTTTTCCTGTAGCTGTTCCTGGAGAAGCCCAAATGAGGTATTCTATAATTTCTGTAAATAAAGAATGGGAAGGAGAGTAATGTTTCCTTATTCTTTTTGAGGTCATCTGCCCCATCACAAATTCCATTTAAACAGGCTACAAGAATGCTGGTGTAACAATCAGGGTGAAATGGAACCTTCAATCATCTCCTTTTCAATCAAACATTTTAATTTAGAAGCAGAAGGCTGTAGTTCAGGGAGATATGGAAACTCATTCTGCTCCTCTATATCACATAATTAATTCATAAGTGTGCTACATCTGCTATTTTCAGGGGGAAGAGGGAGTGCCATGAATGCAGAGGAAACTGCCAGCACACTAAGTAGCAAATTTCCATGAGGGTCCACAGATTTCTATCAATCTGCGTATGTAGACTTCCTCTGAGCACAGCTTCTAACATTCAGATAAAAAATAATGGTCAAGAGAGGTAAATAATACCACTTATGTTTATTTTCATCAGCAACAAGTGGTTTTCAATTGTCACAGTGACACTGGCATAAGATGAAATCTCTGAGTCAATCAGGAAATAACTAGGAGTAATCAGTAAATTGAGGGAGACTTTTAAGTGAAAAACAGGATAAGTTTAGCAGGAAGTTCTGTAAAACTTGACATGAAGGACAATTCTCCCCTCAGCTGCTCTTGGAATGGGTGAAAAAAAATGTACTGTCAAAGGTTGGTTTAATCTACTTGGTTACCCCTTAAAGTAAGAGTAAGGCTTTTCAGACATGATTCAAATAATCACACAAAATAGAAAATGTACAAATTGAAAAAGACCCATCCAAAATCTGCCTCATTACTTCATTAGGACTGTAATAATAAGCATTAAGAGAAACCAGTCACCCAATAAATTTCAGAAGTAACACTTTAACTGGAAATAAATGCAGAACTTGTGGTTATTTCATCTGAAGACTGAGATTCTTGGAAATCAAAGACCAAAAAAAAAGAAAACTGAACAAAAAATGCTACTCACTAAAGGAAGCCAAGTTAGAATGTAAACAAATAACGACTACAAGAAAACATTGCGTAGCCTCTTCTATGATCTACTATTATCATGCCAGTGCACTGGTCTTGTCCAAAGTTCTAATCTTTTGGATAGGCTTTCAATTCTGACTCTAATGTTCACCAGAACTGATGAAGATTCAATGTCTGCAAGACAGGGTCCTAAACTCAGTATCTGAACATGTTAAAAAGAGTAGATGGAAAGACTATGAATCTTCAATACCCGTACATTCCTGGAAGTTCCTCGTTGGGATTGATATGAAGGAAGGGTAATGTCAGGTAATGACAAGATAGCGTCACGTACTCAGAGTTATTAACACCAAACAAGCCTGCTGTTCTGTGTAAAGCACAACACGTTCCTAATGGATTACTTGTTGGTTGGTATTGATTGCACTGAAAATGAGGAGCAGGAAGAGGAAATGAAAATAATTTCAAAGGTACTGACAGCCAAAGAATAAAGAACAACCAGATCCACAATGACATGTACATGCATTTGTCCTGTCTCAGCTTCATAAATACTTATCAGTCCTGCTCCATCATCAGTCCATTGTGCCACAGACAGTGCCCTACAGTCAGGACAAAAATGGCACTTTTTGCTTTCCAGCTAGCACAGCAGAGTCTTTCACTACCTCAGCTATTCATTAATATAGATCACACAGAATTTATTTCTTAGAGCAAACCCTTTCTTGGTCAAAGAAAAAAAAAAAGAAGGCAGTGGAATAATATCTCCCCTGTGACATTGGTAATTGCCTTTTCTCTGAAAAATTGTGTTAGGAAGATAAAGAAATTGAAGATGTGAAGTGTGCTGAAGACTGAGCTCTTGCATGATCTTTGGTGCAGCTCTGGTCCCTCACCTTTCCCTGACCGTGAATCAGTGGCACATTCAGAGACTGGGCTTGACGCCTACACTTACCTCCAGGTTTCTTTCAAAAGGAAGTGGTGGCACTAGCAAAGGAGGTGATTGGAGCTGCTCTCCAACAAGCCTCCCACAAAGCCTGGTATGGCAGAGAGGGTCACCTGAACTGTGGGACATGCTAGGGAGAGTTCTTGTCCCACCACACAGATGCAGCCTCAATAATGATCACAGCAGTATCACAGAGGTTAGTTTTCAGATCAATACGTATACCCGGAAGCACCCTTAACAGACCTTTTCACCAACTTTTCTGTTAATCTCGTATTAACTGAAGAACTTTTCAGGCCCATAGTAATATTTTTCTAACACAGATATATCCCAATAAAATTAGTCTATAACCCCATGACAGAGACACTAATCTGGAATATAGAAGTCTGCTCTTAAGAAGAACAGAAATCAAGTCTGATAACTTGTTTCCAACAGGAGCTTCAATCTGAGTATTTGCCCTCCACTTAAACAAAGCCACTGCATTTTCCTGTGACATTCATTAACTCACATCAAGCAAAGCAGGAGGAGAGGCTTTCAGGAATCTGTAAAACACAAAGCTCAGGTGATGCTCTCAGAACAACATAATCGTTTACTTTCTGAGTGGGAACTGAGGTCTCTCTTCACTCACGACTGACACTGTATTTGTCAGGAGCACAAGCTCAGCCACAAGAATAGATGCTGAAAAAATAGAACTGCAGACATAAAAATTGTCTTAATTATAGTGAGTGAGTTTCAATGAACAGAAACATCTGCTTTTCAGCAGAGAGCATGCATGGGAGCTGTGTGCACAGATTTGATACATTGCATTAGAGGGGACATGTGTCTCATTTAGCTGTTTGCTTAGAGCATGAGAGCATTTTGACAAGCTGTGCTAGCGTACTAATAGAGAGGGTTAGAGACACTCTCACACATAAAGGTTTGAGTTCATGACAAGCGAATTAAATTAGAGAGCATTCAACTGACAGGCTCCCATTTTGGCATTGGCCCTGACCACCTCTCCTGTCACAGGATGCGGAACAGCCTTGTGCAGCACCGTGTCGAGCAAACAGCTGGTGGGATCCAGGGGCATCACTGGTGGGACATCCCTGAGGATCCGAAACTGAGAAGAAGCAAACCACCAACCTCATCATGCTCTCACCTCCCCTTGAGAAGCTCCTGCCTGAAATAGCTGTTTCTCAGCTCTGTCAGCTGAGACAGCTGTGGTTAGGGTCAGCCCTGGCTGTGTCTGAGCCTGAGCTCAGCCTGGCAGCTGTGAAGGGGGGTGCAGGGATGGGGCTGTGGGGCTGAAAGCAACCCTCTGCTTGGGGGGCTGCTATGGGGGCCTGACTGAGTCCCCATCATACAGCAGGAGCAACAAAAAGCCCTCTCGCTTGACAGGCTTGGAATCTCTGCTAATACAGCAGCATTTTGGCCTCTGCAAACTCCACGCTTTTGTGTTGTAAAGTGCCAAATCCCAACTCCGTCCCAAATCAGGAGCTATAATTTTCTGTGTCTTGGAGCAGTGTAGCTCATACTGCCCTTTACACACACTGAAAAGGTGTCTGGAAAAAAACCCCAACACATTTCCTAATATCTGCCCATTTGTAGTATTAAGCAAATAGTTACTTTGGTCAGTGTTACCTGAAAAAAATAATCCATGAGCATATGATACATTGCTCTCTTTTATTCAACAGAAAAATATCAGTATCTTAATTTTTAAATAACTTACAAGCCATTTCTAGGCATGAGAATAAATGGATTGCATGTTTTAAGTACTCTCATAGCTTCTTGTTGAGGGAGCAAAACTCAGTGACGATAGTGCTTTTATAGGGTCAGATTTTATACTTCCTTGCTGCTTTCAGCATGCTACACCTATCTTTCTAATAGCTCGTTGATAACTGAATATCTCTCAATAAGAACATGCCATCAAATGAATAGGTAATTCAAGAAATGGTAGGAAAATCACTTTGAAAGACTTGAATCTCATAAAATGTGAGCTTCAAATGATCGGTTATCACAGTTACCTGTCTCCATTGAACATTAGCCTAATCCCTGATGCTAGGCTTATGGACCAATTCCCTATCTTTGCAAAAAGCAAATAGCTGTAAAAGTAGAACATGATGATGGAATGCAACACTTAAAATGAAATCTAAAATGCAAGACAGTTACCAGTGTTAGCTACACTAGTATTAATTTTCCTATGGGTCTTTCAATGTAAATGTACTTCTACACTGTACTAGTCTAACATCTAACTGCTGCAAGAATTGGAAATGTGGGTACTCCATAAAGCTTTGGGAGGGGCAGTGTATTATTTTAATGGGAAAGAGCTGTCCTCACAGTGCCAAAGGCCAGATCTTTCTTTGGTGTGAATCCATCAGTTTAGCCCCACATGAAAAATGTGTTTGTGTAACTGCTTTGCCCTTAAACAATCCACAGCATTTACCAAAGCTGAAAATGAAGTTGGCAGTTTGCGTCTGTTTGTAACAAGGCTGTTGCTTTCCTGAGCATTTCTCAGTGGAGAAGAAAATCCCTAAACATAGTTGCAGTGTATAAACACAGATTTCAGTTTTTCAATAAATATTCTGTTACGGGATCTATATTGCTGTTAGCACAGATATATTTCTAAAGTAAATTTGATTTGCTCATGTACTTCCCGAGCAGTTTAACATGGGAAACAGTGTATAGGAGGACTGTAGAGGCTTATTGGTCTGGTTGCGACTTAATGGTAGTTGCTAAAGAGAAGACTTCCACATACAATTTTAATGAAATTTCATGCTTTGCAGGAAAGAGCATTTTTTTCTTAACACCATATGCCTGGAAGAATGATGATTCAGAAGCATTATTTTATTTCAGATGGCACAATTATTATTTGTGTAGACATAATTTTAAAAAACTCTACTGTGTTTTTACATTATTATTTTTCTGCTTTAACAAAACACATCTTAAAAGTGCACGTTTTTCCCTTTTATTTGCCCCTTTTTTGACCTTTTTTTTCTAATTCAGTCCTATTTAATGCTTTCAGCAGAGATAACCGAATGGGTTGCAATATTTAACTTTTCTTTTCCTTTTATTCTGCAAGCGGTTGTTTTGCTGGGCACCCTGGGACTCGACTGAGACATGTGAGCCTTGTTACTGTTGTACCTTACATAAGACGGAGAGATGCCCTCTTGAGCACCCAGCAGAGCTTGTTCTGAAGAACTGGCTTTTCTCAGTCATCCCCTCGTTTTCCCCTCTTCTTTCCAGACACAGTGTAAGCAAGACTTACACTTATTTCACCACTCAGATCTGCAGTAGTCTTGACTACTTGGGTTTCTATCTGTATGCCTTGGAAATAAGCACTTAGGGACCTCTGATTTGACTGTTTTAATTGTTTTTCCTTGGGCTTTATTTTTTACTTTTGTGTCTTTGTCAAGCTATTACAATAAGAACCAGGATGAGGACATATATCTGAACTATATATCACGATAACACATCTTCTTAATACAGCTTAACATGATAATACTTTTTCACTTTCTATGCATCTTGAGCAGATGTCATCATTCATCTGCCTCTGGAGATACAGGCAATAGCTTTTTTACTTACCTCTCTAACTATCATTCAGAACCCATCTCATGCAATTTAACATTTATCCTCTGAGAAAGAACATATTCCAGTGGTCTGTGGCATTACATCTGCTAGTAACACAGTGTTTCTAGAGTACCTCAGAGTAATCTCTAGCTCAATTAATGTTAAATATTCTAGAGTACCTCAGAGTAATCTCTAGCTCAATTAATGTTAAATATTATTATTTGTTTATATTTTACACTAATCCTGAAATATTCTGATATTTTTTCCTGGAATGCTCTGATTCTGATCAGCTATTTCAGCATTTGTGCTGGCAGCTGGACTGAGTCAGATGCAGATTTCTTTCCCCCCATTGCAATACCTGTTTGGTATTAGAGGTGTGTCATGCTTACAGCCTTCTGCTCACACTTTTTATTGGTAATGAGCTGGGAACACAACCGTCTGGAGTCTTTGAAAGCATTTGAGCCTCTTTGTTATTTTCAACCACATTTGATGCAGGTGTAGAAATATGAAAGATTAAATTTCTACAGACTTGTGAAGATATGTGCCTAGGAGAGAAGTGTGCCCGAGGGAAGGGCAGAGCAACCTGTTATCTGGTCTGTTAGCAGCCTGCCTTGCCACTGCCAGCTTAGGATGCACTGGCCAGGGGACACGGGGCATCAAAAATGTGGAAAATAATTAGGATATTATAGTGGGCTAGCTGTGGCTACAGGAAAGAGCTGAGACTATCCGAATATTGGGGATTGGATATCCGCTAGTGTTACTGGATTAGGGTATCATTAGGAATAGGAGAGGGACTGGATTTCTTTGCTAGTCATGCAGGGAATACATGGATGTTTCAGAGAACAAGTATGAACTACCTGCTGGGCAGAGAATATTCCATCAGAGGCAAGGCAGAGTGGTGGAGACCAGGCAGACAGCCCAAGATGCAGCCTTCTCTGCTGCTGCAGTGCCCGAACACAGGATTGCAGACGGGGAAGTGGTGCCTGGGAGGGCCCCAGCACATAGGGTTGCCTGACTGGCCAGCCTGCTCCCTGGGAAAACCTGAGCTGGATAACCATGAACACCAACTGCAAGAGCAGGGAAATGCCTTGGTAGTGAAAACACAGCAGCCCTCGTGGGATGGGGCTGTGTGTGCCTTTGAAATGACCTGAAGTTGCACCAGTGGAGGTTTAAACTGGATGTTGGAAAAAATTTCTTTACTGAAAGAGTGATCAAGCATTGGAACAGGCTGCCCAGGGAAGTGGTGTAGTCATCATCCTTGGAGGCGTTCAAGAGGAGTGTTAAAGTGGCACTTCAGGGCATGGTTTAGTAGGCAGGGTGGTCTGGGTTTGACGGTTGGACTTGATGATCTTAGAAATCTTTTCCAGCCTCAGTGATTCTATGATTCTACAAACTCTCCAGGAGCTATGGGCCCCAGCTCATTGTGTGGTGCAGGAAGCCTGTGGTGGCTGCATTCATCTCGAAAGAGATATCTGGGGTGGTGCAGTCACATTGCCCACTTTTGTGGAGCTGTGGTATCAGTGGACTAACAAAACAGGCTGGTGTTAGAAACAGATGCTGTTTTAATGTGGCCCATGGAACCTGACTGAAAACAACTCTTATTTCAGGTTCCAATAACTAAATAACAATCCTAGTCTCTTTAAGATACTTCAGTCCTTTTCCTTTCAGAAGAATACTCTGTTCCTGTAATATCAACTCAAACATGCTTTGATTGTCACATATTCCCCTGCTGCAGCTCACCATGGTAATAAGATTGCGAGGATGCTGCATGCAGCAGGCTCTTTTTGCTTACACGTGTAAGGGCAACTTCTTTAAAAGACAGCCCTAAATACATCTCCCTTTACCATGTATCTGAAAGGAGTCCTGAGCTTCCCGTTTAAAAGCCCCAACCTACACTGAGTCCTCATAGACATTCGTTGCCATTTCCTAACGATACTAAGAAGATGAGTGTGTTTAGTGAGTTCTCATCATTTTCCTTTATGTGGCCCTGTTCTACACTCTCTCTGTTGTTTGTTACCATTAACTTTTATTTGCTTCCAGAGGCCCCATTTAGTTCTGTGCTGTTCCATGCTGGAAATTGCTTATTGCAGTCATTACTGTTATCAAACAGTTGTGATGTAATTCTTCTCATGAGTCCATTCAGAGTTTATAAAAATCAAGAGAGTAATGACTTTGCTGTATTAAACTGCTTCCTACAAAGTAGATTTTGCATATTTAGGACCATCAGGGAGTGTGAGAGGGAGATTGACTGCTGGTATAACATCCTGTGCTCCTTGTCTCGGACCCATCAGGTAGACATGCCTTGCCTGACAGAGGATGCCTCATCCTCTCCCCAGTCATCTGAGGAGAGAAATTTAGGATTTGGAGGAGAACGACAGCAGGTTCCTGCCTGGTGCATCAGGCATATCTCCCCTGTCCCAGCCTCAGCCTCCCAGGCTCCCTTGCACAACAGATATGAAGCTCTGCAAGTGGAACCAAACCTCAGTGAGGATGATGGATCTCACAGCCTAGAAATGTTCCCTAGGTTAAGACAGCCTGAGCCACCCATCAAACCAACTTCTACAAAGAAGAAAAGATAGGTCGTTGTCATAGGGAACTCCTTTCTGAAGGGAATAGAAGGCCTGATCTGCAGACTGGACCCATTACACAGGGAAGTCTGCTGTCTACCTGGGGCCTTGGTTAAAGATGTGGAAAGAAAACTTCCAACCCTGGTCAGGCCCATTGATTATTATCCACTATTGATTTTCCAAGTAGGTAGCAATGAAATCCATACTAGAAATATGAGGGCAATTGAAAGGCACTTCAGGGCCTTAGGATGAAAAATGAAGGGACTAGGGGCACAGGTGATGTTCTTGTCTGTCATTCCAACTACAGGGAACGATAAGGGGAGGAATAGGAAAAGCCAAGAAATAAATACCTGGCTCTAAACTTGGTGTGAGGAGCAAAACTTTGTGTTGGGATCATGGATTGGTCTACACAGTACCAGGCTTGCTGTCCAAGGATGGAGTATGCTTGTTCCCAAGGGGTAAAAAGATAATTATCAAGAAGCTAGCAGAGCTCATGAATAGATCATTAAACTAGATGTGAAGAGGGAGGGGAACAAAACCAGGCTTGATAGAAAAAAGCCTGGGAATGGCACTCCAGTGTCTGGGGAATGGTGTGTGGGTGAGGAACTTCTGTCTGCCACCTCTGAGGAAGTAGGGGATAGCCCTTCAACTGGCAACACAGATGTAAAGATTACTGATGGGTTAGAAAATTCAGTGAGTAGTCACTTCAGAACTGAGACTCCCTTAGGAGTGTAGCGGGATCAACATCCCAGCTGAAGTGCATCTACATCAATGCACGCAGCTTGGGCAATAAACAAGAGGAACTAGAAGTGATTGTAAGGCATGAAGACTACGATATAATTGCCATAATGGAAACGTGGTAGGATGACTCGCACAACCGGACTGCAGCTATGGCTTGGTATAAACTCTTCAGGCATGATAGGTGAGGAAGGAGAGGCAGTGCGGTAGTCCTCTATGTCAGAGAGTGTTTTCATATCCTAGAGCTTAGTGATAGTAATCATAGGGTTGAGTGCATATGAGTAAAAGTCAGCGGACTGTGTCCAGTTCTGGAATCCTCAACATAAGAAGGATATGGAGCTGTTGGAATGGGTCCAGAGGAGGGCTACAAGGATGATCTGAGGGCTGGAGCACCTCTGCTGTGAGGACAGGCTGAGAGAGTTGGGCTTCTACAGCCTGGAAAAGAGAAGGTCTTAGAGTGACCTTCCAGTAACTGAAAGAAGTCTACAAGAAAGCTGGAGAGGGAGTATTCATAAAGGCTTGTGGTGATAGGATGAGGGGGAACAGGTATAGACTAGAGAGGGACAGATTTAGATTAGACATTAGGAAGAATTTCTTCACCATGAGGGTGGTGAGGCACTGGCACAGGTTGCCCAGGGAAGCTGTGGCTGCCCCATCCCTGGAGGTGTTCAACGCCAGTTTAGATGGGGCCTTGGGCAGCCTGGGCTGGTGGGAGGTGTCCCTGCCCATGGCAGGGTGTGGAATTAGATGATCTTTAAGGTCCCTTCCAGCCCTAATTATTCTATGATTCTATATTGTGGTGGAAGTCTGCTATAGAGCACCCAGGCAGGAAGAAGAGGCTGACAAGTTGTTCTACAAGCAACTGGGAGAAGTCTCGTGATCACTAGCCTGTGTCCTTGTGGAGAACTTCAACTTGCCAGCTTTCTGCGGGGAATATAATACAGCAGAGAGGAAACAGTCTAGGAGGCTCCTGGAGTGTGTGGAAGACAACTCCCTGACACAGCTGGTGAGTGCTGAGGGGAGTCATTATCACTGTCTACAACCATCTGAAAGAGAGGTGGGTGTTGGTCTCTTCGCCCAAGTGATAGGTGATAGGATGAGAGGGAATGGCCTCAAGCTGCACCAGGGGAGGTTCAGATTGGACATCAGGAAAAACTTCACTGAATGGTCATTAGACACTGGCACAGGCTGCCCAGGGAGGTGGTTGAGTCACTGTCCCTGGAGGTATTTAAAAGATGGGTAGATTAAGTGCTTAGGGATATGATTTAGTAGTAGACAGGTACAGTTTGACCTGATGATCTCAAAGGTCTTATGCAACCTAGGGATTCTATGATTTAACATGTAACTCTCCAGGGTTCAGACAGGGAGCAGCATGACTTCCCTCCAGCAAGCCTTAGCTCGGGCCAGCTTCCCTGCAAGGAAGATTTCCTTACAATGGGTACCTGATGGGAAAGCAAAGTACATTTTACACCTTTTTTTCTGTCAGTCAGGTGTGGTTTTGGGGATTGAAGCATGGACGTTTCTATAATCTGCTGGTCACACAGCTCTATTCCTGCTCCCTTCACAGAGATCAGTGTTTCAAAAAGATAATCAACAGACTGACACTTCGAGGGAAAACAATTCTTGAAAAAATCTTTTTGTCACATACACACAAAGAAAGTTGTTCTGTGTGTCAGTACTGTTAGTCAATCAGATTAAATACGTCTAGCATAATCTCACTTAAAATAGGATTCAATGTGCTAACTTACGATGGAAGAAGTGGGACAACATGCAGTGATCAATATGATCCAAGTGAAGCCATTTAATCGAAGTTCGTAACACATTTTATACCTTACTTAACTCAAGCAAGCCATTGTTTTGCAAGCTGATTTGACAATTCTCCATTAGCAACAAGTAATCATTAGTTACAATACATTATTATATTTTCCCATGAGAAACAGCTATGTGAGCATTTCAGTCTACAAATTGATAGACTACAAAGTAACAAGTCAAGGACTACCCCGTGAGAAATGAGAGGAGTATAAGGCAGAACAACTCTCTGTTGTTGCAAAGAGAAACCTTGAAGACAGTGTGTCAGTTACAGCAGCTGCTTCTTCTGCAAAGTTAGCTTTAATTCTGGTGCAAAAGCTGTGAGGCCTTATGCTAAGGTGCCTTTATTTCATTTAGCATAAGCTGCTCAGTGCTTGGGGTGCTCATTAAATGTCCTCTGGTTCGTAACCACCCATCAAACTTAAATTGAACTAATATATAGAAAAATATTCCATGCTGATGTTTGAATTTTTTTAGTGGATTTAACCAGTAGAACAGAAACACATGGTGTAGAGATAAAAAAACCATCCCAAATCATACTCAAATTGCCGAAGCACTTTTGTATTTTTCAGAATTAATTCTTCCAGGTAATCTTTCAAGTAGATTAACCTACTTCTGTAGCTCTAGGAATACAACTATTTTATAAGATGTAACTGTAAGAGGACTGAGTGGAGTTTTCTGTAGGAGGCTTGGTACATCAAGATTTACTTTTGTTTGATTTTAAATTTTATCTCTTTTTTTTCCCCTAGCAACCAGTGGCAAAAATTCACTCAGAAGTCTGAAAGTGAAATCTTCTATAGCTCATATCTCAGAACCTGGGATTAAAATATTGCAGTTGCAGCTTGATGTTATTTACACTTGATGAAACTAACATGAGACAAGTGCAGAACTGATTGGGAAACAATATTCGGACAAGAGTATGTACAGAGTGATGCCTTAGATTCAAACTGGAAGAAGGTATCTGCTGGATTCTGCAGAACCTGCTGTGTGTCAATGTTTTTATTAATAACTTGGATGATGAGAACACAATTTTGAAGTCTGAAGATGGTCCCAAGCAGTCAGAGGTGGCAAAGATGCTGAAGGACTAGGATTCAAACCAAAATGGATATGGGAAAAGTAGCTGAAAAATAGAAGTGGTTCAACAACACATGCATGTTGGTACATAGGAAAAATCATCTGTGTAGACTGGAGGCATTACTGTTTAGGTAAACAGTATTGCCAAAAAAAAATTTGGCATTAATAGCACATGACAAAATGAAGATGAACCAACAGTGTTTTAAAATAGCAAACACCAGTCTAGAACCTAGATGTACAGGATTTTCTATGTAAGATGTGGAAAATAATCTTGCTGCTCCGTGCTCTACTAGCAAGATATTTTCTGTGTCACTCTATCTGATTTTTAGTACCATATTTCAAAATGGGAAAAAAAAAAGGTGGATCAAGCAGACAGTCTGGAGCACAGTAAAGCACGTACCTCACAGAAAGGGATTTTTCTGATTGAGGGTAGCAAAGCTTAGAGGAGATACTGTAAAAAATATGTTCCTTTGGAAAAAGAAGGGAACATTCTGTTCTCCGCATGCTAGAATGCAAACAATTTATTTGGAAAAATGTTTAAAATGAAAACTAATGATACTCCGTAATAGGTTGCCCAGAACAACCATGGAATTTCTAGTATTGGAAGTTCATTAAGAGTATGATGAAGTCCTCTGTTTTCTTACAGTTGTTGACTCTGGTCTTCAGATACTAATTCTTGTTGTTGCGCAGACCTGTTACATGATGGCAAACAAGGACCAAACAGTTTACAAATCTGGTGACATATTTCTGTAGTTTCACTTGTTTAAGCTTTAAGCCATGGGCATCCAAAGACGGTAACGGGAGCAGCCAGCAAAGAAACTAAATAAGTTAAAATCCTGGGGGATTAAAGGGGTCTTTTTTTGAGAGATGCTACTATATCACAACACTATTTTTCATGCTTTATGGGACCTGGCATTTCAGGATTTTGTAGAAAGAAGGTTAGAAAATCTTACTGCTGATATGAAACAATTTCTTAATCAAAGAGAACTACTTTTACTAAAAGCTGGATACATTATAAGACAAAAACATAGGTCTGTGGTCAGTGAACCACATGAAGCTGTTTTCCCTTTGGATCTGTGCTGCGAGTATGGGGATGTGTAAGCTCTGTTTGATGCTTTCTTGGCTGACAGGACATTTGGAACATCATCCTCTCTTTGTGCCTCACTTTCTTTTCCTCCTGACCTCCTTTGTGTGGCTTTTCCTCTATCTAACAGGTTGTGAGACTGTCTCTCAGATTTTTTTCTCAGGTAGGGTACTTACATTTATCAACAGGTGCAGACAGTTGATTCTGTGTGAGTCCTTTCTATCCCATTGGCAATTTTGTTTGAAACTGGCCAATGTTTAAAACAGAGCAGAGGTGCACAAGTTTGATCCCATGCACTTTATTTCCACAAGGCATCAGGGCAAAATGCTTTAAGAACATCTTATTGTTGCCACTGGAGGGAGAAATTCCACTCAAATGCCAGTGAAATCGTGGCTGAGAAGCTGATGAGACAAAAATATTTAACATCTATGCCATGGTGGTGGTTTTTAGTAGCCATGAAGGCCTTATCGAAGGAAAAAATTTGAAGTTAAGACTACTCTTTCCCCAATACATGAGGAAGTCTGGAGAGTTACTGATTGTTACTCTGCTCAGAGTGATGCAGACCCATTCATTTACTAAAAAAAATAGTATCCCAAAAGCAACAAATATTATTACTATGAAGCTGAATCAACTCATTAGCCTTTACTGAAGAAATCTGTACGGAACACAAACATCCGTGCAAATTACAGGCCAACAGGATATACAAAAAGACTCAGAATATCCCTTGCAGCTGCCAAGGAGTCAAAGACACCTCTGCTGCTCTCCATCCAAATACCTGTATGTGATACTTTAATTCCTGCTTCCTAAAAAATGTCTTGCTACTCCCAGTGGAAGCAAGAATGAAAATTAAAAAAAGCATTTTTATCATCACATTTAATGGATGAGGTATGGCTCTGAATCTATATTGAATAAGGAGATGTTTGTTTTACAAAAAATCCTTCTTTGACAGTGAGTCTGCTTTCAAGTGCAATATTCAGCAGAGAAAATCCCATAGTATATAGCTAGAAGAAGGTTTTGATGAACTAAGACAAAGATGAATGTAAAGAAAAAAAGGATGGAAGAGGATCTTGCAAGTATGGACTGAGGAAAGAAAGTTGAGGGAAAGAACAAGTTGACACAGGCAGTCAGCAAAGAGCAAAATCTCCCCATGTGGAATTGCAGGAAGGTTCAGGGAAAATGTGATACTTGTTAGAATTTTCCAGCTGAAGAAATGAGTGACTAGCAAAGAATTCTTAGAGATAATAATCTGGATACTTTTAATTTTAAGTAAGTCTTCCTTATAATTAGATTATTATTTTGTAGACCAACGGTCCTTGGATAAGAAGTTGATGTAGAACACAGTACTGCATGAGTAGAATGAACATTTGCATAGCTGATGGTAAGCAAAAGCAAAGCAAAAGACTAATCAACATTTCCTTGGATTATTTTGTAAAGTGAAATTAATACTTGTGAAAAATGACAGATAAGGAGCCCAGTAAAATATCTCCATTGATTTCAGTGGAGCAGCATCAGTTCCTGAGCCAAGAACACAGCCAAATCCAGTGTGCAGAGCCAAGCTAAGATGCTGTGGGTTGCTTGTCAAAGGGGTAACACCCCTGCCTAGGAGCCTAGAGCTGACATACTGACTGACCTTTTCAGTCCTTGCCATCTCAAATAAGACTGCCAACAATAATGACATCTAGGGATCAAAATACCCATCTGCTATGTATTAGGCTGAGAAAAGCAGCTGTGCAGATTCTGTTTACAGAGAAATGTGTTTAACATAGAGCTAAATATTTGCCCAAATGCAATAGCTGCAGAGGAAGGGCTGAGACATCCTCTTCGTATGGAGTGATGGTCAATAGTTCACAAGAAGAGCACTTTGAGCATAGTGTGAACAGTGCTAGACACGGAAGCAGCATCGTCCAGCAAATAGCTAATATTTGCACTGAGATGGGCAGGAACTAGCTGGACCTGTTTTGGAAAAGGATTTGGAGACTACACAGCATCCAGAGGTCTCTTGCTCGGGAAATTTTTATCTGAATTTCTGAACTGGTGGTTCTGGACAGCATTATCTCTGCTTCTGGACCTGTTCACTAGATGGAAGCAATGCGACACCCAGATGTTAGTAGCCAGCAATTGCTGCTGCTGCAGCAGTACGAGCTCTAGTGGTCACAGAGTGTCTCCCCGACCACTGCAGAGATGTGAGGAATGGCGATTCCTGCCTTTTTAACTCAACAGACTTAGCACAGCACCCGCTGTTTAGACCATTAGCTCATTTCCAGCATTTTGGACAGATGAACAAAACAACTTTAAAGTTCTTTGATTTGGACTGTGACTATTCACTAGTAAGACCAGACCTCTTGGATGAACTGTAGAAATTAAACTCTGATGTGAACTTCAAGTTAGCATATGGCCTCAAGCTCCACCAGGGGAGATTTAGGCTGGACATTAGGAAAAAATTTTTCACAGAAAGGGTCATTAGGCACTGGCAGAGGCTGCCCAGGGAGGTGGTTGTGTCACCTTCCCTGGAGGTGTTTAAGGCATGAGTGGACGAGGTGCTAAGGGGCATGGTTTAGTGTTTGATAGGAATGGTTGGACTCAATGATCCAGTGGGTCTCTTCCAACCTGGTGATTCTATGATTCTGTGATAAAGAGGGGGATTTTAGCAGCTCCAAACTGTATATCTAAATGTTCTTTGTGTATGTCTTTTTCTTCTAAAGATATGAAAAAGCAAGGTTTTCTCAGATAAGACCACAAACAGAAAACACTGACAATGTTCTATTGCTTTGAAAGGGAGAATAGCTTTGAAAGACTTGTCAAAAGATAAAGTTTGAAAACTAGGCCATTTTCCTTCTCTCTGGGAAATTCTACATGGACACCTAGTAGGAAATCCAAGAACCGACACACTTACTTGGAAAGAGAGCCCATTAGTTCTAATTTTAATCAAACTTTGCAAAAGCTAAGCAGCCTGAGGAAAATTATATTTAATTTAAACAAATGCCACAAGTATGCTTTTTAAAATCTTTGCAAATTATTGAAAAAGCATTGCAAATTATTTCAAACCATGAAATTAGTAGGCAAATGTTAGAATGGAACTGTAGAAAAACAAAATATATGTAAGTGAATATATTCCACAAGATCATTCTTACATTTACCAGTGCTTTTAAAAGTCTGCAATGATGATGATTTTCTGTGGTTTGATGTGAAACAGCTGTATAGAAATGGACCAAATCATAAAGCTTCTGACTACCTGGACCTGAAGTGTCACTCTTTGTGTTCACACTGTGTTTCTTTTGAATCTGATACAGAACAGGACTGTGTTAGTCCATTTAGATGAGCAATGACTTTAATTTTCCTAGTCACATGTGATCTTTTAAGCAGTAATCAGTCTTGTATGGGCATTGTTGACAAGAGATGTTTGGAAAATAGGGAAGAGGGAAGGGGTTTTATTCTTATTTCCTGGATTAAGCAAAACACCACTGTGAAAGTTCGCAAACAGACAGATTGTACTGGTATATTTGGCAGTATTTTCAGCCCGGGGGAAAGACAACACTTGGTCATTCTCTGCAACTTGTATTAAATCATACAAAAGAACTTTACTACTTCTTGAAGACTTCAAGGAATTACACTATTAGCCAAATGTTAGTAACCTAACTCAAAACAACAGACGATGCAAATTGTATTGACTGAAATGCTGACCCTTCTTTCAGCTAAGGGTCACTGAACTGCTTTTTGCAGAGCAGGAACATCAGCAGATCATAACAAAAAAGCTCCACTTCCACAGCTGTTGGAGGAGAGTCATCCAAACAAACTAATACCCTCCACCTCCAGAGGAACTTTATTAAAACATAAAGTTAATCAGAAAGTTTTCCCCAATGTGATCTCTTTCTCTTGATGAATTCAGCCTGAGAAATGGAGCTGTTTTATTTTTCACACCCAGTCCAACCTTCTCTTTGTTATTCAATTTATAAATGTGTCAAATATGATTACAACTGGCAGAGGCCAAAATTAAATCAAAAAAACTGTAAACATCACTTGTGCTATTTGGTTGATGCAAAGCTTTCACTATAAAAAGCTTTTAAATAAATGAATCCAGCTATTACTGAGCTGCAGCACTGAAACCTTGCTCCAAGTGTTTGACCTTTTCAGGGACACTGTCAGGTCAACTTAGATTGCAAACCTAAAACATGGCTAGGATTTTGAAATTGCCTAAGGGAGTTAGGTACCTGACTTCTAACGAAAGTCAATATACAGCAGGGAGTGAATTGACTTTCAGCAGGAGTTAGATGCCTTTGAATAGCCTATTCATGTCTGGTAAAGAGAGGACTGTGTCCTTCATAGAGATAAATTAATGTAACTCCTTTGACACCAACATACCCAGCAAAGCATCTGATACACAAATCTTACAAAACCTAAGACTAGCCAAAAAAACCCTTGAGACCTCCCTTTACTTATACTTATAATACTTATTAATAAATATTTTAATACTTATTATGTATTTTGGTTAACACTAAGTATTTCCTTTCAATGTACGGCAATTACATCGTACAGCAATGATATTATTAAGGGTGGCATAACTGCAAGCTGAACTTCCAGGCAACTAGTCCATTAAGGACTTTCAGTTTTAGTCTGTCAGGCTGCAGCTTGCTGTGCAACCCACTGAATTTAGTGGTGCTCCTTACCTATGGAGTGCAGATTCAGAGCCTTACTACACACAAGAATTTCCTCAAAACATTTTTACCTTAAACCAACCGCCTCCCCAACACATCTCATTAGCCACCATGCAAATTCATAGCAGACAATGAGGAAACTCAGTACGTTTGAAAGCAAGTTTCTGTCTGGTTGATTGAAATTTTAATGCTAAGAAATATGACATTAAAGTTTAGATTACACAGCTTTGAAAACACATCCCTGGCTATTTGACACTATTTCCTTTAGTTCTTCACCACCATTTTAAAAAGTAATACAAGAAATGCGATGATGTCTGTATTTTTATTGTACCTTATTTTCACACAGGATGGTCATTTCTCACTTTTATACTAAAATCTGCTTTTTTTTTTGGCATGTATATGTTCATATCTCCGTGTTTTACAATTTTAATAACCTGATGCTACATTATGAACTGAGCTTTTGGGGACTTCTCTGTCCAATGCCTTTAGAAAAAAGAAATGTACTACTACCATCTGGAATCAGAAATTTCCCTTTCCAGTGTTAAAATTCTTCTTGTTTATCCCCAAATATTCTCTAAGAATTCTACTGGTCTCCTAAATAAAGGTACCTCATTCAATATTCAGTGTGGCTTCTAGAAGGTAAACTCAACAACAAAGTCAGAGTTCTTTTGGGAGCAGGATGACAGCATGATACAAGATGGCACAGTCACAGAATGTACTTGTCCTTCATCTCTGAAATGGTAATTCACATCTGAATAGAGAAAATAAGACAAAATTTGTGCAATTGTTCCCTCTTTAGCTTCAGTGGACAATAAATTAGACCACAGAGCTGCTGCAGAGAGCCTTGCGACTTGGGTCAAGAGGAAGCCCCTGCTTGAGGGAGTAGGTCAGGACCTGTTGACAAAGACAGAGCTAGCATACACCAAAGATCTCGTACAGCCTCGCCTAACATGTTTGATCAAGACTATATATCAGTCCCTTGCTTTCACAACCACAGAACTTTTCAGATCTATTGAAAATAGCTGATAAAGACTCCTCTATGGAGACGGGTAACTGACTCATTGCATCACCAAGAATGAGAACAGAGTAACTACCTCATGTCTTGAGAGCAGTTGAAACCACCTGAAGATCATCTTAATGATCTGCTACTGGGTTGCGTCATCTTCTAAAAATTAAATCTTTGTTGAATTGACTGTTGGGGTTGTAATGTTTCATCTATTTCTAACAGTGTACATTTTTTCTCTCCTTTGATTTGCTTTCTCACCTACTTGCTATAAATATTGGCCTGTGTTTAGATGTCCAGAACCAATTTTGAAAGCTAACTAGGTATGGAAGGATTTGAGTAAAAATCCTATATGAAAACCAGATCCTTCATTAATGATGACACGGAACTATAGAATAAATTAACTAAAGAAACTTGCACATTTTCATTATTTGTCTAAGACGATAAAACACACTGCCTCGATCATCTGGAAAAGAGAGTAGTGTAGAGGGACTCCTGTCTTTAGTGCTCAGCAAAATCTGATATTTGCAACTAGAAGTTACTAACTGTCATAAATGGAGAAGGAAACGGTGGTTTTCAGGGCTGTGGCTGCCCTGTCCAGACTCAGAGCACTGCTTAAGCAATAAGCCGAGTCTTAAACTATTTCTTCCTGCTGGCACCATGAGGAACACTTCTGTAGCAAAGAGATCTTGGGGTTACAGGCAGTGAAGAGCGGCATTGCTGCAGGAATTTGAAAAGAAGGCTTCAGAGTCTTTTATATTTTTATATCCAAGTATTTTTATTCAGTGAGGTTGAAACAAAGAAGATCTTGGGGAAAAAAAACCCCAAACCATAACAATGTAATGGATCCTGGGTACTATAATATTATCTGAAATAACTCAGTGGCAATTTTTAGGTAATACATGCCATCACCTCCCACACACACTTCCCCCCTTGAAACAAGTCAGACTGCTCTTTTTACCAAATTTTGGGTTTGGGAGCTGATTTGTCTTTTGTATGGACACAAATATGAAAGGATACTATTAGGGAAATTCCACTGCTGCACAGCCGAGTTGATCCCAGAATTTGGACTAATAACTTCAACTTGAAGCTCTCCTTGTAACTAAAGACAGAAGAATTTGACTTTTAATCAGGATATTTTAGCTGTATTATATAAAAAAAGAGTTTTCAATACTTCTCACTAGGTAAGTATAGTTGTTTAATCTAATATTTGGTTTTACTTTATTATATGAAAGGTTTCCAAGAGGTTGGGTTTTTTTTTCAAATTCAAATATTGCTTACAATGAGTATTAAAATGTTATCCTACAGTATTAGGAACCTAACTAAAAGGACTTTTGGCCAGAATGAAGAAAAAGGATAAGATATTTATTCCTAATACAAATTAAACTGAAGAGGCTATCTGAATTTTTCTGAATGACAGAAAATAAGAATTGCATACTGGTGCTTTAAATCCCCTAAAATTGTAATATTCTGCACGGATTTCTAGCTGTGAGAAAACATTTAATCCTGATGCATGTATTGTTTTCTTCAAGGGGGAACTGGGTCAAGTCCTTTGTGACCAGTTCTCATATACTGTTTCGTTTTAATGCATTGCACAGTTAAAGGAGAACCAGGAATTTGCCCCAGTCTTCTTTAAATTCTTGCTAGGTTTTCTGTTAATTTAATCCCTTATTTCTCCAGTTACCTAGTACAAAGCATGATTTCACAGTCATTAAAGATAATTTTGTTTCCTGTTTTCCTATTCTTCTCACTATTATTATTATTATTATTATTATTATTCTCATTGAAGCCTCCTTTCTAGTTATAATAAACCCTTGGAACATTTCATTGAGAAAAATGAGGACTTAAACATTTTCTGTTTCCCTAATCAAGACCCTGTCATTATCATCACCAAAAGCCAGAAACACAGGGGAAGGGTGACAGAATTACATGAAAGGTAAAAGGACACTGCCAAAGTGATTTTGTGATCACAGTCACTTATAATAATACATTGAATGTTGTCATGGCAATCTAATTACTAAACCCTGCTGTGTAAACTCAGTTTCTAGTTGCATCACATAATGCTGATGCTCAATTGCATCAGTCACAATTGAGCATAATATGAATAGAAATTTGGAAAAGTCTCTGATTGTTATTGTGGAATAATTCATGCAACTTGTCAGCATGACAGTTTTAAATTTAATTTGATATTTTTGAAACAGAAAGCTACAGTGATTCAATTCTAGAAGAAAAAGTAGCCTAGAGAAAAATCATGTGTTTTGCAAATGGAGAGAAGAAAACAAAAGTAAGAAGAATGTTTATTCTACCACTTTTGATAGTATCCTTTTAGAGGGAAAGTTAAATTCAATTCTAAAGGCCGAATTATCTTCTCATGCAAATCACAATAGCTCCAGAGTAGTCCTACCAACTTCCATAAATTACTTCAGATTTACACAAATATTAATGGCAGCAGAAGCTGGCTTTTCAAGCCTAGCTGTTTCACAATAAAAATATTCAAGAAGTAATACAAAAAAGAAAACAGTTCGGTGGGTTTATTCAATTAAATTAGATTTGCAATACCACAGAGAAAGGCTGATTCCTCTTCTGGTCTCAGAAAAGCTACTTTCAGAAAACAGGTATGATGAGAGTGAAACAGAAAGCTTGGAACAATCTTTCAATTAAGAATGCGTTCAGTAGACACGTTTGGTTTCTTCCCATAGCACAGATTTCTTATCCTGAAGTCTGTATTTCACATAAATGGAGAACAAGACATGGAACAATGTTCTGAAGACTAAATTAAATTTTTCCTGCAGTGACCTGTTTGAGGAACAGAAGGAGGGGCAAGAAGGAAGGCTGAGATTGGTGCAATTCAAAGAGCAAAGACATTAAGTGACAGCCCCAAAAAAGTGTCAGAGGTCTCCCAACAGGAGGTATGCCATTCACACCAATCCCACCCTATGGTGACACTGTCTTCCTAGCTACTTCCAATTGATCCATGCTCTTTCTATACTTGTTGAAATGGTTCATACACTTTCACTGCCACTACTGTTATTATTTCATCTATCTACACTTGTCTCCGCCAGTCTGTTATTCATAATTGCTAGGGCTCCAACCCCACCAGAGAATCCATTTTGCTTTGAACTAGAGCTCATTTGCCTTGGGTAGCCATTAGCAGTTTCTGACAACTGTTTCTGCATGATGGCCAGTGAGACTTTATTGGAGGCCAGGAAGTCTTTCATGGAGATCATCTCGCCTGACAGCCGGCGTCCATCCGTGTCACTCTCATTGACAACATCAGTCTCAATGGAAATGTTTCTCCGGCTGCGCACGTTTCCTGGCATTACCACATTCCTCCGTGAACGGAAGAATTTTCTTTGGCATCTCTGGCAGCACCTGCATTCCAGTTTCTTTAATATCCAGTTTATGGATTGCTTGATGACAATAGAGATCACATTAAATAAAGAATAGATGCAGCACACCCCCATGAGTATGAAGACAAAATTGCCAAAGCGGTAGAGGCCTTGGCTTTCATAGTTCATGTTCTGGCTACTGACCAGATCACCGAAACCAATGGTGCTGAAGGCCACGAAGCAGAAGTAAAGAGAGTCAAAATAACTCCACCCTTCAATTGGTGTGTACATTGCAGAGGCACAGCAGGAAATGATGAGGGATGCTACACATAAAATCAGCATGACATAGTACACTGAGGGCTTCCAGCCGGCCAGGCTGTCCACCTCGGAGGTCCCTGAGCCCCGCCGGCTGCTGTGAGGGAGGACCCCTTTCCTCCTCAGCTGTCTTTCATGGCAGGACTTCATGACGTAGGCTATGACAGTGATTAAGCGCTCCAGGAACAAGTTGAAGAACAAAATGGTCCCTGCACATCCTATAAGGCCATAAAATATAAGAAAGATTTTGCCTCCGACGGTGGCTGGGGTGGTCATGCCAAACCCTGGAAGACAAAACAGAACAGTTGAATAAAAAAACTGTAGTTATCATGTCAGGAGTTTTGTCACAGAAAGCACTGGCAGAAAACCCCCGTGACACATATCAGCTCTGGAAAAAAGTGAGGACATTCTCTCAAACTGCTACCGAATTGTGCTTTACCTTGTGCTAGCAGTAAGGGGAAGAATGAGAATGTAGCAAAAAGCAGAAGAAAACACATTGGAAAGAAAAGAAAGTTTGAATTTTGGTTTGGTTGCTAGGGTCACTCCACCCCTCTTTGTGCCTTGGATCACTTCCAGGCTTTGGGGTTATTGCAACCCCTTCCTTCTCTCTGACATTGCTCTGATCCAGGGCTGTCTCTTACCTTGCAGGGGTCCATCCCCACCAAATCTTTGTAAACCAAGGCAAAATCTTTCTGAGCCATACTTAGCTCCTGCTGCAAGTGTGTGTGGCACATAACCAGCACCGAGCACCCACTACAGCCCAGCTGTGGAAGGGAAATCCAGGCTGGAGGTGCACATTGGAGGGAAGCAGCCCTTCATGGGGGTCCCCAACAGGCATTAAAGCTGCTCTGCGGCACACCCTGGTGTTGTGGCTACCCATTGTCCGTCCTCTTTTAAATTAGCATTGCTGAAGTTTATGTATTTCCCTGTGTCCGACTCCACAGCTCAATCTGTAAGTCTTATTTAAAGTCTCCCCTGGACACATTCCCTGTCATGGGATTTCTCAGGTCAGAAATGATTCAGTATTCTCTTAAATCTGTCCCTTCCAAAGCCCTACAAATATTAATTTTATTTTGGTTACAACTACTGGTAAGACAATCTTGGTTTTGTAAGATATTACTAAAGAAACAAAATCATGCCCAGAACATCACTGAAGAGCAACAAAGCTGGTGAAAGGGCTGGAGAACAAGTCTTCCAGGAACAACTGAGGGAACTGGGGTTGTTCAGCCTTGAGAAGAGGAGGCTGAGGGAAGACCTTATTGCTCTCTACAACTACCTGAAAGGAGGTTGTGGAGAGAAGGGAGCTGGCCTCTTCTCCCAAGTGACAGGGGACAGGACAAGGGGGAATGGCCTCAAGCTCCACCAGGGGAGATTCAGACTAGATTCAGAAAAAAATTTTTCACAGAAAGGGTCATCAGGAACTGACAGAGGCTGCCCAGGGAGGTGGTTAAGTCACCATCCCTGGAGGTGTTTAAAAGACAGGTAGATGAGGTGCTCAGGGGTATGGTTTAGTGTCAGACAGGAATGGTTGGATTCAATGATCCAAGAAGTCTTTTCCAACCTGGTGATTCTATGATTCTATAATTGAGCAAATTTGAATAATGGTTATGATAAATAACTTTGATGCCTTTTCCTTGGGATTATTCAGGGATTACATAACTGATGAATTAAGCCAAAATAATCTTGCTGAGAGAACAGAAAAATCATGCTAGACAAAAGACATTTTTATTTGTTTCCTTTTCTTTGTAATTGTGAGATGCTAATTATGAAATAAAGATGGTAAACTCTGGAAATAAAGGAAATCCCCATGTGTGGGCTCCCAAGGCTGGCTGCATCTTAGCCTGCATCCAAACCATAGTATCCAGATCTACAGGAGGCACACTCCTCCTCATCAGATTTCTGTGCTAGAAAGAGCTGGACTGCAGCTCTGTACCATGGGGATCAGCACCACGAGACAAATGACATAGAGAAAATATTCTCCACGACATTACCATTGTTCCCCTTGGCATGTAAATATTTCCACTCAATTTCTACCTTCTCCTTCTGCTCCATGACCTGACCCCCATAATCCTAGTTTTGTTGGATATTTTCTGGGCAGTCTGGCTTATATGCAAATCATGACCTCCACCCTGTAAAGACCCACGGACAAGGGGAACTTTTCTGCAGCTGGAGGGATCTGCACAAAGCAGCCAGGAGGGAGAGAAGTGGGGGGCCACTGCATCCCTGGTCCGTCCTGCTCTTTGAAGAAGAGAAGTGGCTGCAGGCTAAGCAGAGGTGGAGAGGTGAGAAGCCTCTGGCACTGTGTGAAGGGCAGTGGGGCGCAGCATGCACCTCTCACAGCATAAAGCAAATATCCTGGGAAGTGAAATGTAGTTCAGGCTCACACCTCCAACATGGCATCACACATTCAACATGGCATCACACATTCAGGCTGCTTCCCACAGGCCCCTCTCAGGACCCCGCTTCTGGCATCACAGCTACAGCTCAAGCTCTTCGGGTTCATTTGTTTGGATTTTATGTCAGAGCTCAGATCTGTGTGGGTAGAAACCCAAAGTCTTTACAAAGGCACTCAAAAGGCATGATGACAAATACGTTGTGAATTATAAATACCCAAAGATGCAGAACATCGATCCAGAGAGACACTGCAGCTCTGACTGTGACTCTGCCCTTTGTCAGCTACTCCTCTTCAGCTGGGGCATCGTTTTGACCTCCTGGAGTAATGTAATTTTTTGTTCATTTTTCTACTTATAAAACTCAACATGTAGCAATCAATACCAACATTTCCACAGAAGCACTAAAATAGAAAACTTAAAGCAATATAAAGACACTAATTTAACAAATATTTTCCTTCAAAGATAATTTGCCAAAATTGAGCTAAGCTTTTAGTTGCAGAAATAATGTCATTTCTTGAAATGCTTTGTATTTCCATTTATTGGGCCACACCATACCTGATTGACTCTGACCATTGCAGTAAATACATTTGGGGCTAATTTGGGATGCTGTATTATAGAATAGGACTTGTTTGACAGTAAGTGCATTTTTCTCCAAATGCACTCTTGGAGTGTTTGAAATATTCATAAATCCAAATACATTTGATGAATTGTTTCAGTCAAGTATTGTAGGAGGGCAAAATTGTAAAAGGCTGTAAGGGTTGAAATGAAACTAAATATTGTCTTTTGGCATTTTTGTAGCAAAGATTTTCATTTCAAAATATCAGTCACCTTTTGGTTAAAAAAATTCAGTTGGAAGTAAAAAGAATGGAAAAAAATACTTTAAAAAATCTTTCATAAAGGAACACAACATTTCATTACTGATCAAATTAAATCTATCAAAGATTTAATTATATTTTATCTTTCTGAAAGACATAAAAATAATCTGTTCCTATACAGCTTCAGGTTAAGTTTTTGTTCTATTTTTTTCCTATTGGCCATCAAACTAGAAATGCACTGCTTATTAATCTCTACTAAAAAATGAATTCTTTCAAAAACGCTTTTTGTACAACAGCTCTGCAAACACTATCTGGAATTAAATTGTTATCCTTGATGAGATCTGCCTCTTTTTCCTCCCAAATTTCTGTAAGGAAAAAAGTGGCTCATTTGTGGACAAAAAGGTACAGTACTAGGATTTGCTCCTGTTTTAGTAAAATTACTGGTGATCTCGTGCTGTGCAAACACAGAGGATCTATGGATAAGTCAATTCTTTCATGAGGTCAGTGAAAGCTCTCCCTCTAATTTAAAGACAACAAAATAAGACCCTTGTCTGTGGGCTGGGAACACACAAATTACTCAAACGTCTGAGAAGCCTTGAGCTGTTCTCTCTGAAAGAAAAGACAATGCTTAGTAGGACAGCAATATCTCACCTGATGACAGGTATCTCCATAAGTCCTGGAGGTATGGACCTATCTCCATACATCCCCACTGCATCCTGAACCTGGTCAGGGCCTGAGGCGGCTCTTTTGTGTGGAGAGCACAGGCTGCTGCAGAGCCAGATGATTACTCCAGTTAAACCTGGGACATGAAGCCAGACCTGGTAGCTGCAAAGCGCACTTGTGTTCCCCTACGAAGACACAGCGTTAGTGTCTCACTGTATATTTTCCAGAAAATCGATGGTACACTAGCAAAATCAGTATTTAAGCTCTCTCTTCTCCTTCAGATACTCTACAGGTCAAGGGACTAAAAAAAAATGGATACCCTTCTTGGCTTGTAAAATAACGTTTCTTCCTTATTATATTCTGGTTTACACTTTCCTACTGTACCTCTATGGGAGACAAACTTACTGGCCTATTGTTTCAAAGAACATTTTTGCCACCTCTTCTACAAACTGTTGTTACATTTGCTATTACTTCTGCTCTGTGCACCAAAACTGATTTGGGGCTATAAACCACACCTAGTTAAGCACCAGTTTCATGTTTAAGTTCTTTTATAAGTCCACTGCGAAAAACTTCAGTCCTAGCTGTCTGAAAAAGAGAACTCAAATAGAAGAAGTAGAGGAGAAACCAACAGTCAAATGGAAAGAAATGACTTAGTGAGCATTTAGAGCAACTGATCCATGCAGCATAACAGTGAAAGAGTGAGAAGTTAAATTGGCAAACTAGGGAGCAAACACAGAATGAAATTATGAAATCATATAAAAAAGGAAATAAGAGGAGTGCCTGACATGAGAGATTATTTGAAAAAAATAAGATTGCTTCTTCTGATGAAGAAATAAAACCAAGAAACAACTGTAGGAAAAAATTGTTAGTGGTAATTTTTTTATCGTGTAAGATGAAATACAGCTGATGAAATTCAGTAAAACTATTTTATAAGCTGGGTGACATTCCTTGAAAAAGAATCATAGAATCATAGAGTCACAGAATCATAAAATCACAGAATAGTTTGGGTTGGAAGGGACCTTAAAGATCATTCAGTTCCAACCCCCCTGCCATGGGCAGGGACACCTCCCACCAGCCCAGGCTGCCCAAGGCCCCATCCAACCTGGCTTTGAACACCTCCAGGGATGGGGCAGCCACAGCTTCCCTGGGCAACCTGTGCCAGTGTCTCACCACCCTCATGGTGAAGAAATTCTTCCTTATATGAAGCCCAAATCTGTTATTTCGAGTAGAAATCGAGATTACACTTAATCGAATGGGAACGAGATAATTTTAAGTCTGGAAAATGAGATGGTTTTAAGATACGGAAAAGCATTTCAATGGACTTATTAGATATATCTGCAGATATGGCACTACATTATTGCCATTGATAGATACGCATGACAGACCCTAACTTTATCAGTTCATCAATGAAGAAGGCCTTCTTAGTAAAAATTTCAGGTTTCCTATTCTGAAATCAGAGTTATACAGATTTCTCTATGTCCCACAATCCATTGATTACTACAGCATGGTATTATCTTTCCTAATACTTAGCTGAACTGAGCAACTACATTCCTTGTAGTTTCAGTTTTCCTTGAAGTATTGCAGGTTTTTTCCACATGCTGCTTAACCAAGGATTCAGATTTATTTGCTGAATAATCATACTAATTATGAACTTCTCTGCAGCAAAGCTACATTTTCAGAAGTTGGAAGGAATTTAAAATGTAGTAGAACATAATCATGCTTCATGATTTTCTGAAGGAAGTACTGGGTATAACAAAAGAAAAGCAAGCAACTCTTGCATAAAGTCTTACTAATAGTCTGATAAGAAGGACTGAGATCCAAAAAGAATTTCTCCTAAAGTAGAATCCTCTGATAGAAAGTAAATATTGACTACCATTAAGCAAATATTGATCTCAATCTAACACTTATACTTCTGTATTGAAATCCAACAAGAAGAAACAGGCATCAAGTTTCTATACTCAATCAAATCTACAACTTTATATGCTTAACCTCTCTACAATTTCTACAATTAATCAACTCTCAATCATTCTTCTAGTTTCTTTCCTCAATACTCTGATTTATTAGCCTCTGAAAGTACAGAAAAGCTGAAATAAAACAAGCACCAGCCTGCAAAAGCCAGACCCCTGGGGAGCAGGCTGAGCAGCTATCCCATCCAGACGTTATGACTCTGCTGGGGTCCCTCCATCCTATACACCCCGTTCCCCCAACACAGCCAAAGAAGCACAGTGCCACCCACATCCTGGCAGGTCTTTAAGAGGCCAAAGGGCACAACGTGCAGCCTCAGGGAATCCAGCTGCCTACTCCAGGCCAGTATTAGGTTATTTCATTTTTTCTGTTGTAAATTGCTCCGGTGGTACAAATTGCCATAAGCATTTCTCCTGGTTCGCTACCCACACTCATCTATCTGCCTCTGCCTAGCAGAACATGGTTCAGCATGTGTTTTAAGTCTGGATGTCCTGACATTCACAGTCGACATTAATTAAATGTTCAGTTTTCATTTCCTGGTAAGCTGATGCTGCGAAAGAGTGTGAGAAACAGTTCAGCAATCCTAATCCCTCATGAATGAAGCCTGGAGAGCTGAATATAATGTGTGTAGGAAGACTAGGATAGACATACAGATTTTACAGTTAATTTTGGATCATGAGATTTGGTCTCTATTGTTCTGCAAAATATCTCTTTCTTCTGAGAGGTTTCATTTCCTTTTTGAATGTGTACAGTTTGCTGCTCCTGCCTTTCCCACAAAGAGGAAGTGGGTAGAAAGAGGGGGTAACACCATGGCAACATTGATGAGTCATTGTAGTGCTAGAAATATAAATATAATGACAAAACACCTTTCTAGTTTAAACTATAATCAGAGTTCTTTGTCTGCGATGTTATGGCTGAATTCCTAGTGTATTTTCTACTTATTTGATTAGCTCTTGTCCTTGTTTTTCTCTATCAGCTCTACTTTGGCCATGACTTATTGGGACAATTGTGAACTTCACCAGTGGAAGAGTCACTGGAAAAAGGCTGAGGATTGTAACAGATGCGAACCAAGCTACACAAGAACAAGATTTTCAACTTAAGTGCAAAGATCATAAAGTAAACAGTAATTAGGAAAGAAAACACAGAAAGTCTGAGATACCTGCAAAGATGCTGATCCTCATTTCCTCAAACACATTCTGCACTGAACTGTCTGTGTAAGGATCTTTTGTGCTTCTAAAATATAGGCAGAAGAAATTACTCTAAGAGAAGATGTACTTCAAAGACTTTAATGAGAACATGTCCTGTACTGCATACTGTTACTCCACTGTGCAGACACTAACAATTTGGAAAAATTCACTCCTACCGTGATAGCCAATTCTGGTGCCATTGGAGCAGAATAACTGGTCTTAAGATAACTCTAGTTCTGCTGGAGTAATTGTCACCCATAGGAACTTTTGTAGGAAGAAATAAAGCACTCTCAAATCATGTCACATTGATTCCCTTATGACACTGCTACATCAGAAAGCTTGTAACAGAGTCCTGTTCTGGAAAAGACAAGGATATTAAGTCCTTTCCAGGAACAGCAGAAAAAGACACATTTCTGGGAAGAATTTCACTGTACGAGCAGACATCCATGGAAGTAGATGCGGTCCTCTCAAAGCTATCTGTCAGCAGTAAACTTGGAATTGGTCCAGTTTCTGATATGAAAAAAAATATCTAACTTGGTTTATTTTGCTAAGCGCATGCAAAAAAATCTCACACCCACCCACCCACATGCACAGCCAGCTCTGCGATTTCCCATTAGTAGAAGCTCAGCACTTGCAGGAACTATTCATTTTGAAACCTTGGCCCTCTTTCTGACTATGAGGGGAAAATGAGTGAACTGCATCCTGAAACTCTCCATTACTTAACAAAATCATTTGATAAAATAATATTTATCAGGGACAGCCTGGTGTGTAGTAGTACTTATTTTATTGGCAATGCTATTTTCTTCTGCAGATGTCTACATCATGGAGAAGGGCTCAGCCTGCCCAGGAAGGCAGAGGATGTATGGCTGTAACAGCTCCTTTGTGCTATATGCTCTTCTGTTTCCAGACCTGCCTGCCCGTGTGAGCTCTGCATCTCCTGCCCAGGCATCTCAAGCACTCTGTGGAGCTGTAAAACCTGGAAATGTCTCCAGGGCTATTACAGCTGAGTCATATCCGCAGATACACTGCTACACTGAGTGACCTGCTGCTTGGTGACCTGGGACTCTGCCTTAAGTGCTTGCTGCTCTTGATTCCTTTTGCATCAGTCTGCTCCTGCAATGTTGTGTTCAGTCAGGTTGAGAGAGATGTGAACTCCTAGCAGGGTTAACTCCATTCCTAAAGGGCAATAGTGATGTTTAAACTAATGATATAAGATGTTTTGATGAAACAATAGTTACCCAAGTACAATTTACATTTTCTCATATATATTGAGAACTTTATTCCCACTCTTTAACTTGTTTGTAGAGTCCTCAAACCTCACCACTGTTTCATGGAGGCTGAAGGACAGTAGGGAGATGCTGCTTCAAGGTCTGCACAAGTTGTACGCTCAGTCTGTGCCACTGTGGGGATATAAAAGTCTTGTGTGAAAGACTGTGCATAACATTTTGCCTCTATGAAGAGTCTTCTGAGATCCAAGTCTTTTAACATAGATGTAGGTTAGTGTCACACTGTGTGTGTGGCTGGAGCCTTGAAGGTAAAAATAGCAAAATCTCCAAGCTTTCATGTCTTTGTTTTTGGATAGTATAAGAAAATCTGGTTTTCTGTTAGAATAGAGGAGAAAAGAATCATTAAGTTTGGAAAAGACCTCTAGGAATATCAAGTCCAACTGACAGTTCAAGATCACCATGCTTACTAAACCGTGTCCCAAAGTGCCATGTCTACATGTTTTTTTGACCACCTCCAGGGAAGGTGACTCCACCACTGCCTTGGGCAGCTTGCTCCAATGCTTCACCACTCTTTCAGCAGAGAATTTTTTCCCAATAGCTGATCTAAACCTCCCCTGGCACAACATGAGGCCATTTCCTCTCATCCCACCACTTGTTACTTCAGAGAAGAAATCAGCACCTGCCTCACTGCAACCTCCCTTCGGGTACTTGTAGAGAGTCTCCTCTCTTCCTCAGAATATAAAGTCCCAGTTCCCTTAGCTACTCCTCATAAGACTGATGCTCCAAACCCTTCAACAGCTTTGTTGCCCTTCTCTAGACACACTCCAGTACCTCAATGTCTTTATTGTAGTGAGGGGCCCAAAACTGAACACAGTGTTCATGGCGTGGCCTCTTCAGCACTAAGTACAGCAAGATGATCACTTCCTTAGTCCTGATGGTCACACTACTTCTGATACAAGCCAGGACACCTTTGGCCTTCTTGGCCACCTGGGCACACTGCTGGGTCATATTCAGCTGGCTATTGACCAGCACCCCCAGGTCCTTTTCCACCAAGCAGTTTTCCAGCCACTCTTCCCCAAGCCTGTAGCATTGCTCGGCGTTGTTGTGACTGAAGTGCAGAACCTGACACTTGGGCTTGTTGAACCCCATTAAGTGGACCTTGGCCAATCAATCCAGCCTGTCCAGATCTGTAGAATCTTCCTTCCCTCAAGCAGATCAACACTCCCACCCAATCTGGTGTCATCTGCAAACTTACCAAAGTTGCACTCAATCCCTTGTTCAGGACATTGATAAAGATATGAAACAGAACTGTCACCAACACTGAGCCCTGGGGAGCACCACTTGTGACCCACCACCAACTGGTTTCACATCCATTCACCAGCACTCCTTGGGCTAGTTAGTGTGTGTGAGGCAGCGTCTGTATTTAAAAGAGGGAAGTTCAGCTCACAGTGATTCACTGTTAAAACCGATCTGGAGAGCTGGATAACAGTTAATGCCCTTCTCTCTTTTCACATGTATAAACCACATGTTCTGCCTTGAACAGAAATCTAACTTTAGACAAATTTCTAATATAAAGAAATCTAAAAGACATAAGTAAAAATAATGCTAAAGTGGCAATAGTGGATGAAAAACATAATAAAAATTCAATTTTAATAGACATTGTCATTATGGGTCTGTTGATACCTCTGTTAGAATGTCTGTGTAGCCCTTAAATAATACATAACTCTTTGGGAGAGAGAGCCTCTGTAATTTTCATTATTCTAAGTTTTTCCTATAAGGTAATTTATGGAAACTTTGCCATTCTGCTTTATATAATTAAGGATATATTTTATCTAAGGGTCATTCTAGGTCTTGTGTAAGAAGTGTACAGAGTTTTGTTACAGTTCCTGTGCAATCATTAATTTCATGTATCAGTATTTTACGCCTACTGTCTGGCTTCCCTTTAAAATTTTTATGCCGTTTTTGTCACCTGAGGTGCTATGTCCAGTGCTTTTCCATCACCCCTAGATAGATGTGTAAGTCTGCACACTTTTTGTATTATTATAGGGACAGAACAAGGCTCAGTTTTGAAAATACCTTATTATTATTTTTTAATTATTTTTGTGACTTATTGAACAGTCATTTAAAAGTTTGTGTGGTTTTTATCTAATCTCAAAGCATAAGAACATTTATCTAATTAATGCAAATTTTATTAAGATATTTGCATTAAGTATTTCATAAGAATATTAATTTTAATATTTTGTATGAAAAGGTACTCCAGCCCTATATATAGAGAATGCGTTTCTTCATCCAGCCTGGCTGCACCAAAGCCAGGGGACTCATCTGACCCTGCCACTAACCCAATACTTCACAGAAGTCCTCTCCCCAGGCTGGATGCCAACACACCTCACAGAGGTTGGCAAAAATGTGGTAAAGTAGTTTGAGAGAAGTTCAAAATACTGCAAATTGTTAGACACCCACAGTGCGTAAACATTTTATTTGACACTAACTGGTTTTCATTAAAATTATAATAGCTGCAATATCCTAAACTCTAAGCTACACATAAATTTATCAAGGAAACAATAAGGAAATATGGTAGAATGAACTGATCGTTTCCATAGTTAAAAAATGCCATGGCTGAGGGGGTAGTTTATATAATACAGTAAAAAATAACAGTATCACCAGCTCCATTCCTGTTAAAAAAACACCATAAAAGTAAAGTCCAAATTTTAACCATAACGAAAATATTCTCAGTTTGAAAGGATTTAAGGTCATAACAGTCTGATTTGTGATGTAAGTTCAGTTAATATTTAACACCAAAAAAAGTCCCTGTACAGATACATTTATAGGGAAAATGCTTAAAAATATTGTTCTTCTCTTACTGTTCCCAGATGAGTATGTTCTGAAGATAAGTATATAATGTACAGACTGCACATATGAAGTTTCTGTGATGTGTTAAAGAATCAAGAACAGTTCTAAATATCTTTAAGCGTGACTGACACAGGGATTTAAAAATATTTCTTTCTCTCAGTTCCTTACAGAAGAAGGAACTTAAAAGAACATGAATGGATCCATATATATGCAAAACTGGAAAATACAGAGATCTGTCAGATAAGCATGTGTATATATGATGAATATGTTCATACGTATATAAACCTTTATCTCTGAATAGTCTGCCTTACTAACAATTAACAGTAACTTCAAGCTGTAATTCATTTTGATAATGCATAGCTTGAATCATGAATGCAGTTAACACTGTTTCAAGCGTTTATTTCAGTAAGTCAACCTGTGTAACATCGTAACTCCAGCTTTTACAGAGTAGGAACACAATGTTGTGTACTAACTAAGCTACAGGCTCATCTACGCTAAAACTTTCCTTTTAAATAGTGCAAATTTGTCTCTGTTTTAAGAGTTTGAAAAGTTTAGCTTAAATTCACTTATTGTGAATTTTATTCTTGGCACAGACACACAAGATATCTAACTTTTCTCAGTGGAAAAAAGAGCTTCTGTGCCTTTTTGAGGGCATTTTCCACTTAATACTGTAGAAAAGGTACATATGTCTGCCAGTTTCTGTGGTTTGCTTTTTCAGTCCAAGACATTTCAATACAGCTTTCTTCTGGTTTAAAGCTTTAGTGCTTCTTCTCATTTAGATGTGAAACTATGGGAATTAAGGCAAGCGTTTTGGTTACCCCCATGAGGAAAAAAAAAGGGAGAAAATGTGGTATTTGCTTGTATCCTTTTGGTAACATGAGGCAGGGGAAATACTGTTGGTGTTTCTTTTTTGTGAAGTGGGTTTTGTAAAATTAAAGCCCTTCCCTGGCTTTAAATAACAACACAATCCAAGCAATTTAATGCAACAGCGGCACTTGTGGTTCAACTAAAGCAGAAAGACGTTGGCTGTGAACATTAAGCTCAAAAAGGCAAAGAAAAGAAATTCCAGCATTACAGGCTGGAAGGAAGCTGCACACAGATAAGGAAAGCTAATTTTTGATAATGTAAAGAAATAGTATATATGCATGTGTGTTTGTGTGTGATTACATTTCCCTAACCAATTTCAAGAATTTCAAGTCTTATCTTGATGGCAGTGAGGGAAGTTGGGAGTCATTGCTATCAGAACCAAGTGCCAAGGGCCTCAGCATTGCTCCCTCCGAGGAACAGAAAAGCTCACCCAGAAGATTAAGTTAGTCTGATGCTTGGATACATCAAACTGAAGGACAGATCAAAAGCACATAGCATAAATGACAGCACAAACACTGCTTCAGTTCCTCAGAGACTGTCAGACAGCCCCAAAAAGCTAAGAATAAAGACGAAAAATCCACAGTTCCCAAGAAAGTTCTGCAGGGACTGCAAATGCAAAGCAAGGACTGTGAGCTCACACCACATAGAAAAAGCTATTCGTGTGGCATGTAGTAAGGTTTTTGAAGTATTTGGTGTAAAAGAGGAAACAGATATTAGTATTGTGATTAAAATTAGAAAAACTAGTAGACAATGTTAATAGCAAACACTATCAGAGATCTCAGTGAATAATTGTCACTAGAGGACTGGTGACAGAAAAAATTCTGTGAGTGCTTGATATGAGCATATGATGACAAACTTGAACATATTCATTAGGTCTGAATTTCTTATCCATTAATCTGTGTTTCACAAGCTAGGAGTTATGAAGGGGCAAAGGCTATTTCTCACCCTTTTTGACATTTTGAAAGAAAGAAATTATGCTTGAGGGGTTGATAGTTGGACAGTTGGGAATAAAGCCTGCACTTGTGAAGTAATCATAGAATCACAGAACGGTTTGGGTGGAAGGGACCTTTAAACATCATCATGTCCAATCCCCCTGACATGGTCCAGGACGTCTTTCACCAGATCATATTGCTCAACCTGAATAATGTCAGGCTGCTCCAAAGAATACATCACTAACAAAAGAAGTGTTATTTCTACCAGGTGCAAAAATATCAAGAAAAACTCACGATGCCATAGAGCAGAAGAAACAAAGAAGAGAAATGTGAAAGCAATGGAATGACCAATGAATTTTGCCTTTGAGAAAAGAGTAAGACATTGCTCAGACTGTGTACTGGCTTCTATCTGCACAGCAAGACATATAGTTTTGGGTTTGTAGTGTATGGCTTTTTCAAAAGATAAGGACTTGCTAAGTTCCTGGCTCATGGATGTTCCAAATGTAATACATGTGTCCCCTTCTGTGCAGCCAGAGATGCTCTTTTAGTAGAGATCTAGTGGTATATGTCCATAAGACAAGCCTAAGTTCAGTGATGCAGACTACTGATACAATTTTACAGGTCCAAGCACGTGTGTAAAAAACCACCCATACGTAAAAGGACAAGGAGGTTCACACTGCACTCCTACAAATCCTCCATAGCAGCTTTGGCTTGCTATCAAAGTGTTGTGCCACTGCAAATATTAAAAAAAAAAGCACAGCACAACACCTACTGCAAGGACAGATTCTCCTCTTACCTATGATGGTAATGGCCAGACTCTGTGTTCAAAATCTCAGCATCAGCTGCCTTACCCATGCAAACAATTAAACAAGAGCAAGACAAGCATGCAAAGGATGGCAGAATTAAATCAAACTATAGCAAGATGTTGAAGAGTGGCCAAAAGCTACAAAGCTGGGCATTTTCTGATATAACTGGACAAGTGATGTACTAGGGACATCTCAGAATCAGTGTGCCAAGTAGGATGGGAATTCATCTAGAGGTTAAAAAGGATGCCAGGATATTCAGCTAGATATTTACAGATTTGTGAAATAAAAACATAGTTTAATCATGTCTGGAAACAGGAGACATTCATATATACAAAGATAAAACTGCAATTAATCCTTTTAGACTTAAAATTGTGAAACTGTTTCTGAAACACTTTTGACTGAAGTGCCGAATCGTAGCCTTGTAGAGACTCACAAAAACTGTTTATTTGCTTTCTCTCTGCTTTATGAAGCTCCTCTCTGAATTAAGTGCTTTTGTTTGTGAGCAAACACTGCACTGCTGTTAGAAACATAAGCCGTTTCAGAGGGTATCTGCAGCTACCTGGCCCAACGAAGGACATTGATACTGGAGCTCAGTTTTATGAGCTTCCAGGAGAAGTGAGCTCTTCTCTGAGCAACTGCTTGAAGCGATGCCAATCACTGAGTTGAACTCATAAGGCTGAAAAACAGAAGAGTGAAAACTTCGGGGGTAATGCCTGGCTTAACTTTAAAGAGATTACGTGGACTTCCGAGTGCAACACACAAACTTACTTCCCTAAGATCTGAAAGATCTAACCTAGCGCTATGTCCTGGGCCTTGAGCTAAGACATAGTCACTTATGAAAGGCCCATCATTTCAAGCACTGGTGTTAAATGAAGGAGAGAAATTTAAAAAGCACAAAGAGAAATGTATCACAAGAATCATCCTAGATATTTCAGATTATTTTGGAAAATAGCTTTTCCCAGTCTTTTGGAAACTGTTAAGCATGGAAGTAGAGAGGTTTGGCTGTTGGCAGCTTGTGTACAACACTCTGCTTTGTAAGTACCTTTTTCACAGAATTGTTGCAGTTTACTCAGTACTGTTAATGCTGATCAGTTAAATAACTACATTTAATCAAAATTATTTTTCACATTCTGCTTATGAAAATTGTGAAGCTGAGAAAGCTTTTACTAAATTTTTACTACATTTACTACTTTTACTGAAGCATCACCTATTCAGTTCACAATGTATTCTGCCAGGGAAGGAAGAAATTAATGAGTTACTCCAAATATAATATTCTTGGTTTGTTATAAAACCCTTGAAAAACAACTAATTCCCGGCTTGTTCTGGAATTTTTGAAGATGTCATCTGTACCGATAATAGGTTTAGATGCTTCTAACCTCATTATTCACACTGCTTATTCCCAACTGAATGGCACGATTTACTTTTGAAAAGAAGCACATTAATTAAATAACATGATTTCTCAGGGCTGTTAAGTGACCAGTGCCTGACTAATTGTGTGAAAATAAATCTGGAAGGTTTGAGGCCATTTATCAAATCCTTTCTGCTAAAAGTCTTTTGTCTCTCTATAATGGCTCCCTGGAAGCCATGTCCAAACCAGTTTGCCATACATGAAAAAAAAACAGAGCTTTGATACAGCATATAATGCATCTGCTGAAAAATAGGTGCAAAAACCTGTGTCATAAAGGAATCTCTTTTAAAATAAAAACCCTGTCAGTGAAGTAGTTGAAGAGAAGGAGTTTATCAGACTTCCATTAGAGGCTCATTTTCTTCTGAAAACAGGGCTTGTGAACTACATTGAAAAAAAGAATACTTCCTTTTCACCCAGCCAGGAGCTGGAGAAATTAATGGTTTCAATGTCACAGCAACTTTCTTAGCAGGCAGAGAAATAAGTGACATTCTCCAAAGGACAGTTTTGAATTAATGGAAAAAGATTAAGCTTTTATGTTGTGTTTTCAAAAAATTCTCAACACATAATGATGCAGAATGATGTAGACAGAGAAAAATTAACCTTGTTTCAACAGAAGAGACAGCCCATAACTGCCAAACTCCCACAAGTGCAAAATAAGGAAAAAAAAACAACCCCAAACACATCAAGCTGTTGTTAGGAGCATTGTACGATTTGAACGTGTGCTAACATTAAAATGCTGAAAAACCTAATTAGCTGGTCCAGTAGAAAAATATTTTGTGAAATAACAAAAGGGAGCTGTAGACCAAAAATTGTTCAGCAATTATTGCCCTGCACTTGGCTTCATCAAGGCTATTACAGCTCCTCAGGTGCTGATACTTTAATGAAAACCATGGCTCACCTAGCGATGCCATATTTTGCTTCGTGCTGAGTGTTGTTGCCTTCCATAATCCCTGTGAATACCTGCAAATCTGCATCACACACATTGGATTTGACCAAAAGCCCCTGTTGTCCCTTCTGCTCTGGCCTCCTAGAAAGTCAAAATTGGCTAAAATACTTTTTACTCGTTATATGTTTTTTTTAATATTTAAAGATGTGATTTTAAAGTTTGACTTTGAATAAAATTTTGTTTTAAAAATGTTTCCATTCATGTTTTTTTAGAAGTGGTTGAAGCAAAACTAACAAAAAATAAAACCAGCCACTAGCTGTCTTGCCGTCCCAAGAGTGATGCCTTACTCAGAACCATGACAAAAACATTCCTTACCAGATTCATGTCTGGGCTTGCTAAAGCATGTTTGTAGATAATCTTGACAGAGTTATGGCTTTATGATTTATTTTTTACAAAATGCACTGCTAGAAGTCCTCTTTAACAGAAGCACTGGAATAACAAGCTTTAAGTATATTCAAATGATAAATCCTTCTAGTTGAGGTAAGAAAAAAGCATCCAGTGCTATCCATGAGTAAGATGTGTTTCAAGTATCTACTGCAAAATATAACAAAAATCCACTCTTATATGAACATCTAATGACTATTCTGGAACAGTATATTCAGTTCAGGGAAAGAGTCCTGAAAGGAGGCATTGAAAATTCCCATCAAATACACTGGTTCCAGGCAACATGGGTGTATGATGTACCCAGCTTGTAATTTGCAATAGGTCTCCAGTTTTAGGATCTGGAGACTATATATATATATAATGCGGAGTCCAAAACTTTCCCCACAACTGTTGTTATCTATTGGATAATCTGAAATAATTAAGAAGCACTTTTAAATGACCGTTTCTTCTTAACTGGAACATTTTAACCTCTGCCTTTTTGGGGGCTAACTAATTCTTCAGTCAGAAACGAGAACTGTTTTCTAATCATTACACTTGTATTCAGCTCTCAGTTGCTTGTTTAAGTTACCATTCCTGATGAACAGTTCAGCAGTAAATACCTCTGTTCACACACTTTGAAAAATGCCTTTTATTGCAGGAAGAAGCCTCAAATGATCAGTCTTTGAAAAGAGATTAGAGACAGGGCAAACTGTCCTGATAGACACTTTCCATGCTCTCAGAATCATAGAAACATAGAATCATAGAATCACCAGGTTGGAAAAGACCTCTTTGATCATCGAGTCCAACCACTCCTATCAAACACTAAACCATGCCCCTCAGCACCTCCTGTACCCGTCTTTTAAACACCTTCAGGGATGGTGACTCAACCACCTCCCTCGGCAGACTGTTCCAGTGCCCAATGACCCTTTCTGTGAAAAATTTTTTCCTAACGTCCAGCCTAAACCTCCCCTGGCAGAGCTTGAGGCCATTCCCTCTTGTCCTGTCCCATCACTTGGAAGAAGATGCCAGCACCCTCCTCTCTACAACCTCCTTTCAGGTAATTGTAGAGAGCAATGAGGTCTCCCCTCAGCCTCCTCTTCTCCAGGCTAAACAACCCCAGCTCTCTCAGCCGTTCCTCGTAAGGCCTGTTCTCCAGCCCCCTCACCAGCTTTGTTGCTCTTCTCTGGACTCGCTCCAGAGCCTTAACATCCTTCTTGTGGTGAGGGGCCCAGAACTGAACACAGGATTCAAGGAGCGGTCTCACCAGTGCCGAGTACACAGGGAGAATAACCTGCTGGCCATGCCATTTCTGATACAAGCCAAGATGCCATTGGCCTTCTGGCCACCTGGGCACACTGCGGGCTCATGTTCAGTCACTGTCAACCAACACCCCCAGGTCTTTCTCCGCTGGGCAGCTGTCTAGCCAGACTTAGAATCATAGAATCATAGAATAACCAGGATGGAAGAGACCCATCGGATCATCGAGTCCAACCATTCCTATCAAACACTAAACCATGCCCCTCAGCACCTCATCCACCCGTGCCTTAAACACCTCCAGGGAACGTGAATCAACCACCTCCCTGGGCAGCCTGTTCCAGTGCCCAATGACCCTTTCCGTGAAAAATTTTTTCCTAATGTCCAGCCTAAACCTCCCCTGGCAGAGCTTGAGGCCATTCCCTCTTGTCCTGTCCCCTGTCACTTGGGAGAAGAGGCCAGCACCCTCCCCTCTACAACGTCCTTTCAGGTAGTTGTAGAGAGCAATGAGGTCACCCCTCAGCCTCCTCTTCTCCAGGCTAAACAACCCCAGTTCTCTCAGCCGTTCCTCATAAGGCCTGTTCTCCAGCCCCTTCACCAGCTTTGTTGCTCTTCTCTGGACTCTCTCCAGAGCCTCAACATCCTTCTTGTGGTGAGGGGCCCAGAACTGAACACAGGATTCGAGGACCGGTATCACCAGTGCCGAGTACAGAGGGAGAATAACCTCCCTGGACCTGCTGGTCACGCCGTTTCTGATACAAGCCAGGATGTCATTCGCCTTCTTGGCCACCTGGGCACACTGCTGGCTCATGTTCAGTCGCTGTCAACCAACACCCCCAGGTCCTTCTCCTCCAGGCAGCTTTCTAGACAGACTTCTCCTAGTCTGTAGCACTGCACAGGGTTGTTGTGCCCCAAGTGCAGGACCTGGCATTTGGCCTTGTTAAACCTCATGCCATTGGACTCTGCCCAGCGGTCCAGCCTGTTCAGATCCCTTTGCAGAGCCTCCCGACCCTCCAGCAGATCAACACTTCCACCCAGCTTAGTGTCGTCCACAAACTTGCTAAGGGTGCACTCGATGCCTTCATCCAGGTCATTGATAAAGACATTGAACAGGGCTGGACCCAGCACTGAGCCCTGGGGAACCCCACTTGTCACTGGCCTCCAGCTGGATTTCACACCATTTCCCACCACTCTCTGGGCCCGGCCATCCAACCAGTTTTCCACCCAGGAGAGTGTGCGCTTGTCCAGGCCAGAGGCTGACAGTTTCCCAAGCAGAATGCTGTGAGAAACTGTGTCAAAGGCTTTACTGAAGTCCAGGAAGACCACATCCACAGCCTTTCCCTCATCCAGCAGCCAAGTCAATTTGTCATAGAAGGCGATCAGGTTAGTTTGGCAAGACCTGCCTTTTGTGGACCCATGTTGACTGGGCCTGATCACCCGGTTCTCTTGCATGTGCTTCATGATAGCACTCAAGATCACCTGCTCCATGACTTTCCCTGGCACTGAGGTCAGACTGACAGGCCTCTAGTTTCCTGGATCCTCCCTGCGGCCCTTCTTGTAGATGGGCACAACATCAGCCAGCCTCCAGTCCAGTGGGACTTCCCCAGTCTTCCAGGACTGTTGGAAGATGATGGAAAGGGGTTTGGCCAGCATAACACCAGCTCCTTCAATACCCTAGGGTGAATCCCATCCGGCCCCATAGACTTGTGGCTGTCTAGTTGGGCTAGCAAGGCTCTGACCACCTCCTCTTGGATCATGGGAGCCTCATTTTGCTCCTCTTGCTCCTGGGTTTGTACACAGACAGAACGCCTTTCTTTACAATTAAAGACTGAGGCAAAGAAGGCATTAAGTACCTCAGCCTTTTCCTCATCCCCTGTCACTGTTGTTCCTTCTGCGTCCAATAGGGACTGTATGGTCTCCCTAGTCCTCCTTTTATTATTTATATATTTATAGAAGGATTTTTTGTTATCTTTCACAGACTTTGCCAATCTGATTTCTAGCTGAGCCTTAGCCCTTCTGATTTTTTCTCTACACAATCTCACTTCACTCCTGTAGTCCACTCAAGAGGCCTGTCCCCTCTTCCAGAGCCCATAAACATTTCTCTTCTTCTTGATATCACTCAAGATATCTCTGTTCAACCAAGCTGGCTTTCTCCCCTGCTGGCTTTTTTTTCCAGAACACAGGGATGGCTTTCTCCTGAGCTGCTAGGATTTCCTTTTTGAAGAGCTCCCAGCCCTCATGGGCTCCCTTGCCCTTAAGTACTGTCTCCCATGAGACTTTGCCAACCAGCCTTCTGAATAGTTCAAAGTCTGCCCTCTGGAAATTTAATGCTACTGTCCTACTAACCACCCTCTTCACTTCACCTAGAACAGAAAACCCTATCATCTCATGGTCACTTTGTCCTAGGCGTCCACCTACTGCCACACCCCGCACAAGGCCTTCTCTGTTCACAAACAGCAGGTCCAGGAGGGCACCCTCCCTTGTTGGTTCATTCACCAGCTGTGCAAGGAAATTGTCTTCCACGCACTCCAGGAACCTCCTAGACTGCTTCCTTTCTGCTCTGTTGTACTCCCAATAGATATCAGGCAGATTGAAGTCTCCCACAAGAACGAGAGGCATTGATCTAGAGATTGACCGCAGCTGTTTATAGAAGAGCTCATCAGCTGCTTCTCCTTGGCTGGGTGGTCTGTAACAGACTCCCATCACAAAATCTACCTTCTGGTGGGCTCCTCTGATTTTAACCCACAGGCACTCAATCTACTCATCGCCACAATCCATCTCAACAGTGTCCAAGTCCTCCCTTACAAAGAGGACTTACAAAGACTTCTCCCAGTCTGTAGCACAGGTTGTTGTGCCCCAAGTGCAGGACCCGGCATTTGGCCTTGTTAAAGCTCATCCCATTGGACTCAGTCCAGTGGCCCAGCCTGTTCAGATCCCTTTGGAGTCTCCCTACCCTCCAGCAGATCGACACTTCCACCCAGCTTAGTGTCATCCGCAAACTTGCTAAGGGTCCACTCAATGCCTTCATCCAGGTCATCAACAAAGATATAGAAGAAGACAGAAAATTTGTAGGGAAATGTCTGTACATATGTGACAGTTGTTTTACAAATTTTGTTAAAAATCTTCAAACTCCAACAAAATTCTTCTTAGCAAATGCTACTGTGGATTAGCAGATGTTTCCACATCCTAAAAGTTGAGCTTCATTTTGTTTCTGTGATTAATGAAGCAAAAGCTTTTGATAAATTGTCCCCTCTCTGTTGAAAATTTTTGGTGTATGTGTCTTCCTAAAATGCTTTGAAGAGCTTGGATTCTTCAGCAACACTTTTGCCTTTCAGACCTAAGGACTGAGCTATTTAGAGAAAACATCTAAAATTTTTCTCGAAATTTCAATTATTTTTGGTGAGCTGCCACCATAGCTGTGTATCATCGAGCCTCCTTCCCTGAAATACTTTTCTTCTTAACAGTGTTTGCACTGGTGTTCACAGTGGAAGCCTCCTGGCTTGGAAGCCATGTTGTTGTCTTGGTTTAGAAGTGCTTTTTGACTGCTTGTCAAAAAAAAAAGCATTCACCACTTCCAATTTCCCACTTGATTTGAGGGATGATACATTATCTTTAAAAATGCTTTCTGTATAAATCTACCTGGATCTGACATATTGTCAACTAGTGAAGACATATCAGTTACAAAGATTATAAAAATATTAAATAATACAAACTAAAATTATTTAATAAGGTGATAACATATAGTGCTTTCCAGCTGTTTGATAAAAGCAACTGCCTTCCAAACTATGGTAATATTGTGTTTGAGATTATTTTCGTATCATTTATTTCATACTCTGTGTGTCCTTTAAAGACCTCTGTCAGGCATGACCAGCAGTGGAGGGTGAACAATATATTGCATTCTGCAGGAATGCCAATGTGTTGTTTCTGAAAGGCTTTAGAAGTCATCTCCAACTATTGAGAACCAAGAGAAGAAATGATAATACATCATAGTTTCTGCTTGTCATGTAGCTGTTCAATAGTTTTCCCGGCTACATGCTGCCTTTCACTTTCAGTCCCTTCTGCTGTTTGCTATCTATTTGGCAGTGCAAATTTGTTCCTTGGTTCAAACAATTATATGGATTCCGTGAAACATTTCTCAAAAAAGAGTTCAGACCAAGAGTGTTTTTTCCCCTTCCTGTCTGGGTAGCCATCACTGATCAATGGAGCAAAACTGATTAATTGTTTTTAGGAGCTGCTTTCTAGACATTCACGTTTCCACACTATATTCCAGCTCCTGGGGAGGATAATTCATCCTTCTGTTTGAAAACTGCTCTTTTTGAGTACAGTCCCAGTCTGAGCAGCCCATCGCTGCCTTCTCTTCCAAATGATCACACAAGGAAAGGAAAGTCTGCCAACTGTGACATGTTTATGTTCTTTTCCACAACTTACAGAAATGATTTCTTCATCTCTTGTAAGGCAGATCTAATCCTTATTCCTACCTAAAAGGCTGCCTAAAACAGAACAACACACTTGCATTCCTATCCCATTTCTTATCACTGTGCATAAGACCTCATACGCAGAGTTCTTATATTCTAGATGAAAAACATGATGTGATAGGTACATTCTTCTCAGATTTCAAGTAATAGGAATGTCAATGTCACGGGAAAAATAAGTCAATTAAGTAGGAAGACAGAGCACGGGTCAATATGACCATATGCATGTGCAAACACTTCCACAAAAACCTATTGGCAGTATGTAAGAGAAAAAGCTAGTTACATCTTTCAATTCAACAAGAAGCTTTGGCATTAACAAATATTTGGTCTGAATTAATCCAAATACCAAGGAGAATTTTGAATTATTAGTAGTTCCTTTCACATTTGCAGCCCCTTCTTTATTGGAGCACTTCTGGATAAATTGTCCTTGCCATCTTCTTCCCATCCGTGCAAGAGACATCCTTCCATTTCAGGATGAAAGTCAGAGGCAGCTAATAAAATTGAATATAATCAGTTGCAGTTGAAAATGCTTCTGAAAATTACGTTAAATGCTTGAATTTAGTAGCTCATTACTTTTACTTCCAGTAGGCAGGAAACTCCAGTTGACCAAGCAGTAATTACACAGTAGTTTTAGCCAGATTTCTGTACTCTTTGTGCATGATGGCTTATCAGAGAAATTCACTGCGAAAACAGATTTTGGCCATGATAGAAACCATGCCCTACAAATTAGATGTAAATCCATTAAGATAAATAGAATTATACTGGCTTTGCTGCAGTAAGAGGTAAAATTTGATCCATAGCCCTGGCATTCATTGGGAGCTACCTATTTATAATAAAAATACTTTAGAAGGACAGAAGGATAATTGCTAAAAATAGAACGGCTACTTTTGCCAGCATTTTAGTTAGGGTTTTGCCTGCTGCTATTGATGTGAAATGCCTGGAAATAGCTACTCATGTCTTAGCGAGTGAAGTTTTACCATTAATTTTTGTGATGAAAGCAGATATCATATTGCAGAAACAAACTGCAGAAAACAAAGGAATGGTGTAAACCGAAAACCATATACACTGATGTTCCATACTACTCTTGTCTTTTCCTAGGTTTGTATAACCTTCCCAAAGATCATTCAGCTTCTTAAAACCTGACAGCTGGTTCTGAGGAATGAATGAAAAAGCTGCCTGACACACAATGATGATTTGAGGACTCTGTGTAAAGCAAGATAAATTCAAAGATAAGTTTATAGTTGCATAAAACTGTCAGCTTAGGGCTGACACACATCAACCTCCTCTCTGGAGTAAAGAAAGAAACAGAATAACAGATGAAGGTGTCAGGGGTCTAAAGCTAGAAAATAATCACTTTAATTCCTTTCCTTCTCAGGGAAGGAACAATGTGTGATGGTAGGTCCTGCAAAGTAACACACAGAACTGTTTTAAAGGGAAAAAGAGAATAAAAGGCTGCTAGCAGAAGAAAAGCCCAGATAATCTGACTTTCTGCAGAGCAGAAGGAGGCATGTTTCTCTAGAGGAGAAGCTGTGATAGCTATGAGGAAAAAAATCTAAATTAAAAGATGAGAGATTCTGGAAAGACAGTGGTTCAGTCCATCTTGGCAAACAGGCATCTCAGCTACATTTGAATATTTATTTTACTTTTCACAGAAAGTCGTGGTTGAGGCTCTGGAGAAGAGTCGTGGTTGAGCCCAGAGAAGAGCAACAAAGCTGGTGAAGGTGCTGGAGAATAAGTCTTACGAGGAGCGGCTGAGGGAGCTGGGGTTGTTTAGCCTGGAGAAGAGGACGCTGAGGGGAGATCTCATTGCTCTCTATAACTACCTGAAAGGAGATTGTAGAGAGGAGGGTGCTGGCCTCTTCTCCCAGGTGACAGGGGACAGGACTCAGGGAATGGCCTCAAGCTACACCAGGGGGGATTTAGGCTGGACATAGGGAAAAAATTTTCACAGAAAGGGTCATTGGGCACTGGAACAGGCTGCCCAGGGAGGTGGTTGAGTCACCTTCCCTGGAGGTGTTTAAGGGACGGGTGGACGAGGTGCTAAGGGGCTTGGTTTAGTGTTTGATAGGAATGGTTGGACTCGATGATCCGGTGCGTCTCTTCCAACCTGGTTATTCTATGATTCTGTGACTTTATGATTCTGAACATTTGAACAGTTTTTGTGGGATGTGTGGTCCTGAAAAGGTAAACCGCACATCAGAGGTCCCTGGAGCTCTGGGAAGAGTGGTGCTTATACTGACAGGGTGTCTTATGGGATCAGTATTGGCCCTGGAAGCCAGGACAGACAAACAGTGAGAGCCATATAATAAAAAAAGTAATCAGTCTGTACCTAGAAACATGCTAGAGAGAACAAAAATGTTTCAAACTCAAACTCAGGAAGCTAAAGCACAATGTCCAGGAATCTTGGTGCAAGCATAGAAGTTTGGTGAAAATTAAAGGAAGTCATTCAAAGAGGGTCTACACAGACAGATGATTTGTCTTGGTTAAAAAAAAACCAAACCAAAAAAACCCCAAAAGATAAAAGCACATAATCTTTTCATTAACATACTCTGGAAATAAACACAGCTAGGAAAACTAGGATGTAAAAACACCTGTGTTGCATCTGGATGTATGTCAAAGATCTACTGGCTGAAGACAAGAGGCTATATTGATTGTAAAGTAAATCTTTAAGCACTTACCAAGGACCAAAGCAAAAATGGTACATCAGCACCCAAAGTGTGCTTCATGAAAAATTTAAATGGTAAAATCTAAGAAAGATATGCACAAAACACCAGGCATTGAAAAGTCTGCAGGTAATCATGTTCCCTCTCCTGAACCTTCTCTAGATGCTTAGTGTTGCCCGTGTGTGCCTACAGAAGCTGTTATCTCCACTGCCCTAAGCGTTTCTGGGATGCACAGGCAAGGCAGTCTTCTGCTAAAGTCCCCGCAGCACTTGTATCACTGGCTGTACTCTAATCATGGTTAATGTGCAGTAGCAAGACTGCATTTAGTATGAAACACAACAACTAGAGCTACCACCACTTAAAAGCCCAGCTGGCAACATCTGCTTGTTATGGGAAGTTTGAGATTTGGATTTGGTCCATGTGACATCACTCCCTTGTGCAGAGCATGGGGGTGGAAGGAGCATGCGCAGACCTTGTTTAAAGCATGGCATGGGATTCTCTTCCACGCTGTGGGGAGCAAAGCTGGCATTAGGACGCATGGCATCCCTGTCCAGCTGCTTTCCAGCACTCCCTGCCTCAGTACAGCTACTTGGCGCCTCGTGGCCAAAGCAATGAGTGCTGCAATTGCACAGCTGCGGCTCCTTCTTTCTCCATCTGCACATAGTCTCAAAGCACACACAGATGAGGAGCCCCTACTCGTGATGCTCAAAGAGATTTAAGGAGTGGCTCCTGCAGGAAAACTGGTACATTCAAATTCCATGGGTTTTGATTGTGACTGGATGCTGGCTGTGGAGGCTTCTCTAGATCAATTTGGCTTCTTGCATTATCCACATTTACACTGACGTTTACAGCACTGTGTGAAATATATCAGGCTTCTGACATCCCCTAAACATATCCTGAAGATGCCATCAGATATACCTGCACACCAACTCGATAGCTTTCATGAAGAGCAGCATGCCATATATCTCCATGGACTTTAGAATAACCCAAGAATAGGGAAAGGAATAAATCACTATTTTTTTAACAAAGTATGAAGCTGCACATCTGATCAGATGACTGGAAAAAATATTAAAAAAATATCATCGAATATCTACTTGAATCAGCCTCTGTTCAGAGTCTCAGGGTTTCACTTTAGGTGTCAGAACTATGGATGTAGCCTCATAAACATTCTGCTTTAAGAGTTACTTCACATTCAAATTTTCTTTTCTTCCCATATTCCTTCTTTACTAGATATCAATGAGTCCATCTGAACTTTCAAAGTGAAGGTGGCTTTGTCTTTTTTTTTTTTTTTCATCATGTCACTGTCAGCAAAAATGCAGAAGAGACATTCTGTATGTAGAGACAGACAGGAGTTCTTCTGATTGTGCCAATTCCCCAGGAAACAGTATTTGGACCAGTTTTATTTAGCAACTGCACCAGTAACTTGGAGAAGAGAGTTCACTGTAAGATCCTCAAGTTTGTGGATGACACTAAGTTTATTTGGTGATCAAATGCAAGGAGAGATTTCACAGAATGCAGTGAGTTTGCAGAAAGGTAACAGATGAACTTCAGTGTAGAAAGGTGGGAGAATGTAGTGAGGGAAAGAATAATGTGAACCATGCTTATACAATGCCAAACTCAGATCTGGCCATTTCATGATGGGAAGAAAATCTTGGAGTCACCACTGGCATCTCTCTGAAATTATTGGCTCAGTGTGCAGCAGCATTCAAAAGAAAAAAAGGCAGGCCAGGAAAAGGGCACTAAAAAGAGAAACAAGAGCATCAGAACATCTTCAACTGCATTCATTTCTGGTCTCTGCATCTCAAGAAGGAGGATCTGGAGTTGAAGAAGATACAAAGGATGACTAAAGTGATTAAGGGAATGTAATCGCTTTTTAAATGAGGTAAGAACATCCCTATTTAGAGAGTAATGATCTGAGGCTAGATATGATTAAAGGTTGTATAATCCACGTAGTAGAAAAGCTAAGTTGGGATATGGTATTGACCATATTCTGAAATACCAGAACGAGCATATCATTCTATGAAACAAGTAAGAAACTGCTTTAAAACTTAAAGAAAGTTCTTTTTTTACACAAAGGGTTTTAAGCATGTTGAATTTGCCTCCAAAGAACAGACAGATGGACAGTGTGAGCAAACTCAAAAAAGAACCGGACAAATTCATAGACAAAGGGTCCATGAGCAGTGAATAATTAGAATGGGTCAGAACATACCTTCTAACATCCACACATCCAATGACTATGGGTGCTACGGGGGTATGAGGGGAATAGACCTGTGATGCCCATCAGGCTCACACTCCCAGATGGCACCACCTCCTCCTGCTGTTGGAACATGACACAGGACTAAAGAGTCTGGCTTTTTTTGGGAATTCCTCATGTTTCTATAGGAGCCTTGCTTCCCTGCTTGCCCAGTCGGGGTTTGCATGTTACTCCACCTCTGCTGAAAATTTGGGAGGAAGGTTCCTTGTGTCCTTCCTCCCACTGTCTCCTTTAGTTTTCAGTTAATTTCTACTGCATTCCTTAGCAAAAGTATTAATTCAAGCTCAGAAAATCCTTTTTACCTTGCTCCATTACTTACTAAAGCATGTATCTTAGAAAACAGTTACTATGAAAACATCTTATAAACATCTAATTAATCACCTTCCATCATTTCATACAGATTAAACATAATATACTTATTGACACAATAAAAAGCAACACTGAGATGAGGGAGCGTGGCCTCACTGACATCATGCACGTGATTAAATTTTGGGTATCTCCTCCCAAATAAGTGTCACTGTGAGAACTAATGTGTTTTCATAAAATTATTAAGGTACATTAGCAAACCAGGATTACTTTACTACATGCAAATTTAAATGTGAGTACAAGATTCTGTAGCTAAAAAGATATAGTTTGAATTGTAAATCACTGTAGTGTCTCAATATCTTATTAAGGTACATATTTCCCTTCAACATAGAATAATTGTGGCTACCCATATTTCAGTTTTTCACCACTCAATTACAAAAAGTCACAGTGCTGTGTAGATGACCTGCTCTGTCTCTTGCCAAAGCCAAGGCCTTGGAGCTTGGAGCTGCAGAAGAGGATGTGCAGTTCTTACACTCTTGTCATTCCACAGAACATCCACAATTTCAGTTGAAGACTTTGCTATTTTTACCTTGGAACAACTGAATTTGGGGAGATGTCTGATGATTCAGGCAAAGACATCATTTGCTTTGCAGCCCATTCAGCATGAGAAATAGTAACTGCTTTTTCAGGGACTACGCTCACTGCAGGTTTATTGAAAGCACTGATGCCTATGGTATTCTCTTACTTTGGTACATTACAAAATGCAAATAAAAAACCCTCAAGCTTCCATGCTTTATGTATCCCCATAAAAAGCAAATAATAAAAATCTGAGTTCATCCTTTAGACTATACAGTTATGCTTCTTACACTACTATTTACAAATGACTATTGCTTTACTAGTTCTACTTGGATTAGTAAATTCTGAATCTTTATTATGGCGTCCTCCATTTAATTCTATTTTAAATAGGTTGAAGTGGCTGTTCCTAAGCTTGGCAGTGTGAGAGCAGTAAATCAGCATAGTCAGAACTTAACGATGTGAGCAGGTGTGAGGAAACAACAGATTTATTCCAGTGCTGTGTAAGTAGGCATGTGCTAAAGCAGCCTGCTCAAGATCAGTCTTCCATAACGCAATAATACCAACTGGTAGAGTATAGATGGCTCTAAAATGAAACATCCTTTACTGTTTTGGATTGTAAGATGCTAGTACATAATCTAGAAACTTCTGGATTCCCCATCTTATACAACCCTTTGTTGCAGCAATGCTTTCTTTGGAGTGAGGCAAAGCATACAGCGCTGCCTGTATTGATCCCCTGAGAGCGGGATCAGGCATACAGTTTTGCAGGCTGAACTAATTTAAAAATTTAAAACATGAGTTGAGTGTTTTGAGTGGGAAGGTATCTGTGAGTATTTGAGCTTTTCTACCCACTGCACTAGCTAAGGAAAATCTAGCTTTCCACTACCATTTCCATAAGCTTCTCCTCCAGGATTTACACACCTACTATGTATTTTCCAAGTGTTTCTAAAACGTGTGCTTTACATAACAAATAGAAATTCACTTCTAGTTTGAAAAGCTGTAATATACTTCTATTTCCCCATGTTTTTTAGAGATCTGCCACAGACACTGCTTTTCTTGTTTGGTTTTGGATGTAAGAGCAGCACTAGCTTTAAGAACAGAAATAGTAAACTCCCTCCTACTAAGTTAAATTCAGCGTAACGCACACTAAATAAGAAAATGAAAGCATTTTTAGCATTGATGAAGGACAGGCTCAAAGACTTTGAAGCTTCAATGCCCAGTTTAAACCTACTCTGAGTTACAACATGCCAACTTCAGCATTTCTTGCTCAGAGCCCTCATTGCATCAAGCCTTCCTAAACGCTGTGGCAGTTTTGCTATTTGAGTAAATAGAATTTGCATGATAAGATGGGTTAAAAGATACAGATCCATGGTTTCATACAACTGGCAGGTGGTGGCATATGTTGGCGAAGCAGGAAAGAAATGATGCAGAAGGAGTTTGATGTGAGGATAAATGACCTTATGTAGAGAGCTTAGATCTGAGTCCAAATGCCCCAGCATTAAGGTTGAAAAAGAGGGGGATATGGATCTCCGGGAACGCAGACTTGACAGATGCTGTCTCCATATCAGCACTGGGCATCTTTTACCAAATAATTTATACTTTTTATACCACCTAGCAAGTTCTGTCTGAGCCCTGTTGATGCAGTTACACCAGCATTGCCTGCATAAATACAGAAGTTGTCAGTTATACAGACAAAGAAATGTAGCTTTCACAATTTACACCAAAATTTGATAATTATTTATCTCAGTGGCAATGGCAGCAGAAGCAGCGCTTGCTCACTTTACTCTGGCATTGGCTTTCTTGTTGTGCCAGTGCAAAAATGTGCCAGAGGAACATTGATCCAAAGGAAAGGTTAAAAATAACACTTTTGTCAGAGTATTTTTAACCAGATGAGTTCCTCGATCCAGCTAATTGGACAGCCCTACAAGAAGCATGTAGGTGGGAGAGAGGAGGCGGTTCTGGATGTCAAATGTGCAAGAGTTTCGGGGCTATGGGGTGCAGCACCACCTCTGAAGAAAGATGCACAATGTTAAGGATGTTTTGTTTCCACTAGATCAGCTTCTAGTGAGTAAGGAATCCATCAAATGCTTTTCGTTTTGGCTAGGCTGTCCTCTCATTCCGGGAAACTGTTGTCTTCTGAAGGACTGTTTCCTTATGTCCCTGCTTACCAGAAAAGGCTGAGAGCACCTTTCCAGTGCTGCTGCTTGAACTGGCAGAACTCCCCTCCCAGGACTGGAGAGGCAGCACCAGGGAAGCCTTTTCAAATGCATGTTGCTATGGGCAACTGTACATAGAAGAACGTAGGCTAGAGGCAGAGAAAGCCAGGGGGATGAAGTAGATACAACAGCCCAGCAGGAACAGCTTTCATAGTGGGTATAAAAGCAGATATAACAGCAACTCAAGCAGTCTAATTGCAGAAAGTCAGAGCCAGTACACCAGTGGGCTAAAAGTTATCACTCATGTCAGCAGATGTGAGCCTTCACACATTTTGCCCTAAAATGAGAGAACAGAGGTGCCTGCTCCTCTGACAATAGGGAGCAGACAGAGAGGTGCGGAGACTCAGCAACACAGTCAGTTTTGCACCATCCTCTGTCATTCCTCTCTTCATGAAAATACAGCTGACAACTGCTGAGGGAGAGTTGTGATCAATTCGCTACCTTCCTCACATCTAGTTGGCCACACTTTATTTTTTTATTATTATTATCTGGAACCATCAGGGAAATTCATGTTTATCTTCTCTTCAGGCTCTGTCTGACAGGCACTTACACAAGCCAGTTTAATCTGAGTTTAGTTGTCCAGGAAAAGGGCAGATAACCTTCTCTGTAACCCTACATTGAAGAAAAAAAGTTCGTTCTCTCCATTAACACAGAAGGTAGCAGAAACAGCTATTATACACCTGAGTTTAAAAGCTGACTTTCATCTTCAGTTGCTTTGCAATTTCATTTAGAAGTCTAAGATGGACAACTCCATGCATACCACCAAGCCTCATTTTTGGCCATGACTGCATGACACCAAGCCAGAAAGCACTGTGAAAGCCAGATTATCAGGTACATCAACACTACTGCTGGAAACCCACGACAGACGTGTTTTTCCTCTGTATCTTCCAGTTTGCCTTCCCCTGCTCCTGCCCTTGCATAGTGGTGCAGAGGAGCCAGAAGTGCAATTGCTGCTTCCATCTCAAAGGCCACCTGGACAATCAAGTCATTGATTTTTCTTAATTTAGCATCCCACCCTATTGCTGTTGTCTTTCTCTTACCACATCCAAGACGAAGTATTACCTTGCTCGCCTGTTTTACTTTTCCTTAGGCACTTTGCTGGCAGAGGTCCAGCCAGCTCAGGATGAGTGGGCTGAACAAAGACATTACACTGCTGGGCTCCTTTGGGACACACTTGTCCAGATAAGACTCCATTCAAACCTTCTTTATTATAAAGGTGACTAAACCACCTTTTTTTTTTTTTTTTTCCAAATACAGCGAATTACTCACTTTTTAACACAAACTTAAATGAGATTTAAGTCTCCTGGGATCTCATTTAGTCAAACATTATTCATGTGCAGCTTTGAGTTTCACAAATTATGACATTTGTTTCTAAGGCAAGAAATCAATTTCAAAGATAAAGCAGAACTTACCCTGACATTTGCAAGAAGTTTTTTAATTTCTTATCATTTATTTTAGTCTTCTCTTTCCCAGAGTATATAAGCAAGGTCTATGAAGAAGTGATAGAAAAATAGTCATTGCCAGTTTACATTCCATCATCATTTTTTCATCGGAGAATGATTTTTATCCAAGCCCAACTTTAACAAATTGAATTCAATCATATCAGGAACTATCACATCTGCAGGTTTCCAATTATTTCTAGTATCACTGAAAAGGTACATTAAGAAGTCTGCTAGCACTGCATAGGAAAACCTGAGACATCTTCTAATTATGTATGATTCTATCTGATGACATCATCCAGCTCTCCTGACTCTGTTTTTTCTCTTCTCACATTTGATACAGGCATAGTTTGCTAGAAACGAACAATCTAAATTTCTTAAGATTTTAAGCTCCTTTTCCCTGCTATTTATTTAGCTGGAACAGTGCAAGAGAGAATTATAGCTTTTTATGGGAAATACAGAACAAGACAAAATATCTCTTTAAAGCAGAGGTAAAGCACATACATACCTGCAGGTGAAGGACTGTGTCTATGATAAAAACCTTCCCCTGTGTAACATGGGAAAGTGTTGAAGAAATCGAATGGATGAAAATAAAGTCCAAAACACTGAGAAATTAAATTTATCCTTTTTATGTCCCCTTAAAAGAATTGTGTTTGATTTTAGCACACTTGATGGGATGCAATTGTAGACCCAAAAAATTATGAAGTAATATCTAACATTTCCCATGGTGAAACAAGTGAATAATGCCAGTAACACAATATGAGTCCCATCAATTTAATGTAATAAGATGCAGGAAACTGCCATGTTTGCTCCTCATGGAAAGTTAAGCCTATCTCCATGGGCAATGGACACTTCTGAGTCCAATTCCAACACCCTAAGACTCCTTTTTTTCTGACATTTTTTCCTGCCTTCCAGGATGAATCTCACTAAAGGACAATAAACAATAATGAACTGCTACAAAAAGATGCTGCCTTTTAGTTTGACAGATAGAAATTAAAGCCTTGCAAGGAAATGTGCACAGATAGTGTGGGGCTTCTGCCTTGAAAAAGTGTAGTGGTGATGGGAAACAGGAACTTCAACTCTTAAAAAGTAAAACAGTTGTCGATGGCACATACAAATATGAAGCAAATGTTCAATGTGTGCTGCGACACCACCTCAAACACACAGGCTTCCCCTTGAGTTTCTCACCAAAAGGTGAATGTCTGAAAATGTTGTCACTGCTTTAAAAACTTACATATTTGCTTAATTTGTCCTGTGGTGGGAAATTACTGGCTGGAACCCATGACAAATTAAACTGCACGGGCATATCTTTGAAAGACAGATGAATATACCAATGGGAGGCTATTCAATCCCACTGACAATTTTTTAGCACACTTTTAGTTACAATGCATCAATCTGAAATGTTCTTTCAGTTATACAGAAATCACATGTTCTGTGCTTTTTTGTTTTTTGAAAAACAACAACAGAGCATTTCAGTAATTGCCATCTGTGGCCTTTCTGAAGGGTTTTTCAGTTATTTTCCAGTTATTTTTGCAGTTAGTGGAAATGGGTATGAGGTCTGTTTTTATATCTGGGAAGATTCTCAGGCAGCAATGTACAATGCCATAATATTTTGGCTACAAACACAACAGAAAAATGATGAATTAAAAATATTTCCATTAAATAACCACCATGCCTTCCACAATAACATGTCCATCAGCATATGGGGTGGTAAATAAAGGCTAGAACAAAAAATTAAATTAGATTTCTTTCTATGATCTAGACTGCCCTGGAGAAAAATTGCTTTTGCAGAACATCATTTACTGTGATGCCTACAATGCAGTGAAATATGGGAGAAGTCCCTGTTTTTCCTGTGTATGACCTGAAGTTCAGAAAACATGGCAAATAAAAAATGGAAAAACTGTTCATGTCTGAAAGAGAACATATTATATAAGACAGAAAATAATGTTTAAAGCAATAAAATTATTTAGATTAAGAAAAATAATACATAGCTGTTTACTTTCAGTTATATCAATATTCTTTCTGGCAATTCTTCTTGACATAGGAAGTAATGAAAGCTTCATCAGGCAAAACCACCCTTCTTAATAAATTCTGAATGAAAGAATCCCTAACTCTAAATACTGATAGAAAATTCTGCTTTAAATCCAACAGCTAAAATGAACCATTGAAAGAGTGAGCTGGCCAAATCATACGAACCAACATACTAGATTGCCTATCTCTAGAATCAGGTTTCAGTTCCTCATGCAGTCACAAAAGTATCATACACCCTCCTTTTCCATAAATTAGAATGAACTCAAGACATCCTTCAGAAAACAAGTCTTGTCATACTCTACTATTCCCATTACTCTTTCCTAAACCTTTGTCTTCTGCCTTTAAGAGCAAAGTTCACTGGCACTCAATGCCATGTAGTTGCCAGTGGAGCTGTAACCTCCCTACTTCTCAGTATCTCATTGCTGAGACAGTTAAAAATAATCCCCGGATCTTTTAGTTTCAAAGCCAACGCAGACTGCACACTGAGCTGCCGACCATGCCAACCTCCAGAACTGCTGAGGAGCAAATACCCTGCAAATACCACCTGCAATCTTTGTTGCAAAATGCACGGCACATCCCAACTGCCCTGACTGAGAAGTGTGCTGCCTGCTGGTGCTCGTTACCCAGTAAAACCATAAGACACTTGAGAACTAACCTGGGCACATAAGTTTCTACCTGCTGTTAGGAACATGCATAACTCCTCTGCCAAAGGAGGCCCCTGACCTCCTCTTGCAATTTCCCTATTCTTTTTATGTAGTTTGAAGCAAGAAAGACAAAGCATAGACTTGACCAAGACACAGAGACCTGGAGAAGACTTTACTAAAACATGTAAGGTGTCCTATTTAAGAAAACAGATTAAGTGAAAAATTCCAAATAATGAAGCAGGATATTAAAGAGAGCCTGTCATAATAAAATTCTGTCAGTGCTCTCAAAGCAGGCAAGGCCATAGGCAAATGCACCTCTGTGAATGTAAAGTTGAACGGGGTAAGCTAAAGAAACTGTTCCATTCGGTTTAATGTACCAAAAAAACCAACTGTATTTTGAGTAAAAAGTTGGCTTGCCAATGGCAAAGCATCGCCTTGAAAACTAAAGCAACTAATGAAAATTATGATAAACAAGGCTTTAAAATTGGTATTTATTCGTACTTTTCATAACTCATGAACGCAAATATTACATTCCATTACAGATGGCATCAAACTGAATCTTACTGCAGTTGTGTGAGATAATTAAGCATTTTTGCCTAATTTGGTAGATGTTTAAACTGAGGCACAGGAGGGGCAAAGCATGTCTATCAGCTAATGGCAGAACCTCAAGTAAATGCTAAAAGGTTCTGACATCCATTTCTTTAAACAGCTTCCTTGACTAAGCAGCTGTCCCGTGAGTATGAAATGAATGCTTGTCAGGAAAACATATTAAAGTGTTAAATGCAACAAAAAAGACTCTGCAACTGGTATCACCTAACAGATGAATCTCATCGGTGTCTCCTGGTAGTGCACAGCTGACCTCTAAGTGGCTTTCCATGGACAAGTTATTCTACATTTGCTCCACACAGAACTGCTATTGCTAAAGCTTCAGTACACTGCGGTGGGGCAGAAAGGATGAACAGCAAAAGGTCACGAACAGCAATGGCCTTACCTCATCATGTACTGTGCTATTCCCACATTTCCAACCTCCTGACAAGGCAACATGTTAACCCTTCAGCACAGTTAAGATTTCCACCTGTCCAGGTTTGGAGGCCAGTTTCTGTGGCTGCCCTCAGCCTTGTGTGCTCTTCTACATGTCAGCATCACCTAATTACATCTGCGGTTTTAAAAGAGATCCAGGAACTGACGTTCAAATATTCCACCTGTTACATAGTACAAGGCAATATACATAGCACGAGAGCCCTGCACTGGGTCACAAGCTGGAAAAGACTGTAAATGGCATTAAATAAAGGCAAAATTATGTTCTTAAAATTGCATTTGCTTCACTACTGTTGTGCTACTGTTTAGCTTCCCCAGGAATACAGATACATCACCGTGGTGTCTGTGTGCCCAAAACAGTGTAATCCATCTCTGAAAATAACTAACTAATCTTCAGAAAGAGAAGCGCTGTTGCCAGCTGACCATAAGACAATTTGACTACAGAAAGTTTCCTTCTCTCTATGTCAGTTAGAGAGCAGTTTCAACCCCAAAGCATAACAACTTAGCTTATAAAAAACAGTCTGAAAAATTATCTCTGTAGATATTCTCATTAGCCGTGCACAGATACTCACACAGAAAAATTTTACACTAGCCAAAGAGTTTGGTCTAGTGCTATGTTACTCCTTTCTTATGCCTTTTTAACTCCATTACAAAAAATCTGTTTACACCAGGGCAACACAATGATGAGTCAGAGACCAAGATAGCAAATTCAGTGACATATAAATGTGCTGTAAACAACAGATGTAAAACTTGGCACAAATGACTCAGAATCTAGCAAATAAAATAAATATATCAAAGGGCTAACAAAAATCAGGGAAAAGAACCATCAAACCCCAAATCATTTTAATAGCTTAGCTGAGTAATAAGCTACATAATATTTCAGCTACATTACTTCAATGCTACCTACAAAAAAAAATCTGAAATGATTTAGTATTCTGAAAGCATTCTACTTATTGTGCATAGCTTCTCCATTAATATGAAGTTAAATGGTACTCCAGAATTTAAAGTAGGATTCTTATTAAATCATAACTTCTAACCCACTGAAGCTATCAAACTGGCTAAAAAGCATCATGTAGTAGGATCTGCATAACTTCTAATAAAATATTCCCCATAGACTCATAACAGATTGAAAAATCTCTTCCAGTCCAAGAACCACTTCTTACTGGAAGAGACATTTCATAGGTGCCTCTTCTACTTCTGACTGGGCACGTCAGTTCCCTCAGCATTTGCAACTGTAGCCCATCTGCATGATCAGCTTGGCACAAATGCAAACTTTGAAGGAAATAATAGGAAGAGTATCATGGGACTTTTAATTGCCTTGAACATAACTTAGCAGCCAGAACAGTTAACAGCAAGCATCTTCTAGACCACTGCTGATTCAAACCCACAATATGACAGCTAACAGTTAATAAAATTTCCATCTTTTCTTTCCCTGATATTCATCTTCAATTTTTTCTTGCTTAATTTTGGCCTATTACTATTAATCATACTCTTTTTCATGATAAATAAATCCACCACTGCTATATGTTTGCATTTTCAAATATTTATAAACGGTCACTACTTTATCCTGTGCTATCAAATATTTACAGGCTGCTACTTAACTGCCTCTTTTCTTGCAATTAAAATTTACCTTGTTTATCCTCTTCCATCTACCTGCACCTTGACCCCCTGGAAGTTTGTGTGGCTCTCTGCTGAACTCCCTTTATTCTGTAAAAATCCTGCTGAAAATGGAAAAAAAAAAAAGTAAAATCAAAAGGGCACAAAAAACTATGTGCCTTATCCCAGCTGATGCTGTGGGTAAGCACTTCTGACCCCCCAAAGCCTCCTCCACTTTGGCCAGGCATGTGGAGGTGAGGAGCAGCCCCAGCTTGGTGCCCATCCTTTGGCACCATTTGTCTCCCCTCTGCCTGGCTGTGGACAAGCACATGGATTTCCAAACCCTGCACTGATATTCAAATTTCTAGGCTTCAAGAGACATCATCAGCTTGAGGGTTTTCTAGAGTTTCAGTGCCAGAGAGGCAGTACCAGGGCTGATGCTACCCTGCTACCGAAATAACTGAGGGTAAGAGGTGCTCTAGGGAAGCTTCTGAGTGCAGGTATCCACAGAATAAGGAGAAGGACTTCTTTCCTCTAGTTCCTCATAGCATCCACAAAATTCAATGAATTGACCAAGCAATAACTGAGCTTTCAGGTTTCTAGAAGTACAATGGAAATACATAACTTGACTTGCAAAAACCAATTGTATTTCCCTTGCCACTAAAGCATTTATCATGAGGACATGTTATTACTGCTTTGTGCTACTATTGTGTTCATCACTCAGAAAAGGAAGGGAACTGTTGGGTTGCTTCTTTAAAGAAAATATTTGCTGGAATACTTTATTAGAAAAGGGAGAGTTTATTTTTGAAAGTCTGTAAAAACCACTTAGATTCCTCACAGATCTTTGAAACTTACTGAAATCTGTGATATACCTATAACAATCACATGAATATATTTATTGAGAAACTCATGTCTGCAGCCTAATGCTGTCATCTGCTCTAAAACTCGATTTCCACTGATGTTCATGTTCTGAACAATGATCTATTAGCAGAGTTAACTCAGGGCAGCCGTAATGAGCGCTTAGGAGAAAAACCTGTATGTAGGTCCTTGCTAAAGCTCATGGTGTCTCTCCAAAATCCAAATGCAGCCTCAGTTGTAAAATGCACAGTTACCAGTAAATTTATCCCTCAAGGTGGCCTGTGTTTTAGATTAAGTGGGTTTTTTGGGTTTTTTTTCAGATTTTCTGTGATGCAAACAGGCTCTCCATTAAAACTTTATTTCTAAGCATCAATTTTAAACCACCATTCACGTGTATGTGCCACAACTGCTATCAAGGGCTACTTTAATAGACTTTGGTCTTTTTTTTTTTATTATATATCCTGGCCATGGGCAAAGTTAAAATGCATATTAAGTGCTAAAATGGCAATAATACAATGCATACAGAGGCTAGGTTAATTTTAGCACTAGACATTTTGCTGTTACTATGGTAAGTGTGAAAGTATTCCCATTATTTAAGGCAGGATTTTGCAGTGCTGTAAGTCCTCATGCTGCTGTTTTCTCAATTCTGTAAGAATAAACTTATCCCTGGGATAATTAACCCCCCCTTTTCATATGTGAATCACTTCTACAGCCACCTCTGGCTTTCTCCGTGTGGAAAAGCATTGTTAGCCCATGTCCTGATACATCAGTCACAGGTCTGAGGCTTCCATGACAGGTTCAGTGCATCATCTGGACCTGATCCTGTCTAAAACTGCATGCATGCACGGACTTTCCTCCTGATTTCATCCTCAACCAGAGAGATCACAACTGGGCCTTGAATTTTGCTGAGCAAGTTGTTCAGTGAAGAATTCCCCAGAAAAAACAGACTGTGGAAAAGAATGGGAAAATATATACGGAAAACAAGATAATAAAATAAAAAAGGAAAGGTTAGTGAACTGAGTTAGTGAACCTGCTTAGACTAGTCAAGTGTATGCCTCTGGAAAGAATTACAAGAGAGGATTCAGCCTTTCACTGTAAAAGAGATGCTGACTTGCCCCACCAAATTATTTTATCATTAAAAAGATGAGGCACTATGTAATGACCAAAATAGCTAACAAATGCTAGAATATAAATCAGGAGACTAGAATATAGATCAGGAGATAAGATTCATCTAAAATACAGTACAGGCTAAGCTACTATATTTATAATTAAAGTCAGGCACTTATATAAATTGCTGGAGTTGAGGTCAGTGTGTAGAGCCCTGGTCCACATCACTGGTGTGATCTCATTGCAGTTATCATTAAGGGATCTCCAGCTATGGGCTTCTCTCAATGGAGGAGAAAGAGGATTCAGGGTAATAACAATAATAGTGAAAAGCATGGGAAATCTGCTGAATGAAGAGAGATTGAAAAGGCTCTGGCTGTAAAATATGAAGAGAAGATACACAAAAATAAAGAAGGATAGTTAATGATGTAAAGAAAGTGAAGCACTCTGGCTCATGTTTTCTAACCCAAGAACAATAGGGTTTTTGTTTCGATATAAATACTGATGAAGAATAGAAAATATTTTCATGTTATATAAATCACCGGAGATGAGGATTGCACTTCACCACCCACTTGCACAAAGCAACCCAGAAGTGTGTGTGTGTGTCAGAAGTTTATACACACTGCAATTTAAATATGTATAAATCCAAAACATCATCTCATCTATTATTGCACCCCGAGTAAGGCTAAGCAAGGTTCCCCAGTTGCTTAGTATGATCCAAAAGGCACTGAAATACGTTTCTGCTAACACCTAGTCTGACTTTCTCAGCCCACCAAACACACCTCGCTCCACTCACCGGACAGAGAGCAGACTCCCTACTCTGCCTCTGAGGTTCCTTTCATGTAGTGGAAAATTCTTATCTCATTTTTCTTCCCTTTGTTTCTTCAGCACAAGCTCACATCTTCAGGCTTTGCTGCCAGACAATGTTTTAAGGCTCTGATCATTCTTGACCACCTCATCTAGACTCTGCCCAACTTAGTTCCACTTCTTTCTTCCTCAGGGTGCAGTGCCCAGAATGGAGGAGTACTCCAGTAATTGCAAACAGCGTCTGAGCAGATGGCAGCGGTTGCTTTCCATGCCTTACAAGCAATATTCTTGCTTATACATCACAAAGGGAGACGTGAGGACTTATGAGAATGGAGTAAGAGGGGGGAATCACCCCTCCTGATCTGCTGGTCACAATTCTTGTGATGCAGCCCAGGATATGGTAAGTTAGGTAAATTATAGAAAAAATCATAGAAAGAATTTCAGCAAAAGTACTGAATAATTGTACTGGGACCAGACTACCCTGCCGTAGGAGCACTGCTTGATACATGTATACACATTCACAGTGATAATTTCTGTCTGAACAGTTTTGGAGCCAGTTTATACCCACTTCACAGTAATTTAATCTAGACCACGTTTATGCAGGATATGCATGAACAGCCATGTAAGGCAATAGCAAAATTTATGCTAAAATGATGTTCTCTCTGTTTTCCCACTGAAAAGGTCCATTACCTTGTCATGAAAAAAAATTAATTCACGCAAGCCATCCCTCATACACCAGCTCTCATGGGTTTGGCCCTCATTTCCTTCCTCTTCAAGTTTTTTCACCTTATAGGAAAAAAAATAATTTTCTTTCTTTTCCATTTGCTGTCAGTATAGCAACATATATATTTAGCCTGAAATGCATTTCTGCTGTTCTGTATTCCATATTTAAAAAAGAGGTAAAGAAAGAAAACATCCAATTCATAGATGAAAGATTCTGGTTGCAACTGTAGTCCTGTGGATGCAGGGACTCAAACTCAACCACCTCCCTGGGCAGCCTGTTCAAATGCCCAATGAATCTTTCTGTGATGAAATTTTTTTCTGATGTCCACCCTGAACTTCCCCTGGTGGAGTTTGAGGCCATTCCCTCTTATCCTGTCCCCTGTCACTTGGGAGAAGAGGCCAGCTCCCTCCTCTCTACACCCTCCTTTCAGGTCTCCCCTCGGCCTCCTCTTCTCCAGGCTAAACAACCCCAGCTCCCTCAGCCGTTCCTCATAAGGCCTGTTCTCCAGCCCCTTCACCAGCTTTGTTGCTCTTCTCTGGACACACTCCAGAGCCTCAACATTCTCCTTGTGGTGAGGGGCCCAGAACTGAACACAGTATTCATGGAGTGGTCTCACCAATGCCGAGTACAGAGGGAGGATAACCTCCCTGGACCTGCTGTTCACGCCGTTTCTGATACAAGCCAAGATGCCATTGGCCTTCTTGGCCACCTGGGCACACTGCTGGCTCGTGTTCAGTTGCTGTCAACCAACACCCCAAGTCCTTCTCCACCTAAGAGAGCTTGGTTTGTCAAGATACTGCAAATTTTTCTGCTATCTTCCTTTTTTAATTAATTTATTATCTGATCTTTAACTCCTTGCTGCATTTCAGTGCTTGGGTAACAGTAACTCTTCGCCTGTCTGTCTGTCTCTACAGCAGTCACTGGTACACTTCAAATCTATCTTTGAAGTTGTTACCCACACTTCAGTATTTTCTTTCTTTTTGACTTCCACTGTGTATCTACCTAAGCTGCTTATTGTTTGTCTCTTAAGTAGCTAATGATTCCTTCAGCAAACTATGCCCAGCTGTTCCCAAAGCATTTGTTAAGCTAAACTCCATCCTTCCTCCTCCAGGAAAGCAATTGCAAAATATTTTCCCCATAGTTTCCTGGTGTTCTTCTAAAATGCTACCTTTCAGTCGATAATCTCATGCTCTTTTATTGCCTTCCTATTGTCTTTAGGTTTCAAGTGAATAAATGGTTATTTCATACAAAGCATGAAACATGTGATAGGCTCTCCTTTTTATGTGATACAGTTAACAAATTCTTATTGAAGAAACACCAAGTACATATGATCTTATTAACAAGAACATAACCTAGCAAGGTTTAAATGAGGTACCTATGAAAAGTAAGGGGTAGTGTGATATCTGTGGCAGTGAGTACAAGTTTCTCTTGCATGATTTAACTGTGCTGTTCAGCTGTCATATAGGAATAAAAAGATGTCAGGAAATCTTGGGGTTTGTGGCACTATCACAGCTTTCCTATGTGATGCACTGTACATTTGCCTTGGTTCTTTGTAAAGAAATCTTTAGGCAAACAAGACATCTTCTAGAGAAGTCAGTCTGCCTCTATTCCTATTTCAAATTAATTCTGCAAGTAAAGATGAGCAGTGCTTATGTAAAGCCAAAAAACAGCAAATGTCTCTCTTCGTGCTGAGACATCAAGCCAGTGTGTCTTCTATTCATGCTGTTGCTGTGGAGGTGGGATGTAAAGATCACAGAGCATTTTAAAAGCGTAGGGAAGTCCTGTAGGCTTAACCATGCTACCATATGCCAAGGCATGGTTCCCTTTTACTGAGAAGGGGAAGCCCCAAATATCATTATACTACGAGATCAAATTTGGAAAGACAGGAAGATCTGCAGGAAAAAAACACTTCAGAGATAACTAAACTAAACACTAACTTTCTGTACCTTGCAAATCATGCCTTACTTCATATTGATTAGAAATCTGAGTTATCTGAAACTCAGATCATAGCAGTAATCCACCTCAATTTTATTGTTCAAGACCACCTGTAACAAATTGACAGCAATACCCTGGCTACCATATCTGTCCAAGTATAAAAACAAATTTCAGAGTCTAGTGTCTTGTACTGAGATAACCAAGTCCATCTAGTCCAAAAGGATGAAGTTATTCTATTTTTCTACTTAAAATACCATGTCGAGTGATGCACCTTTGCAAGATAGCATTGTTTGCAGTATCGCAAAGATCTCAGTCAAATCATACCTTTGAGCAGTACCTGGCAAGCAGAGGTTGATGATTTTTTGGCACATTTCCCATTCCAAAGCACTGATTCAATCTTACAGTATTCCGGGATTAAATACAATCCACTACAATTTACAGAATTGGACGCATCATCATGAAAACATGAAATTATCCATTCCTTAAAGACATTTCTTTCCTTCTAGATCACACTATACATTTAAGAATAAAGCACCTCTTCACAAGGAATATACACAGTAATATAGAGTTTGGAATAAAAAAAATACCTAATCCTAACTCGTGTAGGTAAGGAACTGTGATGTAATTTCATTTTCCTTTCTTCCTCCCCTTATCAATTAACAACTAAGAAAACAAAGTCTTCCTGAGTTCCAAATTCAAGACTTTCAGGACTTAGATAATTATGATCAGGCTCTAATATAAGACAGTAGACCTGTGGCTCAAAGCACATTCTGTTCCCAGCAATAATCAGTGGCACTTCCTCTATCAGTGAGGAATTTAAATCACCATTAACAGCAAGGTTCATATCCAATGAGCTAAGCAAGAACGTTAGCATTGTAAAATGTGCAATCACTGGTTTTTTTCCTACTGGCAGAGCTACTAATTTCATTGCTATATGGCTCCTGAAGTGAGGACAGAAGTCTTAGGATGATTTGCATTTCAATATGGAAATCAGAAGAACTTGAGAGCTGCAAATTCAGTTTCATAAACTGATATTGCCATGGGTACCAAACTGCATTAGCTGTGATATTTTCCTAGCAACTAAAAAACATTATCAGGACAGCAGGCTCTCTTGCCTGTGCCTGCAATACTATTTTCTCTGGCTGGTGCTACATATTGGTTCTAAATGATGGTTCCATATTTTTGAAGTTATAAATACCTAGGTGAATCAGTGAATGATTTCCATCCTTCACATTTCAAAGCTGGCTTTGTCCTGGCTTTTCCCTACTAGTTACTGAGAGCTTGGACAATTCATGAGTCCTAGGATTACAGTGTGGGATGGAAGACTGAATATCTTCCCCGCAGAATTTTCCCCAACTGACTCAAAGGCTGCTTTCTCCAGTAACTCTTTTCTTATTACTGCTGAGGAAGATCCATCGTCTCCTTGATTTTCATAAAATGTGATCATGAGCAATGAGGAACAGTCAAAGATGATTCACTGGATTTTATGGGGGGAAGAGCATGGCTGTCTAATTTTTACCCAGCAACTTTTACATAGTTCCATAGCAATGACGAGAAGTGGCATTTTTCAGCTGAAAAAATGGTGAATGTAACAATAATGATGTCTGACAATAGCATCCGAAAGATGAAAGTAAAGGTTTGTCTTACTCATTTTCATTTGCTGCTCAGAAGTAGCTCAAGTTTTAATGCTTGTGTGAATGTCTCTATCCTTCCTGCTCATCCTTTACATTCTAGTTTATTTAGAGATTTTACAAAGTAAAACTTTTTTTCAAGCAAAGATTATGTTACTTTGTAAAGATCTAGAAGTCATGGGTTTGCTGCCTAATTCTGCTAGTAGAAACTCTCTGTTGAATCTATGAATACACACATAAAACATGTAAAGGCAAAACTATTCTCACCATGCCTAGCCAGCTATTAACAACAAAGAAATCACACCCACAAATAAGTTGTACAGCTCAAAGCTTTCAGAAATCTAAAGAAAAGCTTAGCATAGGAAAGACCAGTAGCAACAGCAACTGAAAAAAATAAGTACACATACAATTTTAGTTGGGCTTACAATAAACTGGAGCTTATGTGCCCACCTGCTCATCTATCTGATTATCTGTCAGTCATATTCTGCTTGAGTAATTTTTGGAGCTGCTGATCAGTCTCTGTCAAATCCGAAATGGAGCTAGAAGTCTACATGACAATTACGATCCTACAGATTTCCTGACAATAAGAATTTGAGTAGCAGAGAGAGATGCTAATTCATGTTATTCAAAAGCAAGAGCCATCTGAAAAAATTTCTATATATTTTGTTTGACAATGATCAGCATATATACAATGCCCAGCATTGAGGCCTTGGTAAGACACAGCATATGGTGACTTTTGTGAAACAAAGAGGAACAGAAGATACATCGGGACATTTAACAGTTACTGTAGAGTGGGTTGGCTGAGTGACTGGAAGGAAAAAACTAAAGGAAAACTGAGTTAAAGTAGAAAAACAGAAATAAAAGAATCCAATAGACTTGATAAAATCTTTATAAAGTTTCAATGCATCCTCATAAACATCTAGGCCAGTTGGAATGTTATACATTCACAGTTCACTTGAAACCTAAGTTGCACTTAAAAAAGGATTTTCTACCCAAGTTTAAGCTGATATTGCAGCTATGCACTTGCAGATTAGCATGGTTTGTAGGCAAAATGGCCCTGGAAGTCAGGCCCTGGGCAGCACATGAAGGCAGTCCCTGGCAGTGAGGCTTCTTGTGCCAAAACCTTGTGATTTAAGGTCAGAAAGCCACACGGTTTAGGCTTCACACTTCATGCATACAGTTGACTAATGACAATGAAATTGTTATTGCTATGGTTCATTATATTATGTCAAAGGGGACAGTGATTCCCAACAAAATGAAACTAAACTGCTATCAATTACACTCCAGAAAGATCTGAAGGAGATAATCAACTCTAAAATGCCGCAGAGTCATTAATTTTTATAGCTAATTTGTGCATGTTTTGACTATAACCACTGAACCCTTTGATGTTTCCAGGTTTCCAGGGTGCTGCTACGAGAATCTCTGGCAATTTCTTCAGTCCTCAGATCAACAGCAGGAGGATAGATTCAACAGCAAGTATAGAGTCTGTTCTTTTAATTCACTCATCAGAGCTTCAAGCCTATATTTTTTTGTCAAAATTCCTTTTTAAAAATAATTAAAATGTAAAATTAAATGGATACTAAAACCATGAAACATAATGGATCTGAAAAATTACCACCCTTTTGTCCTTCTGAGAATTGTTTGTAGTTTTACAGAAGACTTCATTTGCTCTTCTGTTTGACCTTGCTGTAAGAAATGAGAGTAAAAAGAAAACTAGCTATACTCTACAGTCCTGTGAAGAAATGAATGCAGAAAGAAAGGAAAAAAAAGAAATTTTAGCTACATTAATTATATTTTATGTGTAATTGCACAAGAAATATTTTAAACTCATTCTGCAGAGACCTGTTTGTACATATTACTTGCCCAGAATAAGAAAGTAAGTAGTTCTGTTACTTTGGGGTGATGATCGAGGATGTGTATGATTAAGTATCAGCACAAATGTGCACTGTATTTCAGACACTGCTTTCAGCACCATCTATTTTAGGCACATTTTCAACACAGAAATTCATAAGTGCCAGTCAGACTGTCTCCCTTTTGCAGATACCTAACTTTCAAAATCCCTAGAGCCCTGTTGTTCCTCCACAAAGTATCTGAAGCACCTAAATACAATTTGCCATGAATACCTTGGAGCAACTCACCCGGACCACCCAAACCTTGCATTCCAGGAGTCATGCAAAAAAGATATCTATACTCTCTTTATGCGCCTTGACTTACATTTGTTGACTTTATTAGGCACTGGCAATTATGAATCCTGTGTAAAATCACTAGTGGTGGTGCCTAATTTTATTGCATATAGTGAACAACGACTGAAGCAACCAATCACCTGGGAAGTCAGAAGCTTCAACTCTAAGTCCCACTTGGCCACAGGGAGGTTTCAAACACTGCTCTCATTCCCTGGAGCAGTATTTAAACCACAAACTTGAGAACAGGCTGAGACAGAACCTTTTCTGTTTCTTCTTAGGGAACCTGGGCCACAGGGCCAACTGTAACAGGAGGAGAAATGGAGCATGAACATAGAGCTGCCAGGGACGACACTGACCATGTCACCTCCACTTTTTTATTTTACCAGTATAGCAAAGTCCTGACACTGATCATTTTCATCTCTGCCCTAGGAATATGAGATACTACAGAGGAATCTGCTCCTGGACAAAACATACCTGTGAACCCCTTAGATTATCATACCAAACAGCTACCTCAGGAAAAGAGCCTCAGGGGCTTTTCCAGAGCTCTGTCCTAGAAGAACACTCTTCAGAAAAGACCAGATCCAGTCTAAGAGAGCCTGAAAGCTTCAGTCACGCCTGTGTTGCCTTTAGGAACAAGGTAATAGTCAGGAACAAATGAACTGCTAGATAATAAAGAAAGAAGAGGGGCAGGAGGGGAAGAAAAATTAGGTAAAAAGTCAGCGGTTGTTGAAAGTGATTCTATATAAAGTCAAAAAAGCATCCGAATTAAAACATTCAAAGCAGTGTCAGTTGGATTCCTGCTGTCATTAGACCCCACAGCTTTACAGTCCTGAAACAAAAAACTATGACCCAGAGAGGCTCTGAGGAGGATACACTTCTTTGAATGGACTAGTTGCTAACTCTACATTCTCCACTTAGAAATAAACTTCTGAAATTAAAACCCCTACTGCTATTGATTCTATTTGACCAAAACCGAATTCAGGATTTTAGAAAACAATATCTAACGAGTTTATGGTGCTTCAGGGTCTGACTGTCTTAAAGTATTAATTGTGCAGTGGTTAATCTACTCTGCTGAGTATCTTTTTCTTTTACATTGCTTAGTTTTGAGGGATCTTGCATAAGTTTACTTTTTTGGGTGTCCTCTGACAGTGCAAGTGCTACAGACGGTACATTGGTAGAAAACTGTTAGCCATATTGCTCAAAAGTCTGCCCATTCTTTTGAAATGCCTGTTGCCCCAAGTACTTAAAAGTTGCATTTGATGTAACTGAGGCTTTTGCTTCTTTCTATCTACAGGTATTTAGACCACCTCCTAATTAATGTAGTAATGACAAGCAACTATATTTACATCTAACACAAAGCATATTGTTAAAGTATGTCATATCCACTTAACTTTCCTTTCTGGTATGCTAACACTACCTTGTCACCTTAACATCGGCCTTTATATCTTACTACTGCTTACTTATTTACTTACTGCATTAATCAGTAAAGTTATTCAATGTTAACAATTGGCAATTAAATAGGAAGAGCTGAAATGTCTGTGTGACTGATGTCTCTCAGGATGCTTTTTCCAAGTGAAGTCTACAAAAGCCTTAAAATGCATTACAGTTCTGTTGTTTAGCTATTAGCCTCATTAAAGTCATGAAAGGGAGCTGCACACCTCTGCAGGGCCAAATCCATGTTTTGTCACTGATTTGAGTTACCTGTTCTCCAAGTTAGAGCCCCACAACGGCATAAGCCTCAGAAATAGTGGTGAAGTCCTACCTCGCTTTCTTATGTTCGTGACCATTAACACTGTCAGGATTTTTGCCAAGGAGAATTTGAATTGGGCTCTGTGGTTAATGCAGAGGTTTCTGACATCCTCTATGGAACAAAAAAGTTTATTAGTTTTCTCTGGATTCAAGTAAAATTCTGTTGGCTGCTGTAGATGAACTTCACCAGCTAGAACAAACCGACATCTTACCAAGTCCCACAATAGCTATTTGATGTGAGGAAAAGCCCATATTGCCAGATGCTTGATTTATTTCTAATTTTAAAAATAGAATATCTTTTTCAAAATGAAAAACAATAAGGGAACAACGAACGAAAATTACTTTGTTTCTTTTTTGTTTCTTCATCGTGGAAATTACTAGGAATTCTCTAACAAAACATTTTTTTCACAGGGAAAGAACAAAGCATTAAAACCAAGCAGTTCACAGAAACATTTTGGTTTTGACATATTTTTCCCAAAATAGAAATAGGATTCTGATGATTAAGAAACCATCTTCCTTAGTGCTCTGCTAAAGAGCCCCCGGGTTCCTTGTGTGTGGCTGAGAGACAGCCCCACTCTGCGGGTCCAGCAACAAGGAACTCATAACCCCAAAACAACCTGTCACAGAGCCAGAGGTTGATGACAGCCCAGCTGGACTGACAGCTCTTGGATGTACAGTGCTCCTCGCACTCTCTTCGCCATATGGAGAAACTATTCTTATCCTGTGAAGAGATCTCCAAAAGTCCCAATGCCAGAAACTTTCCAAAAGCCACTCTCCTTTTCAGATTCAGCAAGTAGAGTCCTTGTTGCACTTGGCAGCATGCAGAATGCCTGACACTACGTATCTGGCTGCTCCATGTTGCTTTGAAAAGTGAGAAGTAACATTCTTGCAGGCAACTTTTTGTATATGATCTGCAGAAACTTTTGTTGGAGTCTCTGTGCAAAAGTATATTGAGTTTGAACTAGCTCCACCAGTTCACCTGCTTCACCTAACTTCTCTGAATATGCTGCCACTGCAAAGTGTCCTCTAGCACTGTAACTGAGCACTAACACTGTTAGTTACTCAATAGCACTGCAGAAATGAAGTCACAAGTATCCTGCAGCCTAATTTATCATTAATGGGTAGATAAAATATTGACCAAATGTTTGGACTTAAATTATTCTTGGTAAGAAACTGAAATACAGCTGGAGTCAGAAGGAGATTGCCCCCTTAACATCTGCCTTTCCATAGCTGGTGATCTGCACTCCATGATTTTGGCATTACAGCAGAATATAGGGCCAGGGCTCACTAAGCAGACACAGAAAATTACACTCGCAGAACAGAACAAAATAGAAGAATTCGGAAGAATTTTTTTTGCCGAAAACAAGTCCTTCCTCAGCTACAGGAGGCATAATTCCCTCACAGCGAGGGAATAGTGGGCTGGATATTGTGGGCCAGAATGACTGATCCTGCATCCCTTGTCACAGGAGACTCTTACAGCAGCAAGTATTAGATAAACATTTCTACATACTGCTTTGCTGAGAGGATCTTCTGTCTCTGAAATTGCAGGCATCAATGAAGGCATAAGGGATCTTTTTTTTCCAGTTATATAATTTGGATATGGCTCCGGTTAATAGGTAGGATAATGTACAAAACAACTCAGGGACAGAAAAGGGGACTGCATTTGCAACCAAGACTCTATTTAAGATGAAAAGGAATGAAATGATGTGATTGTAATGTTTCAGCCCAATCAGATGAGTCTCCCCTACTGTGGATACTTGTTTTCCTGTAAATTCATAGCGGTTTACATTTATTCCTCTCTTCCACAGCTATTTAATGTACAGCTTAAGTCACTCAACCTTTCTAATTTGGCAAGGCAAAAGCTGGCTTCTGACCCCCACTGCAGCCTCATCCCTGCAGATGGCTGTACCTCAGACCGCTGGCCTGCACTACAAACAAGTGCTGGAAAGTGCTTACAGGAGTCAGAGTAGCTCTTCTTCTCACCCATAATTTTTGGTTTGATTTTTCTCTGTGTTGCTCAGGTGCTGATTCTCTGTCATCTCTAAGATATCTCAAACTAATACTTAGATGTGTTTCACACTTTTTTTTTTCATTATTATTACTCATTATGTCAGGAGTTGACATGATTTTGTCAGGATTGCAAACATTTGCCAATGCCTCCCCTTTAATTTGCCAGGGAGGTAATTCCTGATATGAGACTGTTGTATCTCACAGCTCTAGCAGCAAATAAACACATCAGAAACTGAGCTGGTATTTTTGTATGCTTCCGCGCTGCTCATTTTCATGCTAGATTTGGGCTACTCCTTATGACTTCCTTCTTGTGCAACATGTTCTGTCATGGAAAGAATTATCTGTTTACAATTTAAAGTGCTGTTGATACAACAGATGTCTCTAAGAGCTGCCCCCCCATATATGAAGAAATGCTACTTTAAGTCAATTATACTAGGCCAGCACTTGATTTACCCTAGTATGGACAAGAGTTACACCCCAGATAGTCAGAGAGATTGCTCTACTGCAAGGGAGTTTCTTCTGAACAACTGGGTTGTGGGTGGGTGTGAATGGCAGCAGGATCACCCTAGGGATCCCATGGAATCAGAGCAGTTTTGAATTCCAGCTAGGATTGCAGAGGAGACTCTGAGATATGGTGCCCCAAAAGCATGCAGGATCAGTGACAACTAACCCACTTTTTCTGCCCTTTCCTCAGTCAACTTTGGTACACTGCTTAAATACCAACCTGCCTGTCTTGGAGCATCGTGACTCCTTATCCAGCAGGAGAATTTTGTGCCACCAAGGTAGGTGCTGTAAGCCACACTGATCGGGTAGCTATAGCAGTGTGATCTAGAGCTCTGCAGCAAGGATTGTGCAGAAATCTGCTTTATTTTTTAAGCCCTTAAGAAGGTTCCCAGCTGCTGGGACAGCATGGGAGAAGGTTCTGAGAAGAACTGCCAAGCTGAAGCTGAGACAGAGGAAAGCCATGTATAAAGAGAGATAGTTTTCACTCTAATTTGGTTCCTGGTTCACACTAATTCCTTGTTTAGGAAATTTTTAGAATGGTCATAGGATGTGTCCCATACCTACAGATGAAGTTTTAACTTCTGTACTCTTTATTAGGAAGACACTATGCAAACTTCAAGCCTTTGCCACAAGTAAAAATCACTAGAAAATACATCCACTCCAAATGACTATGTTTTCTACAAATGCTACAAAATTATTAAAATGCTTCCCACTGAAGTGGTGAGAAGAAAAGCAAGCACCTCTTGTCTGAAACAGATGGACAGACATCATTAATGAATGGATCCTTTCATTATGTTAAAGGTCTTTCCTCTTCAGAAACTACAGATATGCCAGTTATCAGCAAAACCACAAGCTCCCAGTCCTTAATTAAGAATTGAAATGTTGTAGAAACAAGCACCTGTGTGATGCTATAATTTTCATGTGTAAGAGATGGAATCTATCTCAGGACTCAGTAAAGCAGGCAGTCCGGGAACATGTAAGCCAAAAGCTTTTGGAGCATTGCTTCATTGTTGAAAAGCAAATGTCTATATTCAACATGTCCTTTAGCCACATCTATGTCTTCAAAACACCTGGAATATCTGTGAATGAGGGATCAAGCCATTTACCCTGCATAATATTCAGAGGCATGAAAAGGCAGCTCTATCACTTTAGTGTGAGCAAAGGGAAGTGAGTACCTGTTATGCTGCCGAAGCTCAGCAGGTAACTCTAAGCCTGTGATCATCATCTTCAATACTTGCTTGCCCCCTGGCCCTTTACAGGGAGGCCTTTTTTTCTCTGCAGCTGCCGTAATTCCTTCTACTGGCGACTTTTTCCTCATTTCTGCCTGCTCGTTGCCCAGGTACCTGCTTTAAAAAGAGTAGTGATACCCAGCTGACTTCCACTCTGCCTTTGAGCATGGACTAAAGGTTAAAATCAGGATTTACATCTTCTTTTCTGATGAGGTACTTAGGAAAAATAACCTCAGAGGTAATGAAAAAGAACTTTAGGGAGAGTAAATACATAAACTAGTACTAATGGATGATATTTGGTGGTTTTTATTCAATGGGTGCAAAATTAGATTTTTAAAGTGCAAGTCTGCTCTGAAACATGACTGTAAAATCACCTAGTAAACAAAGAAGATCTGTTCTCTGTGTATTTTGAGTCATGCCAATGTTTTCTTTTGAGGGAGAAGGCTCTGCAGACAGGTTATATAAAACATTGAATTTAGCACCTTCAATGCTGGTAAGATAAAAAAATAATCTTAAAATTATCTGCCCTTCAGTGCAACAGCCTCTCCAAGATACAACACAGACTTGTAGACTAAATGCTATTTCAAAAACCAGTATTTTATCCTTGATTTGAGTAGCCAAACACATTACAATTCACATAGAAGTACACCACAAAAGATGGCTTTTAAACTGATGGCTAATTCATCCACCTTGTTATTTACGTGCTCAACTTTAAACATACCAGAAAATCTGTTCCAGAGTTTCTGCAATAAAAACTCATCCAGTTAATTTCTTTTCCCAATACACTCCTGAATCAGCTCTTGAAGCGGGAGATAATTCATTCTGAGGGAGCGACAGAGGAAAAACATCACAAACAGGAGCATTTCTCCTTATAAAAGGACACCTTGCAAAGCAGTAACCTAGCTCTTGTTGCATAAATTCCAAAACATTTAGTATCTAGTTATGACAAGTCTGTTACATTCTTCCTCCTATTTCTCTGCTCTTTCAGATTCCAGACAAAGAAATTGGAAGGAAAAAATGTGGGGAACCTTGAAATTGTCACTAATAGCTCTCAAGAGTAAATGAGGGCACTCAAGAGTAAATGTTTCATTTCTTTGCAATACTTCAATACTAACAGCTTCTGAAACACATTTCCTTCCTCCATGATATTTTTCAAGTTTACATAGGGGTGTTCTGGCACTGAACTAGAGCAGTCCTGCCATGAAAGAAGGCTGCAGTGTCCTAGTAGACGAAAACCCATGAGGTATCAGAGAACAGTCAGGATACAATGTCCAGCTGAAAACGTGGGGGAAAATCCTTTTATGTACCCATATTGGGAGCATTCAAATTAAAAAAAAAGGGCAAGGTTAATGTCTTACTCTTACTCAGGGTGCCAGGGAGTTCTAAAGATAAGGGGTTTGGTTTACCAAAACCCTGGAAGGCAGTGGTCTCTCAGCCCAATGATGTTTGAATTAGTGGTAAAGAGGCACTTCGGAGGAAGGAATGGCCAGTACTGCTCCCCAGAGCACACAGCACAGTCTTAAGATCTCAGTAAGCCACAAACCAAGCTTGTGCCTGCTTCCTTGATGAACTGGGAATACTACAGTCTGAGATGGACAATGCAGACTCCAGTTCTTCGGGCAGATGAAAATTCCTATTTAAAAGCATTATACATAAAAGATGAAAGGAAAAGGGGCAGCCTGTGTAACAAAATTATCTCCTACTTAGAAAAAGAGAGAAACTGGTCATTACAAAATATAATTTTTTCTTACAACAAACAGCACCACAGTGCCAGCATCCAGGGAACAGAAAAAAGATGTGGTGTAGAGACAATACAAAAGGAAGGAATTAACAAAAAAAACCCAAATTAACCCACAATATAAAAGAGAAGTTGCATTTAAAGAGAAAGTTCTACTCTAATAGCACTACCTTATTTATGTATTTATAGAAATAACTACTGAAGAAAATTAATTTCTGCTTCTAACTGGAATATAACATTTCCTCATTTTCAAAGCAATTCATGTAACGTGCTGCTCTTGCTCTAACTAGCTTTAAGATTTTTGAGCTTGACTACATAAGCAACTTTATGTATTTGTGTAAGAACACGGATACGATATCATGCCTGTTTGGTAAGCATCATCCTCTACCAGACAGAATCATCAAAGCTCAGCTCTCTGTACAGGACACATCCACATTGCTGGCATGAAAAAGAGAATCACAAGTACAGATGTACACAAGGAACGGTCTGTTTTAGCAAGAAAGCTGGACAGCTGTTCCTGTGAAGTTCTGACTAATTACTGCAAGGAAGTGTTGCAGTAAAGTACAAAATGGATGCAAAAACAGGCTTAAAATAGAAAACTTTTTTTAGTCTGCATCTTTAGTACATTTAAATTCAATGTTTTGTTACTTGATTTGCCTTTTTTACAACACTACAGTTTTACAACGAAGTAATATATACTTTCCACTTACTTGTTTCTTTTAATAACCAAAGACCATGGGATTTTCAGCAGAACTGCTTTCTATTTAAAAGTGTCACACTTAAAATAGTCATCATTTCTTCTGTGTGAATAAAATCACATTTAGGGTCTTATTAATATTCTTATTGAAAGAACAAAAAAACCTCAAGCTTGAAATTGGCTGAGGTTGCAAAAAGCCTGGGCTACATTTGCAGTTAACAGTACCTTTTGATATACTGAATTTTCACAAGTCAAGAGACTGAAACAGTTCCACAAGCTATATTGTTCCTTTAGGAATGGCAGTGTGAAATCGATTAAATACTTCAGCCACAGGAATGATATAAAAATCCCAGTCTCATAACATTAAATATTTTCCTGTCAATCTAAATTATATAATAATATTTCAAAGAGTACTATTCATACATAAAAGTATTTTTTCTTGTTTAATATTGAAAACATTCTGGTTTGAAGTATTTTTTACTGTGATGAAAAAGCATTAACACGTTAACTGCTGGTGTGTCAATCACCTGAACAAATGTTTTAACACATGAAATAATACCACTGAATAAACAGAATGATTCATATAAGTAAACGTAAATAGTAATCAAAGCCTTTATTTTCAGTACTTTACATCTTGACGCAAGTATTATAAAATTCATTGAAGACAGTCACCTATTACTGGGACTTAAGTATGCAACCCTTCCCCCCAAAATTTCTTATTTAATTAGCACAACTTTCCCATTCTTTTTATACATTGACTAATCCAATTCAAAATAATCGAACAGACTAGTTTTTAATAGCTTAAGTCTATATAGTCACTCTCCCACCCCTTTTTTTTTTTTTAAGAACAATCTCACTACTTGCTATACCCCAACCCTCTTTATTCTTAAAATTCACTCCCTGGACAAATTAAGACTGCTCCTGTAACCATCAAGTAATTGGTTTAAATGAGCATTTTTCTTTTCTCCGTCCAACTTATCCTAACCCATAGAATGTGTAATGTTCTCAGCCCTGATTAGGCTCTTGCTTTCAATTAAAATAGTAGCTTTCCCTCCACAAAACAAGAAAACTTAGTGCTGCATGTGTCACCACACTCGTCAGAAAACCCTTATTTGCTGTGTGCTCCAATACACGGAATTAGCCTCCAGCTCAGCCTGCAGCATGCTCCTCAGGAAACTTCAGGCTTGGAAATTGGTAGATACCTAAAAAGTAAATAGCTTGGGGATGGAGACTTCAGCGCTGCCTGCGATGTTCCTTCCCACGTTTGCCTAGTGAATTCGCAATGTTTCCTTGGGTCACATAGCCCTCCTACAAAGGTCCCTGCTGCATGTCACCTGAAGGACTATGTTGCATTTTCACCAGTGTCCTGCGCAAAAAAATGCCTTGGCTTGGGTATATACAGACTTTTAGAAAGTTTAATGGTATTAGATCACTCCTGAATATAAGATTTGGCCATCCAAATCATTTAGGCCTTGTGACAACTTCAGATATCTAAGACTTACTATACCTCTGTGTCTGAAAAGTGAGGGACCGCAACAGTGGTCTCAGCAATGTCCCACCCGTACATGAAGGCAAAGTCTGGGCATGCCCAGCCGCCCTTCCTCCCTTTTTATTTCCCACCGTCCCCTGGTTTCTGCAGAAAAACAATGCAAGGGTAGAGCCCCAAAGCGAGCGATGGTTTATTTTGCCAAGTCTCTCAGCAGGAGATGAAGGGAGCAGTTGAGGGCACAGAGGAAGATATCCAGTGCTTGGTTTAAATGGAATTTCATTGCCTTAATTCTTCATCTGTGGAATATAGAAAACAGTACTTGCCTTATGTTCCTTGTCTCCAAGTCATACTAGTATATAATACACTAGTAGAAGGATGTACAATTAATTACAGCTGCCAGAACAGAGACTTCCAGCAAGGTACTTAGCTCCTTACAGGACCAAGCTCTTCAAAATCAAGATATTTACTTTTAGCTGCTTTTTGATCAATCATTTTCCTTTCAAGGTTTGGCTTTGGTTTTTTTTTCATTCTAGCAGCATTAAAAATATTGTTATATCTGATTTCACAGTTTTAATTAAGTGCTTAGTCCATGATCAGTTCCATTTTAGGCTGGATTTAAGTTTATTTAATTTGAGATATATACTAAACAGGGTAACACAATTGCACATGTTGATGCCTGCTTCATCCTCACATTAAAATGTTGCTTTAATTTTCTGAAGGTTTCAAAAAAATAAATCTATGAAGTTCCATGTGAATTTGTCACCCATTTTTTTTAATCCACATTCTAAAAATGCAAGTGAAAATTTGCTAAAGAACAAGATTCTGCATGCAGTGTGCCAAACACCTTGCTTTTTTTTTTTTTTTTTTCCTGAGAATAACACCGGTAATGAATACAAACTACCATAGAACCTGGGGAAAAAAGCTCTGGCAGAGGCATAGAAAGGTCATCTTGCTAGGTGATGGTATTAAAAGATTCCAGCATCATTCTTGTGGGATGTCTGGTTAAGCATCCTTGTGATAGAGTCTGCACAGCATTCCTAGGGAGACTGTAGAACTGCTTCACCTCGCTAAGTGTTAGGAGACTTTTTCTAATGTACAACCAGGCTCTTCTTTGCTGCAATTTAAGCCCATCAACCTATGTTGTACCTGCCATGCACTTTGAGAACAGTGCTCAATCCTTCTTGTATGGGATTTTCATTATGTTCTCCCTCTTTAATTTTCTTATTTCAGGAAGTTCCTTGATTTCTTTTGATTTCTGCATAAGTTCTGTTTTCTAGACATCTGATCATACCAATCATCTCCCTCTAGACCCTGCTTCTAGAAATGAAGCAGCCAAAATGTGCTTCCCAGTACAGTATATGGTGGAAATATTACGCTGCAATCCTCCCCATATATCTCAATGTGATATAAAAAATTTTTTTTCTCAAAGGCACAGCAACAGTTCTGGACTAGAAACAGGTGTCAGGCCCCTGCAGAACCCCATTTGATACACCTTTCATTTCTGACAATGATCCAGTGCAAACTGTTTGGTGAATACAATTCCCAGCAGGTCCCATTGCAAGTTCATCACAACCATGGTTGCTTATCAAATATGAGGCAATGTCAAAAATCATGCTAAAGTCAAGATACTTGGTATCAGTTGCTTATTTCTTATATACAGGGCTAGCTGCCTTGTTATACAACAAAACAGACTAAATTTGACAAGATCTACCTTGGGTAATTTCATGTTGACCATTACTTGACTCACTGTTTCCATTTTGATGTTTACAAATAGTTGATCTTATTATCCATTTGAGACATTTTCAGCAAATTGAGGTTAGATTCTTTGGGCTATAATTTTCTTTTTAAATTCCTTCCTATCAGCATCTTGCTGTTAAAGACTGGCAGAATGGATGCCATTATACGTTGCCTGGAAGTTCAGCCCCTTCTGTGAGTTGCCAAAGGGCTCCTTATGTTTTTAGCAATTATTTAGAATATTCTAGAATGAAGTGGACTCAGCTTACATAATAAGATCTGACAGATTTAGGAATTCTAACCTGTTCTTTTACTTTCCCCTGTATCACAAATGTTAATTGTAACACCCATCAGTTCAGAGTTGACCTTTTCAGGAGACAGAAAAAGGCATTAAATATTTCATCCCTCTTGGAGTAATTTGTTGAGAGCTCTTCCTCTTTCCTATACAGCAGTTCAATATTTTTCTTAATCTTTCTCATCAATAGTGTTTTGATGAATGAGTTCACATCATCCTTGATACCCTCTTGCTAACAGCATCATGTTTTGAGAGGCTGGACTTTTTATTCTGTTTCTGTATTTCCATATTATTCCTTTTATTATTATTCTTCACTGATCTCATTTTCTATTAATTTTCCATATGCTTCCTTCTTGTAACTGAAATTAATTACCAACTTAAATTTTAGAAACAGAATCACAGAATAGTTTGGGCAGGAGGGGACCTTAAAGATATCCAGTTCCAACCGCCCCTGCCATGAGCAGAGACACCTTCCACTAGAACAGGCTGCTCAAAGCCTCATCCAGACTGGTCTTTTACTGCAGTTTCTGTCTTCCTTCTACATTTGGATCACTTGAGTCAGCATCTTTCCTACCTTCTGTCTGAGAAACTGCTAGCCTGCCTTAACTCATTTTTCCTTTAGTTTTGCTTCCCCCGATATTGCAGACTGTGGATCTCTGAGTTTATTAAAAGTTTTGCTCTTGGAATTCCCCGGTTTTCTGTTCTTCCTCCTTCCCCTCTGAAAAGTAACGATCTCTGCCACTCCCTGGTCACAGAAGTTGCCTTCTGCGCTTCCACTGAAACTACGCTGAGTCAAATCCAGAACGGTTTCCTCTTAAGTTGCTTCTACATTCCAAAAACTTGCTAGAGAACTTGTGCTCATCCCCCAGCGCACAAATCACTGAACAGATAAATCCTCTATTATGATCACGTCATGCCCAGGAGAATCTTGCCAGCTTCTCACAAAAAAAAACCTAATCCCAATCTTCATGAGAGGCTATAACTGATAAAATTATTTCTTTCTTCTGCAGACTTCAGAGTGCCTTTAACTATTTACTAATCTTGTTTAAGAGAGAGGGAACCTGTGGCAGCGAAGTCATAGTCAGCACTGCCAACAGTGGTGTGTTGATTTGGTTCTGCTACTGCCTGGATGCCCATTTTTAGATTTATTTCACCTAAATTTCAACACCAATTGTATAAATATCTACCTTTGCACTTGGCACCTTGGCTGTTTTTTTTCCATTCAGGGAAGAGGAACAGGATGTATTAATTCATCTGACCTATTTTAGGTATCTTCTGTAAAACTGGATGACTTGAAGATCACTTGAAGGCTCTGGCACTTAAAGAAGTAAGAAAATGCACAGAGGAGAACTGACCTGGTCTTCCCCCTAACCCTGTAGGTTACAACCATGCGGTTTAACCTTATTTTAAACCAGAGTCTAAGAGAGAACATGCTAGGCTGTAACATCTACACCTTTTTTAGATCTCACTCGTACAAGGACTTCCAGGTTGATTTAATTTCATAACTCCTTTCTATTACCTGGTTTGCTTTTTTGAAGACTTCTACTTTGTTCAGCATACAGCAGAGATTGGCAGACAACCTGTCACTGTAACTGCCATTCTCTTTTTTTATTTCCATTTTTTTTCCTACATCTTTACTTTATACAGATCTGCTATATATTACAGAAAGCTTTCAGTAAAAGTTACAGTGAACCATTTGCTTGAGAAATTAAGTCTTTCAAAGGTGGGAAATGTTCTAGTTTAGTAACAGATGCAGTCCTAGGATGGTATCGATTACAAGTTAAGCGAGTTGACAACTACTTGCTATCCCTGTAATGCATGTAAATGGCCTCAGTTTACCTGCACCTTCCCAAAAGCATCAGCCTAAGCAAAACACAGAGCCAAAGGGGAGGTGGAGGGCAGAAGTGGAGAGAGAAATGAAGGATGGGAGCATAAGGTGAAGAGCATTTTGCTCTAGAGATGTCTTTCCTGAAGCACCCTCTCAAGCCCGAAGGAAGGGAATCAGTCTCATTCTCAGAGCACACACATCTTTCAGGCTTTTAGGGCTATCAGTGCAGGAGTATTACAAAGGATTTTTAAAGATGACCTGTAATCAATCAATGACTTTTTTTATGTGCACTAGACAAAACTTTTATCAAATTTCTCTTTTTTTTTTTTCTCCATTCTGTCAAATAACCCTTCTTGTTCTTCACTGCTTCTAAGCTCATTGTTTCTGGCTGTTTTTTCCTCCTGTTAGCACAGACCAAGCCTTGTGTTCCTACTTCTTTTCTAGCTCCACTCCTAAGACCTCTATTGAGTGAGATATTTTTTATTTTTAATTAAAAACCTCTTTGCAGTCCTCTTAATGTAAATGCTACATTATTTGGGAAAAAAAAACCAAAAAACAAACCCTGTTCTGTTGTATTTACACAACGAAGGCCAGCAGGATTGTTTCAACATCATCTGAAAAAGCAGCTTCCAAAGCAATCAGTGTAGCATTTGTTTTCCATTTTGTTCCTTGTGCATCTGTGAAATATTTCAAAGCAAACTGTTCCCTTCTAAATTTCACCTCCTTGCTCAATGTTACTTACTCAGCCAGATGCACTTTTCACTTTTAAATTATTGCCATACAGTTGCTGATCATTAATTACTGCAATGATGTTTTTCTGAAGCTGGTTTTGTACCCTATTTCTGCTCACCAGAATTCCTAGTTTTCTGCACTGAAACTATGCAATCTTTGAATATTTTGTCATCGTGGAAACTAATTATAATTTTTGAAGTATGCCAAAAGGAAAAGGACAGCAGACATGATATTCAGTAACCTGTATTGCACCTTTTCAAGCTACAAGTGGAATATGCTTGTCAAGTTAGACACTACAGGACATGGTAGATTCAAAGGGAAAGACAGAGGGTGTCACACTAACTCCAGCAGTCTTGACCTGCATTGACATTTGGGGTATTTCTATATTTCTAGCTGCTGTACAATAGAAGAAAGCAGGGAAATCATCACCAGGTTACCATCAACAGAGCTTTTTGGAACTATATGTTTTATTTCTAATTGTTTGTCTGAAAGAGAATCTGAACAGCCTGGTGCAATCCTTGCACTTCTGCTGACAGCAAGATGACCAAAAGTAGTTTATACCCAGGAAAGGACTCAGGGGCTTAGGGACTCCAGGAATGTAATCTAGTTGCTCTGGTTCTGTACATCAAACCTGCGAGAAGGTAGGTACCTCCAAAGGATATCTGAAACAACCTCCATGCTGAACAAGAAGTTCTTCATTGGAATCTCTCCATCACTGAGAGCTGCCTTGGTGAAAAACATCTTAAACCAGTAAAAGATCCATAAAAATTAAAATTATATACACATCACACTCCACTAAACATGCCCTTCATCAAGAACAGCCAGAATGTGAGAGCTATGGTCAAAAAAGGGAACTGAAACCCAAACTCCCCTACTTTTGGCAGAACTTTAATCAATATGTTTTTACTTAACAGCTCTATGCCACTGTTTTCAAGGAAAAGAAGGATGTGTTTAAAAGAAAATTTATAAGGAGTAGTACTCAGGACAGGATTCACAGTCTGATGGTGCCTTCTGAAGTTCACGATGAGGCAGCTGACATTCAAGGACAAGTACGACAATACACTTTCTGGGCATAAAAATGAGTTTAGCTTCTTTGAGTCAAAGAATAGTTTTATTCTCAGTGTTGGGCTGGATAAAGTGAACCAGAGAGATGACACGCTTTATTAATGAATGAGGGATACAGCTAGGAGTACAAATAAAAGCACTGAGTTGTATTGCATTCCTCTAAATGGCAGGACACCCTTATTGGATATGTACAACTTTTTTGAAATGTAGTCACACCAAAAGGAAAGAGAAGATTGGAATCTGTGATTAGAAAATTCCAGCTCCTGAATTAATCTATGAAAAACAAACCACCAGCTCTTATGAGCTTATTTCAGATTACAGAGCCTTGGTTATGGCTCACTGGCTGAAGCAGTTCATTTTGAATTATTAGGGCTGCTTGCAGCATAAACAATATTTCAAGAAGAATGTTAGCTAGGAGAACAATACATCTTGTGACGTACAAGTACAAATTTTTCAGGTGTGGTTTGGTTAGGTAGTGGCACATCCATTGGTCTCTGTGACACTAGGAATCAGCTTGGCCCTTGGCCCCAGGGTGGAGCATTCGGTGCAGTTGCCACCCTTCTATCACTACATTTGGTAAAGACATGGTGATATGAAGGCTACAAGCAGCAGCCCAGCTCTCTGGTTTTAATGACCGTGGTGGGCTGCTGAGCACTATTTTCCCCCCACTTTTATTTTTGCACAGCTGTAACTCCACTCAGTGGGAGGTGCTGCATTCACACAGGTGAAAATGAGGAATCCAGCACTTCCTCTGACATTGATCAGCACTCCCTCCTTTGCTCCGTGACAGATTGCTATAGTGTAGACATTGCAGCTGTCCCTACTGCAAAAATCTCACCCTTTGCTCCAGGAAATTTTACCTCTTGGGTCCTCAATAATGCATAAGTGGATGAATCTCTTTTCTCACCTTGCAACAAGACATTACACCTCCAGCCCAGCATGCTACAGTTTCTTGCGGAGAGGAAGGATGCAAATCTTGACAATTTCTCCAGAAAATGTGCCTCGTTTTGTGAAGATGATAGAATTTCTTCCTTTGCCTCACAACTTACAAACATTTCATACAGAAAAGATGAGAGGCAATAGGCACAAACCGAAATACAAGGCTTTCTGTTTGAATAGGAGGGAAAAACCCTTTTTTTACTGACAGTGTAGTCAAACACTGGCACAGATTTCCCTGAGGGCTTATGAAGTCTCCGTCCATGGAGACACCCAAACCCCAACAAGATGCAGCCCTGAGCAGGTGGCTGTAGCTAACCCTGCTTGGAGTGCAGACAATCTCCAGAGATCCCCCTTGAACCTCCACCAGCCTATGAAAAGGGCAGCCACATCATAGGTCAGTCTGAGGAGTTGCTTCCTTTAGGCTATGCCTTTATGACAAAACACCTTTTATTCCTTTTACAGCTAAACAGCTTTTAATCTAGGCCATAACATGGGCTGGGGTGTGCGTGTTTTTTAAAAAAAGAAAAAGGGAACAGAAGTTCTTTCAGTTTTGTTAAGTTATTCAAAGAAAAACAGCTGAATGAGAAATAAGGGTATATTGATGTACTCATAGATAATTCTTAATTTGATGCAACTGAAGACAATAACTTTTTTTATCCAACGGTTTCAAAGAGCAGTGGAGACTCTAGATGCTGCAAATGCCCCAGTGTGCTAACCCTCTGTATTCCTTGAAGCTAGTAGTGCCCACCTATTTCCAGTAGAACTGAGGGTGCCCAGGTGTCTGTCACAAAAGGTAAGCAGTGATCCAATCCATAGATCTTCAACCACCTGGGCAGCTGCTCCTGAGCTCCTGGAGGCACTACTAACCACAGAGGTCCTTAGATATCAGAATGCTGCTTAGCACTCACAACCTGCCAAACTCTGTATCTTCTGTATGAATGACATAATCATTCACTGAAGTGCAAATTGGGATTTAGATCTCATTTTACTTTCTGGTCTGCAGAATATTTTATCAGTCTATGGAAAGCAGAAGAGTTTCAGTGGAAAACACTGAGAGTCCTGGCTTAAAATTATTCCCTAGACTGGTGGTCAGGGCACTCCGCTGAGACACAGGGATGTTGCTTCAAGTCCTTGCTTTGATCTCTCACATCCCGAGACAGTACTACTGCCATCCAATTTACAGGCAAAAGAGACATTATTTTCTGTGACAACGGGCTGATCAGAAACTAAAGTGGACTTATGGAGGAGCTCGCTACACACATGTAGGCTCCTTCCTGCAGGTTAGTTAGGCACCTGCTTTCAACCCCATCTTCTTCCCTGGGTTCACCTTCTGGCTAGTCTAGGTAGTCTCCCAGTTGGGCAGGTGTTGGTGGCTACCTTCTTACATTTCTAACATTTCCATTTATTTATAGGTAACCTTAGTGCCTAGTAAAAGACACATCAAAAGTAGGAGTTACAGGCTGAGCACTGACAGGAATAAACACTTTTACACAACAGACTCTGAATTGCTAAACTGAAAAAAAGACATGTTATTTATTTTTTATTAGTTCAGCTCTGTTTAGCTTTGTGTTTTCTTGACAAATGAAAATAGGCCAGTTATATATAGTTTCGACCTCTTGACTCGAGGCACTCATACCATGCTCTGACATCTGGGTGACAAATATTGCATATGAACCTTAATGAAAAAGACAGTATTATTCCCTCGGATATGGCAAAACTCTCTTCCTTCCTCTCAAAGTCAAAAATAAGCGACAGTATTTCTCACTAGCTAAAGCACAGGAGGTGATGCTACAAGGTAATGTTTGAGTCATGTTTTACCAGTACATCAAAGTGGTTCACTTCACCTTATTTACCGCAGAAAAAATAAATTTACTCCGGTAGAGTGGCAAAATAATTTCTACCATGCAAAAGAGAAAAAACCCATAAAGTTTACAAAATAAGTAAGAGATAACTGCTTTTGCAACAATTTACATGCTAACCCAAAAGCTTCTAGACCAGTGTACAGCACTGAGAGTGGAAAGTAAAATGATACTAGGAATCTGTCACAAAAGTACCTATTTCTGAAAAAGTGCTTTTAAGTGAAGGCACCAAATTTTATTTACCTGCAGAAACGTTTTTAGCCACCAGAAGCATAGACTGAAAAACACACCTTCCACTTTCCTCAGCACTAGCAAAGTCACAGCTGGAATAATACATCAATTTTGGGGCACCATACTGGGGTAGGAAAGAAGACGTGGACCATTTTAAAAGGTCTGAGAAGGGAGCAGAAGTATTGATTTGAGATGTGTAAAGCAAAATCTATTGGTAGGACCCCAATACAGTAGATAAAAACGAGCATGTGGTTGCAGAGCGCGCAGGACAACACTCCTGCACAGCACACGTGAGGGGATCTGGCCGAAGCACTTGAGTCTTGTGAATGTCTGGAGAGCCCAGCCTGTAGCACAAGCTAAGATGAAGAGCTGAAATGCACAGTCTCACAAAACAGCAATGCTACTGAAAAGATTAAGAAAGAGGGACACCATTGATAAGATTGAGACAGCACAATGCCACTGACGGGATTAAGAAAGAATGATGCAACCGATAACTGCCCACAGTGAGAAAGTGACAACATTGGAAAGACCAAGAAAGAGCAAGCCAGGTCAAAAGAAGGGACACGATGCAAATCACCAAAGTCTACAGACCACAGCTAATCTGCAGGAAAAAGAGTTGTCACAGACATTTTCCGCAGAAGCATTGATGGAGCTCTGAATTGTGGTCAACGGAAACCAGCAAGCCAAGAAATTAACAGGAAGTGTGAGCGGGTAAGTGGATGCTTGTGTTTGCAAGTACCTGCAGGAAATAAAACCACCCCTCCTCTTAACAATCTCGCTTATACAAGATAAATGCTAACGCTACAGACTACTGGCATCAATTAATACATGAGAGAATTAACTGTATCACTGCGAAGGGGAGTTAACAACACTGTGGCTTTCTGAATCGAGAGAAGACTGAAGGGGCAGATGACAATGGTCTTTGAGGCCATTCTCTGGGTATGAAGGATGATAAGCCAAAAATAATATGAGTCACTGAACTGCAGCAAGGAAGGCATCATGAAAATCTTTTTTTCTGGTGAGGATAATAACACACAATGCCTTGTGGTAACTGTGGGTTCGCCAACAGCGCAGGTCTGAAATGGAATCTTAGACAATCAGGAAAAATAGTTGCATATTATTGACCTCCTCTAGGAACAGAGGTGGACCAGGTGGATTTATGGTCCCAGCTCTTTACTGTGATTTTATGGCTAGGGCAAAGTTTAGCATTGACGCTGTATTTTGATCCTACAAGAAGCACACCTTAACAGAGATGCTACAACGGCAAACAAACTACAGCAGTCTGCAGAAGTGGACTTAACAATGTTATAAGTTGTTTAAATTACCGGTTGAGCAGAACATTTAAGCACAGCCCTCGGGTCTTAGGATGCAGAACACCCAACTCTTGATGCACGCAGGAAATATAAAACCAGCCTGATGACACCTTTCCCAACAAAACCACCTCCCGACCTACGGAACCCTGTACCGGGGAGAGGGAAAAGCATCAGGCAGCCTGCAAACTGCAGGACAGCACAAGCTCTCACACGTCCCGCACGGGGCATCGCATCTTAAAGCTCCTCCTCGGGGAATAAGCGTTACTGGAGATTCCCCGAGGAGCTGTTGTTACTCAAATCGCGTTTCTCCGCGCTCTCTACTCGTGGAGCAGAGCGCTGTGCGGGTGCCACGGTCCCTGGGCCGGGCGGCGAGCGGACCCGAGGCTGCCCGGGTTTCCCTAACCGAGCCCGCTGCTCCGGGGCGCCCAGCCGGCTGCGACGGAGCCTTCGTGCGGCTCCCCGGGCTCCCGGCCGGTCCCTCTCCGCGCCCGTCGGTCCCCTCGGGATTCCTATTCCGCGCCGCCTTCCCCGAAGGCGGAATAAACCTGAGCGAAGCCGAGTTCACTCGCAGGCGGTGCCCAGCGACTCGTCGATTCCGCCCCGGAGGGGCCGAGGAGCGAGGGGCCGGGCGGCTGGACGCCGCGATTCCCGGGCGGCTGCGGGACCGGCGCGGCGCTTCCCGAGCTCCCCGCTCGCACCCGCCCGCCGCCGGGGCCGCGAGGAGCCCTGCCGGGACGGGCGGGAGCCCGTGCGGGTCCCCGCGCCTCGGGGCCGGGAGGGGAAGGGGCCGCCGCCGCCCGCCCCGGCGCTCACCGATGGTGGAAACGACGGTGCCCACGAAGTAGAAGGCGCCGGTGAAATCCCAGCGGGGCCGCAGGTCGTCGGCGCGGACGCCGGCCAGGCTGGCCTCCTCGTACTCGCGGAGGAAGCGTCGCAGCGCGGCGCGGCTGAGGTTGTGGCGGCGGCAGAACTCGTCGAGGCGGCGCTGCCAGCGCTCCTTGGCCGCGCGCTCGGCCGGCAGCTCGAGGGCCGAGAAGACGGCGGCGCCGCACAGCATGTAGAGCGCGATCAGCAGCGCCAGCAGCGCGAACCGCGCCGTGTCCGCCCCGGGGCAGCGCCCGCACGCCATCCCGCCCGCCGCCCGCCGCGGGCATCCCGCCGCCTTCCCCTCCCGAGCCGCCCGCCGGGGGGAGCCCCGCGGCCCCAGAGCCCGCCCCGGCCGAGCGGCGCCTCCCGCCGCCTCCCGCCACCGCCCCGCAGCGCGCCCCGAGGGGCGGGGAACCCGCACCGGCACCGGCGGAGCCCGCGCCTCGGGCTCGGTCGGAGGCGGCGTCGGCAGAGGGGCCGGGGAGGTGATTCCGCCCCTGTACTCGGCACTGGTGAGACCGCTCCTCGAATCCCGTGTTCAGTTCTGGGCCCCTCGCCACAAGAAGGATGTTGAGGCTCTGGAGCGAGTCCAGAGAAGAGCAACAAAGCTGGTGAAGGGGCTGGAGAACAAGTCTTACGAATAGCGGCTGAGAGAGCTGGGGTTGTTTAGCCTGGAGAAGAGGAGGCTGAGGGGAGACCTCATTGCTCTCTACAACTACCTGAAAGGAGGTTGTAGAGAGGAGGGAGCTGGCCTCTTCTCCCAAGTGACAGGGGACAGGACAAGAGGGAATGGCCTCAAGCTCCGCCAGGGGAGATTCAGACTTGACATCGGGAAAAAGTTTTTCACAGAAAGGGTCATTGGGCACTGGAATGGGCTGCCCAGGGAGGTGGTTGGGTCACCTTCCCTGGAGGTGTTTAGAAAGACAGGTAGACAAGGTGCTGAGGGGCATGGTTTAGTGTTTGATAGGAATGGTTGGACTCGATGATCCAAGAGGTCTCTTCCAACCTGGTGATTGATTCTATGATCCTCTATGGGTCTGACCGCAGCTCAGCAGGTCCTTGCAGTTCCATCCTCCAATGTGGGGCAGCCGAGGGGAGTGGGGGGACAGGTGCAGTCTCCAGCTGCAGATGGGTTTGAAAATGCGTCGTTTTACGGGTCAAAAAGATCTCAATCCAAGCCTTCTGGAAAAATCATCTCTATAAAAAGAAAAATCTAAACTTTGCAATGTCAGGCAATTATTGCAGAGCTGATTTATACTTTAAAATTATCAGGGCTAGAATTCAACTCTATTAAACATACTAGTGTATAAACATGCTAGTGTATAAACACACTTTTTTTTCCTCCGGTGAAAGACAATATATGTATATTTTATTTTAGAAAGCAAGTTAATGAGGTATTACTTCAACACTTACCTTTTTCCCCGCTACTCTCTATCAATTATGTTGCAGTTAAAATGCAATGGGAACTAAGGGTAAGATCTTAGTAATTACAGATGTCCCTTAATCGCAGATAATCCTATACTTTGTGTAGAATCATACAATAGTTTGGGTTGGAAGGGACCTTAAAGATCATCCAGTTCCACCTCCCTGCCATGGGCAGGGACACCTCCCACCAGCCCAGGCTGCCCAAGGACCCATCCAACCTGGCGCTGAACACCTCCAGGGATGGGGCAGCCACAGCTTCCCTGGGCAACCTGTGCCAGTGCCTCACCACCCTCATCGTGAAGAAATTCCTCCTTATGTCTAGTCTAAATCTGCTCCTCTCCAGTTTATACCCATTGCCCCTAGTCCTATCACTACAAGCCTTTGTGATCAGTCCCTCCCCAGCTTTCTCGTATCCCCTTCAGGTACTGGCAGGTCGCTATAAGGTCTCCTCGGAGCCTTCTCTTCACCAGGCTGAACAAGCTCAACTCTTTCAGTCTGTCCTTGTACGGGAAGTAAGAACCATTGGCGGTCTCACAGTGTTTGAACCTTGGGTATTGGTCTGAGCCCTGGGAGGACCGTGCGCAGTTCTGTGCAGGTATCCTCTGACTGCATGGCCCAGAAAGAAGCCAAATCCTTTTCCTGCATTGCACAGTAAACCAGCAGCTGAGGGTGAATGGGACTCATGCTTCCTCATTTTTATTTTTTTTCCTGTTTGTTGTTATTCATAGGTGATATTCAGGATTTTATTCCCTTTTCATTAGACTTCAGCATAGATTGCCATATGGCAACTAAAATTAGCAGTGGTGCTGGAAGACATTGAACAGCCAAAAAAAAGAAGACGACAAGATGCCAGTCAAGCTAACCATACTTTGTGTCAGGTGCTAAAGGTAACTGCATGTTTCCATAGAAAAACACTGATATATCTTAAAAAAAATTGATAATTTCTATTACAGGAAAAAAAATAATCACCTCTACTTCCCCGCTTTTCCAGTCTTTGCCAGACAGAAAGAACAAGGATCTGAATCAGTTCTTTTCCAGCTAGCAGAGGCAGCAAAACTAACAGAGCACCCTTGCCATGCACTGAAGTCTCCTTCCACTGAAGTTGTTCTTGGGTGACTCGGATTGGCACAGTGGGCACAGGAACCTTTAACTGCTTGCAACCGTGACACCGCTGTGATTGCCTGAAGGAAGGTGAAGAACATTTTCCAAAGAGTCATCCAAGGAAAGTAATCCAAAAATATAGAGTTCCTCCTATTATTTACACATGATTTTTGTTAGTGAGGAATAGTTATTTTTGTGTTTGTCTTGGGCACAGAGGGATCATTACAGCAATGAAGCTAAGAACACGTGGCATGGTTTTGAAAGACAATGAAGTAGGTATACTGCTGTCACTGGGCATCAAAAATTGCAAGTTCCCCCAATTTGTCAAATCTGATCTGCACCAAACTAAAACAATATAGAGTGTGCAGTGATATAGTCTCTTAAGAAAGCAGCTTTTTGAGGACATGCTCCTTGTGAAGGGAAAGAGCATGTGTGAGCTGATATTGACTGGAATCCTGAAGTAGAAAATGAGAAGGTGGCTGACAAATAACACAGGTGTGGCACCTTTTATTGTTTCAAGCTCATTTTCTTCCTTTACTTCCCCTGTTTTAATTAAAGTACTTATTCTAAAGATTACTTTCTTGTAAAACGAAGGTCATTATTCCCATTGTGCTTGGGTAGATAGCGGGAAAAATTTCCGTGTTTGGAGAGCAGGAACAGTGTAGGGATGGAGTCACCCATTCAGAGCATTTAAGCAGGGCTGAATAAAGAAATGCAATGTGTTCACTGGCAGAAGGAAAAAAAATGTTATTGTTTAGTTTCAGGTAAAAAAAAAAGTTGATTAAACATGTTGCTGACATTTAAATTAACCCAAATTTGTAGCTAACATCTTGTGATCCCCAACACCGAATGCTTTGCCATTAACCTCAGTACAGTCACTTGTGGCATCATGATCAGGAAACGTGCTCTGTTTGCTCCACTCCTCAGCACCACCAGCACACAGCTTCCTGGTGTCTGTATGTGTGCAGGCATTTAGTGACAGTGATTGATGGCAGTGAGGCATAGCACAATTGTAAATAATAGAAAAAAAATCAATGCATTTACTAGTTCTGTTCATAGTGTTAAGTGATAACCCTGTAATTAAGAAATCTACAGTCACTGAGTACCCTCGTAATGATTACAACCATATGTTTGGTCAGAAGAGAGCTATTATTAATTCATCAGCAAAATCCCTGGAAGACTCGCACAGTGATTTAGTTACACTCTCTCATTGACGGTGTCAATATTTTTTAATAAACCAACTTCTTTGGAAGTGATAAGCTGGTACACTTAACTAAAATACATTGCTTTTTTTATTCTTTTAAATACCTCCAGGAATGGTGACTCAACCACTTTTCTGGGCAGCCAGTTCCAATGCCTGACAACCCTTTCAGTGAAATAGAATTTCCTAATATCCAATCTAAACCTCCCCTGGAGCAACTTGAGGCCATTCCCTCTCATCCTATTGCTTGTTACTTGGGGAAAAAAGACCAACACCTCTGTCACTACAACCTCCTTTCAGGTAGCTGTAAAGAGCAGTTAAGGTCTCCCTTCAGCCTCCTTTTCTCCAGACCGAACAACCCCAGTTCCCTTATCTGCTCCTCATAAAACTTGTGCTCCAGACCATTTCTCACCAGCTTCGTTGCCCTTCTCTGGAGCTCTTCCAAATCCTCAATGCCTTTCTTGTAGTGAGGGCCCCAAAACTGAACACAGTGTTTGAGGTGCAGCCGCACCAGTGCTGAGTACGTAGGAATGATCGCTTCCCTAGTTGTGCTGGCCACACCATTTCTTATACAAGCCAGGATGTCATTGGCCACCTCTGCCACCTGTGCACACTGCTGGCTCGTGTTCAGCCAGAACGTTGCTACCTGCCTCTATCTAGTGTACTCATTCCTCACAAAGTAGAAGATGCTTAGCTGTGAAAGTGACTGAACCTGGCTGTATAAAAGAGATTTTCAAAAAAGAAATGTGAGAACTTTTTCCAGCTCTTTCACGTCGGTTACTGAAGTGTCACTGATAATCACAGTCCAGTCTTCTTGGGGAAGCCAATATTTCATTTACACTTACAGAATACCTTACAAGGGTATTTTTGTTTGAAGATATTTGCAAATTATAGTTCACTGTTGGGGAAGTGAGGCAGAGATAAACAGTGCTTAAAAATTCCTATAAGGGACTCTTCAAGAACAGCTTCCACTTTTGGAGACCACTTTGCATTTGCATGCTGTTTATCTTCCAGCCTTTCAACAGGTAAGAAAAACTCAGGCAGGTTGACAGCTTAGTTTTCCAAACTGCATAAAAATCAACCACAATTCAGAACAATTTTTTTTTGCTTGTTCGTGCTTATTGGAACTAGAACTGTGTGCAGGAGTGATTTGCATGTTAAGTCAGAAATGGAGACACGTGATTCAACTTGGGTAAAGTCAGAATAGAGTCTGAAAAAGAGTTAGTAAGAGTTTGGGAGCCCCCTTGCATTCCTCCATTCTAAGCAATGGAGAACGGTTTCAACTGCAGGATGAACTTTTTACTCTGATTAATATAATGGGGTCACATTGCCTTGAAAGCACTGCAGCAACATTTAGCAACTGGGAATTAGTTGAGCAGAGATAAAATTTTGATAAACAGAGAAGCAGAAAAGCTAGTATTTTACAAAAAGACAAAAAAGGCAAGGATATGGACTGCAGATTAATGTAGGAACTTACTTCCCACAACTCTCATAGTTCCTCTCAGCCTCCAGCACTTCTTTGCTGTTTCTTTCTCTTGCCCTTCAGGATGCCACTTACTGTTGCTCAGATTAAAAGATTAAAAGAACTCAGAGGTAAGAGAGAGGGAACGGTGTGACTACTGTCAGTGTTCAGCTAATATTCTGACATCCTGGGTCACAGTGATTAATTCCAGAGCTGCAAAATGTCAGCAAGTTTATTAATGTCAGTAGAAATATCTGTGGGATTAGGTAGCATCTAGCATTACATCTACATTCTGGCTTTTTTCAAATACGCACATTGGGTCACCAGTGTGCCACAGGGAATATCTGTATATTACATTAATTTACTGATTTCAGTATTCAGTTCTCGGTATTACATCTCTCTATTAATGTTAATTGACTTGGAATTTTTTGTGCAGTTATTTCTGTTACTGTGTTCATATTTGTTTACTGCAAGATAGGCTGGAATATCAAAACCACAGAATGTCTTAGCAGAAGAAAGTACACGGAATTAACACATCATTAATTGCTGAATAAAAAGCACACTGACGCATTTAGGAAAGCCACCAAATGACACAGCTCTAATATTGTTGCATGTTTGCGCATCTAGCACGGAACAAAACACATGGCAGTATGGTACCTTTTACACCTTTTTACCTTCTGTGATCTCCAATGTGGCAAAAAGACTCCAGCTAAATCACTGCATCATGGTCTCAAACAAAGTGAATTAGATCACTACTTTACTATGTGACTCTAATAAGAAACTGCACAATGTTAGCTGCTCTTGACAGAAGATTTAACCTTTTCAGAATCACAAACAACCACTAAGTTTCCTTCCTGTCCTAGGAGGGAGTAAACTGATATTAGCCCATTACATAATGGCTACAGCACTGCAGTCATTGCCATTGTGAAATCAACTTTCTGGCCATCCACTCTGGATCTCCTTCAGCAGGGAGTACGGCAGCTCTAGAGTTTGCTTCCCTTCCATGCTGTGACCTCTCTGATGGATTATCTGTAACACCAGGGTGAGATCTTGTACAGCTGAGGGTTAGGGGGCAGTTGACCTTTTATAAAACATATGCAATTGCATTAGCCATTAAAACTGGCTAGAGTTCATCAAATTGTTTTAGCCATTTAGGCACAGAAAAATACACTACTTCATTCTTTACAAACTAATCGGTAGCACTGCAGAAATGTCTGCACGTTGTTTGCAACAAGCATGTATTGATGTGCATTACAATAAATTCTTACACTGTTGTCATAATGGAAAACACTTGAAGGGGCAGCAGAAGAGATTCATCCTCAGCAGTAGCAAGATAAATTAATCAGCAATTTATTGAGTAAAAAAGATGTTGTGCTGAGTAACAATTACTTCCATCGACAATGCTATTCCCTTTTTAATTTTTTTTTAAGTTCAAATCTTTTAAAAATAAAGCAGCACACGGGCCTCAGGCCTAAATATCACTTTAACCAAGGATCCCAGATTCAAATCTAGTTTCATCTCAGGTATTCTGCAGTGTGTTGGACTAATTTGTTTTCTTCTCTTTATGCATAGTTTCCTATACTTTTCCTCAAACAGAATTTAAATCAACTGTTCTTCAGATAAAAAATTACCGTGAACAGTTTAACTCCTTACCAGAATTAAATGAAATGGGAGTGCAATCAGTAAAATTGTGAAAAAAGAAATGAAACAAAAACAATTAGAAAAATAGAATTCCAAGATATTATGCCCAAGAAGAATTTTTAAATTTTATTCTGATGCTTAAAAAGCGTTCTTAAGTCTGTCCTGGCACCCGAGAGGCTGCACAAGTAGAAAATTGTGATTAAACAGCATTTTCTGGCCAAAAGGTTTTGTCAAGAGCCTTCCTGCCAGTTCCAATAAGTCATGAAGCCCGGCTGTGTTTTGGTTGCATAGAACTGACTGCAAAAGACTGTTACTACCCTGGATCTTTAGCTACTATTGGGCCATTTCCTCAAAACAAGTTTTCCTTGCCATTCTGGAAAAGCAGAAGTTAAAACAAAACTACATGTGAATCTGTTTCAACCAAAGTCAACCCTTATTTGAACCACTAGTTTGCCTCACGTCACATACCACCCAGGAAACCAAACCGCCAGTCTTCACTCTCCTCACCTCTGCCACCCAGCAGCACTTCACTTCCATGCTTAAAGCCACGTTCCAAGTTGCTTTGGGTCACAGCTCTGCGTTGGAATGATTTCCCGAGTTTTCCTAGCAGAATCGATCACTTGGTTTACACTGATGAATTTTGGAAGGATCTTCTGAAAGTGCATTATCCTGAGCCTTGGAGAGCTGAACTTAAATCCTACTTGAGTTCCTGGAAACTCAAAAATTTGAGCTTAAATTTAACCAGGAGTGCCTTGGAGACAGTCAAATAGAAATGCTCATAATATGTAGCATTAATAAGTCTTAACATTCTTCACAACTTCACAATCATAGACTGTTGGGTTAGAAGGGACCTTAAAGATCACCCAGTTCCACCTCCCTGCCATGGACAGGGACACCTCCCACCAGCCCAGGCTGCCCAAGGCCCCATCCAAACTGGCCTTGAACACCTCCAGGGATGGGGCAGCCACAGCTTCCCTGGGCAACCTGTACCAGTGTCTCACCAGTGTCATGGTAAAAAATTTCTTCCTAATGTCTAATGTAAGTCTTCCCCTTTCCAATTTAAAGCCAGAACTGTGTCTTGTTAGTCGACCTTCTAGAAGTCTGGAACTTTTCCTTACACCAAGGCATCTTTCTACTTAGAAACTATAACACCAGTTATGAAGTTATTTGTCAGTTTTCAGACCACACCACTCCATTGTGATGTCACTTTCCCTGGTCCTCGTCTCTTCAGGCTCATGAGAGATAGAACCAAACAGCTTCTGCACGTAGGATAAAGATTCCAGATATAGAATTGAGGAAAGATGGGAAGCAGAAAGCAATCTTCTTGTGTGTTCCATGGACACCCCTGCCGTGCTCTGACCTATACTCAGCTCACATTATTTGCAAAGTTCTCAAAACCAGATGAAGCAGTAACAACTATTACAGGGCCTCCAAATTCCCAACACGAGCCAAGGAATGAGCAACCTAAATACCTAAATTCCTGATATTTGCTGTGAAGAATGAGCGTAAAATTCCTCTGTGTTACAGGCAACGCTATTCCACTGTCTAGCTCCATTTACCCTTTGAATAAGAACCTGTACAATAATTTCCTTTCCCCAACAATAACTCAAAGATATAACCTTTTTGATTGGAAAGACCATCTGATAATAGCACTAGGGAACTTGAATGTAACTAGAGAGGGTAGAACATTATGTAGAGGATATGAAAGATTGGACAGGAGCAGTACTTCATAGTGTTTCCCTACAGGTTAGTCTGTAACAGTGTAGGAAAATGAAAGATAACAACTCCTTGCTAGCCAGATGATGTGAGAATTTCCTAAACACATCCCTTTTTTATGGTAATTTTTGAATTGAACAGGGATAGACATTAGATTAACATCAGGAAGTAGCTCACTCCCAGCATACTGCAAACCATCTTGGGGAGTGACAATGCAAAATGAACGAGGCAGCGCTGGAACTGCTATGCAGTCAGATTATTTGAGATCCAGAGGGAATTCTGAAATATCACACTATACTACAAGATCTCCAGACTGCAGGACCAGTTGTTCATACATCCCATACCACTATTTCAGTCTACTCTTCAGCACCCAAGCCCGTCCACACCAGTAAGCCAAACACAACAAGAAGGCAAAACTGCAAATATTAGAGCTTGCATTAGAAATGATAATTGCAAAGCAAAGGTTCAATCCAATTTGAAATGGACATGTTTAGAAGAAGATGGAATAAAGGATATATAAACAAGACTGATTTTATTTTTATTTAGATTTTACATATAACAAGTTTTACTCCAGCCACTGGGGCCAACTGACAGTCTCACAGAACAGAACATCTTAAACTCATTACAGCTAAAAATGCAGAGAGAATCTCTGAGAACAGTCAAAAATTGTGTTTGATCTTGAAGAGTGTAATAGGAACCACAGTAAGGAAAAAGTATATAAAAAGGTATTAAAAAAATACAGAGTTACGAATCCATTTATAATAGTACATTTACAGATCCCTCCAAGAATCTCCTCGTTATCAATATCTTAAGGTTTTTTTTCAACTACAAACTACCCATTATAACAGACTTCATAGCTTAATAACCAAAAATAAGCAGTCTTGCAAGTAGCATGGCAGGCTCAGTATCACAGAACACTGGAATCATTCACGATGGAACCCACATATTTCCATGTGTATCCGGGGCATTAGTGTAAGGAATATTCCAAATCCACGGTTGATCTGTAAACCAAAACAAAAACATGGTCATGGCACATTCAGTTATTAAATGTCAAAATGGAGAGGAAGGTTGAAATTCTCACTGGTTTTCACGTAAGCCCACATGCAATTTCAGCTCACTGGAAATTTTTATTCATCTATTTTTAAAATTGTACGATTTAGAGTTTTCAACAGGCTTTGCATTTCCCCCAAATATTATTTTAAATACAATTATCACAAGCTAACACACTCCACCATCAGCTGTAAAAGAATTGTTTTTCAGACAGTATACACAAACAGAAATGCAGCCGAATTTGGTTTGGCCCATAGGCAGCAGGTTTTGTGCAGCACGTCTCTTAACCCAATGGAATTATAAATAAGTGCTGTGGCATATTAGTATTTTTCACAGGGACAGTAAGCATTCAGTATCTAAGAACAACCCTGCCTGAACTCTGAAATGTTCAAATTCACACCTCACTTCTCCAAACACTACATTTTTTCCCAATGAGTGCCAGGGCTGCAGAAGACAGTTCCCTTCTTCTACTTCTCAGAATACAGAAGCTATTCTCACTCTGGGGAAGGAGAAAAGGCAACAAAGCAGGAGTGAACTGCCGGCTCTGCAACATGCTCTAGGTTCTTCCTCCAGCAGCTGGTCTATGTGGCCAACCTATTATTTTACTTTTCTCAGGCTACACCTACTGAAATACAGAGAAAGCTCCTTCAATCCTTTCAGTGATTTTTCTCAAATAAGAAGTTTATATAATCTACCCTGCTTCTTTTCTCCATCTACAAAATGAGCCCTGAAGGAAGACAGTGCCATTGATCCAAGATTAAACTGAATTGTACCAAGGATGAAAGAGTAGGTCACTTACCAAAATCAAGCTACTCATATAGACAATAGACTACGTATGCTTGCTAAAGAAGATTTGCTAGATGCTTGTCAATTGAAATATTAGATAAGCTATTGATCATGATTACTATTGTCCAATTTTATGTTTATGGGCTCCAATGCTACTTGTTACAATACATAGAAGAGAGAACTACTGTTGCAAGAAGAGGAGAGTAAGAAAGTGACAGAAACAGCAATGAAGGGATGTACAAATTACACAACAGCACACTGCGACAAGTGCCAAGCCAATTAAACATAGTGCAGGGAAAGCATTTCCACCAAGTACTTGTTAATACTTGCTACTGGAGTACATTTAATTATAGAAGTACTGCAGTTCAGTATATAGCAGTTAAACATAACGCAGCTATGCAGTGTTCTACAAAAGTGCTTACAGTAGTAACAGGGTAACAAGAAAAAAAACACCTTTAAATTATAACACAATTTAATCCACTTGACTTGAACAAAGACTTTATGTTTATGAAGACTGATAGGGATGTTACAAGTCACAGGAATGTGAACACCAGCAAATCAACAGCCTGTGCAACAAATGCCATCTTTTACATAACGTTATTATAAGAGAAAACTAAAAGCAAACATCCTTGCCTTTCCCTGATTTAAACTCATGATATAGCCTCTATGTGGGAGTAGTTGGCTAGCCTTTGGCTACAGTGGATAGATGATTTCCAAGCACAAAAAGTTAAAAAACTATGGCAACTTAACTCATAATGCATTGCAAAAAATTTCTCTAGGATTCTGGGTCAACTGCAGGATTCCTAGACTTTGAGTGACCTCACAATATTCTAGTGTGATGTCCCAGCCCATGGCAGGGGGGTTGGAACTAGATATCTTTAAGGTCCCTTCCAACCCGAACTATTTTATGACATCTTATAAAAAAAAAACAAAAAACCCAAACCAAACAAACAACAAAACACAGTAGCACTTTTATTTTCCCAAGCTTGTTTTATCAGTCTACTGCCTGAAAGCCACATGGACCATTTGTATTTCAGATTAATATTTTACCACATAGAAAATACTGCCTTTCCATCAATCTTACTAGGAAGCAGCAATCCTGAAGGTAAGGTGAAAAACATTACAAGTTACAAGAAGGTTTAGAATACTATGTCCAGGTCTGGCATCCTCAGCACAGGAAGCACATGGACCTGCTGGAGAGAGTCCAGAGGAGGATTACAAAAATGATCAGAGGGATGGGACACCTGCCCTATGAGGAAATGCTGAGAACTGGGATTGTTCAGCCTGGAGAGGAGAAGGCTCTGGGAAGACCTGGCTGTGGCCTTTAAATATTTCAGAGGGGCTGATAAGAAAGAGGGGAACAGACTTTTCAGCAAGACTGTAGCAACAGGACAAGCTGTTTTAAGCTAAAAGAGGGTAGATACAGACTAGCTATAAGGAAGAAACTTTTTTACAATGAGGTTGATGAAACATTAGAAGAGGTTGCCCAGAGAGGCTGTGGATGCCCCATCCCTGGAAACATTCAAGGTCAGGTTGGACAGGACTCTGAGCAACCTATCTAGTTAAAGACGTCCCTGCACACTGCAGGGGGGCTGTTCTAGATGATATTTGAAAGTTCCTTCCAACCCAAATTATTCTATGAAAGGAAATGTTGGAAGAAGCATTTAGGATTCTGAGCATCCGTTCAGCTTTAATTGCTGACATCTGTCTGTGACATCAGAATAAATTCAGTCCCACTCAAGCACTGGAAACTGTCACTCAGGAGTACATTATGCAGCTTGGACCTACCCATCTTCACTACAATCCACAGGTATTCTGTTAAATTCATCAAAACATACACGCAGAGGAAGGCTCAAATGTACAGAAACAGCCTCAGTCACACCTTACAGAACTCAAAGGCTTCAATATCCAATTTAGTTCTTTTTTTTTATTGTGGCTATCTTAATAACATTTTTAAGATAGCTATTAATGTGCTTTGAAATTTGAAATTTGTTCTATTAATGTTCTATCAATTAATGCAGCAGGAGGAAGAAAATGACTGTGTGTAAATACTGTGTGACTGTAGCTGTTCACTGCTGCACACTAAAATGACTGGCAAACTTTCAAAAGTTAAAGCTGTTGATCTTGGGAAAAATGTAACTGTTCCCTATTTCCCTTACAACTGAAATATTCTATTCTATTCATATCCCCACTAGATATATTTTTGAAGTCTGCTCAATGTATGTACCTTCCACACCTTCCAAGTCCAGTCTTTCATTTCTGTTACTCTAATTTTGTCTCAACTGCACCCTACTGGAATTAACTATTACTTAGTGACTCAGTACCACTGCTTCCTTCTTGCCTCACTTATAAGTGGCAGAACTCTAGCAGCAGAGTTAGTGCACAGCAAAATGAACAGAGCCATTGCTACTTTACTGCTGCTTTAAGATAACCTGAAATCTCAAAGCGCTATTTCAGTTATACTTAAGATTCTCTCACAGCTGAATAGAATATCACATTTCATTTAAAGATTGAGAATCCCTGGAGAACAAGAGAAGTTTTTTCAAGTACACCTGATAAATCACTCAAAGAATCCTCCACATTTTAAGATCACATTACAGACTAGGATAGCAAGACCTGACAATGGTACAACAAGGTTGTTTTGCAAATTTTAACAATAGTATTTCACAAATGCTGTATATGGTGTAGGTCAAAAACATGTTGGAAAGCCATCTTAAAACTTCGTGTTCTGTTAAGTATCACAGATGGCAGTAAGCATGTACAGCCAAAATCAGGAAAGTCTGTGAATTACAGGAACATGCAATCAAATAGTAAAGCATAAAATACAATTAAAGCATCTTTGTGATCCTCTTCCTACAGCTTTAAATACGAGTGCCTTTTGCACTGTGAGTAGAGATCTGGATAAGAGCTCTTCCTGGTTGATTCCCTCACACAGGGATTGGATTCTTACATCATCTTTCACAACGAGTCTTTCAGCTGAAAAATGTAGCTTTTAAGTACTAAGTGCTCACACATATAGAAAGGTCACACACAACTAACTGGAATTCTTTGAGTCATTCTACATATATATTCCAATGTGCCAAACATACTCCCTGCTGCCTGAGACTCGAAAGTTCTCCTATGCAGCATTTGAGGAAGGTGCACACTATACTTCATTCTTTTCTCCCCTCCCTTTGGATGAGCAAGAAAAAGAACTAATCTTTTTCCTCTCAATGCAAAAATCATACCTGAAATATCTCAAGAATGGGGAAAGACAAATGGAGTATATATTATCAATCATACATATTATTCACAAACTAGGCAATAATTTCTGAAGGTCAGCACCATGCCCAATTGCTGGTGAAAAAAATTAAGAAGAAAATGAAAACAAAGCCCAGTACTGCAGTTTAAAGGCAGGTTTTGCTCTGTTTCTCAAAGTGTTGATGCGACAACAAAATAAGTTCTTTGAATTTTTCTGCGGCATTTTTCAAATTGTTCTAAAAAAATCCTTTATATACTTAGTATTAAAGTTCCAAGTTCATCCTGTACAGCCAAAGGCCTGCTCAGTCAGTAAATACTGTAGTATGTGAATCAGAAAATAAGTGATATTCTTTGACTACAGCAAGCAGCTTGTACCTTTCCCCATGCAAATGTACAAAAAAACCCTCTGGGGCTGGATGCCCTAGCGTAATGTAAGTCTGTTGTAATAAACTTCTCAATCGTGTTGAGCTAAAGTGATAGGGGCATCAGTCCTCAAGCACTCTAAATGAAATGCTTTACTTTGAGAACATCAGGCCACCTTGTATTGGTAAGAGAGATAATAGCAACATCGCAACTGAGAAGTGGCAATGGAGCTCAGTGAGAAGATAATTTGATAAAACCAAATAGCAGTAACTCATCTGAAAGATTATAAAAGGAAATAAAAATCTGAATATTATCAAACGCACAAAGAAAATTTATTTATAAAGGTATCTTGTTAAGTAACATTGGCTGCTGTGTGCATGTTTCCCAAATAGCAGACTGGATCATTTCGTTTTCCTTCCAAGAAACACAAATTATATTCCCGGTCTATAGGTTTCTTTTATCTTAGTATCCTCAATACACGCTGCTATGTCATAGTTATTTTGTTATGACAGCTTGAATCTGTCGGTTAACAACAGAGGATTTCAGGAAATTGTTGTATCTATATAGCTTATCTGTTACGTTATTAAGTAGTGCTATCAGCTGCCAGGTAATATAGGTGTTTGGTTTTTTTTAAATTCTCGTCTGACCTCCTGAGGACATGGCATGCTCCTGTATGGGAGATGGAGCTCACAGTAACAAAGGATTCCCCTAGTTCAGCTGGACAAAACACTGATTTCTTCTTTTAGGCACTCCGTCTCTAACACAAGGCAGGATAAATGAAAACTATCCCCACTCTTTAAATAACAGAATAAACACAAATATCTAAAACCACTACAGAGCTGGAGGCATATATGCCATGAATTGTTTCTTGTTTTTATCCAACACAACAGCAGTTACGTGTAATGAAAGAGATGGAGCATTATGAGTTTCCTGAAATCACTACAAATATTTACCAAATGTAATTTCAAAAAGAAGTCCCAATTCCCACTCGTTGAAAACTAGACGAAATATCAAGCACTGAATATCTGAAGTTATACAGAAAAGGTCAATTTGCTCTTCCACATTAAGTGTGGTAATGGAATATTGAGCAGTGAGCTGGGCCCTTCACAAGGGAGACAGCTGTTCCTGGGAGATGCATTACAGATCCTTTTGTGCATCCCTACAAAATCAAAATCACAGATGTCAGAAGTTGAAAACTTCAGCTACAGAACTAATGACTTGTTAAGTGGACTGCTCATTTCTCCACAACGCTTCATCTCACATTAAAGCTAATTTCCACCTCATTCACCCACCATTCTTCTAGCCTTTTACAGCATTTTGACAGCTTTAGATCCCAGATACCAAAGGTAAAATAGATTTTCCTGCTGGAAAATAATGAAATAAATTTGAACAGCATTTTTTTTTTCACAAATTGTTAGAACTGCTCAAGAAAGATATCTTCAACAAAGAGCAAAATAAGCAAAGACTTATGTAATTCCTATAATTGGCATATACAGAGTGTAATACGTGGTTTCATGATAGCTTTAATCTGAACTGAGCTGGAACCCATCTTATTTTCTTGCACACACATTTATTTTCTGTATACTATTAGCCAACTGAACAGTCAGTTTCATTCCTTGATTTAAAAACATACATTGAAGAGAAAGGTGAATCAGAAATAGCTTGTTTATCAGAAATCACTCACCTCCCTGCTTTGTAGGTGTTACTTCCAGAGGGTTTAAGCAGTTCCAAAGCTTTTTGAACTAAAGTGCTCAGGAAAACCTTGTATAAATTCCTGCCTTGTAACCCAGTCACAAATTAAAAGAACTGCTTATAAATATATTTTTAGCTCATCCCTTTTCAGTAGCACTGTAAGAGAGTTCTGCAACGAGTGCATGTGACCAATAAATCTGAAATCTGGCAGAATAATAATGCAGAGAAATGTTTCAGAAATGTTTCACCTACTGAGGTCGCTAAAAGATCCAGAAAATAAGAGCCAATTAAGCAAAACCACAGTCACTCTTAAATGTACCTAGAAAGTGAAGTGCAACTAACTAAGAAAAAGAGGAGACGAAGCAGCCTAAATTACTGCAGCTTACTATAAGACAACAACAACATGGTTTACAATAGATGTAAACCACAGATTCACTAGGCTAATTACTTTCTTATAATTTTTAGGTCCAAAAGTACTTTTTTTCCAACATGATGGTGTGGTTGGTATGTTTTTGTGGTTTTTTTTTTTTAAACTATCCCATGCAGTCAAAATGAGCTACTTGACATGAAAACATTTCTGGTATGATTTCTCTCACAGAAGAAATCGTACAAACTCACCTCATCTTGAAGTGACTATGATGCTACCAACTACAGTTTGAGATCTCATTAAGTTTCATTGTGCTCCCTTCAGATCAAAGGACTCTGGTTGGCACAAGAAGTTGGAATTTACCTGTCCATGTATTGTAAGATATAGCTTTGTGCACGTTTGACATACAACTGAAAACTAAACAAAAGCAATGGGAAAATTTCAAATGTGTCACAGAGGTGATAGATCATAATTACCCTACTAGTGACACCTTAAAGGACATCAATACATCCTTCAGTGATCTAAAGCTTAGCCTATGATTATGTTTCAGTAAAGGATAATCCATCACTCTGAGAGAGAAAAAAACAGTGCAAACCCAAAAAAGTTACCTGTCTCACAATGATCTCCATTTATACTCTCTGAAGTCTTTGGAAGAAGAGGAGAAGAAAATGTTCACAACTATTCACAATTCCTATTTTTCTGTTTCACTTAAGTTTCTAAGTTTGACTTTTAGAATGAAACACACTGACTAACAAGGCAAACCAGGCAAAGGTGGTCAAATTTTCTGTTCTTTTTTTTTCCTCCACATTATATGGGATGAGGGAAAAGTAGGACAGGGACCAAATTATTTCATTATTATTAAACATAGTGGATTTTAAAACATTGCAGATAAACCTCATGAATTATTATAACTGAAATGAGACAGATTATTTATATCACGTACCAATGATTTTATCATGGTATGTCCTGAGAATTATTTTACTACTTTTTTTTACTTTTCAAGACTCAAGATGCGTTTACTTAATTATAAAAATTTTCAAACTGGAAGTCCAGTCCCAACTAACGAAAACTAATTAATATGATAGAAAGTCATTGTGACAGAATGACAAAGAATCTCTGCAATTAAATTATTTCCACAAACTAAGGAACTACTTTTCTTTCATTGTGTACATTAAATAATTCTGTAACATTCAGCATATCTGATTCAAGATCCAAATTAGAAGTGTTCTGGTATACCTATCATCTACTCAGAACTTTACATGGTAAATGTACGGCCCCACTCCTGACCATCTGTTCACTACTCTGCCTGTTTCTCCTCCCTTCTGCTGCTGATAGAATTTTTCTGATTATAATGAAAGTGATGTGTATTTTGTTTTCCCATAACTAGAGAATCTAAGCTCATGGAAAATCCCCTGGAGCTATTTCTCCTTCAATTACAGGGATCAGTCAATATGATTGCTTCAGGGAAAGGATAATTACTAGCATTTCTGCTTCTCAAGACTTTATTAAAATAAATCTATTTATATCACTCTCCAAAGACTTTGGGAGTTGATAATCTGTCCAGAACAACACAGTTATATTGTGAGTCTACCCCATAACATGGGAATTCTTTAAAAATCTTTTCCAGAAGGAGACTGAGGAACTGAACCAGAATATTCAAAAAAACATATGTAAAGGCATAGGCAGATGACTTTGCTTTCATTGCCAATGCCTAGACAACTTGATTCTGACATCTGTTCATATCATGGGAGAAAGCAGAGATCCAAAAGGTGAGCTACGGACAAATGAACTCTCTACAGAAATGAGCTTTAGATGGAAAAAGTGAAAAAAAAATATTTAGGGGAAAAATAATCTTTACGTTCAGTCGAAACATGCATAAAACTTACTGACATAGTAGGTTAAATGCAGGAATTAAAACAAGAACAATATTAAAACTATATTATTGTACCAGGAAGACAGCATATGTAACACATTTGAGACTACACATAGATTCTAATCTTTAATATTTGTTTTAAAATATCCAAAAATTTCAGTATGACCTTTTAAAAAACCTTCCAAAATCCAGTTTGAGCATTAGGTGCCAAGCAGACAGTGCATACATGTCCCACAGCACAGCAGCTAAAACTGACTGTATGTAAAAATTAATCCAAAACTACAGACATTCATAGCACTTACTGGAACATCAGCTAATATCTGACCACTTCTTAAGAAGAGTTGAAAGCCAGGTCAATAACGACAGTATGTAATATATTCTTCCCCTTTAGTTAGCCAGTAATCCAGGCACAACCCCTGCCAATCCTCCCCAAACCAACATTAACAGTACTTAAATAGAGACCGTGTTTTACACTAAATAAAACACTAGAATAGAATGTATTATTATTTCTGCACTGAGTAATTTTTTTTTCTCTGTGGAAACTGAAGTACCATTTAAGAATTTTTAGGTAAGTAGTAAGCTCTTAAAGCAGAAAAATCATCTTGGCAAGCTACAAAAATAACACACATCAAATTGAACAGGTGACTGCTAGGCCATGTAGCTGGTGCAATACTCAAGGTTTTGGCTTCTATGATCATGGATCTACCCGTGAGAAACCACGTTTGTTGGGAGCTGATCGGATTTCACCTGGCCAAGTGGGGCAAGATCCTCTTTGCCAATAAGCTGGATGAACTTGTAAACAGGGCTTTAATTTAGACTCATAGGTGGAAAGGGATGGAGTTTTGAGCAATACAGAAGAGCCAAGGGCTGCAGGTGCATTAGGAAACAACAGGCAAATACTTGTGAACTGCTGCAAAAGGATTAGGACTTATTCCTCTAAAAAGATGACGTAGTCAAAAGCCCAGCTGAAGTGCCTCTATACCAAGGCACACAGCATAAATAACAAACAGGAGCTGGAAGCCACTGTGCAGCTGGAAAGCCATGATTTAATCATTATCAGTGAAACTTCGTGGTATGAAGCACATGACTGGAGCATTGCAGTTGATGGCTATAAAATACACAGAAGTAGCAGGCAAAGAAGAAAAGAGAAGGTAGTATCTTTCATGTAAAAAAAAACAAACCACAAGTGGATTGAGAGCACAAAGCTGTATTTGAAAAACAGCAATGAACACACTGAGAGCTTTAGGGTGAAAAATCAGAAGTCAAACCAACAAATGAAACCTCATAGTTGGTGTTTACTATAGGCCACTTGATCAAGAGGAGTACACTGCTGAAGCATTCTTAGTTCAAGTACAGGAAGCATCAAGCTCACTGCCTCTAACCCTGCTGGGGGACTTCAATCATCCTGAACTGATGTGTCAATACTTTTATTTACTAGATAAGATCCTATTTATTTCTTAGGTTTTAAGCATTTTCTCTTCACATCATTTGTTAGTTCAAACAGAAAGATTTTAATTGCTACAAATACAACCTTTCCTGAACATTTTGTTACTCTCTGTCATTTCAAGCTCTGCTGTAGATGATGTCTTTTTTAGACCATGGCTTCTCATACAAGAGAAGTTAGCTATAATCTTTATGCACTAGTTTTAGGAACAAACATATAAGAATTTACTCTTCCCAAATACTTCAGGTTGAGCATCATCACATATTTTTAGGTTTTCAATCCATCATCACCCCATAGCAGCACATATTTATCACTTTCCTGATTTGCATGTTCTAGAGAGAGAACCTGAGAAGGTTGAGATTTTGTAAATCTATAAGTGTTATGAAATATATCCCCTCCACCCCTCCAAGGAGAATTCCAACACACATCTTCAAGAAAATGAAGTCAAACTATGAAATACAGAATGGAACAAAATCAATTCTTCTTTCTTCTGATTTGCAGCAATTCTTTCACACTCCACTTGCAAAGGAATGTTTTTACCTTACACCTGCCCTCTTTCAAACATTCCTCTCTCTGAACACTCCTTCCCCCATTAGTTCTGCAGAAAACTATTTTGATTCCACAAAGAATATCTATTTTCCTAATGCATACAAGAATCCAGAAAAAGAATGAAAAAATATTTAGTTTGTTGATACAAATTTAAACAACAATAAAGAAAAAAAAAAGAGCCAAAAGATTCTATTGTTGCTTTCTTTGACAACATAAGCTGAAAGTGGGACTCATCTCTAATGAAGTCATGCCACAAAAGCATTAAAATAAAGCTTTGGAACATAGCAGTGTTCAAATGACTGTACTACTCAAATTAGTTTGTTTCACATATAAACACACCTACTTCTGAAGTCACACCTTACCTTTGCTTCCATACTTTTCCGGTGGCAGGTCATAAGGTACAGGAAAATATGTTGCTGAATCATTACTTTCTGAAAGCATTTTCCCTTTCACACGAAAGTAACCTTTGTCCAACCCCTATGAAGGAATTGAAACATACAGAAGAAAGACTTATTAGTTTTGGGAGAAAAAGACAAACCTAATCCACAACAGATTCTTTCTCAGTAGGAGTTATTTTGATAAACAAAATGTTTTGCCTCCTTTACAGAGGTTAAATACTTTGTAAAGCATCTTCTTGTTTTAAGAACTGAGCTTGTCTTATCACTGCTCTTCTCTTTTTTTACATTCACTGGCTTGACCACACAGGTTAAGTCCACACTGGATATACTCTACCTTCTCAGTCCCTTACCTATTCAATGTATTTCCATGTTCACGACATACACACAGCTGTGTAAGCTTGCCTATCCAATGTGCCCAAGGTCTTTGCTTTTTTTACATAGAAGCATACAGATGTTGCAATAAAACTTTAACTACTAAACAAAATATTAACACTTTTGGTGTTTAGTAATTAACTAAAGGGAAAACCTTTAAAAATTTCTTTGTTTAGTTTCATCCTGACCTCATCAGTTAGATGTCCAGTGTGTTTCATGAAACAAATTAAAATCCAACTTCTGATACAGAAACAAGTCTTCAAACCTATGCTTTTCAGATACTTTGAGTAACGTCACCCATGCATGTTAAAAAAAATTTATTGATGATTTGAAACCACTTGCATAAAAGTTTCAAAGACCACACTCATATTAAAGCAACAGTGAATTTCAAAGAAAGTCAAAGACTAGAAAAATCCAGCTATCCACCTCTCTGGGCATCCTGCCACGGACAATGTCAAGCTGTATTACAGTAGTTCTATAAAGTCATTTCAAGAAAGTCTTTTAGAAGACAGGTGCTTCTTTTGTCTCAGGACCCAAACTAACAGGAAACTACTAGTTATGACACAAGAAACACTGATACAATTTCAAGGACTAGGTAAAAGCCACTGCCTCTTAAATGAAACAACAGGGGAAACAAACAAGGTCCATGCTAAAGGACTGTGTGAACAGAAACTGATTTTAAACTTGTCCTTCAGTGGAATTTCGATAAAACTTCATCAGAACCAAGCTATAACCTTTTGTCAAGCTTAGCCTATAAGTAACAATGCAACATGTTCAAAACAAACCAATGCAAAGATGTAAGAACACTTTAAATCTTATTAATATCAAAGGGTTTGAAGCTATCTGAATAAACAAAACTCAGAAATACTTCGAAAAAATGCAACAATCAAGTTGCTCACCTTTACTTCCAATGAACTTGAATCACTCAGAGATTGATAGAAATTTAATGTGAAAATGCAAATAACCATACTTAAGTCTGTAGTGGAAAGAATATGAAATATGCCCAGGATGCTATAGCTCAAATAGAGCAGGAAATGTGTAAGCAGTAGTGGCGGTAAGAGCTTTTTTCCACAAAAAGGTTTCAGGAGGTGGAAGGTCTGGGTGGTGTGCAGTCCCAGATACTACTCAGAAGGTGACATTTTAATCGCAAACTAAAATAGCACATATAAGGTTTGATCACCCTGAGTGCCTGTGAGCTTTTCTCATCTTCTGCATGCTGCTATGAGAGAAACAAGGAATGGCAGAGAAGGCTTCTCTACTGTTCTGAGAGTTGGTTCTTACTCTACCAAGAACTTCACATGTACCACCCGAGATTTACATTTGTATAGTCGTTGCTATCAAAGCACACAGGGTAGTACAACACCTACTTAGGCCTCCATATACATACATAATAATCTTAGTTTAATTCAAATATCAAGAACTATGCCCAATGCATTCCACTCCGCAGTTCACTGTAGTGGGTGATTTCACACAACGCAAAAGGAAAAAGCACCACTCTTAGGGTTTTTAAACTCATTTTCTGTTATCCCTCTTTATTTTCAACCCAGTAAGGTTTTGGGGTTTGCTTCACTTCTTCTATCCCTCTGTGCCCTGTTTTTACTTCAGTATATGTCCTTCCAGGCATTTTGCTTCCTTTTCTTGTTCTACACCTTTGCCTTCTCCCTCTTTATTCTTCCTCAGTAGTCACCAGTTATGTATTTTATTCTGAGGGTCTTATTTCTCCCTCAGTGCTGTTCTCCAACATTGCTGGACTCCCCCAGTTGACCTCAGATTGTTTTATTTGTCCGTCAAAATTTAAGCCGTGGAGTTCTTCCACTCAGGAAATGCTGATCTAAGAAAAGACATTGTGTCTTCCTCAAAACATCCCAGAGTAAGTCTGTGTTCTTTAATGAGGCTCTGTGAGGAGATTCACATGCTTTTAAAAATAACTTTCATGTGTCTGTCTTCACACACATGATCACACAGAAATTTAAATAAGTCACACATTTTGGCTGTTTTGAGCACTTCCTGGATGTTGACAGCTCTCACTGCTGTTTCCCAAAACCAAACCAGCATGATCATGCCTAAAGAAATTCTGCCTGTCTTGTAAATTTTCCTCAACCATGTTCTATTTTTTCAGAATTTTTCCCTCTGCAGCTATATTTTGTTCTTTGCTGCTTACAGCAATACATTTTTATATGTTAAGAGATGTTTTCCCAACTGCAAAATACATTTTTTGTACTTATGAAACGTTAGATGCTGTTGTGGGTTCTGTTAGTGCCTTAGCATCATACATTGTGAAAGCAGGCACTGGGAGGAAGAATGGGAAAAAGTACAACAGCTTTTAAAATTGTGCTGTCCAGCCAGCCCCTTTTTTTTTGCCAGAAACACAAGGCAGATTACAAGCGATAAAAATATCACACAAGTCAGAGGTAAATTCATCATGTCGAGATGGTTTGTAGAACACTTTAAAAACGGGTACGATTTGTTATTGGCCAGTCTGAGCTGGTTTAAAGCACAAGGAATCCACTGACCACCAGTGCCAATACAACTAAAGAAGAGAAGACAGCCACGGACAGGCTACAATCAAGGGACAGGCCAACAGATGACACAGTTGCACACGTTAAGTTAATCTATTTCTTTGACATGTTTGAGGTAAGTCAGATGCCAACTTGCCTTATCAGGTGTTTAATTCTCTAACAGCCTGATCTGCTGAGTCAGACAGGTACAGCAACCTACGTGTCACCAGCACGTGATCTTAAGTTGCAGCAAAGCTTCACTACACATTATGCTTCCCAGGCTGACAGACTAAGCAGTCAGCAGACTAAGCAGTTATAAGTTTAAGGAGGAAAGGCCTTGAACATCAAACAAAAACGACTGTCAACAATCCCAAAATTATCATTGAAAGAATGCCCTACAGCAACCCAGAGAGATCAAGAACTTGGCTAGGTTTGAGTAACTCACGCTGTTTTGATCTGCTGTACGTAAAGAAATTGGATTAATTCACTCTAATGTGGTAACTAGCTACTTCAATTTCTGCCAAAGGCTCCTTTTTAACTGAATATAGTTAAAAATTTCCTTAGACATTTATGACAAAAAGATGGCCCAATAAACAAAACTAATATCTAATGACACCTTTGAAATGAATGATTTTTGACAGATTGAGATCCCAAGGGTAAGATCCTATCACTATAAAATTTACTGCAGAGTATCAGACTGAAACACAGCCTTAGAAAACGTTATGCTAGATTAAATCTCATTTAAAGATATTTGGAACCATCTTCCTGAAGCTGCATGAAGAAAAAATTTTTCAAAAGCATTGGCGCCTACTAAAACATTCCAAATGTATTTAATGAAAGGCATGTCACTGTAGTGACAGTAGCTTGTACAGATACGCCTGAGGAAGGATTAAAGTAGCATGGACAACTGCTAGCACAGTAATCATAACAAGATACTGAAGTGGTTCTGTATTAACTCCAGTTCCTGGACTGGAGTTTTGTCAATTTGAACTGAACGCCACCGCTATAACCATCAACTGGTGATTTTCAAGAACAAAGCATCTTGTGTGCATTAAGCCATTTTTGGTTTTCATATCATATAATCATAGAATGGTTTGAGTTGGAAGCGACCTTAAAGATCACCTGGTTCCAACACCCCTGCCATGGGCAGGGACACCTACCACTGGATCAGGCTGCCCAAGGCCCCATCCAAACTGGCCTTGAACACCTCTAGGGATGGGGCAGCCACAGCTTCTCTGGGCAACCTGTGCCCAGGCCTCACCACCCTCATTGTGAAGAAATTCCTCCTTATGTCTAGTCCAAATCTGCTCCTCTCCAATTTATAGCTCCTCCCCCTTGTCCTATAACTACATGCCTTTATAAAACTTTCCTCCCCAGCTTTCTTGTAGGCCCCCTTCAGGTACTGGAAGGTTGTTATAAGGTCTCCTTAGAGACTTCTCTTCTCCAGGCTGAACAACCCCAACTCTCTCAGCCTTTCCTCATAGCAGAAGTGCTCTGGCCCTCTAATCATCTTTGCAGCCCTCCTCTGGACCTGTTCCAATGGCTCCATGTCCTCCTTGCATTGAGGATTCCAGAAACGGACACGTTACTCCAGATGAGGTCTCACAAGAGAGGAATAGAGGGGCAGAATCACTTCCCTTGACCTGCTGGCCACACTTCTTTTGATGCAGCCCAGGACATGGTTGGCCTTCTGGGCTGTGAATGCACACTGCCAACTCATGTTGAGCTTCTCATCAGCCAGCACCCCCAAGTCCTTCTTGCAGTGCTGCTCTCAATCACATCATCCTCCATCCTGTATTAAAACCATGTATTGCCCCAAACAAGGTGTAGAACCTTGCACTTGACCTTGCTGAACCTCATGAGAGTCACACAGGTCAACTTCTACAGCTTATCTAGGTTCCTGTGGATGACATCCAGTCCTTCTAGTGTAAAAACTGCACCACTCAGCTAGGTGTTATCTGCAAACTTGGCAAGGGTGCACTCGATCTCGCCATCTGTATCATTGGTGAAGATATTAAATAGCACTGGACCCAGTACAGACCCCTGAAGGACACCACTTGTTGCAGATCTCCACCTGGATATTGAGCTGTTAACCACTACTCTCTGAATACGACCATCCAACCAATTCCTTATCCACCGAACTGTCCACCCATCAAATCCATTTCTCTCCAATTTAGAGAGGATGTTGTGGGGGACGTTGTTGTATAACATATAAGACTGCATTATGCATACATCATAAGGATAAATTTACACTGCAAAAAAAATCAGCCATTCAAATCCTTGATGCCTACAGTTAAATCTGTCAGCAGTACTTACTTGTTGGCAGTGACTCATCTTCAAGGCACGTATGTTTCTGCACTCTGAGAAGTCACTGGGTTCTCGAACAACCCCACTTGACACTCCACACCCTCATCACAGCTTACTTACACTTCTGTAACTATGTTAGGAGTACAACTGAAAGTTCGGTTTTGAAAACATTGGCCCCTAGCTTTTGCATTTGACAATGTCTATATTAAGTATAAGTTGTGTTTATTTTTAACTTTAGAAAGAAAACTCAAAGTACAGAAACTGTATTTTTCATAACATTTTTTTCCTTATTAAGAAGGTAGAAACTCCCAAGGTGAAAACTAGGACTTTATTATTGCTGCAAGGTCAACAGTTATATGGGTGTTAGACAAGGCAGCACAACAATACTATTACAGTCTTAAAATCTGAAAACTTTTATTAGGGGACAGTTACAACACTCAGATATTAGGGAGTAGTGGAGTAGATCAGCAGCAGACAAATCCTGCTTCTCTAATTAATCTAATATTACCTTGCAGGCATAATATATAAGACTACAGTTCCTGCCCTCAGTGTGTAAAGTGTATTAATTCTCCCTCCTTTTTGCTACTACAAGCATTAAAAACAAAATAAATGTTTTCCAACACCCTCCTCAAGGGTTAAATTTTCAGCAGTGACTCTTGGGCACTGCAGCAAGTTTTCACACTGTTTGCTGTGTCAGCTAATGTCAAAATAAGAGCTATACAGCAATAGGTGAACTTGACCTTTTCCTGAACATAATGGGGACTGGAATAGGAACACCCCGACAGCCTCTTTTAGAGGACTGATCAAAATTTAAAAAACCAGAATGCCATAAGTCAAAAAGCCTTATACATTTGAAGCCCAAGTGTTCTCTGGGGTTCATTTCATACACAAATTTAGAGTGTGCCTGAAAAGTCCTTAAGATTCAAAGCAATGCTTGCCCCTTCTCACACCTAGCAGAATTATCTCTAGCCACTAAACAGAGGTTTGGCAAAAATGGGAGAGGTCAAATTTTTGCAGTGTTTCAGTGAAACCCTTCCTTTCATGAAGAGACCATCTTTTTTTTGCCTTTCAACGTGATGACCAGAAAACTTGAGCTTCATTAGAACTGTTTACCCAAGAGTATCTTCCAAAATCGTTCTTTACCATTGTCACTACTAGTAGACTACTCATACTGGATTTATAGAGGGATCTCTCTAAATTTTCTTGTGTCAACAGGGCTGCTGGCTGCTGCTAAAGACTGGGACATATGCTCAGTAAGTATCCAATGTGGCTTTAAACATCAGTAAACTTAGCTTAAACACTGCATTTAAATTCCAGTTATTTTGAGGCAACACGTGAATAAAAATACTTCTTACACATTTCCATTTTTAATAGTTCTCTACCTCTTAAATACCTAAGCAGATTTTAATCCAACTGCTAAGATTGGACTGCAAGCAGGAAAAAAAAATAGTTTTGACTTTGGATTCCTGGAATTTTCTAAGGCTTGAGTGTTTCAGAATCTTTTATATTTCTGATCTGTTAACACTCCTGAATAAATAACTGCGTTAATTTTTATAAAATTTGATTTTATAACAAAACCAAGTTAGTTACAGAAAAATTCAAAATTATGGGCTTCTGGGTTTTTGTTTTGTTTTATGTGAAAATCTTGCAGATTGCTCAGATCTGAAACCGGTATGGGTCACTCTTGGCAAAAAAAACTCAGTTGTTCCTGATTTTCTACTAATTTGGAGTATGTTTTCCAAAACTAGCCATGCATGGAAAAGCCAGAGTTGGAGCTGAACCACTGAAGTTATGTGAAACGAGTGCACGATCTGGTGATCAGTTGTGTTCGTACAAAAACCTTCATCCACTAATTACAATCATGCCAGTGTCACATATAAATTGCTTGGCAGTATCTGGAAATAACAGTAGCCAGCTTATTTTACCCTTGAGGTCCAATGCTGTCAAAAGCAAAATCTTTTTACATAACTTTTTCCCCCCCAACACTTCATTATTCTGTGTTAATAGCTGTTTATGCAAGCAATACTTGCTTTTTTTCAGAGTGCAGTGATATCAAAACCAATGCTTCCTACTACAGGAAATTGTAGGATTTTCCTTGTTTCAGTCCGATTAATGCATTTTCTCCCAAAGTTTTTTTCCCCACATAAACCATCTTGGAGAATGATGTCCAAGATTGCCTCTAAAGTTCACATAAATGCCTTAATAAATGTCAAGAGTGAGATAAATGAGTTCCTTACAGACAGAAACCAATCTTAGTAATGAGATCCTAGGAGACTGCAATTACACAGTGACGGTAGGTAAACATTTCTACGATGTCATAAGATGAGTAAATATTCATTTGGGAGTACGTTACTAATCAACAGAAACAAAACATTATGTGAAAATCCATGAATATCATCTAGGAAAGATAAATTCTTCATCAGAAAAATAGTTTTAAGGACTTTAGCATGCAGACACTTTACAGAGAGAAACTTGTGATTTCTTCTCTGGAAAAGAAGGAATTTCACACAGGAAGTCTGAATGATTTCTGATCACAGACTAACTGCTGTCTATTACATTCTTGTACTAATATAGAAAAAGAAACTCACATCTCCCCACTATCAGGCAGTGGATCTAAATGAGACCAAAAACCAATCTAAACAAAAAAGGGAGGCTTTTTTTCTTAAATACAAGGCATAATTAAGTTGCAGGACTCACTACCACAGGGTTCTGTAGGGGTCTAAAAAGCAGCGAGAGCAGTTTGATAAGGAACTTGATGCGTTAACAGAATAAATAGAGTTGTAGCTAGAAACCAATGTTATTTGGATACCATTTTCATCCTCGAAAGACTTTAAAAAAAATCATAGGGAACATTATTAAGAGATATCATATGTATGCTGTTTATTGTGCTAATCCCCATGGCATCTGCTAAAACTGCTCTAAGACTAAACTACAGTTTAGATGGACCTTAGTTACTCCGAAATTATTTCACATCTCTCAGACTTCTACTCCACAAACTACAATATGACAGGCTGAGAGAGTTGAGGTTGAGCCTGGAGAAGAGAAGGCTCCAAAGAGACCTTATAGTGACCTTCCAGTACCTGAAGGAGGCCTACAAGAAAGCTCGGGAGGGAATATTTATAAAGCCATGTAGTGATAGGAAGAGGGGGAAGGACTATAAATTGGAGAGGGCAGATTTAGACTAGATATAAGGAGGAAATTCCTCACAATGAGGGTGGTGAGGCACTGGCACAGGTTGCCCAGAGAAGTTGTGGATGCTCCATCGCTGGAGGTGTTCAAAGCCAGGTTGGATGGGGTTGGATGGCCAACTCAAACCATTCTATGATTCTATGAATATTTATTCTGTGCCAAAGTTGTCTTCTATGTACCAAGGCTGCTGTCACAAAAGTTTGGAATACACTATTCTGCAGCTTTTAAAGTCTTTTATGAAGATGTTCTTATATTTGTATTGGTGATTTTGGAAGACACATTTGAACTTGTTCTCAAAGCAGAAAGTTTGAAAAGAGACAGTCATAAGGCTTTGGCAAGTGCATTTCAGAGAAAGAGTAAGACCAGCAATCAGTTCAACATTAAGAATTGTTTTTCAAGTTACAACCCACACACGTCACTTCAATGCGAATAGGCACTCACAGCTTACTTTCAAAAAATGCAAAAGAGACAGCTTCATCACTCTTCTCAGTAACATTCAGTATATGTTACAATTTTGAAATATTATTGTCTTTCAATAACATGACAAATGTCACATCAATACCAAAACCCATATGTGCAGTGTAGGAAAACAGACTGTTTCTACTTTAGAGAATACCCTGTGCAAACTCCTCTTGCTAATAGCTTTCTAACCTGGAAACACAGAACGTCGTAAGCAGATTATTCAGTCACATTTGTACTCATCAATATTTGCAGATTCTCAGCATATCCCAGGATTTATAATTGAACTATGAACTTACAAATGCTGAAGGCAAGAAAAGGACTCCAAGTTCATAAGAACGGATCATCACTTGGGTGCCATTTCTCTCCAGAGCTCCCCAAGCCGCTTTAGATAGATTAGCACTGCAAAGAGAAACAAAGCATCTCAGTCAGGCACAATCTTCACGACAGAAAATGCTTCGGTACCACAGCTGTAGCAATGCACTGGAAAACTTCACCTCAATATGAAAAGTCTTTTTCTAAGAAGTGATTTGGGTGTTATTCCTTACTGCTATTTTTACAGTGAAGTGGGAACAGCAGAAACAATGCATATAAAGGTATTCACACAACACCTGATCTTGATACTTCCTACTTGTGGCCTACAGATCTACAAGACAAACCTGGCTGCTTGAATCTTAATCATAGGATCATAGAATGGTTTGGGTTGGAAGGGACCTTAAAGATCATCCAGTTCCAGCCCCTCTGACTCGGGCAGGGACACCTCCCACCAGACTAGGCTGCTCAAGGCCCCATCAAACCTGGTCCTGACCACCTACAGCGATAGGTCATCCCTGACTTCTCTGGGCAACTGAAGTGACATGGCCTGATGAACAGGCCTGAAATGACCCATGGATGATTCGTATTCCACTGCTATGTGCATTGCCCAGTCTGTAACTTTGCACATCGCTATCACTGATTGTCGTACTGTTCTATTTCTAATACATAAATGTGTGAGAAAGTGTTTCATTATCACTAGAATTGCGCTGTGTGAAAGAGAGAGGAGCTGGACAGAAATGTTCTATTTCTACAGTCCTTTAGCTTAAAGGTAAGAAATATTCAGCTTCTTCTCTCCTCTCCTCTCCTGGGACCTCAGCCACATTCTAGGAGGAGATGGGATGCAGTAAACAGCTGAGACAGACTGCTTTTTGATCATCTTTGTGGCCCTCCCCTGGACTCGCCCTAACAGATCCACACCCTTCCTATGTTGAGGACTCTAGAACTGAACACAGTACTCCAGGTGAGGTCTCACAAGAGCAGAGTAGAGGGGCAGACAGAATCACCTCCCTTGACTTGCCACTCAAACTTCATTTGTTGCAGCCCAGGATACTGTTGACTTTCTGAGCTGAAAGTATACACTGTCAGCTGTTGTTGAGCTTTTCACCCACCAGCACCCCTAAGTCCTTCTCTTCAAGGCTGCTCTCAATCCTTTAAAAAGCACCTTAATCGCTACTACTATTGCAGGCAAGAGTACCAGTAAGTGATGAAATTTAAGGAACTAGAATATAATGAGGAAAAAACATTAAAGTAACTGAGCATTTAAGAGTAAGGATACAAAGATCATGATCTTTGGTATATAGGGTTGCACAAAAAATTAGTTTTGGCAAAACTGGAACACAACTGTATTTTTTGTTCACAGTAAGACATTCTCCCTTCATGTCAAGAAATTTCTTCCTCCCTCTTTTGGCTTTTTTAACAACCGAAAAATAGAAATACAAAGTTAGGCTTCAAGCTAGATTGTTGAACAACTCGTTCTGACAAAAGGTTATATTGCAAATATTAGGTATCTACATATTTTGTAATGATAAGGCAACACAGGGATAAACTTAGGTTTAGCTCATATCTACTTTGCGCAAACCAACACATTCATATACAGCGCATGCTATAGAAACTTGATCTGAGGTGTAAAAATATTTATCACTTCAGTTGATGTTGAACCCTGAAATTGGCAGTTACAGCCCAGACAAGATTTTGATGTGATTGTCAACAGTTCCAGAGAATAATTTGAACTTGCAGCACCAAAAAGGGGCAATGTAATGAAGAAACATTAGTTATGGATAAAAATTCATATCACTACTTTTAGTATTATGAGGGTTATCACAGTGACTCACCCAGGCCTGGGACTGACAAGAGCTTTCTATATGATTTTTTTTTTTGGTGAAGTGAGAGGTGTATGTTAGTTGTTTACCTTGTCACTAAGAACCATGCAATCTTCTTGAAGTCAGGAGAGGGTCTCATGTATGTCTTAATGTGAGGCATAGCATGACTTCGACCTGAGACTTCTGCTGACCACTTGCTACAAAAAGATGAAATTCTTTTTACCATAGTTTCATTTTGAGATCTAAAAAAGACTCAGCAAACTTAAGTGCCATGTTTTCAGTAATGCTACCTTATACTTGTCACATTTAGTACTTGCTTCCCCTACCGAAAGGCTAAAAACACTTTTTCTGTGCTCCTAAGCCACAGAGAAATTTGAAGGCTTAAAACAGTAGAGGTCATATCTACGCATATATAAAAACCCCTAGTTTAAAGCGACAAGCCATTTCTGGGGTAAGTCAGCATCAACTTTATGGAACTAAACTGTAAGCAAGCAGTAAATATATGTACATAACTCAAGGCACGTAATCATGGTATTTAGAAGCACTTTCAACTCACAGGTGTTAGTTCTCACTCAAAATTAGGAAGAAGGCTTCCAAATACACCTTCCTCTCCCCTTTCCTCAGTTTGGAATACAATAGGCTCTGGTTAAACAGGAAAAATAGTAGAATTGGAAATTGAACACAGATTTTCTTTAGATCCATCTTGCTGCCTTACTCAAGAAAAAACTTCTCCCATTATTAACTTTGAGATACTATCTCAGTCTATTACTTTTTTTTGCCTCCTTATCATCTTTGACATACGCAATTAAGTACCGTGATTTAGCAAGAGTACTACCACTTCTCTTCCATTTACATTCTACAGTAATCTAATTGCAGCTAGGTTCAATTACAATTGATTGAAACCAGAATTCCAGAAAGTAAATATCAGAAAGGGGAGCCTATATTTTCTTTAATAGGACAACACAAATGCGTTAAGACAGAAAGGGGAAAGAAAGTGATTGTGTTTTTTGATCAAATTTGGTTGTTTCGAAGTTTGGTTGCAGTTTGGGTATATTTTTTTAATTTATTTTTTTAAAGTAATTATTTCATTGCAAAGCTCAGTTATTAGGGAAGACATTAATAGCAAGGAAGTATTTAAGAAATATTTTCCCTTCAGTCTAAATGTCAGCTTATCTCCAGACTACATAATGGAATGATAAACCACAAGAACTGGAAGACTTTCAGATGGATATATCTCATTTAATCTATTCTTAATACAACTAAATTTCAATTTTACCATGGAACTTTCTTGGCATACTTAAAAAAAAAAAAATAAAAAGCCAAAACAGATTACAAGAAGTCTAAAGCAAAATACAAGTGCAGTTGGCAGAGGATGTGCACAGAACTGATCTCATGTTTCAGTAAACTTCAGGCATATTCAGTGCCAGAGACAAATACGGTAAGTTAAATGAAACTAGCTTTGGGAAACTCTATGATGCAAAACCACAGCTTGAAGTAGTTGTTGTTCTGCCAGTTAGAGGTCCTGGTACCATGTAAACTAAAAGCTCTAGTGTGGTGAGAGGAAAAGGGGATATGCAAGTATGTATTATCAGAATCTGAACAGCAAAACATGAAAGCCTTTTTGCTAGCTTTTTATTATTTTACACTCCTAGAACTCCTCATCAATAATACAACTTAACTGACTTTAGACCACTAGTCCTGACATTTTTGCCAGTAACCTGCTGCTACATCCTCCTTTCCAGTCTTTTGTGTCATTTCAGTCAGCAGCTTTTCTTTTTCAATCTTCACATTAAAGGCTTTGTAATTAAATGCACTGAATTAAAGAGGTAATCTACTGTCCAGTTCTTAAAATGCAACAGCTTTTGCCCCTCCTACCCCTTCCAGTTTTTGAATTCACGTAATTTGTGATTTTTTGGGAAAGAAGGAGGAAAAATATGTTCTCTACCATGAATAAGGTAACTTTTGCAAGAAGACACGTTGCACTCGCACTGCATTACAAATGTGAATGCTTACAAGTTGTTTCTTTGATATGTGCTTTACTTGCAAAATATCAGAACTATTTTTTTATTGTTTAATAAATATTTGTTTTACTCTGCAATGAACTTTTGAGTCTCAAAAGGAGACTACACTGCAATCACTGTGCATTTGGCTGGAAGACATACAGCAAGTATCGATTGACACCAATGTGTGATACTTCTGGCACAAATGAGGTAAAGAGGCAGCCACAGGCCCCATTACAAGTGGAGCTACTGAGATAGAGAAGCCAGATAATTCCAACATCCTGAAAATTTATCTGTGCAGACAAACTCAACTCATAAGCAGAGCCAAGAACGGTTTCTTCCTACTCCACCATCTCTTTCATTATTGAGTTCTTATTTCAAACAGCAAACGGGTTTTCCCTCTCAAAATACTAGCAACAAGGCTTGAGCATAGCTAAAACAACTCATGCCATTAGTCTCAACCATAAGAGACCAGTAGGTCCTCTGTGTAAATGCTCCATATAGCTCATCACCTATGATGCTGGAACAGCACTGTAGTTCCTCTAACTGAGAGGAAAGATGATTATTCTTCAAAACTTTACAGGCCTACGCAAATCAAAGCTCTATTAGAACTACAGTGTACTTGTTAAGAGCAAGTCCAACAAGCTATTGTCAAATAAGTTTCTTCCATTCTCTGAAAATAAGAATTTGACAAGGTACCTGCAGAAGCACATGGAATGTGGTACTAAAAGCCAATCAACTAAAAGGGGCATTAAAATACATTTTATGTACTGTTAAAGATGATCAACTATTTCAAAAGCAGCAATTGACAGAAATCATTAAGCATTGCAAATCTCTCCTTATCAAGGAGTAATAATGAATACTGGAAGAAAAAACATTAATCCCATCAGAAAGAAAACTAAGCAAATCTCACCACTTGCACAGCAGCTAATCTAAGAAAGCAGTCTACTCATTATGTGCTGTGATCAGAAAAGAGAAATCAATATTAACTTTAGTCATCTTATTCTTTTGAGAAACTGCTTTGAGAAATTACAATTCAGAGCTGTATTACTGGTTACTTAAATACACTGAACTGTCAGAAAAGATAGAAAAGCAGCCATGGGCATTATAAGTATTGTACATCTGGGGCAAAGTTTCTACCTGTTTGGGTGAGACTATAAGAAACCATTTTTCAACTCCATGAATTTCTCCCTACTTGTAAGAAGAAACCATTTCTTCTCCTCTGCTGTAAGCATAAAGTATTTATCTTCTTTCATCTCTGGTAGGATCCCTAATTTATTGCTGGTTTTGTATTATTTTCCAGTAAGATAAAGACAAACTCTTCAAATCCTTCTACGACTCAATCCTTTGCATTAAAGTCTTTAAAATAGCTCATCGTGTATTTAAGTCTACTGAAACAGGATCTACCATTTTCTGTGTCTCTCTGGTTACCACAGATAAGAAGCTGCTGTATGTCATCTGCCCTATGGTAATAGCTCACATGCAGGTTCTCCTCAAGGGCTAGTGTCTTTTATCACTGCCGGGTAAGAATCTGCATCTGGGTAGTCACTACACATCAATTATACAGGGCCACTTGTCATCTCCAACCAATTCAACAGCTGAATTAAAATCAGCCCTTTTGTAGCCAGAATAGGACTCCAATACACCCAATAAGACAGATATGTGGGTGTTTTCTCATTAAACAAGAATAAAAGTATGAATGGTTTCATTATCAGGTAACGTTCTGTGCACTAAATAAGAGACCAACTGAAAAAAAGGTTACGTTTTTCTTTCATTAAGATTCTCATGAGGTCTATGCCTACAGAAACTGAATTACAGCTGCACAAACAACCCCAGCTTTATGATCTCGTTTTTTTTGAATCATGACTGAATAATCTTGAAGTCTTGAAGGTGTTCGTAGTTCTCATCCTTTGCTGAATGTGCTCAGAGGGCACACTTGAAAGGCAGGAGAGACAAAACCTTACACGCTTGCTGTTCCAGTTCCATTCTTTTGGAAAAGTTTCTGGTGAAAGGAATGAGGAGCTACAGTCCTATAAGAGGTTACCAAATCTCTTTTTTTTTTTAATCTGTGCAAAACTTTTCCCATTGTTCTCAAAGCATGCTTAAGTTTTTAAAGATACAGCCTGAGGGAGACATCTGGCATCGAATGTGTTAGACTGTTAGAATTTGGCTGTATTAGTAGCAAGTGAAAATAGAAGTTCTTAACGGAAAACATCAGGCATCTTGACCAAAAGATAGTATTACCACAAGACACAGAACTTTTGCAGGACTGCAGCACTCAAACAAACAAAAAAAAGCCCTCCTAACCCTGTTGTAGCTCAGTTGAAATCCTGTTAATACCAAGGCACAAGTGGGAAAGTAAAATATAATTATAAAAAAAGGAATAATGTTATTCCATTTCAGAAAAGGAAAGCTTTAAAAGAAGTTCACAGAATCCAAAATTTAGTAGTATTGTCCATTAGCAACAGCATCCCACATCAATTTTACAGGTAAATAGCAGGTTTGACTATGTTTTGGAGATAAGACCACCATATACGGAACTAAAGACTTTGATTTTAAAGAGTTTAAGAATATCACGCTTCTGACCATTTCCCCCTATTTTTTTTTTTAATACTCAAACATTAGAGCACTGTTAGTTTAAACATACAGTATAAGAAGGAAATAAAAACGACCACCACCAAACAAGTGAGTTTTACTTACTGAAAATAGGAATGCAACCACAGCTGTTTCTGTGCTGTCTGTATACTATACGGAAGTGAGCCACCAGCTTAAGAAAAGAGGGAATACGTACATTTGTTATTTGAAAGACATTCTAAAAGCAGCACGTATCTTGAGGAATAAGTTATTTGTACTATCCTCATGACTTATTTTCAGAAAATGTTATATAGTGTGGTTGTTTTTCATTCTTAGAGTTTAGCAAGCTCCTGAGCATTATGTGGCAGATCTACACTATAAAAAAGAGCAACAGTATGCAGGCTATAGAATTAAGTCCTTTTAGAAGATAAACGTTTATGGGTAGTTTCTTTAATTATGATGCCACTTGATCTCGACAGATTAGAATCATTGCCCACACAAGCTAGAGGGAATAAAATAAGCAGCTTTCAGAATAAAAATATCAAACAACAAATTACCAAGCAACATTAAAGAACAAGAACTTCTCTGAGGAAATTATATTTGTATTGACTTGGTCTTTTGCTAATGCCTGTTGTGATTTCTTGAAAAGAATGTAACAATCAGCCATGGCAAACCAAGTTGTACTAGTGTCGCGTATTAAAAGCACAATGCAAAACCTACTGCACTCAACTTGTCCTTCTAGGTGTCTAGAAGACGTTATCTAAGGATCTGCTACAAAAGCTTTATTACTTGCAGGCATGCACTAATTGCAGTCCATAGAGCTGTTCATTTGCCCAAATACAAAGTTATGTAATTCACCAAGTTGTTTCACTATGCAGAAGAAGTGTCAGTAAGGATTCACTGTGCAGATTACACCTCTGACTTTTAGGAGTATTCATTTTGCTAAACAGATGCTGTAGTCCACCAGATGTATTTCAAAAGACCCTAACTTACTTGTTGGAACCACAGATACTTATAAACTCACTGGCTGCAGTTTCTCCATATGTCAAAGCACTGCTCATTTCAGAGGAAAGGCAGAGAGTTGAAAGCATTCCTGCTAGTCCTGTGTTCAAATTCCATCAATTGCTGGAAGGGCTCCTCTACTTCATACTACACAGGAACATAGTTATCCATCCAGCTTGGAACTGGAATGCATGTTTATGGATTCAGCAATGCTAAAGAACCACTGAGATGCTGAAGTACGAAGCACCCTCTGGACACCATCTAGTATAACTCTCTGCTCAAAGCAGGGTAGAACAGGGCACACTGCTCAGTGTGTCCTGTCAGGTTTTGACTATCTACAGCACTGGAGACTCCGAGTAACCCGTTAGTAACCTGTTCCAATTAAACATCAGAAAACATTTTTGCTGTCAGGGTACACTAGAATCTCTGGTATGTCAATTCACGTCCTTTGCCTCTTGTTCTTTCACTGGCCATCATGGGAAGAATCTAGCTCTACTTTTCATCCACCTTGATAAGAAAGTTCTGTCCTCCAGGTTGAATAATTATCCATCTCTCTCTGACTCTCCTTGTACAACAGATGCTCCCAATCCCTTATCAGTCTTTGTGGCCTCTTGCTGGACTTGGTTCAGTATGTCCACGTCTGTCTGATACTGGAAAGGCAACAACTGGACACAGAACTTCAGATACAGTCTCAACAGCTCTAAAGAGACGACAGGTCACCTCCCTCAGCCTGCTGAAAACGTGCTTCCTAATGCAGAGCAGGGTGCTGTTAGCCTTCTAGCCACAAGAGTGCATTGGTGGTTCAGCTTAGTAACTAGGTCTTTTCTGCAAAGCTGTTTTCTCCTAGTCAATCCCCAATGCGTACTGATGTCTGGGATTATTCTTGCTCCAGCATGGCACCTTGCACTGCCCTCTGCTGAACTGCACGAGGCTCCCATCAGCCCATTTCTCCCACCTGTACAGTCCCTCTGAATAGCAGCATAATCATCTGCTACATCAACCACTCCTCTCAAGTTCGCATCATTTGCAAAGTCACTGAGAGTGTACTCTGCCCCACTATCCAGGTTGTTAATGAAGATTTCAAATGCATGACCCCAATATCAATGCTTGGCACACACCACCACTAGTGGCTGACCTCCAGCTGGTCTTCAGATCACAACCATCAAGACCTGGCAGTTCAGCCAGTTTCAAATCTGCCCTGCTGCCTACTCATCCAGTCTGTACTTCAACAGCTTGTCTGTAATGACGTTTTAGGAGACAGCATTAGAAGCCTTAAAGTTAAGATAAACAACATCCAGTGCACTCCTTCCATCAAGCCAGTCATCTCACTGTAGAAGGATATCTGGCTAATTAAGCATAATTTCTCCTTTATAAATCCATGCTGACTGCTCCCAATCACCTTCTTGTCCACCTTATATTTGGAAGTGGTTTCCAGGACTCTTCTATCACCTTCGCAGGGTTGACAGGCCTATAGTTCTCAAGATGCTCCTTCTTATCCTTCCTGAATGCAGGAGAGAGTTCCTTTCTTTCAGTCATCAAGAATCACTTCCAATTGCCTTGAACTTTTGAAAGCTAATAAACAACAGCCTCACAACGCCATGAGCCAGCTCCCTTAGTATGCATGGGTATAACCCACATAAAAGCTTTCTTTTTAGAAACAGAAGCTTCACTGCATCGGAACACTACAGTACCACTTCCTCTTCCAGGCTGCCTGAGGCCATGCTTTCTATCCAAGTACCCTGACTTCATAAACACAAACATGGGAAGACTGAATAGTGTAAATGCATTCAGCAATATTAAAACAATGACTAATGAGTAGTGGAATGTCTTATTCTCCATTATATCTAATACGCAGGATGACCCATCAAAGAAAATACCAAGAAAACTCGGCACACTTAAAACCTGAATTTTCTGCCAAAACAGAAGTATGACTGCAGTTAGAAGAGCAGGCAAGAGTCGTTTTTTTCCTACACTGTGATATATGAACAGACTCTAACATAATATACCAATGCCCACAAAGCTTTTCCTATTCACTCATAATTGGAGTAAGAGCTCCAGTAACAGTAATAACAGGATTCTATTGCCACTTATTCAACAAGTTCTCAGCAAGACTACAACTTCAGGTTCATTCAAAATCAACCACTGTAGTTACTTTGCAAAACATTATGATCATGAAAAGCTAACAGGTTATCTGCTTACCAGGATAGCCTTCCAGACTTTCTCTCACATCGTTCACAGTAGGATAAACCTTCATGGAGGGGGCAAAAAAAAGAGAAAAGAGTAACTCTAATAATGCAGATCAGAAACATTAAAAGCTTCATTTTTCAGAATGAATAAAAAACCACTGCAGCTTAAAACTAGTCACATGCCAGTAACAAAGATATTTCTACCTGTGTTGCAGAGCTTATCAAAATCAGCTAGCAAGAACTCAAACAATCCCACTTCAATGGCAGTCAAAGTAAGCTTTTTTAACATTAAGAGATTTTAGACTTACATCTCAAGTATAGAGGGGGAAATAAGCACATCCTAAGGGCATAGTTCGACAACACTGTCCTTTGTTTGACAACGTCCTGCCATATACTTCACAGAATCACCAGGTAGGAAAAGACCCACAGGATCATCGAGTCTAACCATTCCTATCAAACACTAAACCATGCCCCTCAGCACCTCGTCCACCTGTCCTATAAACACCTCCAGGGATGGTGACTCAACCACCTCCCTGGGCAGCCTGTTCCAGTGCCCAATGACCCTTTCTGTGAAAAATTTTTTTCTGATGTCCAGCCTGAGTCTCCCCTGGCGGAGCTTGAGGCCATTCCCTCTTGTTCTGTTCCCTGTCACTTGGGACAAGAGGCCAGCTCCCTCCTCTCTACACCCTCCTTTCAGGTAGTTATAGAGAGCAATGAGGTCTCTCCTCAGCCTCCTCTTCTCCAGGCTAAACAACCCCAGCTCTCTCAGCCATTCCTCATAAGGCCTGTTCTCCAGCCCCTTCACCAGCTTCATTGCTCTTCTCTGGACTCGCTCCAGAGCCTCAACATCCTTCTTGTGGTGAGGGACCCAGAACTGAACACAGGATTCCAGGAGAGGTCTCACCAGTAGAGAGGGAGAATAGCCTCCCTGGACCTGCTGGCCACGCCATTTCTGATACAAGCCAAGATGCCACTGGCCTTCTTGGCCACCTGGGCACACTGCTGGCTCACGTTCAGTCGGCTGTCAGCCAACACCCCCAGGTCCCTCTCCTCCAGGCAGCTTTCTAGACAGACTTCTCCTAGTCTGTAGCTCTGCACAGGGTTGTTGTGCCCCAAGTGCAGGACCCGGCATTTGGCCTTGTTAAACCTCATCCCACTGGTCTCAGCCCAGCAGTCCAGCCTGTTCAGATCCCTTTGCAGAGCCTCCCTACCCTCCAGCAGATCGACACTTCCACCCAGCTTAGTGCCATCTGCAAACTTGTTTCTGTTCCTCCCCTCAGTGGTGCTAACAACCTAACTAAACCCTATTAGAAAATTTGGTTTAGGTGTTAATCACTCAGGATTCAGTTACATCTCAACAGCAGAAACATCTGCATCTACAAAATTAAATGGAAGATAAGCTATAGAACAAGAATGTAATTTTGATTATATATAATCCAGAGTCATGCAGATGGAAATTACAGCACATTTTTATAGCATATCATACAGGAGTAAATGTCACTAAGTGGCTTCCTTAAGATTTCAGGATGAAAACTGCATTAATGTCTTCCAAAAGTTAAAAGCAAACCAATGATTAATTAAAGTTTTAAACAACCAATTAATAAACAAAGGTCACTAGCATCTAAAAGACATACCAAATGAACTGGAACATCACATTTGTGCAGACCTGTCACACTGCTGCCTGTAGCCACCAGGCTCTGCTGGAACTCTGAGAACAGCCATTTGGACTCATCAGCTCCCAATGAACCAATGCTTGAGAACTGTCCAACAAGAGGCCAGGATTCCTGTGCTGGTATTAATGAAGCATGCTCTTTCAAAAGCTGGTGAGAGAAATTAAAACATTGTTAGACTTTAAGAGGCAAATATAACTTTAGTTGGGGGTTGATATCTCTTCTGATATAATAAACCCTCTATCATTCACAACTGACAAGAGAAGAAATTAACATTCATAATATCTATTTAACTTCATAATTAAAAATGTCACAGAATTGTTTAATTTAGAAAAGACCCTTGAGATCATTGAGTCCAACACTGTCAAGCCTACCAATAACCATACCTTGAAGTATTACACCTACACTTCTTTAAAGCACCTTCAAGGATGGCGACTCAACTACTTCCCTGGGCAGCCTGTTCCAGTGCCTGACAACCCTTTCGGTGAACAAATTTTTCCTAATATCCATCCAAAACCTCCCCTGGCACAACTTGAGACTATTTCCTCTCATTCTATTACTTGTTACTTGAAAGAAGAAACCAATACTCACTTCACTACAACCTCCTTTCAGGTAGTGGTAAAGAGTAATAAGGTCTCCCCCCTCAGCCTCCTTTTCTCCAGACTGAACAACTCCAGTTCTCTCAGCTGCTCCTTGTAAGACTTGCACTCCACACCCTTCACCAGCTTTGCTGCCCTTCTCTGGACATGCTCCAGCACCTCAGTACTTTTCTTGCAGTGAGAGTCCCAGAACTGAACACATTATTTGAGGTGCAGTCTCACCAGTGCTGAGCACAGGGGCGCAATCGCCTTCCCAGTCCTGCTGACCGCACAGTTTCTGACACAAACCAGGATGCTATTGGCCACCTTGGCACACTGCTGGCTCGCGTTCAGCCAGAAGATTCACCCTCAAGCAGATCAAGGCTCCTGCACAACTTGGTGTCATTTGCAAACTTACTGAGGGTGCGTGCCCTCATCCAGATCATCGATAAAGATATTGAACAGAACTGGCCCAACACTGAGCCCTAGGTAACACCACTTGTGATTGGCTGCCAACTGGATTTAACTCCGTTCATCACAACTCTTCAGGCCCAGTCATCCAGCCATTTTTTTACATCAAGAATATTACAACCATCCAAGACATAAACAGCTGGTTTAAAAGAATGCCAAGGGAAATTATATCCAAGGCTTTACTAAAGTCTAGGTAGTCAAAATCCACAGCCTTTCCCTCATCTACTAAGCAAGTCACCTGGGCATAGAAGAAGATCAGGTTAGTTAGGCAGGACCTGCCTTTCCTAAAAAACCCATGCTGACTGGGCCTGATCACCTCGTTATCCTGTGAGTGCCTGTAAGTCATCAGGCTCTCCAAATAAACCCACTGTTCCTTCATAAGAAGGACATCAAAGATCTTATTCAAAAGCACCAAAGCCAACCATTAAGTAACAGATAAAAAGAACGCTAGCAGCTCTTCCTAAAACCATGAAACATTAATTTATTGTGACTTCTGAAGCTAAACAACTAAATCTTTTTCTGGTTGGTGTCCACAAAATTCCTCTCATATCCTAAACCACTGCTACAATAGAAGCCAGAATAAAAGAGGAAAGAAGAACAATTGAAGAGAAAATTGAAATAATCCTTTTAGAGTTCTTTAGCTGTGAATGGAATTTAAAGTCACATGAAAGACAGATGGATATAGGCATATACTGAATTCTATGTAGCAGCTACCCTTCCCCCCATTTAGAGAGGGCATCCAAGTAAATAACTTCAGTCAGTGTAGTGTCACCAGGTCTAACTGCATTGTCACTAATAATCTTTTTAATCACTCAAACATCTGCCACAAGACCATCTTTATCCTTTATGGGCTTTTTCTGTTTGTGGTGTTTTTGGTTTTTTTGTCTGGATGGTTTTGAGGGTTTTTTTTTTTTTGTTTTGTCTGCATTTTTTGTTTGGCTTGGTGGAGTTGTTTTGTTTGTGTTTTTTGTTTTTTTTTACACTCAGTGTCTTATTAGGGAAAAATCTCCAAGTAGACAACTTACATCAAAAAGGGCAACCTCTTTGTGAGCAAGGGAAGGTTTAACTTTGTGTTGAAAAGCAATGTGATAAATAGACACTTTGTAAGTCACTGAAGTTTGCCATGGACAACCTTAGAATTCCATGTAAAAATCACAATGGAATTTGAAATAATGCCACTTCAGGAGATGCAGACTGAAATTTCCCCAATTATGAGGCATTTAACAGATGACATGAAATACTTTACCTGACTCTAAATAAACAGTGAAAAAAGGGGCCCTAGGAACTTGAGATATGCAATCCTGTATGAAGGTTTACCAATATGGCTTATCTAAATAATGTGGGAGGGTAAATAATACAGGTATTTTAGAGGTAAAAAAAAAAACCAAAAAATCAACATGTTCCTAATCATTCAGCATATTAAAAAGTTAGGGTAGCAGAACAAAATTAAAACTTGACGGAATTGATGACCTCAGCTACGTGCAAACGGCTTTTTAATTTGATTTTTTTTTTTTTGCCAAGTCATTAGGGAAAAAGAAACTGTAATAGCCCTTAAAATTTAAGTAAATAAAACAAGCCTGTTCCCTATGTTCAGGTAACACATCTCCATCAACACGCCTCCATCAATACATCTTTCATCAATACACTGCCTTTGAAAAAGGCTATATTTAGTTTCCAGTGACACAAGATTGGATCTCGATAGTGTCACACTTGTCAGAAACACCAATAGCAGGTAGGAAGTCATTCAGTGATGATGAGTCCTCAGATATCTGTAAGCACATGACAATTTAGACCACAAGTGGACCATGGTAATAATGGCCAGGATTATCATGTGCAAAGTCAGCACTGTCCTAACTTGCAATGACATTAGCAAAAAAAGGTTACAGTTTTAGTACCTTTCTGAGCCTAAGATGACCCCACTTTTCTTTATCACTACCTTGATATCGTCCAGGGGTAGAACCAAGCAGATATACTCTACAGAAAGGAAAAAAACACACTAAATTATTTGCAGCTCTGGAGTGTTTCGGTTTGTAAAATATTAATGTACTTAAGTAAAACCTATTATCAAGGTTGAACATTGAAGTGCAGCCAGAAATATTTAATCTTTTACACTGAAGATTAGCAACAGAAAAAAAAGTGGATTTTCAGCTGCATAATTTATTATTAGCATCCTATATGACTGTCACAAACCACTAGGCTGTTCTATAACATAGGCAGGACCTGCATTTACTTCTGTATACAAAAATGCAGAATACAGATGATGTTAGCAAGTAACGGCTGATGCACCTTTTATTCCATTCCTTTAAAATGTATGTTTTTAAAACTAGATGTTGGTTAATTCAATATAAACTGTGTAAAGTTAGACTCATGCTTAGACCATGGGTTTATTTTGTAAGCTTACACTCATGCTTAAGTTACATTAAGTGTTTAAGCATGAGTGTAAGCTTACAAAATAAACCCATGGTCTAATAGATTCTAACATAGATGTTTAATTTTTTTAAAAAAAGCAAATTACTATAACACAAGATAACATATACCTTGTCTCTGATAAATCATGTTCTTGAATCAGATCTGTCCATTCCTTGAGCGCAGGAGAATTGTAAGCCATTAAGTAACTTATTAGGTCAGATTTAAAATGAGTTTCAGATTCACCAGCAGAACCAGTTGTTCCCTTAGGTAGCCTTGGATATAAAGGGCTTAGCCATATTCTTAAAAAAACAAACAAACAACAAACAAACAACCCATAGAAACAAGAACATCACACAACAAAACATGGATTTAGTAAGTGATTTAGTAAGTGACACACCTGAAGGTCGTAAACGACTATTAGAAAGATTTATGGTGATATTTCTCTATGAAACAACTCTTTATTTTACAATTACAGGATCACTAAGTCTCAATACCATAAAATTAATACTTTCAAATGAAAACAATCTCACATCTATCTATGCATACGTTCACAGCTTTCATCACTGTTAAACAGGTCAGGCTCAGGCTTACCACCCAGTAGTCCTCTCATCAAGATTTTCTGTATGAACAGAACACTGCAACACACTCTGCTAAGCTACTGGTTTGTCTAATGATATAGAAAAAACACCAATTACAGCATCTGAAAGTCCTGCAGTTTGAAGAGTAGCCCACAATGGTAACTTGCCTCTCCAGAACACTCATCAGAACAAAACAGGGTGGGCAATAGGCAGGGAAGACCTCTAGCATTTCTTTCCACATTACTGCAGTCATGGAAACCAAAGGTTCTGCATTATCAACTTCACAACATGTTGATACTATCCTTTAATTCAGAAGCCTATAAAACAAAGAAGCCAGTGAACCATCATACTGGTGATACTGCATCGTACTGCAGCATGCAAAAGCTACAAAGAGAAACCTTTCTCAAGTTTGACAAGGAGGGTAACTTGTTAAGCACCCCAAATAGATACTTTCATGCCTTCTAGGCTTTCTGAGAAACTAACTGGCAAAAGATATGAAAGCCATCCTTAAGCTTTTAAAAGGTAAAAAATCAGGTTATAATTTTGCCAGTCAAAATCCCTTTACGAGAACTTGCCTCAGGTAAGTGAAAAGCCTCAAAAATTTGTCACATTTAATGGCAACAAAATGGATGTCAAGGTGACAGTAACTGCTGAAAAGTCATTTCCGATTAGTTTGGCACAGAAAGCTTATGCCCTAAGTTATTGTTGAGATCTAACTGAAAAATACTGCCATAAAAATAGCAAAGAAAACAAGAGGTTGAGAGGCCTTGTATTAACATGTCACTTAGTCCTGTTTCTTCATGCTTTAAACAGGACTATGTCACAAGTTGGTAATTAAGTTTAAAAATTACCAAAAAAAACCCCAAACCAACCCAGGCAAAAAACTCCTTCCAAGGGAAGGATACTGGGTAGATACTGGGTCATCAACTGCATCAAGGAACCAATGGTGCCCAGTATTTTAAGGTTACATTCTAGATAGATTCACAGCAGAACATTTGCATGTCCACATTATTCTTGCAGTATTAAGATAATTTTTAAATAATTGCTTCAGATTTGCATAAAGACTAATTTATGGCTAGGTAGTTTTTTCATAAAGAGCATGGAATAATAGGTCACCTGAAATGAGTTTAAGGTAAGAGCCTACTCAGAAAATATATATTTTTCTTTTTTTCAGTAGAAAAAAAGATCAGGCTTAGACAGCTACCGCCATTGCAGGTTTGACTTTTTTTTGAAGGATAGCTCTATCTTAGGATCGTAAGACTTCTAGCACTGTATTATCTGTCCTAGTATCATGTCTCCAGCAGCAGCAGATGCCTACATAAAGTATTAAGGTAAACATACACCTGATAGTTACTTTCACTTACCCCTGAGTTTTCTGGTGCCAGTCATCAGCAATAAGATTAGATGTATGTATTACAACTCTGAGACCTTCTTCATATAACAACAACATCATTTTCCTTTAAAAAGAAAATATAGCACTTCATCTGTTTCAATTACATTCAGAGCAGGAGACAAATTAACAATTCATTAAAATGCTTCACGACAATTATTTTCAAAAGACTTGTTCTGCATGTCACTAACATTTAAACTTTGATTCACTTGCGTGCAAAACTCACACAGCAGTCATTAGTCTATCTCTGCATTCTGTCAGCAGCATCATATGATATATTTCAGAATTCAGCTTAATATCCCATGCAACTTATTTCCCAAAGCAAAAATAAATACTTGTAGAACACTTTCTATATTTGCTATGTTCTTCAGACAAACTTGTTGCTTTGCAGACAGTTAAAACCCAAATATTTAAGGAACACCAAAAGGCCTTTGGTTACAGCCAAATTTATTAAAACCTAGTTCTTTTATCTTAAATTGAGAACTTTTAAAATAAAAGATAATGTGTAGGTAACTGACCATTGGGATGGCAAAAAAAAGCTATTTATCCATCAAAAATTTGAATTTAGGCTACAACACAAAGAATACCAAACACAGTAACTGAGTTCAAAATAAATCTCTATTTTATGTAACAGAAGCGCTCAAATTTTCATATACAAGTTTTCAATATTTCTGTAAAGACAGCATATCCACGTGACCTTGAAAGATGAGACCGTTTCCACAGAAACCAATGCTCAAGAATGAAAACTTAAGGAAAAACACGCTTATTTCCTTTGCTGTGCCATGGCAAGATAATGCTGCCCAAATCATATCAGACTCAACTTTAGACAATGATTTATTCAGCAATTTCTGCTTTTAATGTTAGAGTTCATCAAGCTAACATTCAAGTACCTGCACATTTTCCTGTGCTTACTGCACAGTTTACGCAGTCCACAAGAGTTCCCAACTATAAAATAGTTCTCCACGTGTACGTATGCCTTGATCTAAGCACAAATTGAGTCGATGGTAAAATAAGTATTTTACAGCAAAATAAAGTGCAAGATTAAGGTATATAAAGTGATAACTGAACCGAATCTTTTGCCTGAGAGAGACAAAAGATTAATTTTTAAATGCTGATTTCTTTCCTTGACTTGCATATTCTTCTCCAAACAGGCAATGAATAAGTCTACATGCTTTTTACCAGAAAAGCAGATGTACCTTAAGTGGGCATTTCACATCCTTTTTTTTAACAAAATGTTTTATAAAATGAGTTAAATGAAAGGATTAATTAAAAAATACTGCAGTGCCCTGAAAACAAAGGTCTTCGCAATAAGCCATAAATTTAAACCTATTCTTATCTCTAGCTTGCAATCTACAAGTTCCTTTTGTGACATTTCCATAATATCAAACTTTTTCTTTTAAAAGACCCCAAAGTTTAGTAATTATTTCCAGACCATTCATGTTAACTGCAAAAACAAAGCAGTAAATCAGTGCTGTATCTGACCTGCCAATGGCTGACCAAACCTGCATTACAGTTTTCACACTAAGTCATAAGCCAGGACCTGCAGGTCACTAACTTCAATTGTTTAACTTGCACATCTATCTAACAGCAGATTTGTTTCCTTAAATGAGAACAATCCTATCATTTATAAATACAGAATAGTTACAGAAATTTCTCTTCAAGACTCAGCAACTTCTGTGAAACCTAGTCTTACGGCTTTAAAATAACCTGCAGATAAATGAAACAGATACACACTGAATATGAAAGACACTACTTTTAAATTTCATCAACATACAGCAGGCCTTCAAAATTATCATGTTTTAAAACAGTAGTGACCTGTCTTCCTATTCCATAAATACTTAAAGAAACTAGACACTAGTTACTAGTACAATTACAGTAACTGCATGTATGAACTCTGTAGTCATCTCTAAAACTGAACTTTCTGCTTCATAGCTATTACTTACGTATGGTGAGTTCCAAATGCAATATCCAGTTTAGCCTATAAAATTAAAAAATTGATCAGTTAAAAACTCCTATTGTGCACTCCTTTATACAAGAACATTAAAGGAGGAGAGGTGTTTCTTCATTTGTTTCATTTCACTGCTCTCTAGTGGACAGATCACAAAAGACATTATTTTTTCCCTCAGTACCTTTGAATGTACTCTGATTTCTAAAAGTTAAGACTTTAGATGGCAACACAACCCTTTGCTGGAACTGCTCCAGCAGAATTTCTGGTCTCTTACCAGCAATATTTACAGAAACAGTTAGCCTTGCTGAAAAAGGATCTGAGGGTTCTGCTGGACATCCATGTGAACAGGAGCCAGCAATGTACCCTTGCAGCAAAGGTGACTGACAGAGCCCTGGGCTGCACGGAGTGTTGCCAGCAGGCTGAGGGAGGTGATCCTCTTATTCAGCATTGGTGAGGCTACACCTACAGTACTGGGTCCATTTCTGGAGGTCCCCATATAGCAGATACAGACACACTAAAGACAATCTAACAAAGGGCCACTAAGATGATTAGGGGACTGGAGTATCTCTACTGTCAGGCTGAGAGCTGGGACTCTTCAGAGAGAAGGCTCAGAGGAGACCTGATCGCTGTGAACAAATACCTGAAGAGCGGGTGCAAAGCAGAGGTAGCCAGGCTCTTTTCAGCAGTGAAAAGCCCAGTGACAGCACCAGAGGCAACGGGCACAAACTGAAACATAGCTTCCCTCTGAACATCAGGAAACACTTTGTTTACTGTGAGGATGACTGAGCACTAGCATCTATTGCCCAGAGAGGTTATGGAGCCTCCATCCTTCAGTTACTCAAAACCTATCTGGACATTATCCTGAACAACAGGTTTTGAGTCTGAAGAAGGAGGGTTGGACCAGATGATCTCCAGAGGTCCCTTCCAGTGTTAATCACTCTGTGATTCTGAAGCATACAATGACTGTTAGAGCAGAAGCTGCCTAGCAGATGCCAGACCAGACAGAAATGCTTTTTTATCGGTGTTCTGCTCTTAAGGAGTATTTACAGCATAATTTCTAGGAAGAGAATGAAACATGAGTTACAGATGTTAAGAAAATACTTTTAGGCAGCAATGGCTCATACGTTGTGCCTAGTTAATATGGGTGTGGATGAGAAAATTAAAATACTTACATTTCATTTTGGAGTACTAATATAATGGAAGGCACATAGATTACCAGAAGAATCTGAAGCAGTATACCCAAATAGGAACATCAACATAAACGTCTTTTTCACCTGCTACTTACTATTAACTAAACTGACAAGTTTATCATATGGGACATATTACATTCAAATTCTTGTTCTGTGTGAAAAGGAAACATTATATGCAAAACCATGAATTTCCTGGTAGCATACTTGAAATTTTATCTAAAATTGTCGCTACTCCACAACTTAGTGTAAAAACTTGATTAGTATAGCACACAGCAGCCCAGAAATCCTGTCATTGAGAACTCACTATGGCATCAATACAGCAGTCCCTAGGAAGATTAGGCTTAACAGACTACCTGAGAAGGAAGAAAATTCGAACGTCATGCTCCTCCTAATAAAGAGTAAGATATCCCCACGATCAATACCATATTCTACCCAGGAAATCTCGAAACACTGATAAGTTGCCATAAGCAGATCCCCCCCGCCTCAAGGCTGAAGCCAATAACTTTGACTTATGGACAGGAAAAAAATGAGCATAACATCAGAAAGAAAATGGCATGTGCCAGGAATTGTGCTCATGGCAATTTAACAGCAATACAGAGACTATATGTAACTGCATTTCCTTGTTTGAAGCATTTTTGGACACAATTCTTTGATGCAACTTAAGATTACAGTGAAATTAGGACTAAGTTCTGCACTTTACACAGAAAGTGCTGTGCTTCCTTTTCAGCCATTACAAGAATTTGAGGGCAACATGCTGTCAGAAGTCTACAGCAATCTTGTGAGCCATGTGGCATTTCTGTGGGCAGCTGTTCTGTGCAAATCTTTTGTGGGTGACAGTCTGCCATAACTGCAGGAGACCTGCAGCATAGTTACCACGTTCCTGCGGTCCTGGTAAGTATATTCTTGAAAGCATAACAATAAATTCCTGACTTCCCATAAGGTGTGTTTCTCTTCAACCATAACAAGCTATTTGAGTGCAACAGAAGGTATAATTCTGGATGATACAAATATTAATTACCTGACAAAAGCTGATGTTCTCATAAGGGCGTGCTTGTGCAAGCAGTTCAGCTTTGGATTCTCTCTTTTCACCATGAACTATCAACAACGGCTTCTTCCTTAAATAAAAGGGGATTACTATTAAAACAAAGTGAATTCATAAACAGACTAAACTACTCCATGTAGCTAAGACTTCTGGCCCTTAAACCTGATAGCCCAGCAAGAAAACGGCACTATAAGCCTTATTAACTAACTCCAAAAACCCCCACTAACTACAAGAGATCCTCTAAGAGAAAGACACTACAAAACTTTAGTGGAAAATAGGAAGTGTGGAGCAAATCAGATGCCAAAATAGAAAGTCATAACACAAGATCTTATAAGCAATTCTTGTCTGTATATCTGGAAACAGACATATAAAAGCGTCAAACCTATTGATATAAGACAGTGTGTACCTAAAACAATATAATCATTCAAAGTTGGCAAGAGTGAGAGGGAAAAGGAGAGGGCTAAGTCCACCTAGGCAGTAGTTTCACGTTCACTTATCTAATACTCCTAATATTCTACTGCATTTCCAGTAAAATGCAAAAAAAAAAAAAAAAGGACAGAAAACTGTACATCATATGCTTACTTAATCTGTGATAAGTTGCAACTATAAGAATGGAATTTAAAAGCAAGTTAAGAACTACTTTCATGACAATATCCAGCAATGCCCACTATATAATAATCATGATATATCATCCTGACAATTTTCTCAGTTTTCTTGTGCCCCTCCTGCATTCCCTTCTTCCTCTTGCTTTACCTTGTTCTTGGCTCAGTACACTGTACGGCAAAAACCTTCTTGTTTCATCATTACAGGTCATCTATGACATTGTCATCGTGGCCCACAATGGGACCTCCTAAACATTAATTCAATCATAAGTGATCCAAAATGAACTCTGATAACAGTCTTGAAAAGGGGAAAGAAATCAATAGAGAACAACTAGAATATGTACACAAGGAAAACCAGGAGTCCACCCATACACAACTGGTAATAATTTGCAACTACAAACAAGTGTTTATCACCGAGTTATAGCTGCAACTTGCATGAACAGAACAATTTGGAAACTCTTCATCTGTCTAAAAGAAACATACCTGAATTCCTGTGGATACTGTCTTACAAGCCATCCCACATCTATACAGTAGTTAAACTTGTACATAAGAAAAAGAAAACAGACTCATTAAAAAGAAAAAGTAGAGTTGTGAGAACAACGAACTACAAAAAAGCTCTCTAAATAAAGTCATTGCTCATTAATACTTACACAACAGACATTTTTAAAAATAGGTGTATTTTTTAATTTCAACTGCTTTCTTTCATGTCTCCTAGTAATTCAGGAATTAATTTAAACATTTATTAGTGTTCATTAAATTTAACATGCAGGAAAGAAAAAGAGTAGCATACATACAGTGTAAAAGCTTTCGTTCAAGAACCATCTCTTTCCTATGTGCTTATACCATGAATGGTAGCAAAAGCTTCTATGCAATAACAAAACTATCATTCCTAGACTGAAAGGCTTTTTTCTTAAGGAAAAAAAAAAAAATTGCATGCACATGAACATGCATTTTTCAGTTACACATTCCTCAAAAGCAGGAGAAAGAAAGCAGTCTTACAATTGCCTGAATTCTAAGCAGAACATGAGATGACTTCTGCATTTCAATAAATTGATGTACAGTTGAAAACATCTAGAGTTTCCTCTGCATTTTAACAGTTTCCTGCTAGTATCAGCTACATGGCACAAATGACGATTATCAGGGTTAAGGTTAATAAAGTGAAATAAGCAAGTGAAATCAATTTGGCAAACAGGAAACTCACCTGAGCAGAAGATACAAGAGTCCCAAAAAGAGGAGACAAAATATCTATTAAAAACATTAAAGCATAATTAAGTAAAAAAAGGTTCAAATAAACATGTCACATCTTGAACAGTGTGATAGCTACCACAATACAAATGCCAGATTGTACACAGACCTGGTTTAACTCAGACATTCACAATTAAGTTCACTGTTTTCAATATTCAAGTCATCGATTCTCTTGAATCCTTATGCGTTTGCCTTTACAAAAAGCATTAATCCTCTCAGAACAAAGCAAATTTAAAAAACATATTAGGAGAAAGACCTCCGATACAGAGGGTTTGATGGAAAAAATAAGGGCATAGTTAATGCCTAAAGTCTTATCTGTTGAAGACTGATTGTAGGATATATGTATCTTCAGTTTACTCATGGTAACACAGAAAACTAATTCAACTGAGGATTTATAGCCTCAATAACTGAAGCACAGTAGCAACTTGAAAAGATATCCTACAAATACTTCCTAGGACCGACAAAATACTTCATGCCCTATCTCTACAGAAATCTGGTTTTGCAGGTTAAACAATCCTCAGCCCCTCCACCAGCTCAATTAATCACCTAGCAGCACAACTACTCTTGAGAGGAGAGACCAAAAGCCACAATAAAGTCACAAAGCAGATAAAGACATAAAGCAGTAAAGCAGGCAAGGTCTCTCACACCAGACTGCCACAAATAATCAGTGCTTGTAAAGAGCAGGTGAGGTTGAGGAAAAGTTACAGCCTAATCATATAGGTCTTCAGTCACTTGTTCTCTTCAAAAAAACTACCTTATTTTATTGTATTTCTGTGCAAAAACCTCCTTTTAATGCCTGTTTACAACTCTGTCTTGTAATGTGAAATTTAATTTCTGAATGAGGTTTACAGGTACACAGAGCTGTGCCAATTTACATCAAAGTATGAAACAATTACACAGCATTCCTGAGGCATCAGTATTGTGCAAAGACTTCACTCCATTTTGACTTACACTTACACCTAATTGAATTGAATTGTGCTCATTAATCAAAGCCACAGAACTTCAGAAGTACAGTCTTGTGCTGCGTCAAGTAACAGAGAATCACTAGGACCAAACCACTCAACAGCTAGCTGAAGAGCATGGTTAGGCACCTAAGAAAAGTTTCCCCTTGAGAGCCATTGAGGTAAGTGGTTTTCCCTAGATTAACTCACACAGGAAACAGCAACAAGAAGCACCACACGATTCGCCAAGGCTAAATGAACATTAGATTTGTGCAGGATAGCTCAGAAGTTATAACAGAATCAGTATCAGCAAACTGAAGATTTATACACTATATTTCTAAAAGAAAAATGCAAAGATAATAGCACCAGTTCCTAGAACTTGTATATTAAGAATACAAATTCTTGGCTAAGCCAAGGAATATAACCATTTAAAAATACCCACAAACTAAAAATAAGCGTTGTCTTGCAAACAGGTGTCCTAAAACCCCACTTCTGTAGAAGCCACTTGTTCACCTTTTATGTGCAGGGCTCCAGAATTATAGCTCTGTTCAATTCCTCTGACTTTAGTGAGAAAAAACCTGAAAGGGTTTCCTCCATTCAAGAAATCCCAGGTATCTTGAGCTTCACTGGGTGTTTCATCATACTCTTCTGCTTTCTGATTCTCTGAGAGTTCATCATCTTTGCAGAGATTCAGAGGATGTTCTTCAGATACATCATACTTTTCTTCTTTCAGTGCTTCTTTGTGAGCATGCTTTTCCTGATCTTCAGGCTCTTCATCACTACTAGAAAGACACCAGCCTAAGCCTTCTTGGGTAGGTCTCTGTTTTTCTGCTGGAGGTTTTTCTGTAGAAACTTTCTGATCACTGAACTTCAGGGGAGATGCTTTTCTCTTGTGAGCAGCTTTCCTGGCTTCCGAGCATGGATATTGTGGCCCACTTGCTCTGCCGTGTGCAGCATCCAATAGTGAAGATGTAGATGGTTTTTCACTGTCAGAATTCTCCTCAGTACTTTCATCGCTGCTAGATACCGTCCATCTTCCATGTGCACCTTCCTGAAGCATGTTTCTAGGGAATAAAAAGCAAAACACAAAAATATGGCGTGTTTAAGCTAAACTCGGGTCCATTTTCCCCCCTATTTCCCATCTACTTATTACTTTCCCATCTACTTATTACTAAGGAGCTTTGCATTTTGTATTTGGCAGAATCTCCATGCAACTTTCCTGGAGAGGTTCAAGGCCAGGTTGGATGATGCTTTGAGCAACCTGATCCAGTGGGAGGTGTCCCTGCCCATGGCAGGGGTGTTGGAACTGGATGACCTTTAAAGGTCTCTTCGAATCCAACCCATTCTATGAACTTCTGACTCAGAAGCACACAAAGTTTACTTGTTTCTGAGCCCAGGAAACAAAGAAACACATGAATTGGAAGCTACTACCAAGTGGGAAGCAGCTCAGGTGGAAATCTCCACACAGAAATTGGCTGGGCTAGTCGTACATGCAGAAAAGCATTTCAGAACTGATGCTGTGAAAAACCAAACTCAATAATCAATGCCAACTTGATTATTATGCACGTATTCTATATTATGCAGTGCTGGTCACAGAGTATATAATTCCACCTGTTGTGTGCCACTACCGACGCTGGTTGCATGACTTTTATACTGGTTAAACATACGTTATCACATAGATTCTGAGAAACACATTACATATTCATTACTCTTCCAAGCCTCCCAATGAACTCAGGTCGCTGTTTTTTGTTTTTTGTTTCTGCTGCAGAACTGTTTATCTCTGGCTGATGCTTCAAGGCCACCAAAGGCAGAGGGTGGCCTTGAAGCATCAGCCAGAGATAAATTTAAGATACACAATACTTGATTGGTAGCCTGTTACAACTAGTAACCTCACCAACCTCAACTGTTACAATTACCCCAAGGTGTCCAAGATCTACTGCTTAAGCCGATTTGTTCTGTGAGAAACACTCATTCACAGGTAAAACATTCAAAAGGACAAAGTCTTTGAAGCAAAGGCAATAATATTTTTATTTTACAATCCAGCACCGAAATGGATGCCCTTCTGAAAAGTCATTCCGTCTTATAAAAGCAGTTGGTAGATATACTAGTTTTAGACAAAGAATCGTATAAGTCCCCAAAGAATGCTTATTTTTTCTAGGTTACCCAACCATGCTCCCTTCAGGCTATCTCTTGACCTAAGACAACCACATCTTACAAGAAAACTAAGCATAATCAATAAATTCTCGCATCTGTAGGACAGTGTTTACTCTTTCAGGTTATTTATCCATGACTGGAGACTATCTGCATGTTACCTCTTGGTACAAGACACATTTATATGACAAGATAATTAAAGATACAAACCAGCTGCGGCAAAACCGACCGGTTAATTCTCACAATTCCCTTAACGCAGCAGCTTGTTCCTTCCTTCAGGACTGAAAAGAGCGGCGTACAACTGTTCCTCACGCCGAGGGAAGGGCAGGGAAGGGCCGCTCACTCCACCTGCCCCTGCGGGACCGCGGCCTCCAGCACCCGCCAGGGCCGCGCGGGAGGGGGCGTGGCCTAGTGGCCGCGCGGGAGGGGCGGGGCCTGCGGGGGCGGGGGCGTGGCCTGCGTGGCCGCGCGGTAGGGGGCGTGGCCTGCGGGCGCCGCTGCCGTTCGAAGGTGGCGCGCGCCGGGGGGCGCCGTGGGCGCTTCCCTCCTCCCCGCCCTCGCGCCGCCGCCGCCGCCCCACCAGGGCCCTCACGATCCCCGCTGCAGAGGAACTGGGGGGACGGACGGACGGACAGACGACAGCGGCTTACCTACAGGCCCCGCCGGTGCGCCTGCAGCCCGAGAGAAGGAGGCCGAGCCCGTCTTCCCGGCCCCGCCCCGCCCCTCAGCCAATGGCCGCCCGAGGGGCTCGTCTGGGCTCCCGAGGGAGCGGCGATTGGCCCGCTACGGCCCCTCTCTCAAAGCCGCTAAAGCGGGTAACAGCCACTTATCAGCGACCCGAATTAATCTAAGCAGGAGCTTTATTTGACCTTAATGTTTAACTTTTAGGGCAGGTGCGCTATCCTTCGTTCAGCGCGGCGTTAATTACTGTGTCTGAAGTGCCCCGCTGATGAGATAACCGCTTGTCGGCTTGGAGAAGGGAGCGGGAAGAAAACGTGTGAAATTAATCAAAATAGGAGCCGCCCTGCCCGCCCGAGCGAGCTGTCGGGGGGCTGGTCGCTGTGATTCCTCTCAGACGTGGGGCGGCAGTGAGAGCGTGATGGGGGGACTGGGCTGGGGGAGAATCGGCGAGCTGTGCCCAGGAAAACATCGACTGAATTTCAACTTGTTTGTGTCATCTTATCAGTACTTGCCTGCAGAGCAGGTGTAACGCTGCTTCTTGCGGCACAGGTTACCAGGAGAAGTCGTGGATGCCCCATCCCTGCAGGCGAAGAGCCTCTGAACAACCTGATCCGGTGGAAGGGAGCTTGCACCCTTAGCAAGTTTGCGGACAACACTAAGCTGGGTGGAAATGTCGATCTGCGGGACGGTAGGGAGGCTCTGCAAAGGGATCTGAACAGGCTGGACCACTGGGCAGAGTCCAATGGCATGAGGTTTAACAAGGCCAAGTGCTGGGTCCTGCACTTGGTGCAGTGCTACAGACTAGGAGAAGTCTGGCTAGAAAGCTGCCTGGAGGAGAGGGACCTGGGGGTGTTGGTTGACAGCCGACTGAACATGAGCCAGCAGTGTGCCCAGGTGGCCAAGAAGGCCAATGGCATCTTGGCTTGTATCAGAACTGGCGTGACCAGCAGGTCCAGGGAGGTTATTCTCCCTCTGTACTCAGCACTGGTGAGACCGCTCCTCGAATCCTGTGTTGAGTTCTGGGCCCCTCACCACAAGAAGGATGTTGAGGCTCTGGAACGAGTCCAGAGTAGAGCAATAAAGCTGGTGAAGGGGCTGGAGAACAGGCCTTATGAGGAGCGGCTGAGGGAGCTGGGGTTGTTTAGCCTGGAGAAGAGGAGGCTGAGGAGAGACCTCATTGCTCTCTACAACTACGTGAAAGGAGGTTGTAGAGAGGAGGGTGCTGGCCTCTTCTCCCAAGTGACAGGGGACAGGACAAGAGGGAATGGCCTCAAGCTCTGCCAGGGGAGGTTTAGGCTGGACATTAGGAAAAAATTCTTTACAGAAAGGGTCATTGGGCACTGGAACAGGCTGCCCAGGGAGGTGGTTGATTCACCTTCCCTGGAGGTGTTTAAGGGACGGGTGGACGAGGTGCTAAGGGGCATGGTTTAGTGTTTGATAGGAATGGTTGGACTCGATGATCTGGTGGGTCTCTTCCAACCTGGTTATTCTATGATTCTATGATTCTAAGGTGTCCCTGTGGCAAAGGGGTTGGAAATGGATGATCTTTAAGGCCTCTTCCAACCCAAACAATTCTGATTCCTCCCAAGACAATCCGTGGATGTGCTTTTCAGTACTACAAGAATAAATGTTGTGTTATCAACCCTTGCTGAAGCGCTTTTGTGGGAAAAGCTCTTATGCAAGTTGTGTGGTTTTGTATGGTATATGCACAATCTCTTTTCTAAATGTGGACTGCAAAAACCAGTATTTGTTTTCTAAAAGCTTTCTTCAGAAAATGTGATGGCCTATGACTGTGTTTGCATTCCAGTCTTTCCTCATAGATCCTTCCTGTATTATGACTGAACTGAGAGTTAAGGATACCCAGCATTGTTAAAGGAAAAACAATCAAAATCTTAACAGAGAAAAATTTAATGTAATTTGGTTTGTAGAAGTCCGTACTGTATATTCTATGTTTGCAAAAAGTGTTTTCATATTAAGCACATAAAATGTAGAAGTAGGAAAAAATTATTTTAACTTAAAAAAAGATTAAATAGACTCAGTCCATTTTCAGCTGTTGTAACAGAGTAGATAAACAGGATTCTCATAGAGATGCGGCTAATCTTCAGTAGTTTTTTTTTAAATGCAATAGTTTATTCAGCAAATGCTTATTTTATTCTTCCCATAACAGTTACTAAAAGTAGAAAATATTAAGTCAGGTTTATTGTTTCTTAGTGCAAATCACATTCTGCAGGTTTTTGAAGCATGTGATGAAGCTAACAAAGCTATTTAAGCAGACAGGACTTAAAGTTGCTGTTGCAATATTGTTTGTTTAGAAACCCTCAAAGGTATGTATTTTTTTCATTTAATTTCAACAGATGCAGCTTATATAGATGTTTCTGTATTGAGAGTGTTGCATACTTACTGATCCACACTAATAGGATTGCTGTAGATTGGGTAAACATAAATACCCACAGATCTGAAAGTATTTATTTCAAAAGAAAATAATTGAGCTCCTCCCTTCCCTGCTGATGTGATGTGAAACTTCTATATGTCCTCGCAACAAATATGTATTCTCAAAAGTAGAGCTATTTTTGGATTTAAGTAACAGCTGGGCATTCTTAGCCTGCACTTCCCCAATACATGCCTGTAGCTGTACAAAGATCTTAACAAAAGAAAAGTTTATCAGGTGTTGCATGCTCACAGGGAGGTACAGGATAAATTGTATGGCTTAATGTAGTTCTGGAAGTTAGGTTTCTACTCTAATACTGCAAATTATCTCAGAAAAAGTATGAAGAACACACATGCAAGATTTCAAAATAAATACATGTGCCTGTGAGTTTGTCTTTCTCATGGCATGTCAATACAAGGTTGACTAATATACTATAAAGTATATTTAGCATAACAATTATGATTCATCTTTCGTCTCAGGTCTGAACAATCTTCTTCCCCATGGACCGCTTATGACTGATTTTTTTTCTTTTTACTTAAATGCATATTTTAGGACAATAGTCTTAACAAGGTCATAAACAAGATTTTGGTTTTTGTTTATGATGATTTAAAATAAAAAGACACGGGATTGTTTTATTAAACTGTTAAAGTAGACATCTTTGATACAAGCTGTGGGTAAACATTTTCTCAAGGAGCTAAAGCCAGGTCTAAAAATAATTTAGACTTCTAAAATGTACCTTAACTGGTGAATTATGGATCTGAAGATACTCAGCTTCCTTTTATCTGTCTCGTCCTGTGTATTTTCATTGTCATGTAAAAGTTAACTGTTCTGTTAAATTCCCTGAATGTTTCTTCTAGTAGGAGTACTCAAAACGTGCTTAAGGCATTCAAACAAGAACAGGTTCTGTGCATAAGTCACTGATGGCTCCTTCTTGGAAGGAGAATGGAAGTGGAGGACTCCAGGGGAAAGAGGAGGTGCAGGTTTAGTTATTTCTTCCTGAAAAGGTGCCAAGTCACACCTGCTGTGTCTCTAGGCAGTGCTGGGACCACCTGGCTGTATAACATTTTGCCTGTGCAGCTGCGCAAAAAAATAATTAAACTTGTTTGTTCCAGGAGTGATTCTGTCGTCTAGTGGTTCTCTTAGCTCTTTAAGTGGGCCCAATTCCAGCAACTATTGCTCTTTATCCACTGACTGCTTCACTGTGAAGTACTAAAACATCTCTGGGTGGGCAGTTATTTTTCTATGTGGCTTTTGCTAACACGCAATAACTATGGTTTATGGCATGGCCACACCTTTTGCTTTTGCAGATTGCTGCACCTTCTAAGTGTTCCTTTGAACGTCTTGGTATTTTTTAATCTAGTTCTTGAGAAACGCAACTTTCTCTGCACCAGATAAGAACAAACACAGATGTTAGAATCCTAAAAGCTGATAGTTTGGATCGAGTTCTCGAGCATGTTATTGTGCATTTTACTTTGTTGTCAAAATTATTAAAATCAGGGACCGTACTAACACCCTTTGTATTTCTTCAGAAGTTACTAAGAAGAGCCGTGACAAGGAGGGCTTTCTTTCAAGAGCTTTTCCAAGAAATAGGAAAAGACGTGCACATATTACCTCTTAAGGTGAAACTGTTTCCTCAGCTACGCTACAGATATATAATTTTTTTTCAGTATAAATGGCAGTTATTTATCAGCAGCAGCTGCAATCAAGCAACTGCAGTTTTAGTAAATTGTTGCTGCGCCTTTTTAATGTATTCTATGAATTAAAAGCGATGCTAACTTTACCCACTAGATGTCATTAATGAATCTTTACTGGAGATGGTAGGACCTGAGAGTTTTAATTCACATTCCTACTCCTCTTGCTTTTCCAAAATAATCTGTTGTAACAAATCTATATTTTTTTAATAAAATATTTTTTCTGTGTGGTTATTCATAGAGATTCTGAATTTGCTAATGTTAAAAATTGTTGTGCCTTAGCCCAGCAGGCAGCTAAACATTACACAGCAATTCACTCACCCCCACGCACACTCACTCACACACCCTTTATGCAGTGGGATAGGGGACAGACTCAGGGAAAAAAAGTAGAATTCATGGATTAAGGTAAAGATAGTTTAATAGGACAGAAAAGTAAAGTAATTAATAGTAATTAAGATGATGATAAAAGAATATACAAAACAAGTGATGCACAGTACAATTGCTTACCACCTTCTGACTGATCTCCAGCCAGTCCCCAAGCTGTGGTGCCCCCAGCCAAATCCACGCCCCTGCCACTTTTATGTTCAACATAGTGTCTTATGGTATGGAATATCCCTTTGGCCAGTTTGGGTCAGTTGTCATGCCCAGCTTCTTGTGCACCACCAGCCTTCTTGCTGGCAGGTCATGGGAGGCTTGACATGTATAAGCACTGCTTAGCATGTCTAAATCATCAGCGTGTTAGCAACATTATTTTTGTACTAAATCCAAAACACAGCACTATACCAGCTACTAGGAAGAAAATTATCCCAGCCAAAACCAGAAGAAAATTAAGCCTTCTGAGACAAGTAACTGGGAAAACATTAAAATAGAAAGAAAGTCACTTGATTATTGGACTGATACACTGTATGTATATTAGATAAATTTATGACCTTATTAAAAAAATCATCATTTCTGGGAACTAGCAGTATTGTGGGGATCATGTTTGCAGAACTTACTTTTTTTCAGTGATCCTCTTTTCTCTGTAGTTATTTGAACTGATCTAATATGTTCTTATATGTCAGCAACCACACAGCTAGCAAACTGCACATTCAGGTGTTAAGTGTTTCAAACAAAAAGGGTACTGAAAAGGGGAATGGTAGTCATAAAAATACGTTGTTTCTTCAGCTGAAGTTTCGTTCCTGGTACTGTTACGTTTAGATCTAAAAGCAGCCTCTACACAGTGCACAGGAGGCCAGCCCTCTCAAAATGTCCAGTGTTTTCCCTGACCCAAGTCCATCCCTTTACCTCAGGACACTGGTAGGTCGACATCTGCTGCTGAAGAAGATGCCAAGAGCGAGGCACCCTGACATTGAGGGTACAGAAGGGCAGTCTGAGCTCAGGGCTGCTTACAACTTCCAGCTGCTCTTCTGGCACATGTTATCAAAGCTGTCTACAAAGGACTCCCTGGTCTATTTGTATGCCTGACTCAGTCTAGGTGGAAAGTGTTGCAGGCCAAATGGAACATAATAGTTTTAGGTTAACTGGTCACGGCATGTTTGGCTTGTCCATTCTCCAGAATGGATTATGCTTAGGCTGCACTAGAAGGCGTTAACATATTGTCTTCTCCCATGTGAGTTGTCTCAGTGCTGCAGCTACGTGCAGTAGTAACATAGATGTGAGAATTTGGACTCAAAAATACTCAGTAATGCTAAAAAGCAGTATAAATGTAGACCTAATTGGATCTCTGTGCTTTTTGGATTTACACTCCCTTTCTGTTTCTTACACTGTTCAAAGATCTTTTGCCATGATCTCTTGGTCATCTCCTAATTCAGTTCTGAAAAGCCAATTTTTTTTTGTTTGCTTCATGTCATTTAGCTTTTTGCTTTTGTACTGCTAATGAATCTTGGTAACACATTAATATTAGTGAGTATCAGTGAATCTTGGTAACATACTAATTAACATGTATCACTGCTGTGATAGAAATATCAGATAAAATTGTGAGGTAAAATCCTATTGAAAGACCAGAAAGGAGACACATACAGCATGAAATGAGACAGTAGTGGATTGATTTCAGGAATGGTCATAGAAGCTGAATTATGTGCATAGATTTTTTTATTTCCTTCTCTGTTTTAAATTCTCTATCTTTTAATTAAAGTTCTTATTTTAGACAGGGTTACAAAAAGAATTTTGATCAAATTAGATTTAAGGAAACAGTTTGTCTTCAATCTGAATATTGAAACAGCAAGTTCTTTCATTGTTTACGGGAAATAATAAATTTGGGGTCTGATGCTCCAAAAGTTAATTTTTAATATTACAGTTCCTTTGTGCTTAGTTGAACTCCAATCCATATGAAGTTAAGCATATTTTTAAGCATACTTAGTTTAAGATTATTAAGCATACTTAGTTTAGGATTAAGCATGTTTTTTTAAGCATACTTGTTTAAGCATGTTTTTTTAAGCATATTTAGTTTAAGATTTGGGTGATTAGGTTTCTATCAGGACTACATACGTACTTAGTTTACTAGATGAAAAAGAGATGGATTTATTTTAATTAGAATAAAATATTCTCACAATTCCCTTAACATAGTGACTTCTTCCTTCTTTCAGGACTGAAAAGAGCGCTGTACAGCTGTTTCTCACGCTGAGGAGTGCTATAGATTATGCTGTTGTATAATACGTATTATTATGAGAGCGATATTTAGTGAAATCACATATTATTGATAGAAAATGGAAATCGTATAGGAGTTCAGATTTATAACTTCCGTGGAAAACCTCTGCGGCTTGTCTCCAGTGTTCTAAATGGAGGTGAATTCAGTAATATTTTCTGTGAGACCACAAAATTTAGGTAATATGCGAACACCTATCTGTCAATGATTTCTATTTCTTTTTCATTCATTAATTTAAAAAAATCTAAGCTTACACTCACAAGTTTTGAAGAAAATGGTGTAGATTAATGGTAATGTATGCAACTGTATGAGATAGATAAACCAAGATGAAGTGCTGGGTTCTGCACTTGGTTCACAACAACCCCATACAACACTATAGGCTTTGGGGAAGAGTGGTTGGAAAGCTGCATGGTGGAAAGGGGCATGGAGGTGTTGGTTGACAGCTGGCTGAACATGAGCCAGCAGTGTGCCCAGGTGGTCGAGAAGGACAATGGCATCTTGGCTTGTATCAGAAACAGCGTGACCAGCAGGTCCAGGGAGGTTATTCTGCCCCTGTACTCAGCACCAGTAAGGCCTTATCTTGAATACTGTGTTCAGTTTTGAATCATAGAATCATAGAATAACCAGGATGGAAGAGACCCACCGGATCATGGAGTCCAACCATTCCTATCAAACACTAAACCATGCCCCTTAGCACCTCGTCCACCTGTGCCTTAAATACCTCCAGGGAAGGTGACTCAACCACCTCCCTGGGCAGCCTGTTCCAGTGCCCAATGACCCTTTCTGTGAAGAATTTTTTGGGGCCCTTAACAAGAAAGACATTGAGGTGCTGGAGTGTGTCCAGAGAAGGGCAATGAAACTGGTGAAAAGGCTGGAGCACGAGTCTTATGAGGAGCAGCTAAGGGAACTGAAGCTGTTCATTCTGGAAAAGAGGAGGCTGAGGGGAGACCTTATTGCTCTCTACAACAACCTGAAAGCAGGTTGTAGTGAGGTGGGTGTTGATCTCCCAGGTAGAGGCCAATAGAACAAGAGGAAAGAGCTTCAAGTTGTGCCAATTGGGTATTAGGAAAAATTTCTTCACCAAAAAAGGGGTGTCAAGCACTGGAACAGGCTGCCCAGGGATGTGGTTGTTACCATCCCTGGAGGTATTTGAAAGACATGTAGATACGGCACTTAAGGACATGGTTTAGTGGTGGGCGAGGCAGTGCTAGATTAAGGGTTGGACTTGATGATCTGACGGGTCTTTCCAACCTAAATTATTCTATGATTCTATTCTATGATTCTATAAATGAGATCATCTTGGCTGTTAAAAAGGCTCATATGATTTCATTTAGTTTTGTAATATTTTTACTGCTGATAATGTGTTTAGCTTGAACTTACTCTTGCTTCTCAAAGTGCATTTCTTAATAGCAACATTATGTAGATCATTGATAGAGAAGAGTGATTAGTGATTTTTAGTATTCAAGTTGGTGAGTGATTGTTGTGGTTTGATCTAAATTAGAGCCAGTTTTCTGACTGTAGCTCAGTCTTATCCTAGAAATTTCTTTTCTGAAATGTAACGGCCTGTTTTTGAGACAGTGTTCCTTTCTAGGAGTGATAACACAGGACATTGGTATCAGAAAGGCCAGTACTATTCCTATAGTAACCAAGGCCATCCTGGAGCTGGCAAAGAAGACCGCATCTGCAAGGAAGAAAGAACGGGACAGGTGACCCTAAACTGACCAACAGAGTATTCCATCCCATATACATCATACTTGATATAAAACCGGGAGATCACAAGGGTCTTGCCCTCTTCTGCAATGGCACATGTCGAGTGAGGACCTTGTCTGTCGGATTACTCCTGATCTATGCGTTCCCGAAGCCAGTTTCTGAGTCCAGCTCTCTCCTAGCTGTGGGTCCATTCTCTCATGTCTGTTCTACAGTATTTGTGGCAATATGTAGTCGTTGTGGGGTGAGGGCACGATCTCATATATTTGTGTATATTTTATTACTTACTAGTTATTGCTACTATTATTTTATTAAAGAAGGAGTTTTAGTTTCCAACCCACAGGTCTTTTTCTTCTTGTTTTCCTCTTCTCTTTTCCTAGGAAGTGGAGGGAAGGGATTTAGCAGCCCAACTGCATGGTTTTAGCTGCCGAAATTAGCTGGGTTGGGGCTACACTGTGACAGATAAAAAAAAGTTATATCAGATTTTTGATAACTGTTCCACTATTTACTTGGGCAAATATGGAGTCTTACACTGCAGTTCAATAAATATCTCTTTCTGTAACAATCCTCCCATTTATATAGTTCTGCTTGGGTTTTTTCTTGTCTTTGACATTATTATTTATACCCATACATCTGTTTGTGGAGTCATGTGGCAAGCCTTGTTAGAGAAATGATCATATAAAAATGAAATGGTAAAAATTATGGCTGCTTTTATCAATAAGTTTCCTCATCCCTTTCACCACATGGCCCCACAAGTGTTTGTATCAATATATTGGAAGGGCCTTCTAGAAACTGGTTCTGTTTATTCTAGCATTGATGCCAAAACCCATGCTCATTAAACCACTCCCTTCCTTGTATTATAAATCTTTAGGCAACAAATACAGAATAAATATTTTACTTGGATTTTTTTCAAGAGTAAAACCACGTATGAATGCCTGAACCAAAAATGGTGAACTCATATGTAAAATAGATAATGGGTTCCTTAATACCTAATTGTCTTGAATATGTTTTTAAGATGACATTTTTGTATTTTGAGATATACAGAACAGCCTCTTCTAGTAGCACATAAATTGCCCACTCTTGAGATCAATGAATAGGCAGCACTCTATTATAGGAGTAATTCTATGAAAGGAAAATTGTATACTATAATTTTCTGGGCTTATATGTTACTCTGAAAGAGAAAAAATAAATGGATGGAAAGCTTATATTGCTTTTTATGGTTTCACTTCCTTGCAGGCAAGTTCAGCATGTTTAGGCAACCTCTGTCATTAAAGAGATTGTGCATGTACAGAACCTCACAGTTGAAAGCAGCAATCTTTGTAATCCTGGAAACTGAGACTGTAGTATTTTTTAATATATGATTTTTCAAGGAGGAATAAGGAACGAAACACTGGAAAAACTAAGCTTGGAATTTAAGTTTTGAATTGAGACAGCAGGTGGAGCTGAGAGAGTTGTACTTCTGAACCACTGCAGATAGAATTGGATATGAATGAATCAAATAGAGAAATGTAGAGCTTTTGTTATGTTATTTGATAAATAAAAATTCCTGCAGGATACAATCATACTGCCTTCTAAAGAAAATTAAATTGCTTAAAATGGGCAAAATGGATACATTAGAAAGTTATGAGAAAAGAACAGTTGCCTGTATTTAAATATTACAATGAAGTGGGATTTTTTTTTTGCCAAGAATATGTATCTACAAAAATGTTTCTGTAAAAATTGTATAAATTTTTGTATAAAATTTTTTGCATGTTTCATGGGGATGCCTGAAGTTTTGGGAGGGCAGTTTTTATTTCTTAATTTTTCTGGTTTACTTTGATTTTAGAAGAGATGGTGAATTAAGGACTTACAAACTAGGTTCTCAGTTCAATCTCATTAATTTTCAGTTCATTAAAAGGATAAGGTGAATGTACAAGTAAAGGCTTTCATATAGTATGCAGGAGGAATGACCAATCCAGTCTTACATTTAATTTTGTTATGATTTTCATGGGACTCTATATCTGAGGTTTTAGATTATTTCAGAGTTCTTTCACTTCTGGGAATGATGCCAGATAAATTATTTATGCAGCACAGATCTTGATCCATGGCACGCAAGTGCTAGTGGCTTAGAAAAGTCCATGTTTCTCTTCAGTACAAAGAAACTTGAGATGGCAGGTAACAAGAAGAAAAAAGTAGAAGTAAACAGAAAGATTATATTCAAGTGTAGAAAATATGTGAGAAAATGTAAACAATATTGAAATGTTTCCATGATCATGATCTACCTTTGAAGAGTATTATTTCAATTTTATTTTTGTGTTTGTTTATATAATTAAAATTATTCTTAATTATTAGACCACAGTTGTGCATATTTTTAAGGAGAAAATTAAACTTGACATTTTTTTGCAGGGAGATTTATTTATATTTGACATTTTTCCTAGACCTATTATTTAAAAAGTCTTGAATCTTATGAGTGCAAAGAAGACTGCATAGTTACACAGTAATGAAACAAGGCAAATATTTACAGCTTTTGATGTGCAAGGTAAATGTTGTTTTCCTAAATATTGGGAGCATTTATTTAATTCTAAAATAATAAAGCAAAATGAGCACCTGAAATAAACAATAATAATAAAAAAGTTAAGATGAGATGTCCTAGATGCTGCAAAGTTAAGTAAAATAGTACCAGAGTAACAAAGATCATGGTGAAATTACTGTAATTAAAGTCATGGTCAGTAAGTAGACTGTGGTGTTCTAGATGGTAGCTCTAGAGCTACTATGAGCTTCTCCAGTTGTTAAAAGACAACTCTAGCCATTCATGCTGTAGCTTACCTACATGCCGTTACTGCCTCTAATTATTTCTGTGCTTGTACTCCTGTATCTCCACACAATTATTTATGCCACATATTTTATGGATTTCTGTCCCTAGTGATAGCTATAGATCTTTTTTTTACTTTTCATGATACACCAAGGAAGAGAAACCAAAACAACAATTTTTTCTTTTCTAGTTCTAGTTGGGAAGTAGATGTTGTGATTATTTTTTATTCCTGCTGAACAGCAAATTGGCTCTCCCATCACCTAACTGGAAAAAGGAAAACTTCATTTGTAGCCTATGAGCTGATGGACATTCAGATGATCCTTTGCCTAGTTGGGAAGTAGATGTTGTGATTATTTTTTATTCCTGCTGAACAGCAAATTGGCTCTCCCATCACCTAACTGGAAAAAGGAAAACTTCATTTGTAGCCTATGAGCTGATGGACATTCAGATGATCCTTTGCCTTTTTATTCTTGATCTGACATAGGAATATGGTCCTTGAAAAGAGGGAAAGTGAAACATATGGCAGACCAGATGTTGGGATGATCAGATAAGCATCTACTCAGCTTTTCACTATGAACTAAAAGTAGCTTTTGAAATGTTATTTTTAGTGAGTTATTTCAAAGGACTTAGCTGTTTCAAGCACTGTGCTTTTGTTTGTCTTGCTATCTGCTGCACACAATCTGTGACAGCCCTGTTTGAGATGCTGCATTTTCCAGTTGCATCTGGAAGTAAATTCATAACCTAAGTGATTGATCAGTTGATATTACTCTGACATAATTTATTCAGGCTTGTAACTGCAGCAGGATTGAACTGAAGAATTTTTTATGAAAGAAAATTGTGGAAACACAATACTTAGAGTAACTAAGATGACATTGAAATTGATAGATTTGAAATGTAATTCTGCATATTATAAAGTCTATATTTTAACATTTTTACAGATCTGAAATTTTCTATTCAAAATGTCTACTTTTAAAATTAAAACTTAAGTAAGAGGGTTGTATGTATTGTAGGCACAGTACTTTTGAACAGGGTTCGTAGTGGTAAAAAGGAATTTTCAGTATAAAATCTTTCTTAGACTGTGTGTCTGTATAATGTAGCCACCCGAAAATAATTTTGCAAATACAGTAACTTAAGATGCATGTAATCATTTCAGAAATGTGAATTGATTAGCTCACATGCAAACAATTGTATTAAGAAGTTTACAAAAAACCCTTCATCTATATTCTTTTTCTCTTGCCTAATCTTGATATAAAAGAGAGAGGATTTTTTACTTTTGAAGACTTCAAGAAAGCCTTCAACCCTGTTTCTCCTAAGTTATCTGAGATAGTCATAGTTGAATCCTTTAGGTAAATTTAATAAAGAGATCTTTACTCCTAGACAGCAGGATTTTTGTCGTATACATTTCAGTTAATCAAAATCATTAGATTCTATCATGCAACTGAAGATATAAGTTTAGGCACATTACTCTTTGAGTTCTTTTTGCTTATAAATATTATAAACATAAATAATAAGTGTAAATAATATCATAATTAATATAAATTGTATAAATAGAAATAAGGAAAATAAGAGCTATAATTAAAATAATATATATTACCAGATACAGAAAGTAATTTGTTGCTCTACTGTTTCTTAAGAAGCCTAAAATTATTTACACTTACAGTTTCCTCCTGTAATCAGGAAACCTGCATTCGAGAGCTTTCTCTTGAAAAATTCAGTTAAACTGTAGTGCATATTGCAGGACAGTTGTGGTGACATTTCTTGCAGTGTGAGATTGGCTCTGAAGTAATAGGGTAAAATTTTGACAGTAATTGTCAGACTATTAAAAAAACCCCTGATCTTTGACCTGCAGTTGCCAGTAAACATTATTTAACAAATGTTTTGTAAAACGTTGCATTGCAAAGTGTAAAACTTCCTTTTTGTGATGTGAATGATTTGTTTGGAAGTTCTCATTCATTAAGAGAAGTCCTTTGCTTTTGAGGACATGGCTTCAGGCTGAGCACTGTCTTTAAAAGGTGGGGTAGGACTTGTGATTGATTTTCTATTTTGCAGTTATCTGGAGTCAGGGTACAAAGCATTATATCAGAACAGGAATTGGTCTGTACATCTTTCAAGCCACTGGCATGCAATAACAATACAAAACAGTAGACTGACTAAGTAATGTCTTCGATCATACTCGTCTCTTTCCATGCTAAAGATGTAATATGTTTTGTAGGGAGTAAGTAAGAAAGACTTGAAAAGTTATGTAGTATTTTTTTTTCGATGTCCAAGTGATTCTAGTATTACTTTTTCTAGGTTCTAGTATTTTTCTAGATTCTAGTATCTACTTTTTGGTATATTATCAAGAAATTAAGAGGAAAATGTAGGTAGAATATGCGTTATCTTGAGATGTTACCCTTTTAAAATATTTCATTTTAAGGACTTCTGTGAAGGGCCCAATGTCCAAATTTTCTGTCCAGTAATTAAAATGTTTTTCTTCAATATTAATGCTTTTTAGACCAGAAAAGCATACATAGTTGCATGTTCATAGTGTTTTATTTTGTATTATTACATATGTTTTTTCATTATCTTTCTCATTTGAAAAGTTGTCAAACAAATTCAGACATAGCTGCATGTTGTAAAATAATTCTGAAAACTTTTGGCATATCTTTCTGTCAATGAAACTCCTCAATTTCAAATTTAAATTAGAATCCTAATGAATTTAATAATTCAGTAAATATCACAGTCCAACAAATGAAACTTGTGATTGCATATTTATGAAGGCAATATGGAACCTGAAGAGAAACATAGGAACAGTTCTTATTTAAGAAGTTTGCATGTTTCTTTGGCTATTCATGGAAAACATAGCACAGTTGCATTGTGTAATACACATTTCTTTAAGAATGAATGGGCCAAGTCTTCATAGAACTCTTCAGAATTGTAATTTGAAATCTGAGTCCTTCTAAATCTTCTTTTAGGTACACATCCTTTTTACATATTTATTTTAAATCTTGCTGTGTATGTGTCATAGAAGAGTCCAGAGTGTCTTTGGTGGTGAGGTTCAGACTGGACCCCCTATCAACAAGGCATCAGCTTCCTAAGCTGGGGGTTGTAGATTCATGTCCCATCTGGGTCACCCTCTGTTACAGAAGAGTCGCAGAAGACCTTCCTGCCAAGTCACAAGGTTCAGAATGGACCCTCTTGCTTTCTAAACTTCCTCCTAGAGAGGAGTCCAGGTGTGGCTGGATCCAGGCTTAGACACTGACTGGAGTAAAGTCCAGATCCTAGGTTCTGCCACATAGTCAGTTTATTTTCAGCCCAGGCTGGGTGCCTCCAGAAAGTACACCCCAAACAGTGAAATCTCTGGGCAATTATACTCGTTCAGCCTAAGATCCACCACCTTCCCAGACCATGCTCTTCACTTGCTGTCCATGCAGTAGCTGGTCCAATGATATTTCAGGGGCTGGGGTCTCTCTGCTCCTTATTTGTTTTTCCTTCCTTCTTCCAAGCATGCCACTTCATCTCTAAGGTTTGTAGCTGGGGTAACTTCCTTATCTCCCAGCCTGGCTTCAGCCTTGAGGTACTTTTTTGTGTAATTCTGTGAATGTTCATCCTCCTGTCTTATCCGTACCAAGGTCACCTTGCCAATCTATTCCTTAATTTGGAGGCCTTTTCCCTTATGTCTTAAGTTTTGGTACTTGATATCTTTTGTGGGGCAAGATGCCCTGTATCTCTCTGTTTAGTTATTCTTGCTAACAAAGTTCAGTAATGCTAAAAACAAATTTCACTTACGTCAAGCTATCTGCTCATACTAACCTATAAGCAATTTGCAATTTAACTTATCTCTAAGCCATTAATTTTCACATTCTACAAGCAAACTTATTTTAATCCTAAGCAAACTAATTTTAATTAATTTTAATTTTAATTTTAAAATTAAAACTGTACAAAAAGAGAGCCTGAAGAAATATTTTGGACATAGATATTTTGCAGAAATTTCAATGTGTTTGTAGCACAAAATCCATATTACAATGGATTGCTAAAACAAACAGATCATATATAATTTCATATTTGTTGATATTTTTCTTGTTCTTCCATCTTTTCCATACAGAGATCAGAATTAAGTTTTGGGACTGAACAGAGTATTGAAATATGTCTTTTCTGTTAAATAAGTTAATTTACAATGCATATACACATAAGATATTTAGCATCTTTAGGTGTGACAACTGTGATCAAGTGTGAGTTCTAAAACCATGTCTATATTAGCAATAAATTCACCACATAGGGATCAGGTCTGTGGAGCAAGTACTGGGGCCCTGGTATCTGTATGAAATACATTGAGGGAATTACTTGGACTAATTCTGGTCTGGTCAACAGGCTGAATAATCACTGGAAGTTGGAGTGCTTTGAGTGTGTGCTGGGAGCACCTCTCTCAGTTTAATACTAGAGTTAATGGGGAAGACTGGGAGATTCAACTGAAGGGAGCATTCCAAATCATAAGTAAACCATATTAGCATATTGGGACGAGCTAAAAAAAAACCTTAATTGTTTTTTCAGAGCCTCAGAGCCTGATGAAACTGTTATATGAAAAGAGTTCTTATGTTTGTTTATAAAATTTTCACTTTGGTGGAAATGGTATCTCCAAACCACGTAAGGTACAGGTGGGTTCCTGTAATTTGGAATGTTGCGTGTTTTATTTTCTTTTACCTTAATTGAAGTAAAATGTTATAGAATAATCTGCCTGCATTTAATGTCACAAGAGCTAAAAGGAAAGGGAAGGAAAAAGAAGTGGAAAAAAAAAGTTAAAGGTACATACATAATACTTAGCTTCTCTAGTTGCCATACAGAGCAAGGAATTGTTTTCTACTAGAGTGTAATTCTCAACATATTCTTAGAGATAAAAATTATAAGCAAGGATATTCAAGCTATGAAGAACATAAGGAAGGGAGAATATCAGTAATTGATTTGCATTACAAATGAAGGACCCCACTGAAATAATTTAGTTTCCAGATCAACTAGGCTTGATTTGTAGGTGTGCAAAATTCTCATAATGAGGCATCTGTACATGTCGAATTGATTTTAACAAACTTGAAGCTTGAAAATGGATTTCCTCTATTTATCATTTATATATTTTATTAATATTAAAATATTATTTAAATGTTAATATATTATAGTAAGAAGGTAAAGATTAATGGCTTATTTTTTCTAACCTACCAGTACAACTGTTATGCTGAAAAAATCTTGTTATGGCTGAAGGATACATAAAAGCGTGATACATAAATTCAGAATTTATTTTTATTGTATGGAAATCTTAGCTGTCTAGTCAAAGAGTTATTAGTAGTACAGATACAATAATTACAAAATTACCAAAAAAAAAAAGGGAAAAAAAAAAAGGAAAGAAAGAATACAAAAGCCTCAGTGCATTTAAACACCTTATACACCTCACAGCACCTACCCCTTTGCTGTTGTTAGTCTTCCACCGTCCCTCTTGGCCATGAGGTTGACAGATCCAAGGCAGGCAAGGTAGGGTGAATTGCCATTATCCTGACATCTTCACCAGGATTATGATATTCATAATGATGTTATCTTCTCTCTAACTCTGGCATCCACTTAGTGTTGTTTTCATACATTTTCCAACACAGTGTACACTTTCTTCTTTCTTCATTGATCTGCAAGCCCATGTTGCATCCAAATTTACTATACATGACACATATTACATTGTTTAGGTAACTGTTCTTTGCTCTCTTTGTCATCCACAAACCCACTTTTGTCCAGCTTCTGTGTCTGCAATTCTTTAACTGACCGTTCATGAGCTGTTTATAGACTTAGTTCTCCAGTGCTAGCCTGTGACCTGTATCTTAATATCCTATGTCTGTCCTTCTCTGTTCTATATGCTGTGTCCTTTTGTCTGAAGGCCTCTGCTATCATGCCAGGTCTGTGTTTTTCTGCATCATTATCTTAAACTCATTAATATTTAATTTTACGTTGAAGAAATTCTTATTACTACTGTCTCAAGCTCCAAGTCTGACAAGCCTCAATCCTCAGACCCTGCAAACTTAGTGCAGATTTTGTGGCCTGTGACAAGAAATGGCTGTACTCTTTTTACTGGAATACAGGCTATATTAACATGCATATGTTAATATCTCTGCTTTTAGTTTAACCTATATATTCTTATATAGATGTATAAAGATGTAGTTAATTCATTTGAATTGGTGATAGAGCTTCAAGATTGGGTGGTGTTCAATGCTCTGGTTTGTGAAAGAAAAAGGGTATCTCATTCAGTAGTGTTTCTAAGTATAGTAAGTGGATGGGGTTTTTGGGTTTTTATTCCATGGGAATAGGACCAAGCATAAACATATTTTCATCTCACACTGATAAGATAATATCTAAAGTAGACATTCTTCCTTCCAAGGAAGGATTGTTTTTACAAAAGTCAGTAATACGGTGCAGTTAGCTGTTGATAAAGTTTGTAAAATGGGGGTTTGTATATGATTGTATTACCTGAGCAGTAGTGTAATGTTTATTGTTACTGAGGTAATATTGCAGTTATGTTGAACAAAATGCTTTGGTGCTAATTATGCACCCAATGTGCACCTGATTAAATGCCATCGTACAGTAAAACCTCAACATTTTTGACACGGTAGTTGCAGAAGTACCTACTAAGGTAAATGGTGTGATGATACACTCTTTCATGGTGAGGCTTTTTTTAATGGGTATCACATACAAGAATAATGCTGTTACACTGCATGTAGCTACATGGATATGAAATGTGACAAGTCCTCTGCAGTAATAATCTGTGATAAATGGTTGTCTGTAAGTGAACACGTTGTCTTTTAAAGTGGGATTCACATTCTTGAAAAAATATTTCAAGTACCGTTTTCCTTTCTCTTGTGAATATGGATGTCATATTCAAATTATACAATATTATTAATTACTGCTGCTGAGAAAATATTTGTCTTAGCTCTACAATTTGTTTAGAAAAAGTAGGTTATTTATATGCTAAATCCTTAGACCATGATAATGGAAATAGTAACAGAAGTAAGCGCAAAACTGATCACATGTGAATGTGAGTGAACCTATAAATGATGAAAAATGTCTTACAAACCACAAGTGGACAGAAAAGTCTCATAGTTTTTAAAGCTAGCAAGCATAAATCAGATCTTAAGAAAAGGAGGCATTCATGATCTGCATTTTATGCTTCTGTGTCTTTAGATTGATAGGAGATACATAGCAGAGATACATTAGTACTTTTGTATACATGGGAACTTTCCATACAAAAAATGAGCTAATTGTATCGTATTTCTTTCATATAATTATCTAGTAATGAGAAAACAACCTCGTTTTCAGAGCCACCCTATGGAAGAAATCTTACGCTCTTTTATGCAAGTTTGATTTATAGACATGTACTGCAGAGCACAGTGAATATGAAACATTCATCTTCCTATGGCTAGTTGCCATGGAAACATAGTACACAGTACAATGTCATTCCAGCTCTGGTGATGCCTGCAGTAGTTTATTCCTTTGTTGTTCTTGTTTCTTAAGCAACTGTCTTGCAGCCTTTCATATTATCACACTTCATCACCTGTATAAGTCTCTTTCCTTATCTCTAGAGAATCATCTCTAACAGAAAAGATCCATTTTTTTGTCTACCCATGCATATCAATGTATGTACCTTTTTTTCTCAAAATCATAGGTTAAAAGCTTGTCCCATGGCCACAATAATATACCACTGCCCTAAAACTAGTAAAAGAAGGTGAGAAACCAGTCTGAACATCAAAGTGTAAAGGACCTGGCCCAGCATCTTAATTTACTGTCTCTATCAGGGACTAGAATAAGAGTGGTTTTCTCTAACTGTTATCTCAGTCCAGGAAGAGAGAATGTAAAAACAAGCCAACAGATTCTCCTACCTCTCCTTAGCTGGCATTTGTGAGGATGACAAATCTCCAACAGTTGTCTTATAATACACACTCTGTATCACCCATGTGAGATAAGAAATGAGAGGAACCAGGGAAAAAGGAGATCCTCATAATTAATCTAAAAGAGTGCTAAGAATGTTCAGGAGGATGAGTCAAATGGAACAATTTTTATATTGAGAAACACTGCCATAACACAAGTTCTTCATTTTCAAGGCAGTACGTATTTGATACATTACACAGGGAAAACAATGTACAGTTAAGTCTGTTTGTGTCCCAGGTTCTGCCTAAGTCAGGCAATTCTTTTCAAGAAAACATGTAGTCAATAAGATTTTGTAGAGAATACAGAATTAACACCTAAACATAGATGTATTTTTTGTGTAGTATTAATACTGAGTTTTGGTTTGATTTTCCCATCCATAACTCTATTATGAATTTTGTAATCCAATTACTGAAGAATATACTTTGCTACTTGTGTTGGGTTGAATCCAGACAACAATTAAGCACCCACCCAGTCACTCACTAACTGACATGACATTGGAATAGCAGAGAGAATCAGAAGAGCAAAAGCAAGAAAATTCATGGGTTGAGAAGACACTATAACAACAGAAGCAAAGCTGCACATGCAAGCAAAGGAGAATATGGAATTTATCCACTATTTCTTATTAGCAGGCAGATGTTTATCTGCTTTGTGGGAAGAACATGCCTAATGGTTACTTGGAAAGATAAACAACATAACCACAAACTTACTTCCTCATCCTTTCCCCAAGCTTTTATGGCTGAGCGTGGTGTCACAGAACCATAGAAAGTTTTGGGTTGGAAAGGACTGTTAAAAAACACATAATCCAACACCCCTGCTGTGGGCATGGACATATTTCACTAGATCAGGTTGTTCAAAGACTCATCCAACCTGACCTTCAACACCTCCAGGGACGGGGCATCCACAGCTTCTCGGGGCAACCCGTGCCAGGGCCTCACCACCCCACTATAAAAAAAAATTCTTTCTTATAGCCAATCCAAGTCTACCCTCTTTCATTTTAAAACCATTGCCCTTATCCTGTCACTACAGGCCTTGGTGAAAAGTCTCTCTCCGTCTTTCTTAACAGCTCCCTTTATGTATTGCAGGGTCACAATAAGGTCTCCCTGGAGCCTTCTTTTCTCCAGGCTGAATGACCTCAACTCTCTCAACCTTTCTTTTATTGCAACAATAGGTGATATCATAAGTCTCTTTACAGCACGAGCAGAAAATTTCATATGGTGTGGAACATCCGTTTGGTCAGTTTGGGTAAGCTGTCCCAGCTATGTCCCCTTCTAATTTCTTGCCCATCTCCAGCCTACTCACTAGGGGAACAGAGTGGGAAAAAGAATCCTGGTGGCTGTGCAAGCACTGCTCAGCAGTAGCCAAAATGCTGATGAGTTATCAAAAGTCTTTTAGTCACAAATCCAAAATACAGCACCATCCTGCTACTGTGAAGAAAATTAACTCCATCCCAGTCAGAGGTAGTACACTACTGTAAATTCAAATTATTCATTCATTCTAACACTTGCTTAATAAAAAAACATCACTAGTCCTGCAGTAACCGCGCGTGCTGTTCCTATGGAGCCATAAGCCGTTATACGTCTACTTCATATCTAGTGAAAGCACGGAGCTTTCTCTGTGAATAAATCTGAAAACAAATCATCCTAACAAAAATTTCAAAAAGAATTTCTAGCAGATATGACCCAGGCCTATCTATTTACCCAATCCTACAGAAAATTAATTTAAAATTTTCAACTGCTTTGTGTGTCACTTTATCTGAAGAGAAAGGCACTGCTGGAACAATTGACATAAGCACCCATGCAAACTTTTGCAGGTTTGAGAGCAAAACCTAGCGTGCAAGTGTTGTACAATATGCTGTACACTTGCACGCTTACTCCCAAATAGTTCAACATGCTTTTTTCTATTTGGGAAAAAAACCCACATGAAATAAATCTTATAATATTTTTTAAAGTTAGTCACTTAAATTAAGTTCATATTTAAGTTAAAAATTCATGTTTTTACTGGTTTTGAGGCTATGTTGAAACAAATATCTGCAATTATGTTAGCAAATTCAAATAAGTCACTGGTTCATGCCTCTTAGTTATAACTCTGCCATTCACACTGGCCTTCTTTCATTATTCCTTGAAGCACAGAGTAAATTGTTTTAACTTAAACCATTCTTAGTTCACGTGGATCTATTTTATTTTGTATTGCCACAAAGTAGAGATATGCACGTGGTCAGTTACCATAATACATCCATGATAATATAACTTACTAAAGTCTGTTAATGCCACAGTAAGTGCTTAGCTGGTTGTATCCTTGGGACTCCCTTTAAAAACCATTTTCTTTCCACTATAACATATAACTAAAAATATTAGGATGTGGCAGCTACAAAATAGACCAAAGTCACAACATCAAAGATTAATTTTTTTTATATTGAATAACATCTGGGATAATAGCAGTGGAGATTTTTTCTTTTTTAAACCTGCCAACACGCCTCAAACGTGAAATACTTCTTTTAGCAGTGGCTTACATTTATTCAGTTTGGTGATATCTTTACAGGGACTACCTACAGAGATGCTGATTATTTTTTAATTGCATTGGATGATAGAACCTGGGAAAAAGACTGACCCCACCAAACTAATTTCAAATGAACTATTAAACAGCCATTAGATGACAACAGTTCTTGCTCATTTTCCTCCAAAGCTGAACCTCTACTCTGAAGAGGACAATGTTCCCCAGGGTCTTTCAGAGCATAGTTTTTAATTAAAAGCAGGTTTTTCTCTCTTAAGAATAAAACATTTCCAGCAAAGTAGTCTGCATCTCTTACTTGAAGTGTAATCTGTGATGTATGCTGATAGACTAGTGAAAAGCAGATAGGTTTGGATTTTTATTTACTTCTATAGACTAGACTAGACTAGAGTATTTCACTTTGAAGGAACCTACGATCATCTAATCCAACAGCCTGACCAAGGCAGGACTGACCAAACGCTAAAGCCTGTTATCAAGTGCATTGTCTAAGTGCCTCTTAAGCGCTAGCAGGGTTATAGCATTGCCCACCCCTTCAGGAAGCCTGTCCCAGTGTTCAGCCACCCTCTGGATAAAGAAATCATCCTAATGTCTAGTCTAAACCTCCCCTGATGCAGCTTTGAACCATTCCCACCTATCCTGTCACTACATCACAGAGAGAAGAGCTCAGCTCCTCCCTCTCCACTCACTCTCATCAGGAAGCCATAGAGAGCAATAAGGTCACCCCTCAGTCTCTTTTTCTCAAAACCAGACAAACCGAAGTCCTTAGCCTCTCCCCATAGAACATTCTTTCCAGCCGTTTCACCAGCTTTGTTGCCCTCCTCTGGATGCGTTCAGGGACTGCACATAGCACTCCAGGCGAGGCTGCTCCAACCCTGCATGCAGTGGGATAACCACCTCTTTTGACCAGCTGCTTATACTGTGGTTGATGCACCCCAGGATGTGGTTTGCCCTCTTAGCTGCCAGGGAACCCTTCTGACTCGTAGTGAGCCTGCTGCCAGCCATCATCTCCAGATCCCTTTCTGCAGGGCTGTTCTCCAGCCGCTTCTCTTCCCACTTTGTACTTGTGCCTGCCATTACTCCATCCTAGGTGCAGAATCCGGCATTCTGACTTTTTAAATTGCATCCCATTAGTCATAGCCCAATGCTCCAGTCTACCTAGGTCCGTCTGTGAGACATCTTGCCCCTCAGGAGCATAAACAGCAGCTTCCAGTTTTGTGTCATCAGCAAACTTGCTGATGGTGCATTCAACTCCTGCATCCAGATTGTTGATAAATGTATTGAACAGAACTGGCCCTAGAATTGAACCCTGAGGAATGCAGCTAGTGACCGCTTGCCAGCCAGATGTAGCTCCATTCACTGCAACTTGAACTCTGCTCTTAGAATCATAGAGTCCTAGAATCATAGAATCACCAGGTTGGAAGAGACCCACCGGATCATCGAGTCCAACCATTCCTATCAAACACTAAACCATGCCCCTCAGCACCTTGTCCACTCGTCCCTTAAACACCTCCAGGGAAGGCGACTCAGCCACCTCCCTGGGCAGCCTGTGCCAGTGCCCAAGGGCCCTTTCTGTGAAAAATTTTTTCCTAATGTCCAGCCTAAACATCCCCTGGTGGAGCTTGAGGCCATTCCCTCTTGTCCTGTCCCCTGTCACTTGAGAGAAGAGGCCAGCACCCTCCTCTCCACAACTTCCTTTTACGTAGTTGCCTTCAGCCAGTTCTTCATCCCGCACACCATAAACCCACTCACACTACGGCTGAACAACTTTTCCAGAAGAGTGCTGTGAGGGACACTATTAACAGCCTTATTAAATCCAGAAAAACTGTATCCAACACCCTCCCTTCATCCAATAGGCAGAGGTGAGCTTATTATAGGATATCAAAATAGTTAAACAGGACTTTCCCTTTGTGAACCCATGTTGACTGGGCCTAATGACTGCATTATTCTTTAAATGCCTTTCAGTAGCGCTCAGTAAAATCTCCATAATTTTTCCAGGACCTGTGGTTAGACTAACAGGTCTGTAGTTCCCTGGGTCTTCCCTCATGCCCTATTTGTAGACTGAAATATGACCGGCTAACTTCCAGTCAGCAGAGGCCTCCCCTGGACTCCCAAGACCTTTGTTAGTTGATCAAGAAGGGTCTTGACATAACATCCACTGCCTCCTTCAGAGCTCTGGGATGAATCCCATCAGGTCCCCTGTACTAGGGAACAGTTAGCTGAAATAGCTGGTCAATTACAATTTCAGTGTCCAGAAATGGAAAATCATGGTTCCCACACTCATGGTCCTCCACCACAGGGGACTGGGTAGCCCAACGTCTGCCAGTTTTATTAAAGACTGAGGCAAAAAAAGCGTGTAAAATACAGTAGAATAATGTAATATAAATAGTAGATAATATAAATAACTACAAATCTTTGTGATAGCAAAGAAGTGTTTGCAAAGTCTAGGATTCCTTTGTAGTAGAAAAAACCTGAAAAAATAAAAATGAGCCAGTCTATGGCATGATCAAAGAACAGACTTCTGTCAACTTGTTAGCCAGTTTTCTCTGAGTTTAGAACGTTCTTTTTTCTTGAAATCTCTGCTGCACTTTGAGAAAACTAATCAGCATCAGGATTGTAGCACAATTGAAAAGGGGATATCGTAATACTACATCCTAACAAAACTTGAATTAATAACTAGTTTAAAGTAATACTAGCACTTGTTTTTATCACGACAAAGTTATTTTTTGATTTAATAAATGCTCTCAAGTTAATTGGCAGCATGTATTGTTTATGAAATAACTACGCAGTGTCCCTTTACTTCATCTTTAGTATATTGTTTAAATTAAGGATAAAATATTATTTATAGCATTTAAATTATGTATGTGCTCTTAGCAATCCTTGTATTCCTGAACTGGGCAAAGTTTATAAAAGTACTCATGTTTTACCCTTAAAGGACTTCTTGTGAGTTTTATTAACTTTTTACAAGGCGTGTAGGATAAATGGGTGTCCTCTCTCTGATACCTTTGGACCTTACTGGTTGGTTTCAGTGAAATCTCACAAAGAGCTGAGATCAAATAAATAATTGAATTTCTGAAAATTTCATAAAAAGAGCTAAACAAAGAAGAAGAGAGAGATGCTCTAGTGCCCCCAACAGAGGAAAGGACTGTTATGTGAGTTAATGAATCTTAACAAGCATCACAGAGTCTACATGGAAGCAAGACCACATAAAGGCCCAACTGCAGAGGAGCTTCAAAGATCTCATCATAGTCTCCAAAGTCAGTCAATCATAAGATGCAATTCTACAGGAAATCAGGCATCGTTAGCTCAATTATTCACAGAACCATTTGTTTAATATGATTTATAACTATTGTATCCTTTGTTGTAATATTTACCTCAGAAGTTTGAAAAGCATAATGCCATAAATCCTGAAAGATTTAATAATCTAAGATGATTTCTGAATTTTTAAAATGTATCTACTGAATTTTTGCTTTTGTACATTGTGAAAAAATCTCTTGAAATAAATTTGATGACAAGAGAAGACTCCCTTTTAATCATGGAATCCAAGAAAAAAATATTACAGATACCTTTGAGCATGTGCTACATCTTATGTTTTGGTACACTGATGATACTACAGAAGAGTCTCCAGTACACAAATTCATATGGACATGGGAAGGGCCCCAGCACAGCACAATGGTGTACCATGAGAATTGGCAATGTATACAAGTTGTGTCAGGGGAACTACTGACTCAATATGGGGAAAATAATCTTCATTTTTGGGATGAATTAGCATTGGAATAGGTTACTGAGAGAAGTGGTAGAATCTCCCGTCCTGGAAGTAGTCAATGCTTAGCTTCTCAGGGCCCTGGGTAACCTAGTCTAACACCCTACTTGCAACATAACAGGGTGATCTCCAGAAGACCCTTCCAACCCAGAGTTTTGTATGATTCTATGCTTCTATGATTTCCGTTACAGCACAAGAGCTCAAAAGTCACAGGATGTTCAGTAGCACTTGAGGGACTTAAATAAGAACTAGGGTCACACATGGCACTAGGCAATATGCAAATACTTAGCAAGATATGGTTTCTTTCTCCAAGATCTTGTGAGTTATCACTGAAAGAATAGTCATGCATATGAGAGGCAATAGATTCCAGAAGCTGAGTTCTTTTCATCTTAAAGAAAAGAGCTCTGTTTCTCTGGATGTTGAGGACATTTTGAGAATACAAAACCACTGCAGTTTTAAGACCATATATCTTAGTTAGAGAAAGATACTGACTATACTTAATGTTTTTAGAAAATTATTTTAAGACTCAGAAACATATGCATGTGACACAGAGCACAAAATGGAATAATAAAAAAAGAAGTTGGTGTGCCAAAGGAAAAGATTCTTCTGCCTTAGAGTTGGATTACAGCGACTATGTGGGTCAGCAGTCTGCCTCAGGCCTGAGGCTGTTACGTATGACGTTCTCTATGCCAAAAAGATGGCCATAAGTGGTGGGTTTTATTCTCCCAATGAAGATTGTTTAGTGTGATGGAACAATATAACTGAAAGAGTGATTGAGATTGCTTCACTGATGTGCTCTGCATTAAGTTTCAGTGCACAGTTGTTGGTAACAGGAATCAACAGATTTTGTTAACTTCATAACCAGTTCTTTTAATGAACTGTGGCTTTGTGGTCTGTATGCCCTTCCTTGCTTTTTCTCTTACAAATATAGTACTTCTAAACATAAGTAAGAGTACGTGTGGCTTTCACACAGAACTTGAGTATAATTTCCAGGGAGCTGGTACAGTGAAAGCTCTATTCAATCCATTGATTCAGTGAAGTCACGAGGATTTCATTTGCTGTCATTGTGAACAATTTTTTAGATAGACTGTGAATTACCTTTGGTGATCAGAGAGATGTGAGGTCTCTGTTCTGGTTGAGTTGCTCTGTGCTGCAGCAGCCAATGGTTTTTCATGGTCTAGGAAGAGTTTGTTGGCCGGTATATGCAGGGTCTGCCTTGCAGGGGTTAACAATGAAGAAAAGGAGATGTTGGTTTTGCGTTTTTGGTTTTTTTGAGATGCTATCCTCAAATATAGCAGAAGAGAGAAGTTGGCAAAAGCCAAAGTGAAACAATGGCAAATAGTGTGAACATAGAGATTCCTATTTAAACAGATTGCAGAGAAATAAATAAAAAAACCCCTCTTACAACTGCGGTTTTTTTTAGTAAATGCCAGAGGCCGAACATGTCAGATTGGGAAAGGAAAATGCTTTATTTAAATTTGTTAACATTATAGCTCCATTGAAAACTTGGGAAAAGGAGAACAATCAGTGTGACATGGACTAAATAATGCTCATATATGAATGATATCCTATATTAAAGAATATCACAGAATAACAAAATCACAGGATAGTCAGGATTGGAAGGAACCTCTGCAGATTATCCAGTCCAACCTCCCTGCTAAAGCACGTTCACCCACAGCAGGTTGCACAGAAATGTGTCCAGGTGGATTTTGAATATCTCCAGAGAGATTCCACAACCTCGCTGAGCAGCCTGTTCCAGTGCTCCATCACGCTCACAGTAAAGAAGGCTTTCGTCATATTCAGATGAAACTTCATGTGCTCTAGTTTGTACTCATTGCCCCTTGTCTTGTTGCTGGGCACTGTTGAGAAGAGTCTGGCCTCATCCTTTTGACACCCACCCTTTAGATGTTGATAAGCATTGATAAGATCCCTTTTCAGTCTTCTCTTTTCAGGCTAAACAGACCCAAGTCTCTCAGCCTCTCCTCATCATCTTTGTGGCCCTCCGCTGGATTCTCCAGTAGTTCCTTTCCTTTCTTGAGCTGGGGAGCCCAGAACTGGACACAATACTCCAGACAGGACCTCACTAGAGCAGAGTAGAGGGGGAGGAGAGCCTCCTTCAGCCTGCTAGCCACACTTCTTGATGCATCCCAGGATACCATTGGCTTTCTTAGCCCCAAGAGCACATTGCTGGCTCACAGTTACCTTGTTGTCCACCAGGACTCTCAGGTCCCTCTGTACAGAGCTGCTTTCCAGCTTTTGCCTTTGTCGATAGGGTTCTTCTCCATCCAACTGTCCAAAAACCTATGAGAATTTGTTATATTGAGGGAACTGTTGATTTCCCCTCCGTTCCTCCTCACGCCTTTTAATGGTTCTTAGCTCTGTGAAGATATGTATAAAATGGAACTAAATTTTCAGAGTAAATGAGAAAACTAGATGAAGGTAAAGTTCTGTGCCAAAGAATAAAGCTCTTTCCTGTGTCTAAAGAGTGATTCAAGACTGACGTATAACTGCCATACAGGAAACACACAACTTGTGCACTGCTTGCTGGTGGGGCTGTTCGGAATACTTTCATAGAGAAGTCCAGAATACACCTCTCAGTGATCGAATATAGTTTGGATTTAAGAGGTCAGTCTTCATTGTATAGTTCAGAGCAAAGTTAGAGGCCTTTTGAAGGGATCACGTATCTGCTGACATGTAGAATAAAGACTTGAGAATGGATAACTGAAGTTAATTGCTACATGCTGCCTACACCAGAGTAGGCAAACACCTTGAATTTTAATTCTATATGGTGACTTTTGATCAATACCACCTCTATTTTTAATTTCATCATATACCATGCTGGTTTTCTAGGGAAGTAAGTCTTATGCATTGACACTTTTTGCCTATCCTCCCTTAATTTTTGTTAATACATTGGCCAAATTCAACCGAACCAGAGAAAAATGAAAATCTAATCCTCTGTAAGAACATAAAATTTTAGCAATATGTGTTGTTTTCCAGCTGAGGCAGAAAACATGTTTTTTATTCATTATGAGAAGTAGAAGCAGGTTATCCATCAAGCCTGGGTATAGTCATTTCTTAGATATATGTAGTTTTTAAATATACATAAAGCTTCAGTCAGTTGCGACATATACTACCTCCTACTCAGCAAAGTAACACAGAAAAGGAAAGGGGTGAGAAGCATGAAGAGAATTGGAAATATTGCAGAGTGAGAAGTCAACGAGGAATCAGGTCATTGTGGTAGATACATGAACAAAATCTATAGAACGCTAAATTCATTATTTCTCTACTTACTAAACATCTTGGTTTTGCTCCTCTAAATATATTTTTTTTCCTAAAGGAGAAAATTAGATTGATGCTGACAGCATTTGTTACTTGACAAGGCCTAATGACCTTAGGACATTATTAATACATATCTGCCCTGCCATAAGCTTGTCAGGTTTTTTGAAGAAAATTTATAAAAATATTCCATGACTCTGAAAGAACGTAACAGAAACAGAAATTAGAGTTACAGAAGGCTGAAGCATGCCAGGCTGTTGATTTTTCTTTCACATTCTGTAACATTTAATAACCAGTTTTTTTCAAAGTTAGCATGAAACTTTAGAAGTAGACACCTGTGATGTCTACGTGGTAAGCCTTACAAATATTTCAGAGAAAGTTTATGAAGTAACCTGTTTGCTATTCTGTGTAGCTTTCAAAAAATGTACAAGACCAGAACCTTCCATTTCCTAATTGCTGAAGTAATCAGTTTAACCAAGACAACCTGTGTTTTAAGTCCTAAATGTGATCCTGTGTCTGACTTGCATCAAATTTACAATTTTCTCTACTTCCAAGACACCACCATATTTATTAAACAAGGTCCATCCTAGATGCTAGTCTATGTTGACCTTCGTTCTTCCTACAGGTCCGTTTTTGGTAGCCTTTCTCTCTCTTCTATTCTTCACTTCATACCTCTGCCCAAGTTAACAGATACATTTTTTCAGACAGTATATTTTCTCTGTCATCTTTTTTTTATTTTAGTTGAACAGATAATAAAAATAAAAAAAGAGCATCAACATTGCATAATGAAACTATATTATCTGTTTATGAACAGGTGTGAAAAAATGCGGCAGTCAACAGCAACATTGAATGAGATAAATTATTGGAAAAGAATGACACAAATAGGAAGTAGAAAATGCTCAAAGATAAATGAATATATGTCCTTATGTTATGCACGTTGCCCAGCAACAGACAGTAAAAATATGGATGAACAAGTAAGTACAAAAAGTAATTAAAATAAAGAGGCATGTGTGTGGCATGGTATGGTGTAATAATAAGGAATACAAAAAAAAAGTTGAGAAAAGCAAAGATGGAGAAAAAACAGATTTAAAGAATGTTATGATAAATACTGAAACTTTTTTTTAATTCCTTTTAGACAGATTTTTTTCCCTGCAACATTAGCTGGAAAAAATTAGGCAGTAACTTCCTCTGTAATAATGCCTTAATATAGTATAACTTGCCCTAGGGAAGCGTAAATTTTAAAATGTGAATTGACTATAAAGAAAAATGTAAAAAAACCCCATAAAATAATAAATCTAAAATATAATAAAATTTTATTTTGCAACATAGAATTAACAGAGTTTTCAGTATTTCAGTTACTTAGAAAACAAGCATTTGTAAAAACACCTTTTTCTTTTATTAAGAATCTTATTTTCCCACAGTTTCTGCCTCTGAATCACTTCTCAAAAGTGTCTGTTAGTATGGATGCCTTAAAAACTATATTTTCTGAGGCCTGGACAAAATTCCCTGTAGTACATTTTATCGTTTAACTGTCTTCAAATATGGTTTGAAATGTCTAAACAATTTTTAATAAAAATCTATCAAAGTAAATCTTAGTTTTTTGGTTTGTTTTTTTCTGTGCCCTTGAATTAGAAAGTTTCACCAAGGGTATCTAACATATACAGGTCAATGAATATGTTTAGAATGGTTGTTTAAGAGGAGCAAGAGGGAGTGTGGTTTTCATACCTGCCAAAGTTTGCTGCATGCCATTCTGCAAATTGCTGTGCTGTTTGTGCCTCACTTTCCTCATTTTAAAACAGCATTTCTCACCATCCACATAGAGCACATTAATAGCATAACCGTGTATGCTAGCATAAAGTTTGACTATTTGTACGGTGATCATGCCATAACAGAGGACTGCAGGATATTGTAGCAATGTATGCCTGTTATTACATGAAACTTATTCTCATAATGTACATAATCAGTAAGAACTATTGAAAAACAGAATACTTAGTGATAGAGACAGATCTGAATTAATTTCTAGTGTGTTGGTTTAATGTAGTTTTTAATATTTGAATGATTACTTGAATAAAGCTGTGTTGTAACAAGGGGCTGAAATCTCGAATTAGTAAGAAGGAATCCACAGGAGGCCTTTTGAGGTTTACACCCAAAAATATGGGATAATTTGGAATCCCAAGACTCTTGAGATTCTGTATTTCCCTACTCATTGGGAATTTGTGATATCATTACAGTGCTCTACTTCCACATACAAGGATAAAAGTTACTTTTATATATATATATATATCTCTCTCACAGAATCACAGAATCACCAGGTTGGAAAAGACCCACCGGATCATCGAGTCCAACCATTCCTATCAAACACTAAAACATGCCCCTCAGCACCTCATCCACCCATCTTTTAAACACCTCCAGGGAAGGTGACTCAACCACCTCCCTGGGCAGCCTGTTCCAGTGCCCAATGACCCTTTCTGTGAAAAATTTTTTCCTGATGTCCAGCCTGAACCTCCCCTTGTGGAGCTTGAGGCCATTCCCTCTTGTCCTGTCAAACAGGTATGTATATTCTGTTAGCTCAATCAATTGTAGGATAGATTCCATCTTTAGTCTTAACTATACCTGCAGCTGATCTTTTTTTAAACCTGGGGAAACTATGCTTATGAAGTTTATTTTAAATGAATATTAAAGTTGCAGAATGAAGCAAAGATTTATTTGCTTCATGGTTTTATTTCAGCCACCTGGAGATGACGCATTTTTTTAAGGGTCTTCAGTGATGTGACTACGTATGCGTCTCTTTTTTTTTATTAAGGAAAGAATTCTTGTTTCATTGTTTCATTCAGAACCATCAAGTGATTTTTCAGTTAATGAGCATCTGCTCAACTTTATTGCTGAATGCATCACCTCGTGCCTAATTTATCCATACCATTCAGACTGCAAAGTTAATTCAGGTGTGAGTGATCAGACTGCATAGCCATTTTCATGTTACTGTATCCTCTGGTACTGCACCACCAGTGAGTATTGAGAATTCTTGACTCATAGGACTGTGGCTTTTGAAAGTGTTGCCTTCTTTAGAAAAAAACCCCAAAACAGCAAGGTGATAGAAGCTTCTTTGTGACAGGGATAGGTAGGAGGGCTAGTATTTTTTTTTTTGAAGGTACGTAATCAAAGGATGTTGAGATCTAAGTTTGCAAGAAGGTCCCATTTATATCTAGGCCCTTTAAAAGCTTAGTCACCATTTGCGTATGGAATTTATTTAATTCATAGCTTCTGGTTGCTGTTCCAGTAGTTTGTTCAGTCCAGTGTTTGCCCTTGCCTTGTTGTCTGTCTTCCACTTGGCTGGGTCACAGTGAACAGCCATAGATACAGCTTTCCAGAGTATTGATGTACAAGGAAGTCTCAGGACTGTTAAGATATCACAAATTTAACTGTGAAAATGGAATTTATTTAAAAAATGCAATTATATTATTCTTTGATTTTACTGGATATAGCTTAGTGTGCTGTGTTAGTAACACTGAAAGAAAAGTTCGCTTTAACTAAAATTAGTGATAAACTATGTAATACTATGCCAGACTAAGCTGAGCACTGGACTTCAAGTACTCTAAGTGAAAAGGAATGACTCCAAAACATCAATGAAATAACCAAATTAGTTCTGTTGTGCAGAACAGAACATTAACTAAACCCAGAAGAAAATCCTTTCTCAGTAGTAAAACTGCTTGCTTTCCTTCCTCGGTCTTGATACTGTTTGCACAGCCATTAGTGATTCCAGTTCTATGATTAAGGGCAGTTCCTGCAATCCTGTTCATGAAGAACTGCAAATATCTGTGCTACCTCTTTGCACATGGAACAGTGATTCATAAGGCTGTCAGAAACAGGAACAGTTCAGCAACAGTGAGGTTATTGTTCGTCCTTTCAGCCATGAAAGCAAAAGAGTAAAGAATGAAAAACCAAGCTGAAGATGATCTCAGACTCTCTGGTCACAGTTCACAGCTAGTTTACAGAAAGAAAACAAATTTAAATGAATGTTTAAAACTTACTGAAGTTCTCAAACGTGCATCAGTGTTCTAAGAAAAACTATGCATATGTATATCATTATGAAGATCTGCAAGGAATGGAAAATAAGCAATAAGTATCTTTCCTCTGTTACGACTTCTGCTGGCTTTTTAAATCGTGTAATATCAGTGTCATTTTCCTTCATATTTTATGATTGGTTCCAATGAGGAAAATCAATTACTTTATGTAGTATGTGCTCTAAAAGTAGACGTGTAAGGTACATTCTTACAAGATGTCGGTCTGCCTTCATTCAGCAGCCGTGAAATAAAAAAATTAGTACTTTAATTAATCTGCCTTGCAGAACACTCAAAACAATGATCTCTGTGTACAAGCCTAGCAACAATAAGTCTCCCAGAGGAGATGTATGTTCTGCCTTTGAACACTGCCTTTTTTCCACCTTAAAATGAACTTAAGGGAACGGGAGCAAACCTGGTTGTATTTCCACATGACAGGAGACTGCAAAGTTGGGGAGTCTTTAGTGTGGGAAGCAGATACATATTAGGATACATAGTAGCAATTCCTATTATTGATGTAAAATGTTATAATTCCATTTTTCATCTGATAAGGGTAGTAAAGCAAAGGGTTAGTAAGAGAACTGAATGAAGGAATATCATTTTGCTGAAAGGGGAGACTTCTTGATATTTACTTTTGCTCAGGACAGAGAACAGTTGTCTAAAGAATACATTCCATGAAATATTACCCAAAGTCTGAAGCTTAGCTGTATTCAAGAAGTTGAGACAGTTACATGAGTAATCATAGGATCATCTAGTTTGGAAAAGACCTTGAAGATGATTGAGTTCAGCTGTTACCCTAACACTGCCAGGTTTATCACTAAACCACGGCCCTAAGCATCGCATCTACACCTTTTTTAAATACCTCCAGAGATGGTGACTCATCTACTTCTCTGGGCAGCCTGTTCCAGTGCTTGACAATCGATTTCTGGTGAAGAAATTCTTCCTAATATCCAATCAAAACCTCCCCAGCACAATCTGAGACCATTTCCTCTTTTTCTGTTGCTTCTTATGTGGGAGAAGAAGTCAACAGCCAACTCACTACAACCTCCTTTCAGGTAGTTGTAGAGCACAATAAGGTCTCCCCTCAGCCTCCTCTTCTCCAGACTGAACAACCCCAGTTCCCTCAACTTCTCCTCATAAAACCTGTGCTCCAGACCTTTCACAAGCTTAGTTGCCCTTCTCTGGACACACTCCAGCACCTCAATGACACTTTCTTGTAGAGAGGGGCACATAGGGGAACATAGTATTCAAGGTGCAGATACACTGAGTACCTAGTACAGATTTTTGCAGTTACGATGACAGTATATTAGTTATACTGAGTTTTTAATTAAATTACTTTGAGAGTTACATTACAGTCAGTCACCAGCTGTAGATGGATTAGATTAAGTAAGAAATTTGTCTGTGAACATCTTTCTAATGTTTTCCTGTGATGGATTTTCAGATACACTTCTCTGAAAGTTCTAGGAATAACTGTTGGAAAGGAACAGAAAACAAGTCTTCAGTTGAGTCTCGTGTTTCAAGACCACACAAAATCTCTTAGAAACAGTTGAGTCTTAAAACCACCACATTACAAGCAGGAAGCTGAATAAAAATGCATACCATCAATCTGAATATCCTGGTTCATTCTGAAAGTGGTCCGGCATGTGTAATGATAAAGAATCCAAGTTTAGAAGCTTTTTTTCAACTTGACTATGAAGCTGCTTCTGTCATGAGAGTATTGTTTCCCATAGATTTCAAAGATGATATTTTCTGAGAAAACCAACAGCAAAACTGGAATTGAATAAACAGAATGGAGATATGCATAAAGAAAAACAGCATAGATAGAAAGTAAGGTGATATTTATCAGAGCTACACCTGTACAGGCCAGAAGGCCTTTAAGCATTGGTTGAAGATTAACTGTTTTTTTTTTTAATTAAACAAGCTAGAATATGGTATAGATCTTCTGGAGTCAGCAAGCAGTGGAACCTTCATAAATACCTGATTAGTATACAGTACTTCTATACCTTAGGCATCATCATGTGACAAAGATCTTTGCATAACAGATGATGTCATTACTCTATCTCACAGAAGAAAAATGTAGTGACCTAATCAGAATTGACTAGAAAATTAAGAGTAGCAGGCATATGCAAGTCATATTAGACAAATGTCAGTTTTCTATTGAGTGCCTATCAATGCTGTTTTCTCTGAACAAAAAAAAAAGGTGATGTAGTTATCATTTGGTAAGTATTCTTTAGATAAAAAAATATATCTTTTGATTTGATTTGTCTTTTCTCTTATTTGCTTCTTTCCAGTTTTTGTGATGCACAAGACTGTTACTTTTTGTATGTTGAAGAAAGTTTTTCTGTTAGATGAGTGCCCGAGTCCTCAGTTAGGCAGATCATTTTCTATTTCTGTTATGCAGGAATATAATTTAAGGACAATGACTGGGAGCTGGCTTCAGTTTTCATAGATGTGATGGACAAATGACACAAAACTGACATAGATGAGATAGGGCTGTAAAGTAACATTTTCCACAGAGCAATCGGTGCAGTTAGAAAAAATGGAGATTTTTCAGATGTACCAGCTTTTATTAAGGTCAGAAAGCCAAGCCTTTCTTTATCAGTCTTGAGTATAAGTTCAGTCTTTATCTGGATTTGCGCTAGAATTCATCAGTTATAAATGGGTATCTAGTTGCTTGGGCTGAGGAATCAAACCCTGACCACCTCGGTCTGCATGTTTCTGGCTAGAGAAAATAGCAAGCAGAAAACTGTTCTACTATAGTGAATGTCTAGATTGTATTTGTGTTTTGATCTTGACTCTTCAGTCTTTATTTAAATCTGCTACAAATATATATTCCAATTATAGGCCTTTATATAGGTAAATCCATGGTGTGCTTAGACCCGATTGAGATCCATTGACTAACAGCTATGCTGGTACTTCAGCATATGCACAAGAATTAGTTGGTTAACAAATACTGCTCTGAATTGGGAATTAAGAAACATAGAGACTCCATTTTCACAGGCACACAGTAAAATATCCAAAACTTTGCCTTAGTTTTAAGGTAAAAGTTCTGTAAGATATTAATGCTATACAGTAGATAAGAAGAATTTAAACTTAAAGCACTTTCCAAATCCTCACACCCTATTTCATTTTACTTCATTGGTAACCCTTCTTTTTCTTTTTCTAGTAACAATCTCCCCTAAAGTAACTTGTTATCTGTTGTAGAAATAGAAAATCTATCCAGAGAAGAAAGAAATTCCTTAAAAACATGTTTGTGAAAGCACACACAGCCATGTGCTTTGCTTGGAGGGAGTGAATTGCTCTTGTGATAGTAGCAGCTAATAAAAGTCCTGAGCAAAGACAAAACACGTAGAACTGTGATGCTTCAGGAGTGTGCATATGCTGCTGTCATTATTCTTGGACTCATGTGACAACAAAATCCTTTGCTGTTGGGTAGGAAATTAGCCAGCGAAGTGCTGGGTTTTTAATGGGGCCGCAACTTTGTATTATTCCCTGAGAGTAATTTCAGCTTAATTAGTATTATCATAAAGAACTCTACCATGTACATGTGCTATGCTTGTGTATAGATGACTTCCACAACCACAAATTATTTCCACTTTTAAGTGATGTCCTTTGTTATCCCAAAATCAATAGTATGCTTTAGAGTTGTAGTGCTATTTCTGATCTTTTTGCTATTTATATCATTCTCTTGCTTAGCGCTAGTTATTGCTCTTCTCACAACACCATTTTTCTCATTAGTATTAAAAGGTCTGTATGTATTTTTCTGCTTCCACTACGTACAGAATGGATTCTGGAAAGGAATAAAGGATTTTTGCTTTTTCAATGCACTCAATGTGTTTTTTTCCTCTCTCAGTTTCTAAAATTATGTTGTGTCTATATTATTTAGAAGTGGAAGGTGGGCAGTTGCAAATGTACAGTGGAAACAGTAAAATGTCTTCATAAGCATGGTGCCCAATAATATCCCATAAATATAAGAGGGAAATGATCTGATAGTTTTCATCCCTAATGAAATAGGTAACTAAAAAATAATTTAAAATTATATAAGGTCTCAGAGTTACTTGATCTACTGTAATTATCTTTATGAAAATACTATTATATTGAAAATCATACTCTCATAGTTGAATCTACTGTTTCTGAATATTTTACACCAAATAGTCTTTAATTCCAGCATCTCTGGGAAATACTGCTTCTAGGTGAGAGTTAAATATGGCTTTCACTGGAATATGCATGCATCTCATGCATACAACTTAAGAACTACTTTAGCAGTGATCTTCTAATTTGTGCGAGTTTCCTGTTTCTCGTAGGGTCCCATTTGATGGTACAAATGAAAAGGTGCAACACTTTTTTTTAGTTTTCCCTTACTGCACTCAGCAAGGCAGAATTCGAACAATGCTGATTTCTTTCTGTGAGATGTAAGATTTGGTGATAAAGATGATTGAGTAAATTCAATACACTTAGGATTTTGTACAACATAATTTGCACAATTTTCTGATTTAAAACACAGCATTATACATATGCGATATGGACTAAGAACTGACAGCATAGATTTCAGAAAGACTTTGGAAAATGATCATTGAATTGAGGTGGTTCCTTTTGGGTTTTGCAGTTAATAATACAAAGCTTCATTTTTAAAATGTTTTTGTGATTTGTCAGTGATGGTAGAATATGTCAATGACACTAGGATGGGGAAACTAGCAAAGAATGATGGTGATAAGGCAGTTTTAGAAAGTGATTTAGACAGCTTGATAGTCATTCAAAAGCATGTGTTTTAATGCACCCAAATGGAATCATACATCAAAACCAAGCAATGGCAAAGCAATTAAACATGAAATATGGGTGGAGCAACATGACAAAGGATAAAAATACAGCCCATGGATATAAGAGCCCATGTAGTTAATAAGGATCCATACGAGGGTTATTTTCTCTCTCTCTCCTTATGTGAAGCATATTGAAATATGATATAGAATATTGATGTCCAAATGTTTAAAAATTTGCAGAGGGTATAGAAGACAGCCTCAATGTCAGGATGAGGTCTAGGAATACTACTATTAAGAGATTTGAACTCACTTAAAACATAAAAGTTGAGAGCCATCTGGTTATGGCATATTAATCCCTCTCTGGGGAGAAAATTCTGGAGAGTAAAGGTATCCTAATCAAGGAGAAAAGTATTACAAGAAGAAGACGATCTGGAAACTGAAGCTAAGGAAATGAAAATTAAAAATACATTGCTGATAGTTAACAGTGCTGGTAGTTAACAGTGTTGATACTTAACAGTGCTTGTGGTTAACCATTGGAACAAATTCTTAAGAGAAATAGTAAGCTATCTGTTATTTTTAAATAAATATCAGCTAGTTTCACTATATAGATGTCACTTGACTCAATACAGCAAATTAACAGAAAAAAATGAGTCATTGCAGTACCAGAAGTCACACTAGATTTGCTAATGATTTGTTATAACTTTCTAATTTGCTATCTATTTGCTATCCATCCTATAGCCAGTAGTCATATTGCCTGTTACAAAAGCAGAAGACAAGTAATTCTGCTTGTATTACTTTTAGGAATAACTGTGATCAGTCAGATTAGCATATTAATCTCTATGATAACCCTCAGGTAGCCTCTATGGGTATGTGTAATAACGTTCCCAGCTACTAAACACATCCATATGCATAGCTCACCATTCTCAGAGAATGTCTTCAGGCTGCTCCTAAGGCCATTGTTGCCAGGACAGTGTAGACATACATAGCCAAGACCTCTACTAGCAGCAACACTTAAGTGACATTAGTGAGTCAGTCCGGTGAGATAAAGAATGTATCATTTCTTGATCTGGGTTAAACCAGCTATCTGCTTTAAATTCAAGGTCCCATACCAACAATGAAACATAATTGCTACTGAGAGCTCACGTTTCATCTAGCTTGGACAAAAGGAATGAAATTTAATTACAGTTTTAATTATGCTGTTTGGTTAATGAGTCTCTTAAGTGTCTGGTACTTTTGTTTGGCTCAAAACTGAGCTTTCTAAACCATTACAAGGTGCTATTAGGATTTCTTTGTAAGTTACAGTAAAGAGTGTTCTTTTTACAGCTCCCATTTAAAGGAAATCTGAACTATCAGACAATATATTCAGGCTTTTCCCATTGCTGTGTTCTCAAATGGAATTATGCCAGAGGTGAGGGAAATGGGAAGTGAAATAAGTATGGGTTTTAATTCTCATTTGGCAGACCAAAAGCTGAGTCATAGAAATGAGGCATGCAGAAAATAACACGCAGTCTATAGGTGAAACAGAAGCTGAACACAGAGATTATGAGTGTAGGCAGGTATAGCAATGCCAAAGTCATTCTCCTTTACTTGGACAAGTTTTTTTCCGCCACTTATCATCCCTATTGCAACTGCTTTACCAACTATTTCAACTTCCATTTTCTAATATTGTGAAGAAGACATTCTGTATGGTAATTCTATTCCTGAATGTGCATGGGTCTATGTACTTTAGCAAAAGAACACAAATTCAGAGCTACTGCATGGCTACTGCCATCTCTCTGAAATAATTACGTAGTTTTGTATTTAGCCTCAGGTTCTGTGTGTGCCTCACCTCTGTTAACTCTGCTCGGAAAGCAAAGTGCAAACTGAAATTACTGCACCGTAGCTGCTAAAATTAGGCAACGTTTTCAGTTTTGTCATTGGAGACCTGGCACTAGCCCGCGTTAGTCTTGCTACGCAGTTACATGTAGGTGAGCACTGAACAAACAGAAACACTTAAGACCAGCATAAAAAGAAATAATTACCTGCTTGTTACTTTGCTAACATTGAAGAAATAGAGTTAAAACTAGCGTTCCTCTCCTTCCATCTTTTCTTCCCAACACCAATTAGTAATAAAACGCGATTCTCTCCGGGGAGTCCTGAGTCTTAAAATATGCTTTGGCAGGGTTATAGGTGATATGGTAATTATTTAAGGATGAATCAATTATGGACACTGAGGCTGCAGGCAACACGTCACTTTGACTCATACTTCAGTATTTCCCTAGTTTTCATTAAAACAATTGGTCATATTATGCCCATGATATGAATAGATTCTGGAGTCTTTTAACAAGAAGTAAAACTGTGATAACTTGATCTTTGAGCTCGAGAGGTCAAAAATTTGACCTTTTTGTAGAGCTCATTAAAATGAACATGATAGATATGTGCAACTGTAACTTATAAGAACTAAAGAAGACCATCAAAAAAAAGACTTCCTTTAAATAGAAGGCCTGCCTGCCCTATATGTGTATGGGTTTTATGATTACCAGCCAATCTAATTATCTTACCTCTTCTTTTTTAAAAAAGATATATGTAAACAGTTACAACAGTTCTGCAAGATAACTAAGAAAAATGTGGAATCTGAAGTAGTTTCTTTTACATGTGCTGCATATAACTGAGGATCTTAAGTTTAAAAAGTGAGATTTCTAGTCCAGATCCAAGAGTCCTAGGTCTTATCCTTGAATGTGTAATCTTGATTATCTTTTCTATTATTTCAAATGTGAATAAGAAAACACTATTAAAGAGTTCATTTTACTTGTTCAGATGTAACTCATAAAAGCTAACTTGAAATTCAATTTTTTTAATGTTAGTAACTTGAAATTGTTTACACTAAAAATTTATATGAAGATTTGAACATGAATTCATTGCCAGTAGCACACTGCTTTTCTTCTTGAAACTGGTTTATATGTAGGTTTATATATTCTGTTTATATATTGGTTTATATATTCCTTTACACACATGAAATACATTTTTCAGATGTGTGATTGTTGAAGCACACTGCTTTCCATGTCTTCCACGTAATTACATCAAAAGTTTCCCCTCGCTTGAGTGTACCAGCCATTTATCACTAGATTTTGGGTTTAATTGTTGTGGGGTTTTTTTCTGAATTGAAAATGCAAGCAACATGTTTCTCCTAGAAAACATATTTAGTGAAATTACAGTCTTGTTTGCCATATGGTGCTTTATACAGATGGATGATTATTATGCAAATCTTTTGATTAGTGAGTTTCTGCTATTCTAGGAATCATTTGCTTTGTACACATTTAGATCCATTCTTGTGAAGATCTGGGACTGTGCCAAATCTTTGATAATCTTTGTGATGTAGTTTTTCACAACTTCAAACTTTTTCTTGTATTTATGGTTTATTCCATTTTCTTTGTTCATCAGTCAAATTAAATAGCTTTCACTTCCATTCACCATATGAGAACCATAATGCAAGGAGCATCATTCCATGAGGAATGAAAGCAATAATAAAATCTGAATGTTTCAGTCATAGTCTTTGCCTCCATGTAAGATTGGTGAGGGAACCTGTGAAATGAAGTATTTCATTTAATGTGAAACTATTTGAATGCAATCAGAATTTAGTCTGATGATTCCTACTAGCTTTTCTCCAAATCACAAGTTTTGTAGTTGAACACTGGACAGACTGATGTATAATGCCTGGGGGTTCAAAAAGATTTTGGATAGGAATTATATATTCATATTCCATCTATAAACATGGAATGTGAAAATTGCATGTGAAAGGAAAATATTACTTTTTGCAGCTGGCCCTTCTGTTAACTTCAGATTCCTTAGATACAAGGAATAAGGCCTGTGAGTGATGGAAAGCATTCAGTACATGTTCAAGTCCCTTACTCACATGATATACTCTGTATTACAATTTGTTCATGCACATGTAAAAATCAGAGTTTTTTCCATTGCCTCAGGCAGGGCTAATATTCATGAAAATTAGATCATTCCTAAGCAGTATAGTTGAGGTGCATGGACAGAAGAACCAGACATCTTCTTTCTTCAAAAAGGTAAAAATTAGGCCTTAGTACAGCTGAGATCCAAGGAGATATAAGAGACGTCATTTATGCTCTCCCACAGAATGATAATGCTGCTCATCACAGTATGTGTTCCAAGAGGGATTTTTTTTGTAAATTAAGATAATCTTTTATCCTTGTCACAAAACATTGCAAAGAATGAAATTTAAGTTTTTAAAATGTTTTCTTTCATGCAGTATTTTGATATTGTGCAGGTATTTCAAATGTAAACTGATACTGTTATAACTAAGTACCATAAAATGTTAAAAAAGTGATATTTCTTAACTATATAACACAAGATTGTAGTGATGGAGATGGTTTCCAAGAGTAGAACAGTTCTTATGATCAAAGCTGTTACCTTTCATTCATTTATTTAAATCAGCTCATTAAACCATTTGATGAACATATAGATAGCTGTCCCGTAGAAAGCAGCTCTTATTTCTTCAAAGGTTGCTGAAAATAAAGCTGTTCAAACTATACCTAAGGTAGAAACCTAAACTGACTAGTTGTAAAGTCAAACTGAATAATTTACTTAATCAGAGGCATTATTGGTTGGAAATTTTGGGGCCTATTATGCATCAAGGAATACTGGATGACTATAACAAGCTGTTTTAGTTTTAATCCCATGAATCTATTGATCATCTGTCTGTAATCAGTTGAATTTTAGATCTGTTAAGCCACTAGAAGGCCAAAGAACAATTTCATTGTTGTCAGATGGAGAATAATTTGAAACACTGAGTTTCCGTATTTCAAAATAATATTTTTTTCTCTTCACTAGTTAAAACTCTTATGCAGTAAGAAAAGGTCTTTGTAATTACATCTATATGAAATAATGAAATAATCAACTTTTGAGAATGCTTTTAAATACTTCATAATTTAAATAATGGAAATGTTCCAGAAGTGGGTCCTATTTTCAGAGACCATAGAGCCATCTTTGGACCTTGTGTTTCAGTCTGATTTTCTTCTGTTTCTACTAATTCCTGGCTGACACTATGATGCAGGCTGCCAAACTACAGCCATTCTAGGTTTGATCAACATCCAAAGATGCCATTGAGAGGACTGATGAAGGACTGGAGCCATGGAATCAAATCCAAGAGGGCACTATGATGGTATTGACACTGGCTTTTCTCTCAAGTGGAAAACCAGACATGGAGAATGGGATGCCTTGCTACTATGACTGGCTGATGGTCAGCCGGATTTCTTGATATGTGCTGGAGGACTTGGAGAACTTCATGGTGATACAAGCCAGTCATCATTCAGACTCATGCCTCCATTAAGTATTGACGCATGTTTCATGGGTGCCCAGAGTGGCTTTCTAGGTTACTTTCCTCCAAAATTAATCTTCATGCACCATAATGACTCTGCAAGCTGAACCAATACAGAGAAAGAGGGGAAAATCAGGGACTCACTTCAGAACAATGCTATGTTTTGAGCCTAGATGTTAATGCATGTGAAGCCTCTGGGCTCTTTTAAAATTCATCACTTGTTTTTCATTTCCTGCAAATAAGAGGGTGAGATATGGATCCTCAAAGAACTGTGATTTAAAAACCCACTTGTTATTCCTGTTTCTAATGGACAAAGGTGCAATGTATTTTCCCAAATCACTGTTGTCAATGTCTACACAAAAATTGATATTAACTGGTCTGACTCTCATACATTTGGGCAGCTTGCCCATAGAACAGCGTCAAGGAATCAAAGCAGAGATGCAGTTGTAATTCATACTAATTTTAAGACTGCATTTAATTGCCACAGAAGTGTAAAGTTGGTATGTTATAGTAAATGGGAGTCAAGCCAAAGCTCTTCTTTGAACTCTGACATTTTGAGTGCCAGCTAGTTACTGGGTCTGAATTGTCAGCCACCCTCCACCCTACTGATTAAAGATAGAAGACAGGCCTTGGTACAAAGTCTAAATCATCCAAATCCTTTAAAAGGAAATTATGGATTGCTTAGTTTTATAAATATATAAAATATATATATAATATATATATAAAAAATATATATAAAATAAATATATTTATTATTCGATAATCTGTTAGGTATAAAATGACAACAATAAGCTACATGTATAAAGGATCCATTTGTAAATAATGTAAACAGATGGTTCCTCACTCGAAAACTTGAGAAAAGTAAATATTCTTTTAATGGATATTTCTAACAAAGAAATCTTACTTGTTAAGTAACTCAGATGTCAGAAAACAACAAAAAGTCTACACAATAGGAAAGAAAATGTGCTCAGAAACTTGGAAAAGATAGTGTATCAATATGATCAATAAATCCCGAAGATCCACCTCCGTGCTGCTCTGTAGGGTACATGAAAAATTACCTGTTAAAGGGCTATGGCTCTTTAGTTGCCTCAACTCATGTTTCCACTGCTGGAGGTTCAGCCACAATTCATTGCCCAGAGTTATGCTAAAGATGGTAGCCATCAAACAAAAAAACCCTTCTTATCTGGGCTCATACAACTGATGCCATTCCACACTTGGAAATGTTGCAGATAAGAATGTAACCTGCTAATGTGTGTGTAGTCCCATCATATGTCACCCTTATGTGGCATAAGTTGCAGTTTGCAAGCTAAGTCTGATCATAGCTTAGCTCTGCTGATCCTTTCACGTTAACCTTCCATGTTGAGCTGTTACACCAGCAATAGAAAACAGACAAAAATGAAGAGCACGTGGGCTCTTTTATCCAGTAGCTGGGTAGCTATTCCTCTTACTGCTTCCCTAACCACTACTGAGAAAAGGCCACCACCTAATCCACCTAATAAATGTCATTCCTAATTTTATCAGTTTGCAGTGATAGCAGAAATGTTTCTGCAGTTTGTGCCAAAACCTAGATAAGCACCAGCTAGTAATTAATTTTTATTCAACTATTGAGTAGGAAGAGTGTCAGCAGTGCCTACTCAGCTTCAGTCAGCTGTAGTCATCTGCCATTTCATAGAATCATAGAATAACCAGGTTGGAAGAGACCCACCAGATCATTGAGTCCAACCATTCCTATCAAACACTAAACCATGCCCCTCAGCACCTCATCCACCCATGCCTTAAACACCTCCAGGGAAAGTGACCCAACCACCTCCCTGGGCAGCCTGTTCCAGTGCCCAATGACCCTTTCCGTGAAAAATTTTTTCCTGATGTCTAGCCTAAACCTCCCCGGCAGAGCTTGAGGCCATTCCCTCTTGTCCTGTCCCCTGTCACTTGGGACAAGAGGCCAGCACCCTCCTCTCCACAACCTCCTTTCAGGTAGTTGTAGAGAGCAATGAGGTCTCCCCTCAACCTCCTCTTCTACAGGCTAAACAAACCCCAGTTCCCTCAGCTGCTCCTCATAAGATTTGTTCTCCAGCCCCTTCACCAGCTTCATTGCTCTTCTCTGGACTCGCTCCAGAACCTCAACATCATTCTGGTGGTGAGGGGCCCAGAACTGAACACAGTATTCAAGGAGCGGTCTCACCAGTGCCGAGTACAGAGGGAGAATAACCTCCCTGGACCTGCTGGCCACGCCGTTTTGGATTTCTTTCTGAGTTCCCATGGGAGGAGAAACGTGAACACTTATGATCCTTTAACAGAGTTCTGTGCTATTCTAAAAAATTCCAACATGGGAATATAATTTCATTGGCCTCTCCTAGAGTTTATGTTCTTAGTAATTCAGATTCCTAGAAACTTTTCAAGTCCTTGAGAAAATAAGGATTAAGACCATACGGAAATAAAGGAGACAGCACTTTCCTCCCTGGGGTCCCTTGCCATATACACATGATATATAAATTTCTTAAAATGAAAAGCATATAAAGAACTTTCTGACCATTATAATATTTTACAGAAAACCATACTATAGCATCTGTGAACTACAGATACTGTGAGATTTTTAGACAAAAAGAAACAGCTGGGCTAGTACTATAAACAAGATGTCATAGACTTTTTAACTGCCAAATGAAGCTACTACTAGAAACAAGAATTCCAGCAGTTGGAAACTTCTAGGATCAGCTGCTCCTTATGAATAATCATTTTTAATAGCAAAATAATGAAGAATAATAATAAAAATAGATCACAATAAAATAATACTGCATGGAATCAGCATTTAGAAAGGGCACAGAGTCTGGGCATCATAAAAAAGGAAGTCTATTGACCAAAAAAATACAAATATTATCACAGCAAGCCATCCTAGATTTTTTTCATGATAGTGTCTAGACCTGTAGTGACTATTCCTGTGGGATAATAATTCAGTCTCCCGTTTCTCAGAAGAGACTGCGAAGATATCGCTAATTAACAATCGCTGTGATGATTCTTTTATGAAAACATTGATCTATTGAGAAATGGTATTTCCAAGACACTCCCCCCAATCTATTAGCATGTTCTGTCATTCAAAGGTAACATCAGTTGTCTCCCATTGCTTAGCACATAAACCGTGCTATTTGCACTACAGTTCATTTAATCTAGTTCTTAGATACAGAATCACATATACTCCTTGATAGATTCAGTGTCTCCAACTTTCTCCCATTATTGATGTACCATCTGCCTTGGAATTAAAAAAGAGAAAGATTTCACTTCACGTGTGCCTAGTGAGGTACAAATATGGAATGGGAACAGAAAATATAGACACCATTTTATAAACACTTCACAGGTAATTTGTGTTCTGGAATGTCTCACTAAAACATGGAAGAAATTGGAGACTCTCTTGGCTTAAAACTATTAGTTGTACTCTCTCTCTTACAGATCATTACTATTTGTCCTTGTTATCTATGCACAGCAGTATTCAGTATCAAGCTTACCTGAGGAGGGGATTTCATCTGAACAGTTCCAAAAGAAATCTCTGATCCAAGCCACTGAACAAGTGTCTGGTAAACAGAAATGAAGCGCCAGAGTGGACCACATGGTCTGAGGCAGTGCCCATAAAGAAATCACTATTATCTATTATTATTAATAGGAACACAGATAAAATAAATTTCATAAGAAAGATTTAACTCACCACAGCACCGTTTGGATGGATGGATAGAAAGTTAGAGCAGGCAAGAACATCTCCCATATAGTGGATAAGAGAGAGAAAGGAAGATAGCTTTGTAGACAGTGACATATTCTATCTTATACTTTCCCTGCAGAGAAGGGACTGCAGGAATGGCTTCTGTGAGAAGCTGCTAGAAGCTTCCCCGGTGTCTGATAAAACCAATGCCAGTCGGCTCTAAGATGGACCCATCACTGGCCAACGCCAAGCCCATCAGCAACTGTGGTAGCTCCTCTATGACAATACGAGAAGCAAGGGGAACTGCTGCAGAACAGCAGCTGAAGGAGAGGAGTGAGACAGAACATGTGAGTGAAACTACTCTGCAGACACCAAGGTCACCGAAGAATCACCTTGCAGCCTGTGGAGGATTAACCTCCACCATGGTGTGGCAGATTGTCCCCCTGCAGCTCATGGAGGTCAACAACCTGGAGCAGATACCCACCTGCAGCCTGTGGAAGACCCCCCGCCAGAGCAGGTGGAGGCCCAAAGGGGGCTGTGACCCCATGGGAATCCCACTCTTCCAGTCCGCTCCTGGTAGCACCTGTGGCCCCACAAAGAGAGGAGCCCATGCTGGAGCAGGTTTGTTGGCAGGACTTGTAACCTGGCAGAGGACCTCCACTGGAGCAGTCTGTTCCTGAAGGACTGCACTCCATGGAAAGGACTCACTCTGGAGCAGTCCGTGAAGAACCTGTGTTGTAGAAGTTCATGGAGAACTGCCTTACATTGGAGGGTCCCCATGCTGCAGCAGGGGAAGAGTGTGAGTCCTCCTCCCCATAAGGACGAGGGAGAGGCAGAGACAACGTGATGAATTGACTGCAATGCCTGTTCCCCGTCCTTCTGTGCGACTGTGAGGGAGGAGGTAGGCAATTTGGGAGTGAAATCAAGGCCAGGAAGAAGGGAGGGGTGGGGGCAAGGTGTTTTAAGATTTAGTTTTTATTTCTCATTACCCTTCTTTGCTTTGATTGGAGATAAATTAAACTAATTTTCCTTGAGTTAAGTCTGTTTTGCCTGTGACGGTGACTGGTGAATGACATCTCCCTGTCCTTATCTAAACCCACAAGTGGTTTGTTATATTTTCTCTGCCTTGTCCTACTGAGGAGATGAGTGATAGAACAGCTTGGTGGACACCTGACATCCAGCCACGGTTCACCCACCACAATTTCCATAACACACTGTCTAGCTATAAAGAAGGATACTTGGTTTGATTATTTTCTTACTGAGTCATGCTATGGTAGTAATCATTGAAAGGCATCTTGTTTTACATGTCTATATTTATACAGATGCTTTTCATATAAACAGGAACCCCATATGAAAAAAATTGGTTTTATGACCCCAGATGATTGGTTCATTTACCCGAACATCTTGTCTCTGGCAGAAGTTGTCAGTTGGATGTGTAGGGAAGAAAAAGAAAAGTGTAGTGAAAAGAAAAGAAAAAAAAAAGAGAAAAAAGAAAAAGAAAGAAATGTTGGTTTACTCTCTCTTGGTATTCACTGTATGTTCAGGAGTTTCCTAAACCACAGATGTATGCCTGCATGTACCTATTCGTGGTATATACTTTTTGCCTTTAATCATCTTACAGATTTTTGAACCCACAAGTAGCCCATGAACATCTGTTCTGTGATTTAAGTACCGCCTCTTATTTGTTTCAAACCTGAAAGTCATTCGATAGTCCTTATGATTTAAATACCTTTCTTGGTGACTGTATGTATCAAGGGTCACAGAAGTGGGATCTGCTTTTAAAGATCGACTATTGAAGCAATTTTTAACAATTATTATTATGACCTATGCTTTTTTCATGTAAGCTCATTCATTAAAAGTACAGGTTGAGTATTGAGAAAATATATAATAATCAAATAGCGATTTTTTTTAATATTATGACGTATTTTCAGAAATTAATTCTGGGGGACCACTTCAGGAGCATTTTAGAAGTTAGGGATGACAGTCTGGCTAAGTTGAAGTTAAGGCGAGTCTTGTAACTCATTTTCAGGAGGCAAGCATTTCACCCGAAATATCTGGGCTATGGGCATAAATCACGTCTTTAATGTTTTGATTCACTACATGTACATTTTTGGAAGCCGCTTTTGAAAAATGGTCCTCAACTTTATATGGTGTTTTTTCAACACCCTAAAAGCTGCTGAATGACTCTGAACTAAGAATCACTTTCTGAAGAACCTTTCAGCAGCAATTAGCAAGATATGTTCGGTGATAAATAAACAACAAATAAACTGGTAAGTAGTTAGCTGTTGTAATCTGAAGAAATGCTATTGTTTTTTAAGAAGTTATGTATTTTTGGAACCTTGTCAAAGGTAATCTGAAGGCAAGAATGGCCTTGGAATTTTAGATTTTCATCTGGCTAAAGAAAATGATATATTCATCCCTGTGATTATGAAAATACTATGTCACAGCATATTGATCTTTATTTCACAGGTCACTACTCATTTAACATTCTTAGTAAAAGACATATAGATATTTCAGGGAATGTAATGCTTCAGGTAGATTGTCTGATCTTTCACTGAAAATTAAGTAATAATCAGCATCCCAAGTCACAGACTGTGAGATATAAATTATTCTCTTACACAATTAGGTAATTGAAGACTCCCCAAATCACCTAAGTGTATTTTCATAGGAAACTGGATGAGATAAATGGTACTTTCCCTCTGACAGCAATACTTTAACTGTAAATCTGAATAGAGTAAATGAATAACTTTAAAGGACTAATGTTTAATATAAGTTGTCTCTTGAAGTTTCATGTTTATTAATTCACTGAAATTAATACTTATCAGAGAAGTATCTGCACACAAGTACAGCCTAGCTTTTTAATTTTTAAATACCTGTATATCTTAATCAGTCACTTTTTCCCAGCTATCCCCAGAACAATTTACATATGGTGTGATCTTGCAGTTCCTGTGATAAAAACACTAAAAACAAAAACAAAAAGAAAGACTGCTACCTGCTTACAAATAAACATAAAATTAGTGATTTAAGGACTTTTAAATACTCGTTTCCAAAAACTTTCAGTTTCCACTTAGCTGGTGTATTATGAGAAATAAAATGTTACAGAGGTCCCTAGTTTCCATATGCGGTTACAATTTACCAAATGCCTACACCTGGAGTCATAATAAATGGCCTTTTATGTATTGCTATATAACAACCATTTTCTCAGAGAGATCGAAGCTACAATGAGATATACCATGTTACTTATTTCTGTAAGAGTCGGTGCACTGGATTGGTTTTCATAATTGCCCATATTGTTTCTTCTGGACAGAAAGACTTAACAATATTATATACTAAACCTCCTGAATTAGAGACAAAAGCATGCCAGGCACACAAGGCTGGGTCTTCAAATCACAATTCCTCTGCAATTTATATTTCCCTGTTGTTTGGACATACCAAGGAGCGCAGTGTTTTTTCACATATTTATTGTAGCCATACAAATGAGTTTAAGCATTCATACACATTTCTCTCATAAATCTCTGAGATCTCTATATATGAAGTTCCCTACTACCTCATTATTTAGGTGTACACTGTGAGTAAAGACAAGTTGTGGATTTTTTGTAAATTATTTCAGGGAAGTGCTCAGGAGTGCAGTATCCTGAATTACCATGCTAGATTGTATCTGAACTACTTTTAAGTACTGTGAGCCTTTCAGCAGTACTGCCTTGCAACTCTCACTATTCATCTATTGTCTCATTAAATATTTTCTACATTTCAAACGCTGTATCTTACTTGCACGCCAGAGGCAACAGTGTGATGAATGATTCAGCCTGAAGTCCTTTGCAAGTATTTCTGGGCACGGTTCTTGTACGCTTAAGTTCCCAGCACCTCTCAGGTCTAACGACGTCTGCCTTACCCTCACTCTTCCAACCTGGCTGTGACAATCCAAGACCCATTTTCTATTCAAATAACTTTTTTCGTTGTATTATTTATTGAAGTCAAATAAGAGCGCCATAGAGAGCCAGTCTACACAGGAAACCCACGGCGATTTTGTAAGGAGAAGGCACCTAAGAACCCCATGGCCTTTTTCATTCAGCCTATATGTTTAAGGAAGCAGAAGCACTGAAGAAATGCAACTTACCTTATGATCTGGGGATTTTCTTTGCTGCTTCTCTACTGTTTCTGACACTATCCTTCCTCTGTGTCGGTCAGAAAATTTGGATTCAATTTTCAAGGGAAACATCTTTCCCATTAAAGCTTTGTTATCCATTGTATGTGCCCCAGTGATAAAATTTTCCAAATTATGTTTGCCTACTGTATACAAATTCTGTTTAACCCTGTTACTGCCATTCTTTTCTTCTATAGTCATTTTCTCTACAGAGCCACTTGTTACAATGTTCTCCCAACTCATCTTGATGCAATGAGCTTCAAGGCAATACAGATAAATAATACTTGGCTCTAATCCTGTTGGCCCTGGGTTTAACTTACTCCTTGCGACTGGAACAATGTCAAAAGATCTGCAGAGCAATATGTTGCCTGCCTACCATAAGTCAGATACAACTGCTTTACTGCCTTTCCCCTCAGATGAAATGTTAAGAACGTAGTGCTCAGAATCTCCTTTTCTGTCTTCACTATCTGAGAACTTCAATCTTGACCTCTTCCTTTGGGAATTACAATACAAATAATAAATTTAAATGCTGAAAACTAGGATGATTTACAAATACAGGTGTGTTAAACATGTTTTCCTACTATTTGATTACAGTTTTATAAATTAGTATTGGTTCCAATATGGAAAGTATCATAAGCTAGAAAATTAAGCCCTATTAACTAGAAAGAAAACAAACCCCTCTTTTTATTTTTTTTCTCCCATGCAAACAGCTGATGGAAACAGCAATGAAAAAACAGAATATTTTCTTAGACTTTCCCAAGTGCCAACCTGCGCAACAAACAGATTCATAAAAATATTCCACATGATTATAATATAGTTCTAGAGAGCAAGTAGAAATATCACTTGAATATGCATCAAACCATACAACGACCATACAGACCAGTTGGTCTACAAGAGCCAAAATTTTGTATTTCACACTTTGACTTGCTCTGAGTGAGGAACAAACTACTTGAGAACTACTCAGAAAAACTACCACTACCAGATCAGCCAAAAAAAATTGCTAGAAACTGCAGAAATTGATTACATGTAGAAAATCCCAACAGTTTAAGAATAAAGCTTTCACATCCAGAGTTTAAAACTGATTGTATCATTTACATGAAGATTTTATTGCTAATACATTTATTTGATATTTACAAATAAACCATCCGGGAATAATTTAAACCAGAGCCAGGTCTTTCACTGCATTTAGAACCAAAGCTGTCATACTGATTGAGCAGAGAGAGTAAAAATTATACTTCACGCAAGGAGTCCCTGCTGAGGACAAAATGACCCACCACTGAAGATTCAAGGATGACAGCTTCTTCAACAAGCTGCCTTCTCTCCTGTTTAACCAGCTGGTTCTTTCTACTCATACTGCCTGCTTCCTTCTTGATGGGATTCCTGCAGAGCTCCACAGATGTTTTGTTACTAATGTGTATATTAATTTCACTTCTTTAAAAAACTGAGTGTTGAGAAAAGCCATTCTGATCTTTAGTAAACACAGCTTTCCAAACCAGGACACGCTATTGGAGTACTACCAGTCAGAAGTTTCAGTTACGTAGGAGAGCTTAAGGAAACACTTAAATTGTCATAGAATTGTATTCCTATTAAAGTAGGAATGCACTTCATCTTCAATGCATTTCAGTATTTTAAATTATTTTTAAAAGTAGGGAACAGATTAATTACTAACTGAGGGGAGAACTGCCCTAACAATATATACCTCAATATACTGCCTTGAGTTGTTTCTTCTATGGGATAAATACTGGTTTGGGTTTTTTTTGGACTTTGCTGCCTAAGTACTGCTCTCAATAACTGCAATATACTGCTGCTTTCTACCTCATGGCTTCTCTTCCTAAACCACCAGCTGAGCCCAAATACCAGGACCAGGCCGCCAGCAATCACCCAGCACCCTCTGCCCACGTTCCCTGGGAAAGCGATGCACAGACACTCACAGACGCAGCCTTTGTTCAAACACACCATTTATTGGCAACTTTGTACAGTGTAAATACCCTAGAGGGAACAGACTCTTTCCAAGAGATGGGGATGGTCACCATGCAGGGGGAAACGGGAGTCTCCGGCACAAGCCTCCTTGCAAGGGGCTCTTCAGCTGCATCGGGCCCGACTGCCCAGAGTGCACTTTCACTCTGGAGGAGAAGTGGGGCAGCAATTCCTCCTGTGTGACAGTTAGGTAAGGGTTCTTGTGGGATATGGCAAAACAGTTACAGGCACACAAACTATGATAAACAGACTACTAGCAAAACCTAGTAACTTGCTTACAAACAACAAGACAATTCAGCAATCCTAACCATCACGGATAATAAGGAGGCAGCCTTTGTGTCCCTGCATTGTAGTATGGTGAGGCACACAGCTTAGCAGGCGTCCCTGCGACGACAACGTTGGTCGTGGTTTGTGGCTGCACTGCTCCACAGGTTCCAGGGTTATTGATACAGATCTGCGTCCTGCCATGTAGGGCCAGTACGTGTCAGGAGGCGGGCTCAACTCCGCCCTTAAGTCACACAAGAACTGCTCGTTATTGCTCATGTGCAAACCCCAGTCAAGGACCTCACCCTCTTCTAAGGGTCATTACTTCGTCTTTCTTTGTCCTCCTCACTTGTCCTTTGGTTGTCTTTGGCCATCTTCCCTTTCTGGAGAAGGACTCTTAGAATAGGACAGTTTGTAACTTGGATGAGAAACACAGTTGAGAAAGCACATCTTCTTCTGTATCTGCTGCTTCCTTTGGCATCATCGTTCTTAACACAGTCTTTCTCCTAGTGGTGTATCAAGTGCCAGTCAGGTGCTTGCTTAAACTCGCAGCAATACAATACACCGCTTTACCTCTACAGATCAAATAATTTTCCATCTCTGATACACTGTGCTGATCGAGCAGCCTGTTCCCTGTGTCCAGTGCACTCAGTTTTGTGCCACCAGCTACCCAGGGAGTGTCTTGGATGGGTGGATTTTCCATTCGGAGCCCCATGAGCACACAGAGGCACATCAGTGGTGGCTTTGCCATGGTCCCTGCCCAGCTGCACTTGCTAGCAAGAATCTATGGCACATGTGAAATTGCCACCATGGCAGTGACTGTACGAGTGGAAAGGCAGGTGAAAGTCATCTTTGTAGCCACCCTGGTCATCACCATCCCCTGCTGTATGCCTGAAGAACTTCACCTCTTCCACAGCGAAGGTCATTGGCCACATAATGCTTGGGGTGAAGTTGTCCTCTGTAGCCTGGCTACTCAGGAAGACAAGCCCCTTTGCCGCACCGCAAAGATCAACTCAATGAAGAGGGTTCTTCCACTGGCATTTGTCAGCTGCAGCTTGCAGGACCGGCTGAAAGGGTTGTTCATGTTCATCTTCATGTTGTAGCAATGTGAATGAGGCGCATCCATCCAGGCTGACATCACGAAGGTCTGGAACCAGCGGGCACGTTTTTGCACAGGTAGGAAGGAGCCTGTGCAGAGGGTGTGCAGCAGGCTGGTGTCCTGATTTTTCATCATCTCCTTCAGAGAATGGTGGAGGAGGCCGAGCATGTTCACCTCTATCTGCTGGCCTGTGCAGGTGCACTCCAGCTCCACACAGATGCAGGGGTCTTCTGCTGCTGGCATCTCCCCTGTGGTGTGCATCTCCACGTGGAAGGTGTGGCCACGTGTCCCACATTCTCCCCTCTTTTGCCCAGCAGTGTGAAGTCATCTTCTGCCATCAGCTGTGAGACCTACAAACAAAGCTCTGTACATGAAGACCTCTTTCAGTGTCGTTAGAGCTTCTCAAATTTGTATACAGGTTTCAACGCCTTGACCTCAGCTATTGCTACGGTATGCCTAATCGAGTCGTCTGTGAGGTGCTGGAAGAGGTTGAGTGGTCCAGCCATTTGGATCTCCAGAGGCAAGATTATCTCCTTGGGCAAGTTCTCATTGCCAATGAAGAAGTGGTTGAGGCATTTCTCCTCCAGGCAGCGGCACACGGATTCCATGATGAACATTACCCTGTACACAGTAAACTCTGAGCTCTTACGGTTACAGAGTGCATTGTTCAGGATGTGCATCAGAACTGTCTTGATGGTATAGAAGGACAAGATTCTGCCTACCAGGAGAGAGGCACAGACCAAAAGGCATTTGAGTTGGATATAATGGGTCACAAGGTTCCTGGCCACACGTCTGAAGAACTTCACCTCTGCCACAGCGTAGGTCACTGGTCACATTGTCCTCGGAGTGGGGTCTGAATTCTGGCTGCCCAGGAAGACGTCAGAATGCTGTTGCCGCACACCAAAGATGATCTCAATGGTTAGGACTTCCTGTCTGCTTCTTGTCACCCAGTATATGCAGGAGCGTCTGGAGGGCAGAGCCTTTAGACAGCATTGGGACGATTGAGGCAAAGCATTCCAGACCACTTTCACATTTTCATCAAACCAGTGGGCAGTTTTCTCCACATCCAGGTAGGAGTCAGTGCAGAGGGTGTGTAGGAGGCCGGGGGCCTGATTCCCCCTAGGCTCCTCCTCTGGGTGATGGAGGAAACACCACATCTCCTCCACCTGCTGCCCTGCCCTGCAGGTGCACTGCAAATCCACATGGATGCAGAAGTTCCTTGCTGGCGTCCCCACTGCAGAATCTGGCTCCAGGTGGAATTTGTAGCCATGGAGGGGCTTCAGTGGCATGAGGAAGTGGTAGACTGAATCACCCTCACAAGGACCCCAACCTTCAAAGGCGCTGCCTACCCCGATGGGTGGTTTCAGCACAGGGAAGGAACTATTTGACAAGTGCTGTCTGGTGTTATGGATTAAAGAGAACAACAGGCGCTTTGCCTTCTTACGCTTTTTGATCTTTTCTGGATACTCTTCAAAAAAGATTTTATATCTGCTTACTATTTTCTTTTGCTTCTTCTTCACCTGCAACATGTTGCAGGTCCTTTTCCTGAACCACGAGCAGAGCCCAAAGAGCAGGACCAGGCCTCCAGCGTCACCCAGAAGTGCCACTGCTGGAGGGCATCAAAGAGCAGGGTTCCCCAGGCAAAGCCACTCTGCTCCTGTCTGCTGATCCAGGCTCTTCTGCTTTATCTCCAGCAGGAGCCAAGTCATCTCCTGGTTCAGGTACTGGGCACGCTTCTCCATGTGTTCACGGGTGGCCTCATCCAGCTCATCACCAGCCATCGGCAGGTTCTGGATGAAGCGTAGCAAGACACAGACGAGAAATGCTGCAGCAGCCATGGCCTGCAGGAGGAGGGAGAAAAAGGGTTCACAGGGGCTGGGATGGAGGGACCTGGTGGCAGGGGAGAGGGGATGGGAGTGGTAGGGATCTCTGGGTCAGACAGGAGTGGGGACGAGGCAGCTGGGAGACAGCAATGGCTTTGCACTGTGCTCTGCCCTGGGTGCTCCTGTGAGCGGCTGGGGCCTCGATTCTGGGGGAGAACCGACCCTCCCTGGGACCCACGTTTCTGCCCCAGACCTCGTCCAACCCAGCCTCCCCCGACGTGTGCACTCACCACCATCCCACGCCGTACTGGCCAGGGCTGCCTGCTGGCGCCTCTATAACCTCCCCTTTGGCGACTCATCCTTTGCAATGTCACAGGTGCTGGACCACACCACGGGCTCACCCCCCAGCCAGCCCCAGCCTTCACCCCCCCAGCTCCATGACTTTCAGCTGTCCCGGGCAGCCAGCAGGACACACATCACTTCTCTGCTTCTGCTGGCCACACCATTTCTGACCCACGCTAGGATCAGAAATGGCCTTCTTGGCCACTGGAACCCCTGCTGCCTCATGTCCATCCGCTGTCAACCTTCACCACCAGGCAGGCAGCTTTCAAGCCTCTCTTCCCAAGCCCTGGAGTGATTTATGGGGTTGTTGTGAATGAGGTGCTGGTTCTGGTATTCTCCCTCACTGAACCCCTTAGAATCGACCTTGTCCCATAATCCAGCCTGTCCACATCCCATTGTAAAGGCTTCTTGCCCTCAAGCACATCAACACCCCCACCCAATTTGGTGTCATCTGCAAACTTATTTAGGGGGCACTCAATCCCCTCATCTAGATCATTAATCTAACAAACCAGGTTTAATTAAATGTTGCTGTTCTAGTTGCTTTAGTGGTATTTTTACCACTTTTCTTCTTCAAATTAGTGTTTTAGACTGCATGCAAGTTTGATTTACATCACAACACAATGTTAGTTTTGTGTTTATGCAGCCACTAAGGAGCATCTTTTTAAAACATTTTAAAACATTTCAAAACATTTCACAGTAATAGACAAGCTTCTGAAAAACATTTCAAATGTTGTGGTAGATGAAAATGTAAAAGCAGTCTCAGGAATAATTACCTGATAGGAAGTTTATGCAGTCACAGAATCACAGAATCAGTATGTTGGAAAAGACCCCCAGGATCATCAAGTCCAACCATTCCTATAAACCATTAAACCATGCCCCTCAGCACTTCATCCACCCGTCTTTTAAATACCTCCAGGGAAGGGGACTCAACCACCTCCCTGGGCAGCTTGTTCCAGTGCCCAAGGGCCCTTTCTGTGAAAAATTTTTTTTCTGATGTCATGCCTGAACCTCCCCTGGCAGAGCTTGAGGCCATTCCATCTTGTCCTGTCCCCTGTCACTTAGAAGAAGAGGGCAGCACCCTTCTCTCTACACCCTCCTTTCAGGTAGTTTTAGAGATCAATGAGGTCTCCCCTCAGCCTCCTCTTCTCCAGGCTAAACAACCCCAGTTCCCTCAGCTGCTCTTCACCAGCTTTGTTGCTCTTCTCTGGACTCACTCCAGAGCCTCAACATCCTTCTTGTGGTGAGGGGCCCAGAACTGAACACAGGATTCAAGTAGCGGTCTCACCAGTGCTGAGTGAAAGGGGACAATAACCTCCCTGGACCTTCTCGTCACACCATTTCTGATACAAGCCAGGACGTCATTGGCCTTCTTGGCCACCTGGGCTCACTGCTGGCTCATGTTCAGTCGCTGTCAACCAACACCCCCAGGTCCCTCTCCTCCAGGCAGCTTTCTAGACAGACTTCTCCTAGTCTGTAGCACTGCATAGGGTTGTTGTGCCCCAAGTGCAGGACCCGGCATTTGGCCTTGTTAAACCTCATGCCATTGGTCTCAGCCCAGCGGTCCAGCCTGTTCAGATCCCTCTGAAGAGCCTCCCTACCCTCCAGCAGATCAACACTTCCACCCAGCTTAGTGTCGTCCGCAAACTTGCTAAAGGTGCACTCAATGCCTTCATCCAGGTCATTGATAAAGACATTGAACAGGGCTGGACCCAGCACTGAGCCCTGGGGAACCCCACTTGTCACTGGCCTCCAGCTGGATTTCACACCATTTCCCACCACTCTCTGGGCCCGGCCATCCAACCAGTTTTCCACCCAGGAGAGTGTGCGCCTGTCCAGGCCAGAGGCTGACAGTTTCCCAAGCAGAATGCTGTGAGAAACTGTGTCAAAGGCTTTACTGAAGTCCAGGAAGACCACATCCACAGCCTTTCCCTCATCCAGCAGCCGAGTCACTTTGTCATAGAAGGCAATCAGGTTAGTTTGGCAAGACCTGCCTTTTGTGAACCCGTGTTGACTGGGCCTTATCAGCCAGTTCTCTTGCATGTGCTTCATGATAGCACTCAAGATCACCTGTTCCATGACTTTCCCTGGCACTGAGGTCAGACTGACAGGCCTCTAGTTTCCTGGATCCTCCCTGCGACCCTTCTTGTAGATGGGCACAACATCAGCCAGTCTCCAGTCCAGTGGGACTTCCCCAGTCTTCCAGGACTGTTGGAAGATGATGGAAAGGGGTTTGGCCAGCACATCCGCCAGCTCCTTCAATACCCTTGGATGAATCCCATCCGGCCCCATAGACTTGTAGGTGTCTAGTCGGGCTAGCAAGGCTCTGACCACCTCCCCTTGGATCATGGGAGCCTCATTTTGCTCCTCTAGCTCCTGGGTTTGTACACAGACAGAACGACTTTCTTTACAATTAAAGACTGAGGCAAAGAAGGCATTAAGTACCTCAGCCTTTTCCTCATCCCCTGTCACTGTTGTTCCTTCTGCGTCCAATAGGGACTGTATGGTCTCTATAGTCCTCCTTTTATTATTTATATATTTATAGAAGGATTTTTTGTTATCTTTCACAGACTTTGCCAATCTGATTTCTAGCTGAGCCTTAGCCCTTCTGATTTTTTCTCTACACAATCTCACTTCCCTCCTGTAGTCCACCCAAGAGGCCTGTCCCCTCTTCCAGAGCCCATAAACATTTCTCTTCTTCTTGATATCACTCAAGATATCTCTGTTCAACCAAGCTGGCTTCCTCCCCTGCCGGCTTTTTTTCCGGAGCATTGGGATGGCTTTCTCCTGAGCTGCTAGGATTTCCTTTTTGAAGAGCTCCCAGCACTCATGGGCTCCCTTGCCCTTAAGGACTGTCTCCCATGAGACTTTGCCAACCGGCCTTCTGAAGAGTTCAAAGTCTGCCCTCTGGAAATTTAATGCTACTGTCCTACTAGCCACCCTCTTCACTTCACCTAGAACAGAAAACCCTATCATCTCATGATCACTTTGTCCTAGGCGTCCACCTACTGCCACATCCCCCACAAGGCCTTCTCTGTTCACAAACAGCAGGTCCAGGAGAGCACCTTCCCTTGTTGGTTCATTCACCAGCTGTGCAAGGAAGTTGTCTTCCACGCACTCCAGGAACCTCCTAGACTGCTTCCTTTCTGCTCTATTGTACTTCCAGCAGATATCAGGAAGATTGAAGTCTCCCACAAGAACAAGAGGTAGCAATCTTGAGACTACTCCCAGTTGTTTATAGAAGAGCTCACCAGCTGCTTCTTCTTGGCTGGGTGGTCTGTAACAGACTCCCATCACAATATCCACCTTCTTGTGGGCTCTGATTTTAACCCACAGGCACTCAGTCCCATCTTCACTGTAATCGAGCTCAAGGGTATCAAAGCACTCTCTAACATAGAGGGCTACCCCACCACCTCTCCTACCCTTCCTGTCCTGCCTGAAGAGTTTATACCCCACCATAGCTGCCCTCCAGTTATATGAGTTGTCCCACCACGTTTCCATCATGGCAACTACGTCATAATCTCCAGGCCCTACAACAGCTTCCAATTCCTCCTGCTTATTGCCCATGCTGTGTGCATTGGAGTAAAAGCACTTCAGCTGGGCTGGCCAACCCTCAGCCCTCATAAAGGGAGTAGTGTTCATTCCCAATTGACTGGTCCTTGGAAAATCTAACCCATCAGTGCCAGTTTCTTCCTTTCTGCCACCAGATGCACTTGCCCCAACTCGCTCTGAGGTGATATACTGGCAGTCCTTGTCTGCACACCATCTCGCGAGCACCGGAGTTTCAGTCCCAGGCTCACTCTTGACTAGCCTGGCTTCCTCCCCCTCCTCCTTCACATCTAGTTTAAAGCTCTACTTATGAGCCTTGCCAAATTGTTACTAAGGGCTTTAGTACCCCTAGGAGAGAAGCGTGCTCCATCCCTAGTAAAGAAGCCTGGAGGTGCATGGGCTAGTCCATGATCAAAGAACCCAAAGTTTTACTCCTCACACCAGATTCACAGCCAGCCATTTTTACGCTTCTTTTAAATACAGCATAGAAAGGGAACTCTGTAGTGACTTATATGTGAAGTGGCTCACCCTGGAGGAAGGTGGGATCAGTATTCCACAGGAACACTAACAAGTCCCACAGACTTCAGACAGGCCACTTTACCTTGCATGGCATCACAGCCTGTTAGCAGCAAATTCCAGCAAGTTGGTAGATAGGTTGTGTTTAGTCCAACGTCCTCAAGGGGCCCCATGAAACTTGCTGTTGAACAACCAGGTTTTCTTTTCCCACAGTCCACATCAAAGCTGCTTGGGTTTTCATACATCATCAGTTCATAGTTCATTAGCTATGTCAAACACTGTAGAGATGCTGAAAAGAAGGAGCATGAATGACTATGGTGTTCGTAGTGCGGATTATCTGACAGAGAATGTGATGTGCTCCAGTGTCCTGCAATAAATTCAGATCATGACAGGGAAGTGGTAGTATCCAGTTGAAAGTGTAGGTAAGAAAGATAATATAATGCAGATTTGGCAGAAATATATCTTGAATGTGACATTGAATTCACATGTGTGCAGATAGTGCTACCACATCAAGTTGCTGTCTTAACTTGTGAAGCTCAAAGGATGAATTTTGCTGCATCATGGCAGTTGTGCAGAGGTGAGCAGATGCGCACTTGAAAGCATGAGAAACAAGTAAGCTGTTCATGCAAGATAAACAGAGTGTGAGAAAATTACATTATTCATCAAGGAAGACATTTGCCACTTCTTTCAAAGTCTTCATCATGGGTTTGCAGCTTTGGGTAAACAGGAAAGCTTAACTCATTGCCTCTAAGCCTATCCACATGCCCACGAATGACAATACTCAATTTTTTACCTTTTTAGAAAGCATCACAGAGTATCAACTTTGCCCATGTTAGAATATTGTTTCAAGAATGACATAGACGAATCAGTATTGAAACACTGATTTTATTGTTTTCCAAACTATGCACTGTATTTGAAACTTTCCAGACATGATCCTACCTAGCCCACAAGATCTGAGAGTGCAGCTTTAAGTAATGTGAAAAAGCATGAAATATATGCATGTGCAATATGTGGTTTTTTCCTGGAATCTGCTGTTAGCTAGAGAATAGTATTTTTTTCAGTGTTTGAACAAACAAAAGTTAAGATATGGAAGAGGCAGAACCGAATACCATCTAATTACACTGAATTTAGTTGCTTTTTAGTTGCACTTCTCCATGGAATGTGAGAAGAATGGAGATGACCATTTGCTCAGACTGGGGCTTTGGGTGGGTACATGCTGTCATCCACTTCTACCTAGGTAAGTAAGGACAATTGCCACACAGGGAATCCTTGGCTAAGCAAGGTGGTGCTTCAAAGCTTCAGTAGCTCTGGAAAGTGGGGTGGCTGTTTGCCACTTGGAGTATAAGGAAGTTTTAACCTAGGTTTCAATCTGGGCAGCACTTGGATGGACTAGTATTCATGTACTTTGATTAGGGGTATTTTTTTGTGTCTTATTTTTTAAGAATAAGCTCCTTTTCTTCCAGGCTTTGTCTTTTGTCTTTTGATATATTCCTTGTTAAATGATACTGCAAGCTTGACTGGAGATTTTAGGCCATAACAGAAGCTAAATATTAATGACAAAAATAGTTAAATATGCTAGCAATGAAGTAAGGTATCTGATGTTTTCAAGTGATTCTATTCAGAGGAGATAGAAGGATGAAAATATTAAGTACATCAGATACACGTAAAAACTTGATTTTTAAACTCCATTTTTTCCTCAGCTGATGAATTAGTACTACATCTACCTCTGAGTAAGCCTCAGTGCTTTTACCGAATAATTAAAAGGAGAATTAGTAGCTCTAAACTTAGGTGTCTAGTCCTCAGCAAAGATGATGGTTTTAAAGCAGCTACATTTACTAAAACAGGAGAAGATGAGGGTTTACCTGAATCTTTGATATAATAACAGTGATTGAAGTTTTTAAAGGATAATAACATGTATACTTGTACGTTACAGGCTATACAATTTGACTTATTTTTTTCCTAAACATTTTTCTTTATTCTTCATTTTGTCTCTTTGTAGCTTTTGTCACTGTTCCTGTTCACTACCCCTTTGCTATTAAGCATCATCTCTGTGGAGGTACATTATGGTAATAGAATCATGAATCATTAGGTTGGAAAAGACCTTTGAAATGATCAAGCCCAACTGTACCTGTCCACTATTAAATCATATCCCTAAGGACTTCATCTATCCACCTTTTAAACACCTCCAGTGATAGTGACTCAACCACCTCCTAGGGTTGCCTGTTCCAGTGGCTGATAACCCTTCTGGTGAAGAAATTTTTCCTCATGTCCAATCTAAACATCCCATGGCACAACTTGAGGCCATTCCCTAACATCCTATCACCTGTCATTTGGGAGAAGAGACCAACACCCAACTCTCTACAACCTCCTTTCATGTAGTTGTAAGCCATGTTAGTATCTCCCCTCAGCCTCCTTTTCTCAAGGCTAAACAACCCCAGTTCCCTCAGCTGCTGCTCGTAAGTCTTGTTCTCCAGATCCTTCACCAGCTTCATTGCCCTTTTCTGGACATGTTCCAGGACCTCAATATCTTTCTTCTAGTGAGGGGCTCAAAACTAAACTCAGTGTTCGAGGTGCAGCCTCATCAGTGACAAGTTCAGGAGCAAAACCACTTCCTTAGTCCTGCTGGCCACGCTGTTTCTGATACAAGCCAAGATGCTATTGGCCCTCTTGGCCACCTGGGTATGCTACTGGCTCGTGTTCACCCGACTGTAAACCAACACCCCCAGGTCCCTCTCCTCCAGGCATCTTTCCAGCCACTCTTCCCTAAGCTTGTAGTGCTGCATGGGTTTGTTGTGTCCCAAGTGCAGGACTCTGCATTTGGCTTTGCTAAACCTCATCCTGCTGGTCCCAGCCCACTGATCCAGCCTGTTCAGATCCCTTTGCAGAGCCTCCCTACCCTCATGCCAACAGCATCTGATAGAAACAGAAGAACAAAATTCCTTTGGGCAATTTCTGTTTCCAAAAGATATTTTGACTAGTTGGTTTTCTGTATCACCTAGGCACTCTTTTCTAAAAACAGACACCAGGATTAAATGTAATATTCCAGTACCGGTTATCCATGGCATTTTATATTTGCAGCATAAATAACACTTTTCCTTTATTTGTGCAACTAAAAATGACTTCACTCTTTCTGTCTTGACTGCTCCTTAAAAGCTCATGCTGGATTGTTTTTCCAGTAAGATTCCAGAGCTCTTTATGATCGTATTTCTATGATAAACCTCCCATTGGGGATATAATCTGCATTTCTTTTTCCTAGGCTTCTAATTTTAACACAGCAAAAAGTGATTTTGTTTGAACAGGCCAGCTTAATGCACGATTCATACTTCTATGTCTTCCACATTACATACTGTTGCATCATTCTCTGAGTCATCCATAAATCATATATTATTTATAATTATAATATTGTATAACACTGTATTATTATACAACATTGTATTATTATATAATGAGGATATGCTATTACACGTTAAATATTACTTAATTTACTATCATATTATATAATAGGCTTATTTTTTGGTTTTTTTATTAGTCTTTCATTATTATATTTATATTAGTAGATCTTATTATAAATTCTACATCACTCCAAGTCAGGGATGAAACATCTATTAGTGGCATTATTCTTACAACTGCTTATTAAATAAATCCACTAGAAATCCTCACGTTTACTAGTGACTCCAAATGGCAGTTCTTTCCTGAGCTTTGCAAGGTGTTTCTTAATTCACTCACAGAACCTGGAGATCCTTGCAAGTTTCAATAAACCCTTTCTAAGTAGCAGAAGCATAAGAACAAGAAAAAGTAGTAAAAAAGATTGACTTAAGCAAGGGTCATTTATATTCAAAGGATAAATTATTTTTCCTAAGTGAAAGAGAGTAAGAAGACAAGAAAACTAGCTACAATGGGCAGTTGCACACCAAAAAATTCAAGATGAGTTAGGAAACAGAGAGAAGCAGAGGCTCAGAGGCGCTTTTATTGGGCACTCCTGGGCAGCAGAAAAAGAAGGCAGAGGTGATCGATAGAAGATAATCTGGGGTAGTTTGCTCACTGAGAGTCATTAAGAGAAATTAATTGAAGAGTAACTCTACCTAAGCACCGCCACTATCCTGACAGGATAGACCATGGCATGAGTGAAAAAGCCTTAAGAAAAGAGAATCAGTTATGAAAGAAGGGACAAACTTTGACAGGGCTGTGTGTCCAGGACTATTTCCATTGTTTCTAAAGAAGAAAATCAGGGAAAGCCCACATAGAACCATCATATTGTAGAATAGCTTGGGTTGGAAGGGACCTCAGTGACCATCCAGTTCCAACCAACAATGGATAAGGTATATTGCAGGTAGAAAGTTGGACATCAGGAAGAAAGTATATTGCAGTTATTGAGAGCAGTACTTAGGCAGCAAAGTCCAAAAAAAACCCAAAACAGTATTTATCCCATAGAAGAAACAACTCAAGGCAGTATATTGAGGTATATATTGTTAGGGCAGTTCTCCCCTCAGTTAGTAATTAATCTGTTCCCTACTTTTAAAAATAATTTAAAATACTGAAATGCATTGAAGATGAAGTGCATTCCTACTTTAATAGGAATACAATTCTATGACAATTTAAATGTTTCCTTAAGCTCTCCTACCTAACTGAAACTTCTGACTGGTAGTACTCCAACAGCGTGTCCTGGTTTGGAAAGCTGTGTTTACTAAAGATCAGAATGGCTTTTCTCAACACTCAGTTTTTTAAAGAAGTGAAATTAATATACACATTAGTAACAAAACATCTGTGGAGCTCTGCAGGAATCCCATCAAGAAGGAAGCAGGCAGTATGAGTAGAAAGAACCAGCTGGTTAAACAGGAGAGAAGGCAGCTTGTTGAAGAAGCTGTCATCCTTGAATCTTCAGTGGTGGGTCATTTTGTCCTCAGCAGGGTCTCCTTGTGTGAAGTATAATTTTTACTCTCTCTGCTCAATCAGTATGACAGCTTTGGTTCTAAATGCAGTGAAAGACCTGGCTCTGGTTTAAATTATTCCCGGATGGTTTATTTGTAAATATCAAATAAATGTATTAGCAATAAAATCTTCATGTAAATGATACAATCAGTTTTAAACTCTGGATGTGAAAGCTTTATTCTTAAACTGTTGGGATTTTCTACATGTAATCAATTTCTGCAGTTTCTAGCAATTTTTTTCGGCTGATCTGGTAGTGGTAGTTTTTCTGAGTAGTTCTCAAGTAGTTTGTTCCTCACTCAGAGCAACTCAAAGTGTGAAATACAAAATTTTGGCTCTTGTAGACCAACTGGTCTGTATGGTCGTTGTATGGTTTGATGCATATTCAAGTGATATTTCTACTTGCTCTCTAGAACTATATTATAATCATGTGGAATATTTTTATGAATCTGTTTGTTGCGCAGGTTGGCACTTTGGAAAGTCTAAGAAAATGTTCTGTTTTTTCATTGCTGTTTCCATCAGCAGTTTGCATGGGAGAAAAAAAATAAAAAGAGGGGTTTGTTTTCTTTCTAGTTAATAGGGCTTAATTTTCTAGCTTATGATACTTTCCATATTGGAACCAATACTAATTTATAAAACTGTGATCAAATAGTAGGAAAACATGTTTAACAAACCTGTATTTGTAAATCATCCTAGTTTTCAGCATTTAAATTTATTATTTGTATCGTAATTCCCAAAGGAAGAGGTCAAGATTGAACTTCTCAGATAGTGAAGACAGAAAAGGAGATTCTGAGCACTATATTCTTAACATTTCATCTGAGGGAAAAGGCAGTAAAGAAGTTGTATCTGACTTATGGTAGGCAGGCAACATATTGCTCTGCAGATCTTTTGACATTGTTCCAGTCGCAAGGAGTAAGTTAAACCCAGGGCCAACAGGATTAGAGCCAAGTATTATTTACCTGTATTGCCTTGAAGCTCATTGCATCAAGATGAGTTGGGAGAACATTGTAACAAGTGGCTCTGTAGAGAAAATGACTACAGAAGAAAAGAATGGCAGTAACAGGGTTAAACAGAATTTGTATACAGTAGGCAAACATAACTTGGAAAATTTTATCACTGGGGCACATACAATGGATAATAAAGCTTTAATGAGAAAGATGTTTCCCTTGAAAATTGAATCCAAATTTTCTGACCGACACAGAGGAAGGATAGTGTCAGAAACAGTAGAGAAGCAGCAAAGAAGATCCCCAGATCATAAGGTAAGTTGCATTTCTTCAGTGCTTCTGCTTCCTTAAACATATAGGCTGGATGAAAAAGGCCATGGGGTTCTTAGGTGCCTTCTCCTTACAAAATCGCCGTGGGTTTCCTGTGTAGACTGGCTCTCTATGGTGCTCTTATTTGACTTCAATAAATAATACAACGAAAAAAGTTATTTGAATAGAAAATGGGTCTTGGATTGTCACAGCCAGGTTGGAAGAGTGAGGGTAAGGCAGACGTCGTTAGACCTGAGAGGTGCCGGGAACTTCCTCGAATACTGTGTTCAGTTCTGGGCCCCTCACCACAAGAAGGATGTTGAGGCTCTGGAGAGAGTACAGAGAAGAGCAACAAAGCTGGTGAAAGGGCTGGAGAACAGGCCTTATGAGGAGCGGCTGAGAGAGCTGGGGTTGTTTAGCCTGGAGAAGAGGAGGCTGAGGGGAGACCTCATTGCTCTCTACAACTACCTGAAAGGACGTTGTAGAGAGGAGGGTGCTGGCCTCTTCTCCCAAGTGACAGGGGACAGGACAAGAGGGAATGGCCTCAAGCTCCGCCAGGGGAGGTTTAGGCTAGACGTTAGGAAAAAATTCTTTACAGAAAGGGTCATTGGGCACTGGAACAGGCTGCCCAGGGAGGTGGTTGAGTCACCTTCCCTGGAGGTGTTTAAGGCACGGGTGGACGAGGTGCTGAGGGATATGGTTTAGTGTTTGGTAGGAACGGTTGGACTCGGTGATCCGGTGGGTCTCTTCCAACCTGGTTATTCTGTGATCTGTGATCTGTGATCTGTGTGATCTGTGAACTTAAGCGTACAAGAACCGTGCCCAGAAATACTTGCAAAGGACTTCAGGCTGAATCATTCATCACACTGTTGCCTCTGGCATGCAAGTAAGATACAGCGTTTGAAATGTAGAAAATATTTAATGAGACAATAGATGAATAGTGAGAGTTGCAAGGCAGTACTGCTGAAAGGCTCACAGTACTTAAAAGTAGTTCAGATACAATCTAGCATGGTAATTCAGGATACTGCACTCCTGAGCACTTCCCTGAAATAATTTACAAAAAATCCACAACTTGTCTTTACTCACAGTGTACACCTAAATAATCATAGAATCATAGAACAACCAGGTTGGAAGAGACCCACTGGATCATCGAGTCCAAACATTCCTATCAAACACTAAACCATGCCCCTTAGCGCCTCGTCCACCATGAGGTAGTAGCGAACTTCATATATAGAGATCTCAGAGATTTATGAGAGAAATGTGTATGAATGCTTAAACTCATTTGTATGGCTACAATAAATATGTGAAAAAACACTGCGCTCCTTGGTATGTCCAAACAACAGGGAAATATAAATTGCAGAGGAATTGTGATTTGAAGACCCAGCCTTGTGTGCCTGGCATGCTTTTGTCTCTAATTCAGGAGGTTTAGTATATAATATTGTTAAGTCTTTCTGTCCAGAAGAAAAAATATGGGCATTTATGACAACCAATCCAGTGCACCGACTCTTACAGAAATAAGTAACATGGTATATCTCATTGTAGCTTCAATCTCTCTGAGAAAATGTTTGTTATACAGCAATACATAAAAGGCCATTTATTATGACTCCAGGTGTAGGCATTTGGTAAATTGTAACCGCATATGGAAACTAGGGACCTCTGTAACATTTTATTTCTCATAATACACCAGCTAAGCGGAAACTAAAAGTTTTTGGAAACAAGTTTTTGGACCTCATTGCTCTCTACAACTACCTGAAAGCAGGTTGTAGAGAGGAGGGTGCTGGCCTCTTCTCCCAAGTGACAGGGGACAGGACAAGAGGGAATGGCCTCAAGCTCAGCCAGGGGAGATTTCGGCTGGACATTAGGAAAAAATTCTTCACAGAAAGGGTCATTGGGCACTGGAACAGGCTGCCCAGGGAGGTGGTTAAGTCACCTTCCCTGGAGGTGTTTAAGGCACAGGTGAAAGAGGTGCTGAGGAGCATGGTTTAGTGTTTGATAGGAATGGTTGGACTTGATGATCCTGGGGGTCTTTTCCAGCCTGGTGATTCTATGATTCTATTATATCGACGAGTATGTGTGATTCTGTATCTAAGAACTAGATTAAATGAGTGCTGTAACGGAAATAGCATGGTTTATGTGCTAAGCAGTGAGAGAAAACTGATGTTACCTTTGAATGACAAAATATGCTAATAGATTGGGGGGGTGTCTTGGAAATACCATTTCTCAATAGATCAATGTTTTCATGAAAGAATCCTCACAGTGGTTGGTAATTGGCAATACCTTCACAGTCTCTTTTGAGAAGCGGGAGACTGAATTACTATCCCACAGGAATAGTCACTACAGGTCTAGACACTATCATGAAAAAAATCTAGGATGGCTTGCTGTGATAATATTTGTATTTTTTTGGTCAATAGACTTCCTTTTTTATGATGCCCAGACTCTGTGCCCTTTCTAAATGCTGATTCCATGCAGTATTATTTTATTGTGATCTATTTTTATTATTATTCTTCATTATTTTGCTATTAAAAACGATTATTCATAAGGAGCAGCTGATCCTAGAAGTTTCCAACTGCTGGAATTCTTGTTTCTAGTAGTAGCTTCATTTGGCAGTTAAAAAGTCTATGACATCTTGTTTATAGTACTAGCCCAGCTGTTTCTTTTTGTCTAAAAATCTCACAGTATCTGTAGTTCACAGATGCTATAGTACAGTTTTCTGTAAAATATTATAATGGTCAGAAAGTTCTTTATATGCTTTTCATTTTAAGAAATTTATATATCATGTGTATATGGCAAGGGGCCTCAGGGAGGAAAGTGCTGTCTCCTTTATTTCCGTATGCTCTCAATCCTTATTTTCTCAAGGACTTGAAAAGTTTCTAGGAATCTGAATTACTAAGAACATAAACTCTAGGAGAGGCCAATGAAATTATGTTCCCATGTTGGATATTTTTTTAGAATAGCACAGAACTCTGTTAAAGGATCATAAGTGTTCACGTTTCTCCTCCCATGGGAACTCATAGAAAGAAACTGCAGATGACTACAGCTGACTGAAGCTGAGTAGGCACTGCTGATACTCTTCCTACTGAATAGTTGAAAAAAAATTAATTACTAGCTGGTGCTTATCTGGGTTTTGGCAGCAAACTGCAGAAACATTTCTGCTATCAGTACAAACTGATAAAATTAGGAATGACATTTATTAGGTGGATTAGGTGGTGGCCTTTTCTCAGTAGTGGTTAGGGAAGCAGTAAGAGGAATAGCTACCCAGCTACTGGATAAAAGAGCCCACGTGCTCTTCATTTTTGTCTGTTTTCTATTGCTGGTGTAACAGCTCAACATGGAAGGTTAACGTGAAAGGATCAGCAGAGCTAAGCTATGATCAGACTTAGCTTGCAAACTGCAACTTATGCCATATAAGGGTGACTTATGATGGGACTACACACACATTAGCAGGTTACATTCTTATCTGCAACATTTCCAAGTGTGGAATGGCATCAATTGTATGAGCCCAGATAAGAAGGGTTTTTTTGTTTGATGGCTACCATCTTTAGCATAACTCTGGGCAATGAATTGTGGCTGAACCTCCAGCAGTGGAAACATGAGTTGAGGCAGCTAAAGAGCCATAGCCCTTTAACAGGTAATTTTTCATGTACCCTACAGAGCAGCACGGAGGTGGATCTTTGGGATTTATTGATCATATTGTTACACTATCTTTTCCAAGTTTCTGAGCACATTTTCTTTCCTATTGTGTAGACTTTTTGTTGTTTTCTGACATCTGAGTTACTTAACAAGTAAGATTTCTTTGTTAGAAATATCCATGAAAAGAATATTTACTTTTCTCAAGTTTTCAAGTGAGGAACCATCTGTTTACATTTTTACAAATGGATCCTTTATACATGTAGGTTATTGTTGTCATTTTATACCTAATAGATTATAGAATCATAACTATATTTATTTTAAATATATTTATTTTCTTCCCCTGGGCTTCTGTAATTCACTATAGCACTTGAAACTAAGCAATCTATAATTTCCTTTTAAAGGATTTGGATGATTTAGACTTTGTACCAAGGCCTGTCTTCTATCTTTAATCAGTAGGGTGGAGGGTGGCTGACAATTCAGACCCAGTAACTAGCTGACACTCAAAATGTCAGAGTTCAAAGAAGAGCTTTGGCTTGACTCCCATTTACTATAACATACCAACTTTACACTTCTGTGGCAATTAAATGCAGTCTTAAAATTAGTATGAATTACAACTGCATCTCTGCTTTGATTCCTTGACGCTGTTCTATGGGCAAGCTGCCCAAATGTATGAGAGTCAGACCAGTTAATATCAATTTTTGTGTAGACATTGACAACAGTGATTTGGGAAAATACATTGCACCTTTGTCCATAAGAAATAGGAATAACAAGTGGGTTTTTAAATCACAGTTCTTTAAGGATCCATATCTCACTCTCTTATTTGCAAGTAATGGAGAAACAAGTGATGAATTTTAAAAGAGCCCAGAGGCTTCACATGCATTAACATCTAGGCTCAAAACATAGCATTGTTCTGAAGTGAGTCCCTGATTTTCCCCTCTTTCTCTGTATTGGTTCAGCTTGCAGAGTCATTATGGTGCATGAAGATTAATTTTGGAGGAAAGTAACCTAGAAGGCCACACTGGGCACCCATGAAACATGCGTCAATACTTAATGGAGGCATGAGTCTGAATGATGACTGGCTTGTATCACCATGAAGTTCTCCAAGTCCTCCAGCACATATCAAGAAATCCAGCTGACCATCAGCCAGTCATAGTAGCAAGGCATCCCATTCTCCATGTCTGGTTTTCCACTTGAAAGAAAAGCCAGTGTCAATACCATCATAGTGCCCTCTTGGATTTGATTCCATGGCTCCAGTCCTTCATCAGTCCTCTCAATGGCATCTTTGGATGTTGATCAAACCTAGAATGGCTGTAGTTTGGCAGCCTGCATCATAGTGTCAGCCAGGAATTAGTAGAAACAGAAGTAAATCTACTTTTGAATTTGACACCATAAGGAGAATGGGAAGTGACATACTATTGTCTTCTGCATGAGACAGACAAAAGGATGGCAAGGTGTTTCCTAAGGTGGAGGGTGCTGTGGACAAGAAGGCATCAGTTCTGTCACATAGCTTCTATTCAGTCAGCTGTGTACAAAATATGCAGCGGGAACATTTCACCTGGTGAATGAGTACCAGTTGCATCGTAATACTAAACTACTGCTTTTGCACCAAAATATTTGCTAATATAGAGTTAGTCAGGAAGTCTGATCTTTAAAAATGCTTTGGTACCTATGTTATGGTGAATATCTCAGCCTTAGTCAGATGAAATCTCCCACTGCCACCAAAGAGGAGTACTTTTATGTTCACTCCAGTCAAGTTTGCCTTTAGATATGTAATACTCTTAACAGTCATTGTAATTTAAGTAAAGTTAATACATAAGATGAATTTTTTTCTTTCACCATTGATGTTCCTAAATGCCAAAAAAAAATGTTGAAGAATGTAGATAAAGATGGCTTACAAACTAGGTATAAAAACCAAGACATCTACAATAGTACATCTTAGGATGAGCTGCTGCATTAAAAGATCTGAGATGGGTCTACTAAGAAAATCCTAGCAGCTGCAGAACATTTATGTTAGAAAGGAAAGAACTTTGAAATACTTAATCTTTCTTGGAGAAGAAAGCTGTGGTAGATGTTAAATAATTGTGAAATATTCAGTGACATATTGAGATGTAACAGATGTTATGATATCATGTTATAGTCAAATATTGTGCTAATTTTCTAAGTCTCATATATCTGTTAGCATTCTTATTCCTGGCTAAGGGCAATCTTGAGAGTCTGTAATATGAAATTCTAGTGATAAAAGAGTACAAATAACATGTCATTTGGAGTTCTACTTACCCATTTTGTTGGGGAAGCAGCACACAGTTACGTTTAGAAGACAAACATTATGAAATTCTGACTTTTGACAGCATTGTTTTGGAAGAGAGAAGCTCTATTCCCAAACTGATATGCCATGCCCAAAGAGCAGCCTTGAAGGACCTCAAGTATCCTAGATTTTCCAAGTCCCCATTTGGAAGATAGGTCACTGACTAATAAGCTAGCAAACATATTAGCAACACGTTTTAAGCTTTCTTTTTTTCTGAGAGGTTCTTGATCTGAATTAATATATTTAATTGAATGTGTTTTAAGGGACTAGGGGTGTTTGTTTTCTTCATGGCTGGCTTTGAGAAAAGAACAGTTTTTACTAGGTATTTTAATACCGTCCTGAAGTCACAGAATCACTACATTGGAAAAGACCCACAGGATTGTTGAGTCCAACCATTCCTATCAATCAATAAACAATGCCCCTCAGCACCTCATCCACCTGCACACTAAACACCTCCAGGCATGATGACTCAAGCACCTCCCTGGGCAGCCTGCGCCAGTGCCCAGTGACCCTTTCCATGAAAAATTTTTTTGTGATGTCATGCCTGAACCTCCCCTGGTGGAGCTTGAGGCCATTCCCTCTTGTCCTGTCCCCTGTCACTTGGGGGAAGAGGTAGTTGTAGAAAGCAATAATGTCTCCCCTCAGCCTCCTCTTCTCAAGGCTAAACAACCCCAGCTCTCTCAGCCATTCCTCATAAGTCTTCTTCTCCAGCCCTTTCACCAGCTTCGTTCCTCTTCTCTGGACTCGCTCCAGAGCCTCAACATTCTTCTTGTGGTGAGGGGCCCAGAACTGAACACAGGATTTGAGGAGCGGTCTCACCAGTGCCGAGTACAGAGGGAGAATAACCTCCCTGGACCTGCTGGTCACGCTGTTTCTGATACAAACCAGGATGTCATTGGCCTTCTTGGCCACCTGGGCACACTGCTGGCTCATGTTCAGTCACTGCCAACCAACACCCCCAGGTCCCTCTCCTCCAGGCAGCTTTCTAGACAGGCTTCTCCTAGTCTGTAGCACTGCACAGGGTTGTTGTGCCCCAAGTGCAGGACCTGGCATTTGGCCTTGTTAAACCTCATGCCATTGGACTCAGCCCAGCGGTCCAGCCTGTTCAGATCCCTCTGAAGAGCCTCCCTACCCTCCAGCAGATCCACGCTTCCAGCCAGCTTAGTATCACCTGCAAACTTGCTAAGGGTGCACTCAATGCCTTCATGGAGGTCATTGATAAAGACATTGAACAGGGCTGGACCCAGCACTGAACCTTGGGGAACCCCACTTGTCACTGGCCTCCAGCTGGAGTTAACTCTGTTTACCACCACTCTGTGGGCCTGGCCATCCAGCCAGTTTTCAGATATATAGGGAAAATTGCAGATTAGTGCAGATGATGGAGACCAAAAGACCTGTATGGACAGAGACCGCATAAAAGATTAAGAGTCCTGAAACTGCAGCTAAATGCTATGAAATTGTAACTATTATACAGGACAGATCTAAGATCCACCTCTTCCAATGTCCAGTCTCTGACAGCTGGCAGTGCTGATGATTATCTGTATAGAAGTAGCCAGGTAGAAGAGCCATGCTTACCTAGCACACACTTTTGTGTCCAGCAGCCAGAGGTTTGTAACTCCCTTCTATTATCTCCCATAATATAGAAGCGATTCTGTCTTGAATCATAATTGCTTCTTTCTCTGTGTTTTTTTTTCAGAGTCCTCTGGAGATGATTAGAACTGTACTCGCCACAGAAGCTGATGAAGTAACTGTGGCTTTATATAGCAGCATAATAATTTCTCCCATTTTGTGTTCTATAGCTTTCATAATAATAATAATTCGAAGATTCAGTAGTGAAATGAAAGTACAGTTAGTTCAGAAATGATGCTAGGAAGCAGATCAATTTCCCTTTATTTTTGCCATGATCTTCGTTCATACATGATAGAACTTTAGTATCACAAATGAAAACTTATATATATATGTCATAAATAGGAAATAAAAATTAGAAGTCAGATTGTTTGCAATATATAAGCACCTAAATAAATAGGAAAATGGCTCTTGTAATCTGCAAAGTGATTGAGGCAGCTAAATGCTAGCTTCTGCTGGAATCTAATGGTTCATAGACTAACTACACACATACCCTTGAAAATCCTGAGGGAATCGGTCTGCATTTTTATGTTTTCTAAATTTAATATGTCATAGGAATAAATATGAAAAAGACAGATTTTAAAAGTCAGACACATATAATGGGCAACCACACTCCCACACTTCACTGAGTCCTCAGACTGGTGGTTGACCACTGGTGCATTTCTACACTGCAGGGCAATATTGTGCAAAATGCTGCCTAGAATCGAGGATTCGGTCCTGTGCTCTGCTATGCTGACACAGCTATGCTGCTCTGAATGGTGGAGCAGTCCTCCTCAGCATCTGTTGAGAACCCCCTGCAATGCTCTGCTGTACTTTATCTGTCTTATTAGGCAAGTAACGTTCAAATTTTTATGCAGTGCCACAACCTGGGTGTATTTGATCAGAGAGCACTTCTTAGAGAGATTTCTTTGTTCACAACAATCCGTGAGAACAGTTGAAGATTTCTGAACATAGCAAATCACATAAATTTACTGGAGCTTAAGAAAAGTGAATTATCCAGATTTATTAAAAAATCATTTAATAGTATAACTTATTAAGTGCCTTTTGCAAAGAGTGGTCAGAAACAATGTTTATCAATTGCAATGATTATAGTATTTTGCTCCTAATTATTGAAACTGTAACAATCTACAAATTACTATGAGGTATTAAAATTTAGATCAGGAAAACAGCAGTTCTTAAAAAAATGGAACTGAGGAATGTAAGTCAAGGGTGACATGTTGTTTAGTCCTGAGACAAATGCCTCACAGAGGCTGTCATATCAGAACAACATTGATATATCAGACTTGTAATTTCATAGGAAAATCATGTAAAGTTTATTTAACAAGATCTGATTCTCAAAAATGTGCTGATTGATGCGAATATAGTACCATGCTGTGATTTTTTATTGACTGGTTATTGTATTATCTACCTCAGGCGTTACCTGCAATTCTTATTTATAGTTAGGCCTTTTAATGTCATTCTCTCACTGCGAAGGGATGTTAGAATATGTGTAGATGTAGTTCAAACTCTTTCAAACATCCATTTATTTTCCTAAAATTGTATAAAATGAACAAATGAAGATCACAGGCATGGTTATTTTTCTGTAACTTTGTATGTGTTTGATGTTGTCAGCTTCTCTAAGAGCTTGTACAGAGCATCTTAGATTCCAGGAAATATTACATCCTCCCAAGTGAATGGCAATAATTGAAGTACCTATCTTCCATCTCTCACTTTAGAGGTTTTCTTCACTCTTTCTATTACACAATGGTTGTGGACGTGACATCTTGTTATTACATGAAAAAGTGGAGATTTCCAGAAGATAAAATCTCAATTAATACAAGGACCCTTTGAGTGTATATCCTTGGGAATTCGACCTAAAAATTCTGAATCTGAATCTGAAGCCCAGAAAAATGTTAAACAGATTGTATATTTTTGTTTTCCAGAAGTAGCCTGAATGTTCACACTCTTAACATAAATTACTTCAAATTCCTTTCTACTTTATTTTCTAATTACTTTTCAATAGCATAAATTTAGTTTACAGTAATTTAAATAACATTTAGACTGCTATTGATAAAGTTATATACAGAGGGAAGGTTCCCACATAGTACTGTCTTTAAACAGTCCTGTTGACTGTATAGAAGAAATGCTGATAGAGACTTGCAAAGGACACTGTTTTGAAGAACAAAACTGAAAAGGATCCAGAAACAACCTAGACGACACTTATCAGTGTCATATCAGGCTGACCAGAGCATCTCGGGAGAATTGAGAAAACCTTGAAAAATGACACTGGAAATACACTTAAAGTACTGAAAGGGATACAAAACCAAATGAAAATGTAGTTTTCATACAAAAGCAGTTATATTAATTTAAAACATTTTTTTGTTTAATCTATTTTTGTTCCATAGGAGTGACTGTAATAGCAATACTAATTGTCTGCTGATTTGTAATCCATTTCACCTGATGTAAATCCAACACTGGCAATACTATATAGGCACTGGCAAGGGTGAGATTTTCAAAAGTGTCTGTGAAAATCAGTGACATACCTCATTGATGTTATGTATAATACGTTGCTGAGTACCTTAGGGCCTGACATAGGACACAAAGATATGCATGGGCTAATTTATGTCAATGAAAAGTAGCTGAAGCTAAGATGCTTTCAATATTTGAGCTACTTCATCTATTGCTAACACCTGATGTCTCTATATTGTGCTCCACAGAGGAGAAATACCCCTGGACATTTTTCAATATCTTCTCCGCAGTCATTGGAATCAGAAGTGTCAGTGAAGACTTTATCTTTCCTGCACAAATGAATTCTGATGGTGGTGCATGAAAACAATAATCTAGGTAGTTGTCAGTTCTGCTGTAAGTTTAGTTGACAGATTTGCAACTACATGAAACATCTTTTTTCTTACAACTTATACTTTATTAAAAAGTAATTGGTGTCCAGTAAATGAGAAACATCAGGATATCTTTTTATGGTCACTTTTCAGAGCATAGAAGTTAATCTAACTCTACAGTTACATCTTTACTGTATATTGCAAAATTTCCTGTATTATGGGGCTAGGGTTATCTTACATTTTGTATTTCTTTGACTTTTAAAGCCTCTATGCTGGAGCTGCATGTAATCCAGTATAAAGTCTTTTCTTTCCCTTAAATACTCTTGATCACTACTTCAGGAATATTCACTGCAGCAGCACGTGTTCTTGCACAGGATCCCAGTAGGCAAAATACTCCAGAAATATGTCTGAAAGGGTCTATGCCTCACAGAACAGGGTACATACTCAGTCCATCTTTCTCCTTGCTGAGATAACACCCTTACTCCACTGTTTTCTGACTTATTTTACTAATCTCCAACTATGAGAATACTGCATTTTTTTCATGTTTTGCAAAATCCGTTAATACCCCTTCCTGAATCAATCAACAGAAACCCTAAATATTTCACCTCTGTGAAATAGTCTCTGGTATTATCATAAAAACCACATGGGCAACAGTAGTTTGGCAAGATATGTTTGATGTTTCTCCTGCCTGTGCCATATAATATATGTGCATAATTGCTCATGAGCCGTCTGGTTGCAACTTAAGATGTGTTGCTCATTGATAATGAAAGGACTGATTTGGGCCCACACATGAAAGAGAAGTGTGTTTAATGTAAGCCTGCATTATTTTGTAGGAACTTGATATAAAAAAAAAAAAAAAAGAGCAACGCCTTGTCAAAACATTTTAAGAAATCTGCATTTAATAATTTTTCTCAATGGGATGAAAATATATCTGAAAGATACCTGATTGTTCTGGGCATGAAAAATTTAACTTTTACCATGAGTGTGATGTGGCAGTGTGAGGCCTTCAGCCCATTTTATTACATACCCCCAGGGCTCCCCTGGCACAGGGGAAACAGCGGGCAAGAGCAGAGTTCAAAGCTGCTGGGGGCTCAGGTCAGCTTCTTCTGCAGTAAATAGCAAACCTCCCTTTGAATATGTGTGTCCCCAACACAGACCGTGGTGTCACAGCAATTGGGAAAAGTCCCAGGAAGAAGTAAAAAAAAAAAGAATAAGGACTTGGTAACTTTATTCAAATGCACAAAGGAGTTTCAGATATGGAAAGAAAAAAAAAGAATCCTTTTCTTTATGCCTATTGATAATACAAAAAGTAACAATTAAACTGCAGCAAGTGAGATTTACTGTAAAGCTGGAAAAAAACCTTTAATGACAGAGAGCAACTTGCAGGGATCTGTTGCTTGGTGCAGTTGTCAAATGCCCATTAACAGGGAGAGTCTAAGAACAGACTGAACATAGACCTGCCAAGAAAAGCTTAGGTATGGGGCAAGGAGATGATAGAACAACCTTTGAGATCCTTCCAGCCCCTGCTGTGCTCCTGTGTATTCTGTGTGAAGACTTCCCATCTCACATGCCTCTGTACCAATATTTGTGCATAACTTGTCATTCACTGGAGTGATGCCCTTAGTAGTTCTTCCCTATAACTTCTATTAAAGACAAGAAAAAGGTAAAACATTACATATCTGTTTTTTAAAATCAGGTTTGAAATTTGCTTGTCTACTTGATAATGTCCATTTTAAACATAGATTATTGTTGTCTCAAATGTGTGCAGAAG